>NC_087364.1:71033040-71687762 GCF_030014295.1 Loxodonta africana | reverse complement strand
ACATACAAAGCTATGTTTTAACTTAGTCATGGCAGCGAGCATAGTTTTGTGTTTTTAATCTCTAGCAATGTTTAGCCATCTCCAGAAACAGCCTTTATTAAATGAGTTTTTTGTTTGTTTTCCTGAACCTTTCCTAAAGAAGCAAGAGAGCTGAGTTCCATTTTGTGCCTTTGTCTAATTTTGGTTGGGGGCGATACTGTTTGCCACAAATTTAGTAATGTTTTTTTTATACAGCCTTTAGGAGCCCTGGTGGCGTAGTGGTTAAGAGCTTGGCTGCTAACCAAAAAAAGGCCAGCAGTCCAAATCCACCAGCCATTCCCTGGAAACCCTAGGGGGCAGTTCTGTTCTGTCCTATCGGGTCACTATGACTTAGAATGGACTGGATCATTAACGGATTTATTTTTTTATACAGCCTTTAAAATTTCTTGTATTCTCGTAAAAATCCACTGCCATCGAGTCGATTCTGACTCATAAGCAACCTTATAGGACCAAGTAGAACTGCCCCCTAGAGTTTCCAAGGAGTAGCTGGTAGATTTGAACTGCCAGCCTTTTGGTTAGCAGCCGTAGCTCTTAACCACTACACCACCAGGGCTTCCGTATTCGCGTAGAGGTGCTGATACACCGGTAGAATTCCTGCAACAGGTTGTTCTGTGGGAGCTGATACTAAACCACAGCAGTTGGAGGCCCACAGCGAGGTACAGGGAGTCCTTAGGGAAGCTGTAACGTTTGGCTGTGGGCAGGTGGGAACTGAGTGTGTGGCCTGCGGAACTGGCGGTGTTAGCCCTACAGCTTCTGGTGCTGCCTGCAGGGGCTTCACCCCTGACACACTGGTAAAAATGGGAAGAGAGCGGAAATCTTGAACTGCTAAAGTCCATCAGTTTGATCCGGTTAAAAAATAAGCCTTCTATAGCTTAATAGTGCTTTTGGTGTGTTTTTAATATTTTATCATTTTTCAAACAGCATTACCATAGATGATGTAGTTTATGTGATAGATGGAGGAAAAATAAAAGAGACACACTTTGACACTCAGAACAACATCAGTACAATGTCTGCCGAGTGGGTCAGTAAAGCTAATGCCAAGCAAAGGAAAGGCCGAGCTGGAAGGTAAGCTGGGACCTTTGTCTGATGCCTTCAGACCACAAAGGAACTTTGTATGATAAACCGTGTTGTTGCCATTGAAAAATATTGTCTATTAGGAGAGTTACCCAACATATTTTCAACTTACTACAGCACATTTCTAAATGGGAAAGTTTTTTTATTCAGAAAAATATTTGCCAAGTTTTCTGCTTCTTGTATTTTCTACCTCCAATTCCTCAGTCCGATTCAAATTAGTGTCCTTTATTCTTATTAGTTATGTTACTTGGAACTTTGTTTACATCTTTTTTCTAAAGCATATATTACCTAAAATTGATCATACCCATACTATTTGAGTATCAGTACATTTCCTGATCATTATACATATTAATATGCCTAATCCTCACCACAAGGCTAGGAGGTAGGTTATTGTGATTACCTCCATTTTAGGGATCAGGAAATCAGCACACAAATAAATCACTTGTCCCAGGTCACACAGCATTGTAAGGAGCAGTCAGGATTGAATCCAGGTGGGGCTGGCTGCACCCTCTTGGCTCTTCCTGCTTCACAGCGGTGCTGATTTTCCATTGCCGGCTGCCAGTGAAAACACAGGGAAAGTGTTTTTCCACATTGGTGTGGTGGCGGAGGCATAAGAAATAAAAATACCTTTTTTAATGGTACGAAAAATGATTTGCTTTGAACTTTGACAAATTGTAACTTTTTTAATTGAGTTTTTGTCAAAGTTTACGCAGCAAATTAGGTTGCCATTTGACAGTTTTCGCACGAGTTGCTCAGTGACAGGTACATTTATCACAGTGTCGCGTTCTCTTTAATCGTGTTCTGGTTGTTCCATTTCCCGCCCTCTGGTTTCCCTGCCCCCCCGCCCCCCATCTTCGCTTTTGAGTAATTGTTGACCTTTTGGTCTCAGAAGATGGTTTTTAAGTAGAGCACTGATCTTATGGGTAGTATCCTTTATTTTATGTGCCACTCTGCTATTTCAATAAAAGGGGATCTCAGGATAGGCTTGGTTCTAGGTTTAAAGAGTGTCTCAGGGCAGTAGTCTCAGGGCGTCCTGTTATCTACTGTTGTAGTTTGTCTGGCCTTTTTTTTTTTTTAATGTAAGAATTTAAGTTCTGCTCTGTGTTTTTCTCCCATCCTATCGGGGTCCATCTATTGTGACCCTGGTCAGAGTGGTCAGTGGTGGTAACCGTGTACCATCTAGTTCTTCTGGTCTCAGGGTAGATGGGGCCGTGGCTCTTGTAGACTTGTTTCTTCTCTACGCTTTTGGTTACCCTCTTACTGATTTACTCCTGGTAAATAGAGACCCGTAGTTGTATCTGAGATGGCTGCTCACAGCTTCTAAGACCCCCGATGCTGCTTACATGACTACAGTGCAGATCATGATCTTTGTGAACTGCCAGTTGACCTGAGTTAGCCCATGAGACTACGTGCCTAAGCTTTCAAACTCTTCCCCAAAAAAACACTTTTGGAAGGTGTTCGGTTATGTTTGTGGAGTGTCCGTATGTGTGTCTTCAATGAATACATGTGCATGTGCCTACATATCTGTACTTACACCTACCGATAGGCACTTCTGGAAGGCCTGGTAGCATAGTGGTTAAGTGCTATGGCTGCTAACCAAAGGGTCAGCAGTTCGACTCCACCAGGCACTCCTCGGAAACTCTGTGGGGCAGTTCTACTCTGTCCTATAGGTTCGCTATGAGTCGGAATTGACTTGATGGCACTGGGTTTGGTTTTTTTTAATAGGTACTTCTGGAGCCCTGGTGGTACAGTGATTAGGAACTCGGCTGCTAACCAAAAGGTCGACAGTTCAAAGCCACTGGCCACTCCTTGGAAACTCTGGGGCAGTTCTGCTCTGTCCGGTAGAGTCGCTATGAATCGGATTGACCCTGTTACTGTTACGTAATGTCCCATCTTTATCTCTTGTAATAGATTTTGATTTAAAGCCTATTTTATCTGATACCAGCATGGCCACCCCTGCTCTTCTTTTATTGGTTACATGGAATATTTTTCACCATCTTTTTATTTTTAACCTGTGTCCTTTTGTCTAAGGTGTGTTCCTTGTAATCAGCGAAAGGATGGATCATGTTTTTTTGTCCTTTTGCATGGGGCGTTTAGACCAGTTATTATTGAAAACAAAGTGTCTACCTTACTCATTTTGCTATTTGTTTTTTGAGTGTTTTGTACCTTTATTTTTTTGTTGTGATTTTTCTGTTCTTGTTTGTGTTTTACCGCTTTCTTGTGATGAGCCTTTCTGCTTTTTTCTTTTCTTCTGAATGTTTTTTCTTGGTGATATTTTAGTGGTTACCGCATATATTACATTACACAAATTACAATTACAATGTTTAACATATGAGCAACAGCTAATATACAACCTTAACACAATAAAACTACTGATGTTCCTCCCGCCCCCATTTCTGTTGGTGTGTCTCCACTAACATCAATATACAACCTATTTTCAGTAAGTTTACTTTGTGCTTTTTTCTTACAAACTTGATGTTCTGTTGTTTGTGGGATTTAATTACTGGGTTTATTCCCTAAAGATACCATACGCTTGGTCCTTAGGATTGCCCATGTGCTTGTGTTTCTTGGAGATCTCGCTCTCTTTTGTCTGTTCATTTTCCTGTGTACTATTTAATCCCCTTTTCCTTTCCATTTGGAGTATTCTCTCGAGGTGTATTTGCAAAGCTTGCCTGGCAATGGCAAATTCCCAGAGCTTCTGTTGGTTTGGGAATGTCTTGGTTTTCCCCTTGATTTTGAACGACAGCTTTGCTGGCTGAGTAGAGAATTCTTGGTTGGCAATTGTTTTTTTTTTCAATATTGTATGCATGTCACATCATTGTCTTCTGGCCTCTAGAATTTCTGTGGAGAAATCAGCACCGATTCTTATAAAAGAACCCTGTTATAATGCGTTTTTCTCTTGCTGCTTTCAGAATTCCCTCCTTATCTTTGGTGTTTAAGAATTTTATTAGGATATAGCGTAGAGTTGGTCTTTTTTTTTGTCTCATCTGATTGGGGTTCATGTAGCTTACTGTACTTGCAGGCTTATTTCTCTGCTCAGGTCTGGAAAATTCTCTCTGATGATCTCTTGGAAAATTGTTTCTGTGCCTTCGTTGTTGTTATGGTGCTCTGAGATTCCAGTAATTCTAACATTAGATTTCTCAGTTGAATCCCGTATTTCCTTTTGGGTTTGTTTGCTTTTCTTTGTTCTTTTTTCTTGTTTTTCTTGAGCCTTGATAAGTTCAGTTATTTTGTCTTTTAATTCAGATATTCTGTCTTCTGCTTGTTTGACTATTATCGTTTCTCTTGCTTTATGTAATTCAGCTGCTTTATTCTGGTTCCAGTTTTTTTTTTTTTTTTGTGTTTAAATTTTCCTTGTTGAATCTCTCATTTTGTTCCTTCATTTGTTTTCTGGTCTCTGTTAATTTGTTTTCCTTGTGCTTTTTGCTTTCTTTAAATACAGTTAGCAACATAGTCTGAAAATTACCAGTTCTTGCCATTAGTCTGCCCTCCATAGGAGAAATTTCCTCTTCATGTTTTTCTTTAGGTTGGTCCTTCTTCTCTTGCAATTTTGTGTGTTTCACTATTTTTTGTTGAACTTGGGTCTTATTGTTACCTTTTTACTTTAAATTTTGTACTCTTATTTTTGTGGGAAAGATTTCTGTTTGGGTGCTCTGATGGCGCAGTATTCAAACATCTGACTGCCAGCCATGCCCACCAACTGTTCCGCGGGAGAAAGATGCAGCAGCCTGCCTCCGTAGACTCATAGCCCTGGGAACCCTACAGGGCAGCTACACTCCACCCCACAGGACAGTGGGCTTGTTATCTTCTCCCAAGAGCCACTAGGGGGCACTCTTATCCTTAGGTTTTTTTCCAGTGCTTATTCTGGAGTTCTGGGTGCTTGAGCTCTGGAATTCAGTATGCATGCCCTTGGGGGGGTTGGCTGGTCGCACACACAGATTTAAGTGGTGGAGTTTGACTTCCATGGTGGAAGTGGAGGGCTCTCTGTGTCTCCTTCATGGGCATTCCTGCACAGGCTCTCCCACGGTGTCCTCCTGTGGGCAGGGAGCTGTCAGAAGTATTCTCCTCATCTGCTGCCCTTGCAGCCCTTCCTGGTCCTAGTGCCTGTCCGTTTTGGGCCTCAGCGAGCTTCAACAGCACTCTGTCACGGTGCCGTAGCCTCCTTTCTCCCTGTCTCGGTTGTGCGGCCGCAAACTGCTGTGGCCAGTTTGTACCACTTTAAAAATCGGGCCACAGCTTCCTCAGGTTAACTCCATTTCTGTGTCCCTGTTTGGGGTGTTGCCTACCCCCATCCCAGAATGGCTGTGATGAACAAATGTGCCCAATGATAACGGGTAGGTTCTGCCAGCTTCTGTGCTGTCCTCGCTCCCCCACTGCCCTGCTTCTGGACTCACCCTGACTCTCCAGCCACTCAGTTGCTGTCCAAAGTTCTGAGAGCCCTGGAGGCACAACTGTTAAGACTTGGCTGCTAGCAGAAAAGTTGGTTGTTCGAACCCGCTACCAGCTCCACAGGAGAAAACACCTGGCAATCTACTCCCATAAAGATTCCAGCCTAGGAGACCCTATGGGGCAGTTCTGCTCTGTCCTGTAGAGTTACTGGGAGCTGGAATTGACTCCAGAGCAAACAGTAACATTCTCATGAGTGGTAGAATCATTTATCTGAAGTTTTAGGAGAAAGTTTTTCTTTTGCCTCTTATAGGTAGAACAAAAAAGATTCCTGTAAATCTTTAGATACCAGCTTATTTAAGGAAAGGGGCATTGAAAGAAAACTTGATAGATCATTTTATCAACCCTGTGTTTTAAAGTATACTATTCCTGAGAAGCTGTGCATCACTTGCTCTCATCTTTGCAGGTCTTCCCAGTATAACTTCTTTCCAGCCAGCTCAGTTGTTTGAGCAGCTGGTGCTGTGAAGCCAAAGTCATGGCTTATACAAAGAAATGTACTCCTCTAACCACTTATCAGGGAATAACTAGTTCTGGGACCCAGCAAGACTTGGGTTTAGCTGTGCAGACATGTCACTGGGGATACTGAGTTTTAAAATGGGTGTTAGTCAACATACCTTTATATGTGAGAAGTAAACATACTGGGTCTTAGGTTTAACCCATCAAACAATTAAGGAAATAAAGTGAAGTATTACATTTTAACTAATTCTTCATTCTTACTACTATGGTAGAGGTTAGCTGTGGAATTGATGGTGTTTTAATTCAAAAGAAATACAGTCCCTTATAGGCTCCACGTATGTAAATTGCTTTAATAAAAGCTAATTAGATTGATGGTTATTTCTGGAGACTGAAACAAATAGAGACATACTGTGTGGTCTGCACTTAATGGTGATGTGTTACTGTTAGTTCCTTTTGAATGGATATTCAGGCCTTGTTATATGATAGACGGTGAGTCCATGTGGGTCCATGGCAGAGATAGCTAAGAATTTCAGTTCATTTTTAGCCTATAAGAAAAGGGCCTCCCCACTTCCATAGCAGCAACAGCCCATAAAAATATTTATTCTGCTTGAAAATGCACGAATACCTTCACCTCTTCACATTTGTCCTTACCATTGTCCAGAGAATGGTAGTATTCCTGTCAGTGGTTTGTTGAAAACAAACAAAAATGTGAACATCCTTCTGAGAGTGCACTAAACAGCACATAACTCAAGAGCTTCTTAAATACTGTAGGCAGGCAGTTCAGTGCTAGGGTTTTTAATTTAAACCACACAAAAGGCAGATTTGACATTACCGTTTCTAGCCTTAACCCGTGTGGCCTGCTTCTTGTATGCTGCTGCATTGATTCTGACTCACATCGACCCTGCAGGACAGAGTAGTACTGCCATTTAGGGTTTCCTAGGCTGTAGTCTTTGTGGGAGCAGATTGCTAGGTCTTTTCTCCTGTGGAATGGCTAGTGGGTTCAAACTTCAAACCTTTCAGTTAGCAAATGAGCACTTAACCACTGCGCCACTGCTGCTTCTTAAGTAGACTCCTTGGACTGCTGTTATTAAGCATGGCGATCTGGAATCTGTAGGATACAAATAGGGAACCAAAATATTGGGGGGCAGAGGGTGAGGCATCTTGTCTTTCTTAAAACTGGAACACGAGGATAGAGGGTTTAGGATTATTCAAAGCAGGTGGGGAGAAGGAACGTGTGATTAATAAAAATGAAATAATAATTGCATAAGTTAGTTACGATGTGTCTGAAATGAGCCCATTTCTCTGCCTCCTGTTTTCTCTGTAGTTCTAAAGAGTCATTGCTATCTGCTCCCCCCGCTCCCCCCCTTTTTTTAAAAGAGTCCAACCTGGTCATTGCTATCATCTCTACAGTGGCCTTAGAGCCACCCTTCTAGATGACTATCAGCTGGATAGAGGGTTTAGGATTATTCAAAGCAGGTGGGGAGAAGGAATGTGTGATTAATAAAAATGAAATAATAATTGCATAAGTTAGTTACGACATGTCTGATAGGAAATGAGCCCATTTCTCTGTCTGCTGTTTTCTCTGTAGTTCTAAAGAGTCATTGATATCTACTCCCCCACCCCTCCCCCTTTCTTTTAAAGAGTCCAACCTGGTCATTGCTATCATCTCTACAATGGCCTTAGAGCCAGCCTTCTAGATGACTATCAGTTGCCAGAAATTCTGAGAACTCCTTTGGAAGAACTTTGTTTACAGATAAAGGTAAATTAGGCGGGAAACTTCAGAAACTAAAAGGGGGAAGCATCTTTTTGTGGAAGAAAGTGGTATACTAATGTATAAAAAAGAATTATTACCATGTTTTTTTTTTTTTTGCCAGTGTGCTAATAAAATACATGTAAATATATTCCACTATAAGAAAAAAATAAATGTTCATTAGACAGTTTTTAATCATGCACTATTCAGGAGCCATACTGCCTGGGTTTGCATTTCAGCTCCTCCCTCAACGAGCTAGTTCTGTTACATTGGGCAGTTACTTAAGTTAACCTCATCTAATTTTTAGAACAGTGGCTGGCACATAGTAGTAGAATAAAAAAAAAATTTTTTTTTTTTTAGTGCTCAGAAAATGTTACGTATATTAATTACATGTTAAGATGTCATCCCTGGTTACTTACTGTTACTTACTGTTTTTTTGCTAGCATTTAAATATAATTAACCTTCTTGTTTTGAAGATATTCGTAATCAACTTGTTTTGAAATTTAACCAGCTGCTTTTCTCATTGACAAAGTTGGTGGTACAAAGTGAAGTATTGGCCAATAAATATGCTTTTATGGAATCACAAAGGATTTTAATTCATTCTAGTAAGATAACTAACTTGTAAATTATGTATAGGCTTGATACTTTGAGTGATCAGTACAGGCAGAACTAAATTGTTATGTAAATATACAATGTATGTTTGATTATATTTGTCTGCCCCCAGATTTTAAGGCTAGGTGGAATTGCTTATTTTCTGAGGAGATTAATGGATCCACCATCAAATGAGGCAGTACTGCTCTCCATAAAACACCTGATAGAACTGGTAAATTTCATTTTGCTTTTTAATTCTGACTTAGAGTATAGAGCATATAAGTATAAAATTCATGTTCATTACTATGAGGTAGATCAGTGCATGTACGGAGTGCCAAATTTATTCACTGTTTGGCTCTTCAGCTCATTATATGAAATTATGCATGAGAAAGTTATAAAATGATACCTTTGTGATGTTCTTTTAATGTTGTTTAGCTACTAGAGTCGGCCCCCAACTCATGGTGGCCCCGTGTACAATACTATCTGATCACTGTGACTCATAGGGTTTTCACTGGCTAATTTTTTGAAGGTGGATTACTAGGGCTTTCTTCCTAGTAGGTCAGTCTGGAAGCTTCACCGAAAGCTGTTCAGTGTCATAGCAACACATGAGCTTCCACTAACAGATGGGTAGTAGCTGTGCTTGAGGTGCATCAGCTAGGAATTAAACCTGGGTCTCCCACGTGAAGGCAAGAATTCTGCTACTGAACCCAACTGCTCCCATTCTTGTAATACAATTCTTTTCATTGCCAGCCTGATTCAAAATCACACAAATATTTTGAAATTTGTAAATTACTGAACCTCATTTATATTCATGAAATGAACTTGGTTGGTGTATTCTGCCCTTTCAGATTGTACACCTACTCCTCACTTACCAACATGGTTAGGTCGCAAAGACCAGATCATTAAGGCGAGAATTGGTGTTAAGCAAAAATGGAGGATGACTACATCAGGTCACAAAAATGGAGGATGACTGCATCATTACGTAATTGCCAAACTGCTGAGAATCATGGCCCAGCCAAGTTGCCCCATAACCGTCACGCCAGCGTTCCTCTCACCCCACACCTCGCTGTTTGTTCCTGCCAGACACATTGTTAATGTGCAGAATAGTTGGGTAGTGGATTTTTACTGTCGTCCTGGTTGTGAAGTGTCAGATAATGACATAGTCGATAAGCGAGGAGCAGGCATAATTGTTGGGAGCTTCTGTCAAAGCCAAGTAACTTAATGGCTTTAAAGAACAGAAATTTATTTTTTCATAATTCTGAAGGCGAAAAGTCCAGATCAGCATCTAAGCTGTGTCGTTTCCTTCCTTGTCAGTAGCCTCAGGCACTCACTGGTTCCTTGGTTTTTCATGGCTTGTAGAGGATCTTCACACGGCATCTGTCTTCCCCTCTGTGTGCTTGATTTATTCCTGCTGCCCTTTTTATAACTCAGAAGTGATTAGATTTAGAACCCACCTTACCTGATGGCACAGTGGTTAAGAGCTCAGCTGCTGACCAAAAGGTTGGTAGTTCAAATCTATAGCGGTTCCTTGGAGACCGTATGAGGCAGTTCTACTCTGTCCTGTAGGGCTGCTGTGAGTCGGAATGGACTGGACGGCAAGAGGTTTTGTACTTTTGTGGTCTAATTAACATAATAAAGAAAATTATTTCCAAACAGGATTATATCCACAGCTGTAGGGGTTAGGATTCCAGCATTTTTTAAAGAGATGTAATTCAGTGGATAAAAAACCCTTTATCCAATTAAGGAAGCTTGTTTGTATCCCTGGTTTATTAAGAGATTTTTATCATGCATGAATGATTGATTTTACCTCAGACTTTATGAGATATGATAGGATTTTTCTCAAATTTTCTCTGTTGTTCTCCTTGTACAGTTTGTTAATATGGTAGATTACATTGATTTTTCAAATGTTCTTGTTCCTGAGGTAAACCCAACTTTCTGGGATTCAGTTTGCCATTGTTTACTTTGGGGCAATAGGTGAGATTATTCGGTGTTTTTTTTTTTTTTTTAAGTTTTTGTGTCAAGATTACGCTGGCTTCTAGACACAAGTTGAGGCATTATTATTGTTTTTTATCTTTTTCCCTTCTGAAGGAGTTTTGTGAGGTTGAGGCTGTTCCCGTTATAAACATTTAGTAGAAGCCTGTTTCTAACGGAACAGTTATGAGCTTATCTGTTCTTCTTCCTAGTTTATATCTTGTCTTCTTATGTGTCTAGTTATTTTAATTGTATGCCAGACATTGTATTTACAAAATTCTTTGTAGATAAGAATTTGAAGCTTGGGATAATGATGACTTCCTCCAGAGAGGGTTTTTGCTGCTTCTGCTGATGCCAGGGTTGTGAGCAGCCTAGGTCACCGCAGTCGGAGTTCAGGGAGTGAGATCACTGGAACCAAAGCTGCAGTCCCTGAGAGCCTGCCTGCTGCTGCGCATCGTTGCTTCTAGTGCGAGAGCTTTGGCCTCTCGACCCAAAGCGAGGGGGCTTCACCAGGCACCCCTCTCCTCTCCCTGCCTCAACAGTCCCTGGTGTTTTGCCTCCTTTGTCCCCTGAGACTACTGAGAGTGTCTCTCAGGAGCTCTTCTGGAAGCAGCAAACACCTCAGAAAGAGGCCCCCGGCTCTGGGCTCACCCCTTCCTTGGCCTTCCTCCTTCCCTCGGTCCTAACCTGTAATTAATTCTTCTTTCTTCTGTTGACTCCTTGGTGTCTTCAGGCAGCTTCTCTAGCTCCTCCTTGTCCTCAGTGAGACGGTTGGGCCAAATTGCATAGGTAATCAGAGCACAGGTCACCCCCATGTTTAGGAGCTCTAGATACATCCTGTATGCCTTGCTGCCCTGTCTCAGGCTTCCTGAACTGCTGTAGTCTAGGGGCTGTTTATGCATTGCATATTTCAAATAGTTAATAGTATCTTTTTTCTGTTTGGTTTTTATTCCCCATAACTTGTACGTATTGGGTGATTTTCTCTACTTGATTGAAAGCTTGCTAGTTCATTATTTCTCCAGTCTCTCTCCTAACTGAAGCCAAGTTGTGGATTAATTTTATTTGTTTCCATTTAGTTAAGTTTCTAATCCTTGATTACTCCAGAACTTGTTCTGTTGAAGAAAACTGAAGCTGAACAAATGTTAAGGCATTTGGGCTTGAGAATGAGGGATGGCCTGTGGGGTTGTTTTTTTTTTTAAGCAAAAAAATATCTCTACAGGTAACGCTTTGAAATGTCTGTTTTGAATGTAAACTCTTACTTTACAGAACGCTCTGGATAAACAAGAAGAATTGACACCTCTTGGAGTCCACTTAGCACGCTTACCAGTTGAGCCACATATTGGAAAAATGATTCTGTTTGGAGCCCTGTTCTGCTGCCTGGACCCAGTACTCACCATTGCTGCCAGCCTCAGCTTCAAGGACCCCTTTGTCATTCCATTGGTAAGAGAGATTCACATAAAAACCTGGGCATTTTCACAGACAGAGAGTAGTTGTGATCTAGAAATACCTTCATGAGCTTCTCGTTAGAACGCCATCCTGTGCTACATAGCATCGGAACGTAAACTGCCTTTGCCTGTTGTTTTAAGGGAAAAGAAAAGATCGCGGATGCGAGAAGAAAAGAGTTGGCCAAGGGTTCTAGAAGCGACCACCTGACAGTTGTGAATGCATTTAAGGTAAAGGAGAAACCTGCTCTGGGTCATGGCGGTTCAGTCCCGTGAACAAGGAATGTGTCTAACCTTTTAGAGCCGCTTATTGTGGAGACCAGGGATACATTGCTAAGGGAGACTCTTTAAAGTCAGGGGACAATTTCCAAAGAACTTTGGGCACCTTTGTAAAGAACTTCGGGAACATTGAGGGTGACGTCTACAGTGTGAAGATAACTTTTCAGCTTTGCGGTAGCTTATTACAGTTACCTTTATGGAAAAGAAATCTCTTTGTGTTGTTCTGGTTGGTGTAGAACAAGCAGGTATTCAACAGTTGGTTTTAAAATTTGATCCTTGACAGTATTCACTTTACCTCGTTGGCACTCGTGACAGATGACCACTTTCTGTTCATGAATAAACTACGCTTGGAATCAGATCCAACATTTTGATAAAAGAGCGTCGTAATCATGTACGTTGTTCAGATTAGGGAGATTTCTGGAAGGCTTCCCAAAAGCCAGGCTTATCTGCAGGTAAACCTTTGCCACCAAGCTTTGCAATATTTAGATGTAATTTGGCTTATAGAGGGTATCTTTTCACGGTTGCTCTAGATTCGTGCATAACACAAAATTAACAACTAAAAAAGAAACAAGATTCCAGAGTGTGCAGGGAAGGGCAGTAAAACTTAGTTACTATTCCTATCCTTACACTTCAGTGGCCTTTTTGATGATTCAGCCTTACTGTAAAATAAGGGAAAGTTTATATATCTTTTTCCTCTGAGCTCAAGAGGCAGCATTAATTTTCCTGCCTTTCGCCCGTAGCCAACAAAACACCGGTATGAATTAGAAAATATACGATAGCATTGAAATTTGTCCCATAACATGCTTTTTTCTGTTAATGTATTATGTATGGTTATCAGTCCATTTTGTGTAAATAATACAGTTGACATTCATCTTTATCACTCCTGCTTGTATAGAAAATCATTAGAAAGTTTGGTGGTAATTCTTGCCTAAAGGCGAGGAGTATGGTGAGTTCTCTTGCTTTAATTGGTAAGTTTCAAAGTTGTTTTGCATTTTTTACAAATAAAATGAAGTATCGGGAAAGGTTAAATTACTGAAATAAAACTAGTAAGCAGCCCTTGCTTTGGGAAATGATACAAATTGGTTCCATTTCATTGCTCAATAGGGCTGGGAAGAAGCCAGGCGGCGTGGTTTCAGATACGAGAAGGACTATTGCTGGGAGTATTTTCTGTCTTCAAACACACTGCAGGTAATGGCGAATGTATTACAGGTATTCTCAGGTGTGCTAGATTAGGTCAAACACACTGCAGGTAGTGGCGAATGTATTACAGGTATTCTCAGGTATGCTAGATTAGGTCAAACACACTGCAGGTAATGGCGAATATATTACAGGTATTCTCAGATATGCTAGATTAGGTCAAACTGCAGGTAATGGCGAATGTATTACAAGTATTCTCAGATGTGCTAGATTAGGTCAAACACACTGCAGGTAATGCCGAATATATCACAGGTATTCTCAGGTATGTTAGATTAGGTCAGACACACTGCAGGTAATGGCGAATGTATTACAGGTATTCTCAGGTATGCTAGATTAGGTCAGACACACTGCAGGTAACGGCGAATGTATTACAGGTATTCTCAGGTGTGCTAGATTAAGTCAAACACACTGCAGGTAACGGCGAATGTATTACAGGTATTCTCAGGTGTGCTAGATTAAGTCAAACACACTGCAGGTAACGGCGAATGTATTACAGGTATTCTCAGGTGTGCTAGATTAAGTCAAACACACTGCAGGTAACGGCGAATGTATTACAGGTATTCTCAGGTGTGCTAGATTAAGTCAAACACACTGCAGGTAACGGCGAATGTATTACAGGTATTTTCAGATATGCTAGATTAGGGAATCTGTGCATCTATTTTGTGCAATAAGTCTGTGGCAAAAAGTTAATTGTTTAAACTTCTTTTATGAAATTGAATCATTATGCAAAATAATAGAGAATCTTTATTCAACGAACTGCCACAAAACAAGGAAAGATGCATACCCTCATACGTAACGCAAAACGAGTGACTAAAAAAGAAACAAGATTCCAGGGTATGCAGGGAAGGGCAGTAAAACTCATTTACTCTTCCTGCCCTCACCCTTTCGTGGCCTTTTTGATGATTCAGCCTGAGAATGTTCACTGATACCTCTCATTCCATTTAAACACCAGACAGGGTATGTGTCTCTGACTCTCTGTGATGTAGTGTAACGACAGCACTGCTGGAGAGGCGTACGTGAAACAGAAGAAAGCTGTTGCTGTCGAGGTGATTCCAGCTCCTGGTGACCCTGTAGGACAGAGTAGACCTGCCCCATAGAGTTTCCAAGGAGCGGATGGTGGATTTGAACTGCCGACCTTTTGGTTAGCATGTAGCACTTAACCAACCACTACGCCACCAGGGCTTCATAAGGCCTAAGGGAGGTTAAAAAAAAAAAAAAAGCTGCTTCAGTGATACGGAAGAGCTTAAGAAGAATATTAATTCAGTAAAAAACAAAGTAAACCAGTAAGTGGATGAAAGGAAGGCTGCTGAGTTACAAAAACAAATTGTACCCAAATAAGAAAAAAACAAGGAACAAAATGGACGCCCCTCAGAGTCAAATGATCGCCACAGAAGAAAGTCTTGAGGTAATCACGCTTCACGAATGTGGCCGAAGGTGACAAAGGTGAGCACGCTGAGTGCGCAGCTCACAGAAGGGAGGACAAGGGTGAGAGGCGCCTTCACAGAAAAGTCAGGTGTAACTGAGTGTGTCTGCAGAGGTACAGGACTGATGCCCTGAAGTGGAAAATGAACTGAACCAGGTGCATGAAGAGATTGCCGAATCCCAGTGTTCCTTGAGAATACTGTCTGTGCCCAGTCAGGGTACTAATTCAGGTATAAAGACGAGACAGGCATTCAGGAAAGCCCTTGAGAAGTACTGCTCCCCTGAGCTATTCACGAGAAATCCAGTGGCAGTGATACGCCGTCCGTCAGGAGAAGAATCAAAGTGGAGAATTCACAGATGGATCTAAATCAGCTGGTAGTGTGCATGGAAATTGTTGACATGTGTCACTAACAGCACAGTGGTTGAGACCCCGGCTGCTAACCAAGAGGTCGGAGCTTCGAATCCACCAGCTGCTCCTTGAAAATCCCTGTGGGGCAGTTCTACTCTGTCCTCTAGGGTCCTTACGAGTCGGAATCGACTCGACAGCGACGGGCTTGGGTTTTTGGTTTATAACTCGTACAAAACGATGTTGTTGGAAATTACGGGTATGGACCAGAATGTAGAAGGTAATTCTTAAAAATAATGGTAATAAAAATGAGGAGTGGTTTAAGAGTCAGTTACAACAAAAACGAGAAGGTGGGGTAAATACAATGCCCCACGTTTCATGAAACGGATACAGACTTAAAATGATTCCACTTTTATAATATTTTATAATCTTAAGCTTAGAAGAATCCTTTTGGCAATATATCTTACAATTATGAAAATGCAAAATCCATCTGGTCTTTTCATTTCTGTTTAATTTTCTTCTAACTAAAATTTTAATACTTGTATAAAAACAGCTGTGCTATGATCGCATTGTTATGGTAGTACTTCTGAGTCTCCCGTCAGTATATGTGAACAGGACGCATCTGCGGTCTTGTTTATTTAATGATTATTTCTGAGAGTGTTGAGGGTAAGTTTTCTTTATTTTCATCTTTGTACTATTCCACATTACTTAAATGCTTTATAATGATCAGCCATGCGTTTTTATCCAAACTGTGGTTTTCTTTTAAAATAAAATAATTAAAAATAAAACAGGCCTTGAGCTTAATGTGCCAATATGGTACTAGTAGTTAGTTCTTGGTAGTATATAAATATGGGTATATTCCAAAATGTGGGTGGGAGAGAGGATGCTTTAAAAAATGATTTAGTGTGTCTTCTGCAGAACGCAGCACTCCTTATTTTTACAAATAAAATGAAGCATCCTTAAATGTCGTTGGTTGTTCCCTGAGTCAGGCAACCTTTTTCTGGTAGAAGGCCAGATAGTAGTTATTGTAGGCTTTGCAGGCGATGTGGTCCCAGGTGCAACCACTCTGCTCTGCCATTGAGGCGCTGGAGCAGCCGCAGAGGGTATGTTGACGAGTGGGTGTGGCAGCGTGCCAATAAAACTGTGTACACAGACAGGCTGGAGTTTGCTGACTCCTGCTCTCAAACATCACATTTTTGCCAAAGCGTATTCCTAAAGCAGGGAACCTGACCCCTGAGTTTCTGAGCCTGTACCTTGTAGCTGTGTCAGAGACGCTCTAGCTCTGTCTGCTGCCATTGCTCCCTAGATGCTGCACAGCATGAAGGCGCAGTTTGCCGAGCACCTCCTGGGAGCGGGGTTTGTTGGCGGCAGGAACCCTAAAGATCCCGACTCGAACATAAACTCAGGTAACGCAGAAAACGCCTTGTGAATGGCTTGCTGCTGTTGTCCATTATGCCAGTATTTTACTCTTGTTTTTTCCCCTCTGTCTTCCCACTCCCAATAGATAATGAGAAGATAATTAAAGCTGTTATCTGTGCTGGTTTATACCCCAAAGTTGCTAAAATCCGACCAAATTTGGGTAAAAAAAGAAAAATGTAAGCATTGAAGATTATTAGCAGTTACTTCTTGCAACCCTTCCCTTAAACTTTTGGAATTCTGTGATGCAGCAGGACTTTGTTGCAGTGTAAACGTGTTCACGTTCGTATTTGGGCCGTGTTCTTGCTCTTTGTTTCGTACGCTTTAGAAGAAGGCAGACTGTCTCACATACATGTCGCTTTGCCTTTCTCCGTATCCTTGCAGTCACCTCTCCTATCGCTCATTATCGTTCAGGATAAATTTTAGAAAAGTACACCAGCTATTCAAAACCGAGGGCTAGGTAGAAATCACTGAGGGTAGTTCCCCCTCCCTTCTCATTATAAACTGGATCAGTTTTTAACAGCCTCTGAAGAAAATTTTGGTAATTTTACTATTTTGAGAAGTAAAATGCAGTTAATCAATGTGCGTGTTAATGACCTCAGTAGTAACTGTAGAGAATGACGAGACATCTTTTGCCTAGTAGATGAGCTCATACTAGCAAGGGTACAGAGAAACTGAAAGTCACGTACGGTTAGTGGTTTGTGAATTTATACCAGCTGTTCGGAAGACACGCAGATTAGAATTATGTATCAAGAGTCCTTAAAGTAGATCCTGGCCCAGTGGATTCGTAAATGAATATTTTAATTTAAAATTCTTTAACAAAGTGCAGACATCGTTGTACAGCAATACAGCAATAGTTCTCGACCAGGGATGATTTCGTGTCCCCCCCCCCCCCCGGACATTTGGCAACGTCTGGAGACATTTGTGGTTGTCACAACTGGGAGCAGGGTGTGCTTCTAGCATCTAGTGGGTAGAGGCCAGAGTTGCTGCTAAACCTGTTATGTTGCACAGGACAGTCGCCCACAACAAAGAATTAACCTAGTTCAAAATGTCAGTAGTGCTGAGGTTGAAAAAGCCTGTTTTAGGGTACAGGGTTGTAGGCAGCAGAGGAGTTTTAATCATTTATGCTTGGATTGTCTGCATTTTAAGTGATCTAAGTATATTTGTGACATCAATACTTGCTAAATTCTTACCTCTATGTATATCATTATCTCTGTCTGCTATCCTGGGAAGTTTTTTATTTTTGAAATAATATAATTCTCTTTGGATTGGTGCTTTGTTCTAGTCCAGACCAAAAGTTAGCAAAATGTGGCCTGTACGCCAAAAGCTTGTTTCTGTAAATATTTGTGGGAACGCTGCCACGCCCACTTGTTTGCATATTGTCTGTGTCTCGTTTCCTGCTCCACCGGCAGAGTTGAGTCGTTGGGACAGATGTGTGTCCACAAAGCCTAAAATACTTACTGTCTGGTCCTTGGCAGGAAAGGTTTGCCAACCCCTGCTCTAGCGATGTGGGGCTGTGAGGTGGCATTGGTTAAATTGGTGGCACGTGGGGTGAGGAAAAATATTTCATCCTAAATAATGAATCATGACCATGATTGCGTGATTTTGGTAGAAGTATTGTGAATTTTAAGAACTTCAGAAACGATACTCTTGAAAACAAATAGGAGGAATTCGTGGATTATCGGCTTTGTATGTAATCATTTAATACGATAATTAACATTCTTTAAAAGTAGGAATCCCTGGGTGGCGCGGATAGTTAATATGCTTGGTGGCTAACCTAAAGATTGGAGGTTCGAGTCCACCCAGAGGCACCTTGGAAGAAAGGCCTGGTGGTCTGCTAAAAAATCAGCCAGTGGAAACCCTGTGGAGTGCAGTTCTGCTCTGACACACATGGAGCTGCCCTGAGCCAGAGATGACTCAACCATACTTATTTTTTATTTAAAAATAAACCTTACACATCATCTCCGTTAAATAAGATTGATTAGGGACTCCTATAAATTGAGAGGAAATTTTTATGAATATCAAAGAAAAGATCCCTAGGAATTGAGAGACTGAACTAGAGCTGTATCCAGGTACATTTACTCCAGCTCTTCCTGTTCTGACATTAGGGGATTTGAGTGAACGTGAGACCATTTGAAACATATTTTAAAATAGGCTCTTTTAAATTGGTTATAGTAAAACTCCCTTTTAAACATTAAATTGGTTATAGTAAAACTCCCTTTTAAACAAAATTCTTGAATTTTTGTTTTATATCTGGGTACATATCCTGTGAAATTTTACCGTTGATTTCAGAAAGTTACTCTTAAAATTAAATCCTATTTATTGGTATCGTGATTGCCATAGAGAAATGTATAGACTCTTCTCTGTGTCTGAGTCACTTATTATTTAGGGTGTTTATGTTTCTTTTGTTCATTGTTCTTCAGTGGCACAGTATATCTTAGCACAATTAAGGAATATTATCTCACCTTCTAATATGTTGGGTAATTTTAAGATTACTTGTGTGATTATAGAGTATTAATATTTAGCTGATATTTTCCAATCTGTTATTAAATGAAAATTGTATCTTTCCTCAAATATGAATTTGTAAATTTATATAACAAATAAACCTAACTCAACTGTGGGTTTTTTTTTTTTTTTCCTTAAGGCTCTGGGGTTTGTCTGTTTAGTTTTTAGTAAGCCCTTCAGCAAAGTTTTGAAATAGTTTAAAAAAGAAAAAAGAATCTTCTGGAAGACTTTTTTTTAACAAACTGTTTCAACTTTCTTAAGGGTCAAAGTGTACACAAAAAGTGATGGATTGGTTGCCATTCACCCTAAGTCTGTTAATGTGGAGCAGACAGACTTTCACTACAACTGGCTTATCTATCACCTGAAGATGAGAACAAGTAGTGTAAGTGAACATTTGAAGTAATTACAGATCTGAGCATCAGTCTCGTCGAGTTTTATAACTGTAGTTTTCACAATTACAAACAAAATCTTTTTTTTTTTTTTAACTTTGGTGTGAATTACGAATTAACACTTCTTTCCTTAAGCAAATAGCCTTTACTTTTGATTGTGCACGTCTGTCATGATGGATCTTTGTATTTTTGTTAATTAGACCAGTTATTCCATTTGCACAGTTTTATTTCAGAGCCCACTTTCAAGATCTTACAGGAGTTTCAGGGTACATGGGAGTTTTACACTATACAGAGAATTTTGTTGGCATGCCTGTAAATAGCTAAGAAATTTGGTCAGAATATTCAGTGTGATTTTGTTATGTTAATCTGTTTAGAAAAATAATTTGGCATGATTTTTAAAATATTAGGCATATGGTAAAAATAATTTCAACTTTGTTATTAGTTTTAGTTTTGCCACTCAGAAAATATTTTTTTAAAGAGTGGTGCTATAGTTTGAATTGAATTACAGATATAAAACCCCCATTTCTCTGATTCGATGGTGCCTTATTTAACATGGCATGTCTTCCCTATTAGTCTACATTATCACACTAGCGAAGGAGCCCTGGTGGTGCAGTGGTGAAGCACTAGGCTGCTAACTGAAAGGTGGGAACCCACCAGCTGCTTTGCAGGAGAAAGCTGTGACAGTCTGCTTCCGTAAAGATTTGTGGTCTTGGAAAACCCACGGAACGGTTCTACCCTGTCGTGTAGGCTTGCTCTGAGTTGGAATTGACTCGATGGCAGTGGGTTTATAACACTAGCAGAACAATACCTGTTTAGAAGGAAAGCACCAATAGACTGAGCGGGTGATGTTATTGCCTTAATGAGGCAGTAACCTTCTCGACTCCTGCACGTGTTAAGTTGCTCTGATTCTCATTGCAGATATACTTGTATGACTGCACAGAGGTCTCCCCGTACTGCCTCCTGTTCTTTGGAGGTGATATTTCCATCCAGAAGGATGATGATCAAGAAACCATTGCTGTAGATGAATGGATTGTCTTTCAGTCTCCAGCAAGAATTGCCCATCTTGTTAAGGTGACTGACCACGTGATTGTCTTTGAATGCATGTGCACGGCTAAATGTGTTCTCATGCTTTTGTTCCAAGTGTTACACGTATTAGGCTCAGCAAAACAAGAAATGTTGAGAAATTTATTGATAGTTTTTCCAAGTTATTTTTGAAAAGGTAGTAGGCCAGCATTTCTGAATGGCTGAATGGTTGAAGATGGAATTTTTAAACTTAACCACACTTAGTTGGTTACTCATAACAACGTTTTAGGTGGTCGCTCACTAAATATTTCAGTTTCGTCTAACAGCTTGTGAAACTCCTTGTGCTAATTAAAATTATTTATTACATTGTTCTATAGTCCATCTGCCTCTGTTGACCGCGTGATTTTTCTAACCTTAGGAATTAAGAAAGGAGCTCGATGTCCTTCTGCAAGAAAAGATTGAGAGTCCGCATCCTGTGGACTGGAACGACACCAAATGCAGAGACTGTGCGGTGCTGTCTGCCATCATAGACTTGATCAAGACGCAGGAAAAAGCAATGCCAAGAAACTTTCCACCACGATACCAGGATGGGTGTTACAGCTGACAGCTTTTCTGTGGTGATCTGAAAAGGCAGTCTGACGGCCATTTTCCATCATAGTTTTTTTCTAGATGCTGAGCCCTGGGACATGACTAATTCTTGTGTATAAGGTGGAGACCTGCAGTAGGTACTCAAGACTTCTGTGCATGAGTTAATGACTTAATGATATCAACCGTAGGTAGCGATTATAAATACACCAGGAAGTGCAGTGTAGCCTCTGATCGTATACCCTGTTGTGGTCACGTCCACGTTTTGGGAGTAGTCCTGTATATTTTGAGTGTCGTACAACTTGAAAAATTCCTTTGTTCTGTTTTGAAAAATTAGTCTTTCTGACCATAATGATTTATTATAGAACCAGTAAAAATAGAATGGTTAGCCAAAAAACAGTGTCAAGTAAGAATTTGAACACAATCACATTTTTTTAAAATGAAACTTCTATCGGAAGTAAATTAATTGGTTGTAATAAAGCCCAGTATTTAATAAAATGTACAGTGTGTAAATCTCAGCTAACTTCTTGGTTTGGTTTTTACATGTCCACCTCTTCCTTGTTCATTCGATGTTTTCTGTTTTTAGAACGTGAACACAGCCTGTTCAGGTCACCCTGTGCAGCGTAACGCAGTGGTTAGAACACGGTCTGGAGCCTGACTGCCTAGGTTTAGATTTTGTCTATGTCACTGCTAGATGTCTAGGGCAATGCCTTAGCTGCTTTCTGCTTCCTTGTCCTTAACTGTAAAGTAGGGGTAACAGTTGTGAAAATTAAATGTGTTAATCCATGTAAAGTACATAGAATAGTGCCTGGAATGGAGAATGTACTCACTGAATCTCGGCTGTTACTTGTCCAAGAAATATTTTTTAACGTACAGCAATTCATCTTATCACACTTTTTCCCGTGCTCTGAACGCTATTGTACTCCTTCTGCTGCTGACATCTAATGGGATGACATGTCCTGTCTTTTCTGCCAGGACATGGAAGGTACTGTAGGCTGCGCATCTGTCTCTCTTTCTTGCTTACCTGTTGACCCCTTTCTGCCCAGGGATGGTGGGTCAATCAAGATTGTTCTAAAGCCAGTCATGAGTGGTCTTATTTTAAGTACTTGGTGAGGCATGAGTGTGTGAACCTGCCCTGACCGATGGCACCTGAGGAGAAATCTACAAGGGGGGTTCAGAGAAAGGCTTTCCTCACTAGGAGAGAGTTAGACAGGAAACTTCTCTCCTTCCCTGGACATTGTCCAGAGTCTGACACTTGGAACTCCTGCAGCCACCTGTGGTCACAGGGGAGCCAGAACCATGTCCTGAGGTTGGCTTAGTGAAAAGACGGAAACCACCAGAGTCCTTAACAATGCAGGTGAGCCACTGAATTAACCCACTCTGGAACGGCCCTGCATCTGGACTTGACTTTGTGTAACTTGACAGAAAGCATTTTAACGGAAACGTTACCCACCATTGAGTGCTGTTGGCTCTACCGTGACCCTATTTCTGCCATTTATTTTGTGACCTAATAGTTTTGACTCAGAATGGCTGACAAAAAGTAAAAGTAGTACTGGACATGCTGCAAAAAGATCAGAAGAGCATACTGCTGCACCCTATAATACGCAGATTTTACTGTGCCTTCCAGTAAATGCCAGGGGACAAAAGGAAGAGCACCATACAGTGCCTGGGGTATATTGATAACGCTGTGATTACCCGCCGACGGCCCTGGTTCAGGTGCTGCTCCCGTTCCTGGGAATATATGCCACCCACTGTTGCCTACCAAGGGTTTGATGTACTGTGTGTTCCAGCTCCGTTCTCTTGGCTTGTCTCTCAGAAGTGATCTGTCACTCACTGAATCCTTGTTCCTGAGTCATACTACTACAGTATTGTAGCATATTAGTGTGTCCCTAAACTCAGTGACCATCGGATAGTGTTTATCCTGTGAGTGTTTATTTTTGTGCTTTTTTTCTTGCCAATACTGTCCGCTTTAAATTCACACAGTCTGTTTGCCAAAATGGTCTTGGAAGAAAGAATTTAAGGATGCTTTTTTATAAATTACTACATAGTTGGTTCCATGCTTATAAACCAGTGTTTATATTTTATTTATTTTCCATGCGACTGAGATGTTCCTGAAGAAATTAAACACATGAGGTATTGACAGAGGATAAAGCAGCTCCAAACAAAAAAACCCCAGTGCCATCGAGTCGATTCCGACTCATAGCGACCCTGTAGGGTAGAGTAGAACTGCCCCATAGAGTTCCTGGTGGATTCGAACTGCCAACCCTTTGGTTAGCAGCCATAGCACTTAACCACTACGCCACCAGGGTTTCCCAAAGCAGTTCCAGTCACCCTCAATTTGTATCTTCTCAGTAGCTGACCAGGATGGAAATTTTAACTGAAGATATCATTTCTTCTTTTGTTTACAAAATAGGACATTATTGAGCGGAAAATGCATTCCAGCCTAGGAACTGTTTGTTCTTTAGTAGTTTTAATGGATAAGACACTAAATTAAGAAGGAAAATCTGTTTGCCTCACCATTCTGAGAGTCCAGAGGATAACACTAGAAAAAAAAATAACCCTGAAAAACAAACTTACTGGGAAAAAAATGAAGAAATCACTGAATAATCCTTAAAAAGCATCTTTGAAAAATGAGTCCATGTGAAGTCATTTCATTAACTTGGGCCAAAGCTGTAGATACATTTATATGAATTATCAGTTATTTTCTATTCTTACTGTATTTTGTAAACAAAACGCACCCTAAAAATTAGACATTATAGAAAAGTAGAGTCAACAGTGGTAATTTGCTTTCCTCTTGTCTAACTCTGAATTTGTATTTATTTTGAAGTAATTGTGATTGTGTGGTATAATCGTGTTTGTAGTATGCTAATGATTTTAAATACGGTTTTTATTTTGAATTTAAACAACATACCCTTGTATTTGGAAATTCAACATGTAATCATGTTACCACTGTTACATTTTGGTGTATTTCCTTAGTTCTATTTTTTTTAGCATCTAAGGTATTATTTTACATATAATGAAATTAACCAATGTAAGCATACAAGTGAGTTTTGTCAAATGTATAAAGCCATGTAATTACCACCATTACAGTCTTGATGTAGAACCTGTCACCAAAAATGTGTCTTGTTCCCCTTTACAGTCAGTCCTCTGCTCCCATTTCAAGCCCCTGGCAACCACTGCTCTGCTTCTTATCACTACAGTCCTGGCTTTCCTGGAATTTGAAATACGTGAAGTCACGTGTAGTGTTTTGAGTCTTTTCCTCTGAGGTGTTTGAGATGTTCATGTTGCGTGTATCAGTAGTTAGTTCCTTTTTTACTGTTCTAGTGTAGGATGTGGCACAGTTTGTTTATTCATTCACCAGTTGGTGGACACCTGTTTTCCGTTGTTTGCTGTTACGAATAAAGCTGCTATGAACATTTGTATACAAGTTTTTGTGTGGTTATATGTTTTTATTTCTCTTGCATTGACACTTAGGACTAGAATTGCTATGTAATATAGTAAGTATATATTTATAAGAAACTGCCGAACATTTCCAAAGTGGCTGTACCAACTGTCCATTCCCACCAGCAATGTATGAGGGTTCCAGTGTTTCACGTTCTTGCTAGTACTGGGTACTTTTAGTTTTTGTTTTCCTTAAGTTTGGTGATTGTGGGATTTTTTGCATTTTGTTTTAGTCTTTAATAAATGTGTGGTCATATCTCATTGTTTCAGTTGGTATTTCTGTAAAGTCTAATCCACCACTCGTCTGTCACTTTGTCACACTGTGGTGGTTTGTATGCTGCTCTGACGCTGGAAGCTGTGCCATTGGCATTTCAGATACCAGCAGGGTCATCCCTGGTGGACGGGTTTCAGCGGGGCTTCCAGACTAAGACTGGGAAGGAGGACCTGGTGATCTGCTGAAAAAACCGGCTGGTGAAAATTTAATGGATCATAGCAGCAGCAGCAGATTGTCTGATACAGTGCCAGAAGATGACTGAGGAAAAGCTGCCTCCTCAAAGTAGCCCAAACCAAACCCACTGCCGTCGAGTCAATTCCAACTCACGGCAGCCCCATAGGACAGAGTAGAGCTGCCCTGTAGGGTTTCCAAGGAGTGGCTGGTGGATTCGAACTGCCGACTTTTTGGTTAGCAGCAGCTGTAGCTCTTAACCACTATGCCACCAGGGTTTCCACAAAGTAGAGTCAACTTTAATGATGTGGATGGAGTATAGCTCTCAGGACCTTCATTTGCTGATGTGGCACAACTCAAAATGAGATGAAACAGCTGCAAACACCCAGTAATAATCAGAATGTGGAATGTACAAAGTATGAACTGAGGAAATTGGAAGTTGTCATAAATGAAATGCGTGAGGATCGATACACTAGGCATTAGTGAGCTGAAATGGACTAACTAGTATTGGCCATTTTGAATCAAACATTGTCTACTATGCCAGGAGTGACAAATTGAAAAAGAATAGTGCCACACTCATCACCAAAGTAACATTTCAAGATCTATCCTGAAATACAATCGTGTCAGTGATAGGATAATATCCATACGCCTACAAGGAAGAACAGTAACTATGGCTACACAAATTTACGTACCAACCATGAATGCCAAAGATGAAGAAACTGAAGAGTTTTACCAACTTCTGCAGTCTGAAATTGATTGGACATGCAATCAAGACACACGGATGATTACTGCTGATTGGAATGTGAAAGTTGGAAACAAAGTTGGAAGATATGGCCAACGACTTCTTCATTGCACAACAGAAATGGTGACTACACGTGGGCCTTTCTGGATGTAACACCATCAAACCGACTACATTTGTGGAAAAAGATGATGGAGAAGCTCAATATCATTCAGAACAAGGCCAGGGGCCGACTACAGAACAAGCCATCGATTGCTTATGTGCAAGTTCAAGTTAAAGGTGAAGAAAATCAAAAGTCCACAAAACCCGAAAGTACAGCCTTGAGTATATGCCACTTGAATTTAGAGACCATCTCAAGAGTAGATTTAATGCATTGGACAGTAATGACCAAAGACCAGATGAGTTGTGGGATGACATCATCAAGGACATCATATGTGAAGAAAGCAAAAAGTCATTAAAAAGACAGGAAAGAAGTACCAAAATGAGTGTCAGAGGAGACTCTGCAAGTTGCTGTCAAATGTAGAGTAGCTAGAGTGAAAGGAAGAAATGATGAAGCAAAAGGGCTGAACAAGATATCAAAGGGCAACTCAAGAAGAAAAAGTCTAATGAAATGTGCAAAGACCTGGAGTTAGAATACCAAAGGGAAGAACATGCTAAGCATTTCTCAACCTTAAGAAAAAATTCAGTCCTTGAGTTGCAATAGTGAAGGATTATACTGGCAAAAAACTGAATGACACAGAGAAGATCCAAAGAAGATAGAAGGGGTACGCTGAGTCACTGTACCAAAAAAGAGCTGGTCAACATTCACCGTTTCAAGAGGTAGCATACGATCAAGAACCAATGGTATTGAAGAACGAAGTCCAAGTTGTACTGAAGGCACTGGTAAAAACAAGGCTCCAGAAATTGACAGAATACCAACAAGTGTTTCAACAAATGAGTGCGGTGATGCCATGAAATTTGGAAGAGAGCTACCTGGCCAAGCAACTGGAAGAGATCCATATTTGTACCCATTTCAAAAAAAAGGTGGTCCAAGAGAAAATGTGGAAATTATTGAACCATATTGATACCATGTGCAAGTAAAGTTATGCTGAAGGTAATCCAGAAACAGTTGCAGCAGGACATGGATCGGGAACTACCAGAAGTTCAAGCCAGATTCAGAAGGGAGAGTGGAACCAGAGACGTCATTGCTCGTGTCCAGACGCATCCTGCCTGAAAGCAGAAGATACCAGAAAGATTACCTGTATTTTACTATGTAAAGGCATTAGACTGTATGGCGCCTAACAACATACTGTCTAATAATGAACATCTTTTCATGTGCTTATTTGCTGTCTTTTTTGATCATCTTGCATACTTAATATGTATGTTTTTGTTTTCAAGCTTATACATTACATGATTGGAATCCATAAGGATATATCCGACCAGAGTGCAGGGGGATTATTCTTTATGAATTTGAGATACGAGAAGTCATTGCTTATGTTTCGTGACATTGAAAATGGCCAGATGTGCACTCCGGTAATTCTGCTTGTGCAGTGTATATATAGTTAAGCAGTTGTCTTTAAAGGCCAGAAGAGAATAGCACCGGTTTTAAGTGGTTGTAATGGCAAAAGGTGAAGAATAGGGGGTGAGAAAAAACGTGTCTGGGTGTTAGGAAAGGGATGGAACTGCTGATGGGAAAGCATCATAGAGCCAACTTTTACCATGGAATTTCTTTTAAATTGTGACTACCCTTTTTCTAGTTCTTAATTTTGATTCATGTTTCAAGTAGATGTTTTAATGAGCTGGTAGGAATTTTCAAGTAATTTTTCCAAGAAGATGACAGCAAGTGAAATCCTTGCAAAGGACATTTCTGTTTCCTTCACACATGAAAGACGACCTTGGTCTGGAATAAAGTTTATTTTTGCAAAGCTTTTAATGAAATAAAGAGTAATTCCTTGGCGATTTTTCTTTCTATGCCTTGTAGCTTTATTTATTTCTATTATTCCCAGTTTTTTTCTGGCTTGAACCCCTGCTGAGAATTTGCATTTCCACCCCAAATATACTGAATCTACATTCAACAAGGCCCCCAGGTGATTCTGATTCAGTATATCTGTGATGGAAATGCTGAATCATATTTACTTCAGAATCACTAGGGGATATTGTTAAACATAGACTCAGTCTGGTCTGGGGTGGAAATGCAGATTCTCAGCAGGAGGTCAGACCACAGAGAACCTGTTCAAAGCCTTGGATATTTTGATACTTTATCTTTTCTACGAACTCTGATTATCCCGCTTTAACAGGGATTTGTTGAATTAGTTTGGTTATTTACGGTTCTTTCTGGAATCTAACTTTTTTCCCCTTTGTTTTAAAGCAGAGATGGTTAAGTGGAATAGGCCTACTCCTAAGGTGTTTGTGGGATCTTGGGGAAGAATACAGATGGAGGCCAATATGTCAGATGTCTAAATATTTAAAAATTATTTATCATTTAAGAAACGAATATATGGTATCCTAAAATTTTTTTTTTTTTTTTACTAACTTTACAAATACTGTATTTTTATGCAAGTAACGTGCACCTTCTATGTTTGCCAACCTCACCCTCCACCTGAGAGGTATTTTCCTAAGCACCATGATACCAATTTTTTTTTTTTTACATGTTGCTGTAAAAAAAAGAAAAAATAGTATGCTTACAAAAATACCTCGTAGGGTGAGGGCGTGGCTGGCAAACTTAGAAGGCATGTGTTATTTGCATAAAAATACACTATCCATTTATGATAGAAAAAATTAAAAAATTTTTTTTTTTTCTGCAACTAAGTCCAGCAAAATATCAGAGATGTCGTTTAGCTCTAGTTTGCTGAGAGTTTTTATCAGAAATGGATGTTTGACTTTTTTTTTTTTTTTGCATTAATTGATAGAACCATAAGTTTTCTTAAGCTTGTTAATATGCTGGATCTCATGTATTAATTTTCAAATATTGAACTATCCTTGCCTTCCTGAAATAAGGCATTGATCATAGTATATAATTCTTTTTTTTATATTGCCAGATATGATTTGCTAATATTTTGTTGAAAAATTTTGCCTCTCTCTTCATGAGGGATATTGGTCTAGTTTTCATTTTGTACTGTATGTGGTTTTGGTAACAGGGTAATGCTGGCCTCATATTGCTAATATTTTGATTTTTGCTCTGTTCATAAATGAAATTGTTTTGTAATTTCTTTGATTGCCCTTGTCATGGCTTGATATGGGTATGCCCGTCTGATAAATGAATTTGGGCTTGTACCCCTTTTTTATATTCTCTGGAAGCATTTGTGTACGACTGGAGTTATTTCTTTTTTGTATGTTTGGTGGAATTCAGTGGTAAAGCCATCTGGAACTGGGGCAGGGGAAATTTTTTAATTATTGATTTATTTGTTACAGAGCTAATTGTTTTTCTATTTAATCTTATGTCAGTTTTGGTAAATTATATTTTTCTAGGAATTTATTTCCTCTACATTTATGTTAATTTTTCACAATACTCTCATCTTTTTTTTAATGTTTGGTCTGCAAAATTAGAAATTATTGTTTTAGTTTTGCAGCTCTTTTAAAATTTCTTCATGTGGGTGCTTATCCTAATTTATTTTTTTCCTCCAAAAATATTAAAGCAATAATTTGCCCACTTTGTATTCTTTTAGTTACATCCCATGAATTTTGATATGTATTTTCATTATTTAGTCTTTCTTCAGTTAAGACTATATTTTAACTAAATGGGCACACCAGCTGAGGGGCAAGGACGAGAAGGCAGGAAGGGACAGGAAAGCTGGTAATGGGGAACCCAAGGTCAAGTAGGGGAGAGTGTTGATATGTCATGGGGTTGGCAACCAATGTCAGAAAACAATGCATGGATTGTTTAATGAGAAACTAATTTGTTCTGTAAGCCTTCATCTAAAGCACAATTTAAAAAAAATTTTTTTTTTAAGTATTTTAATTAGTATCATGATTTCTTATTTACTTAGGTGTGACAGGTTGAATAATAGTTTCCCCCGAAGTCCACATCCTAATCTTCAGAGCCTGTGAATGTTACCTTAATGGCTAAAGGTACTTTTCAGCTGTGATTAAGATCCTGCGTAGGAGATGTGACAATGGAACCATAGATTGGGGTGATGCAGCCACAAGCCAGGGAATGCTGGTAGCCGCTAAAAGGTGGCTGAGGCAAAAAATACATCCCCCTGGAGTCCCTGGAATGAACCAGTCCTGCTGACACTTTGATTTTTAGCCCCATGAGACTCATTTTGGACTTCTGACGTCCAGAATTCTAAGAAAATAAATTTGTCTTGTTTTAAACCACCAGTTTGTGGTAATTTGTTACAGCAACAGTAAAACTAATACACCAAGTATTATTTAAAAGGTTATTGCTAAGCTTCTAATACATGGGCAGTTCTTAATTTTGTTACTGATTTCTAACCTAACTACACTGCAGTTGGAGAACTCTGTAACTTCAATTCCTTAAAATTTGTTCAAACTTGCTTTCTAGCCCAGAAATAGTTTAATATATGTACTTGAAAAGCATGTGTGCTGAAATTGCTGCAGTGTCCCTTATATGCCCATTATGTTAAACTATTACTTGCATCATTCAGATCCTCTATCGTTTTGATTTTTATCTACTTTTCCTATCAAATACTGATCTTGTATGGATTTCTTCATTATATTTCTGCTTTATGTATTTTGAGACATATTGTAATAATCGAATTATTATGGCTTCCTGATTAAATGAATCCTTCACCTTTATGCAGGCTCTCTATCCCTAGTCATGCCATTTGTCTTAAAGTCGTGCCAGTGTTTTATTCAACACTGACATAGCTACATGTACTGAACACTGTGCTGCACTGCCTAGTTCCTCCTTCAGGGCTGAAGTCTATTCCCTTAGTTGATAGGAGTGCTACCAGGTGACAGCCTTCACCCATCAGCTATCTCCAGGAACTGTCCACAGTTAAAGAGGGCTATCCTACCCAAAGACACTTTTTCCAGGGGACACCTGCACCTTTGACTGTTGAGAGCAAGGTTATAAACATGCAGGCCCTTTGCCAATGCTCCCGTCTCTCCTATCTTCTGGGACCCCAATTAAATCCTTTTATTCTCTGTGTCTCTGCTCTCCATGCTTCCTGGTAGGTAATTTCTTCTAGCTTGTCTTTCAGTTCACCCATACTTCTTTTAGCTCTATCTAAATCTGCTGTATACCTAGTTCCATACCTAGTTCTGGTAGATTACTTTTTTGTTACATCACTTTCTACAGTTGCTAGCTGTGTTTGAAAGTTTGGCTTTATCTCCACAAACACAGGAGTTATAATTACATCACTATCTGTGTGGTAATTTCATTACCTAGAGTCCCTGTGTTTGCTTTTTTCTGTCATGATGTCATGTCTCTGAATACTAACCAAACCTTTGAGAATTTAAGAAATAACTGAAAACTAAAACTGATGCTAGTTTCCTCCAGGGAGATTTCGTTTCCTTCTGCCACGCACCTGAAGGTGCTAGAAGCCGTGAGCAAAGATTGAGGTCTTTCAGGTTTGTACCCCCCACTTCAGAGTGGAGCCCTTTGGGCCCCATCCACGAGAGGGGTAATCATGGCAGGCACTAAACTTTCACCAGCATCGTTCAGCCCTCAGTTCCACCAAGTAGCTCTTACCTCCCTGCTGCTTTCCAAAGCCCAGGAGAAATGCAGCAGCAATCTGGGATCGGGCTTGGGGTAAAGAAGTGATACATTTTACTGCTCACCATCTCTTCCCTCTTCCATCACTAGTTTGAAAGTCCAGCAAAGATGTATCTGATTGGCATATCTTAACACAGATGTAACTGCTTGGCACTACCTTCATATGGCTGTATTTTAGCTGCAACGGATGCTGGGAACCTGAATATTTAACATTTTGAAGTTTTATAGAGTGTGTGGTAAAGGAGGGCTTCCATGATCTCTGCTCCTTAATGTTATGCCCATGATCATGTCACAAGGCAAAAGGATTTTGCAAATGTAATTTGGTCCCAAATCAGTTGATTTTGAGTTAATGGTAAGGCAGATTATCTGGTGGTCCTGTTACGGATTAAATTGTGCCCCCCAAAAATGTGTGTCAACTTGGCTAGGCCATAATTCCCAGGACTGTGTGGTTGTCCACCATTTTGTCATCTGATGTGATTTTCCCATGTGTTATAAATCCTACCTCTATGGTGTTAATGAGGCAGGATTAGGGGCAGTTATGCTAATGAAGAGACCCCTGGTGGTACAGTAGTTATGGAGCTGCTAACCAAAAGGTCAGCAGCTCCTTGGAAACCCCATGGGGTAGGCACAACGGCAGTGGGTTTTTTGGTTTTGGTATGTTAATGAGGCAGGACTCAATCTACAAGATTAGGTTGTATCTTGAGTCAATTTCTTTTGAGATAAAAAAGAAAGCAGCAAGCAGAGAAACAAAGGGATCTCCTACCACCAAGAATGAAGAACCAGGAGGGGAGTACATCCTTTTGATCTAGGGTCCCTGTGCTGAGAAGCTTCTAGACCAGGGGAAGATTAATGACAAGGACCTTCCCCCAGAGCTGACAGAGAAAGCCTTCCACTGGAGCTGGCACCATGAATTTGGACTTCTACCCTACTAGGCTGTGAGAGAATACATTTCTCTTTGTTAAAGCCATCCACTTGTATTTCTGTTATAGCAAAAAAATTAAAAAAAAAAAAACTAAAAAAAAATTTTTTTAAATTAAGACAGGGCCTAACTCCATGACTTCTTCAAAAGTAGTTTTCTCTAGCTTGTAGCATAACAGGATGCTAAGAGAGACTCCAAGTGTGAAAAAGATTCAAGTGTTGGACATGCTGGTACTCCCTTGAAGATAAACGGAGCCACCAACGGCCTCTAGAAGTTGTGAGGGGCCCTTGGCTGATAGCAAGGAAGTGGAGACTTCAGTCCTACAACTGCAAAGAACTGAATTCTGCCAACACTGGAATGAGCTTGGAGGACACTGAGCTCCAGGTGAGAACACAGCCAGCCAGCACCCTGACTTTGGCCTTGTAAGACCCCGAACTGAGAACCCAGCTGTGCCATCCTAGACTTCTGACAACACAACTGTGAGGTAATAAATACGTGTTGTTTTAAGCTACTAAATTTGTGGTATTTCGTTATTCAGTTAATAGAAGACAGTCGTAGTTACCTGGCTTTGAAGAACAGAAATTTATTGTCTCACAGTTTTGGAGGCTATTAGTACAAATCAGGGCATCAGCTCTAGGGGAGGGCCCTTTCTTGTCAGTAGTCCTGGGTGTTCCTTGGCGTTAGTTTGCTTGTAGACAGTTCATCACATGGTTTCTTCCTCCTGTGTGTGTCACCCTGTCCAGTCTGCTCTGTTTATAAGACACCTCTCAGAAGGAATTAGGTTTAGGACCCAGCCTACTCTAGCATGTCCTAATATAGGAGTCATTCTTTGCCTTTCACCAAGGCTAGTAAAAGGTGGTGAAATGTCACAAATACAAAGGTCCAGATAAACCCACTGCCGTCAAGTCGATTTCCACTCATAGCGACCCCATAGAACATGGTAGAACTGCCCCATAGGGTTTCCAAGGAGCAGCTGGTGGATTTGAACTGCCAACCTTTTAGCAGTGAAGCTCTTAACCACTGTACCACAAGGGATCCAAAGGTCCAGATACTGGGTGATAATATACACTCCTGTGGTCCAACAGTAAGGGAACTATGAACTACTTAAGAAAAGCTACTGTCATATACAGTTTTGTGGGAACCATGAGAAGAAACTGTATGGCCCCAGCTTTTAAAAATGGTTGTCTTACAGAGCAGCTGATGCCAGCATGTACCCACAGAGAAGAAATTCGTTCCCTTCAACGTTAGCTAGAGACACTTTGGGAGTAGAAACCCTGATTTAGCCAAAAATTCAGCAAACTGTCTACTTGACTGAAAACCACCTACAGTAAATTAAATCACACCAGCACAAAAGTACAAGTATACACAAAATCTTTATAAATCCACATGTTTTGCCAAAAGTATACAAAGCAGTCTCAGCTTATTGGGACAATAATGAACATTTTTGTCCTCCACAGGTCACTGGATGAAGTCACTGTACAATTGAGAGAAGGTATTCCTAGAAACTGAACTAGGTTTGGAAAAAATCCTGTGTCGAAATTAAACACTGTAAATGGGTTATACACCTGCCATATATCCAGCAACAGTATTAACCTGCTTGGTAAATAAGGTTTTGATTTAGAAGGTGCAGATACGTCCAAAACTGCTTCACGCCTCAACTCATAAATTAATTCACAGGATTCACATGGCTGCTTTTTAACAAACGGTATCAGCAAAAATAATACAAAATGATCTCTTGGCAAGCAACAATCTTGTTTCCTTCCTAAATGAAAACATCACATTAGATTCGATTACAACGTGTTAGCTTCTCCTCTAAAAAGTCTCTGACATCGTTCCAGAGGAGACAGGCTTCTTTATATGCATGCCCCAAGTCATCACTGCTGTGGTTTCCCTACACTGACACACTGGGACCTGGCATGGCTTTTGCAACCAGAAATGTATGCAAAGCGGAAAAGAACCTGGGTGAGGGGGGAGAAGGCCCCTGCGCACCCCCCGGGCTCACGGCTGAGGTGGCAGGACACCCAGGGTGTAAGCCAAGCACACTCGCCTCCAGCATCTTTACTCACGATTTAGCTAACTGGTTGTCAGACTGGAGCTGGGACCTGTCACACACAGAGCTGAGTCCCTGAATACCAGGTGCCCTTTGCGGAAAGAATGGGAGTAATGAGAGAAAGCAGCTGCCAGTCAAAACCACTTCTCCCTCAGTCTTCCAGACCTGCTTCTCAGCTCTCCATGAAGCCGACTGTTACAATAACCGTGCTCTGTCCTTGGACTGTCGTTGGTTGCCGTCGGGTCGCTTCCCACTCATGGTGAGCCTGTGTGTGCAGAGCAGAACTGCTCCACAGGGTGTTCAAGGCTTGGATCTTTTGGAAGCAGATCGCCAGGCCTTTCTTCTGAGGAGCCCCAGGGTGGGTGCAAACTGCCAACCTTTGCACTAGCGGCCAGCCGTTTGCATCACCTGGGGGCTCCTTTCCCTACACTGGCGGGAGGGTATAAAATTCCGCAGGAACCTCCAGCTGAGGGAAACTCCAAATTCAGCAAGCAAGACCTTTAGTGCAAGTGAACAGGTTCCCTTTCAGGTCCAAGGGCTACGTTTCATTTAGCCACCATACTGGATTCTTAGTACCTTCCCAGGCCTAATCTTCCCTTCCTCGAGGTTGTTAAAGTGTGTCCTGGCCAATGTCCTACTTGGAAAGGGGACCAGGAATGGTCAAAAACCTGGCATTCTTGAAGGCAAAGCTGCCTCATGTCCGTTTAGCTACTCATCAGGGGATATTTAAAAAAGTAGGACTTCTGACCTACTTTCAGGGTTTTCTCACTCACGTGAACCCACCTGAATTCTACAGTGTTAGAGTCACTTAGGTTTCATTAGGCTTTGCTTATGTAAGACCCATATCAGGTGAGATGGACTCCAAAAAAAATCCTTAAAGTAAGCCTCCTGACTCTCCTTCTAATGAGAAAAAAAGGCGGCTAAGATTCAAGTGTCAATTCCCTTTTCCTGGGAAGAGGCTTAAAAAAACCGTTCTAACAGCTCACCTTCTGAACTCTGCCAGTTCCTTCTGAAATTAACACAGCATTAAAATCAGGTCTTCGAAATAAGAGGCTACAGAACTATTTACAACTCTGGGCATCCCTTACGGACATAAAATCTCAGCAAGACTGGGAGAGCCGTTTAGGGAGATGTTTAGGGAGGGACAGTAAGGTTCTTAGTGAAGCGAGGGGAGCAAACAACAGTACACAGCAGCTCACCTACACTTTGTGCCAGAGCACGGTGAGACTAGAAGAAGCCGAGGCTGCCTGATCCCCACAACGGCCAGCTCAGCTACACCATGTACCTGGAGAGGTCTGCAAGTGGATGGTGGGTACAAACTGGGCTTTGTGATCTTGCTCTCCCCAGCAGCTGCTCTCCTGAGAGTATGAAAGCACCCGGCAAGCTTACAGGGAAGTTTCCCGTTCTCTGAATGAAACAGGCCGTGTTAAAATGAGCAAGCCTAGGGCCAACCAGCCCACCATGGCATAGTGCCATCTCGCAGGAACGAAGCGTCATCCAAGAGGCTACACGTTGGTCTCCAGGCCCAGCAGACGTCCCATCCTCTCCACGTTCTTATCGATCGTAGCTTGGCACGTTATCTCCTTGGCACACTCCATGGGAAACCAGCCCCGCTCTCCGTCTCGCAGCCGCTCCCCCTCATACCAGCCTGCAAGAAAGAACCGTAAGGCTCGAAGAAGGACGCAGAGCAGATCAGAGACGCCACCCCCCCCAGATGGGGAATCATGGATGATGGAAGGTGAGAAGACAGAGTCGGGATGGAGGGAAGGATTCAAGGGGGGATGAATGGCATGCTGGGGACAGAAAGGGACCTCTGGGTAGGGGTAGCAGCTCAGTCACTTTGTTTTCTTTTTGGAAAGTAAGGAAGAACCTCTGGAGACGAGAACTAGGTCACTGGGGGACTGAAAAGGGAGGAAAACCTTTCATGGTTCCTTTTGAATAACAAACCATATGACTGCACCTCAGTCAACAACATTAAATTATTATCAATGAAATGCAAATGATGAGAGTCAGGTGCATACATGAAACCAGAAAGGAAGGAGAAAGAGGCTATATAACCAGAAGGGAAGGAGGAGAGAGAGACTATACAACCAGAAGGGAAGGAGGAGAGAGAGGCTATAAACCCAAAGGGAAGGAGGAGAGGGAGGCTATATAACCAGAAGGGAAGGAGGACAGAGAGGCTATACAACCAGAAGGGAAGGAGGAGAGAGAGGCTATACAACCAGAAGGGAAGGAGGAGAGAGAGGCTATACAACCCAAAGGGAAGGAGGAGAGGGAGGCTATATAACCAGAAGGGAAGGAGAAGAGAGAGGCTATACAACCAGAAGGGAAGGAGAAGAGAGAGGCTATACAACCAGAAGGGAAGGAGAAGAGAGAGGCTATACAACCAGAAGGGAAGGAGGAGAGAGAGGCTATACAACCAGAAGGGAAGGAGGACAGAGAGGCTATACAACCAGAAGGGAAGCAGGACAGAGAGGCTATACAACCAGAAGGGAAGGAGGAGAGAGAGGCTATACAACCAGGAGGGAAGGAGGACAGAGAGGCTATACAACCAGAAGGGAAGGAGGACAGAGAGGCTATACAACCAGAAGGGAAGGAGGAGAGAGAGGCTATACAACCAGGAGGGAAGGAGGAGAGAGAGGCTATACAACCAGAAGGGAAGGAGGAGAGGGAGGCTATATAACCAGAAGGGAAGGAGAAGAGAGAGGCTATACAACCAGAAGGGAAGGAGGAGAGAGAGGCTATACAACCAGGAGGGAAGGAGGAGAGAGAGGCTATACAACCCAAAGGGAAGGAGGAGAGGGAGGCTATATAACCAGAAGGGAAGGAGGAGAGAGAGGCTATACAACCAGAAGGGAAGGAGGAGAGAGAGGCTATACAACCAGAAGGGAAGGAGGACAGAGAGGCTATACAACCAGGAGGGAAGGAGGACAGAGAGGCTATACAACCAGGAGGGAAGGAGGAGAGGGAGGCTATACAAGCAGAAGGGAAGGAGGACAGAGAGGCTATATAACCAGGAGGGAAGGAGGAGAGGGAGGCTATATAACCAGAAGGGAAGGAGAAGAGAGAGGCTATACAACCAGGAGGGAAGGAGGAGAGAGAGGCTATACAACCAGGAGGGAAGGAGGACAGAGAGGCTATACAACCAGGAGGGAAGGAGGACAGAGAGGCTATACAACCAGGAGGGAAGGAGGACAGAGAGGCTATACAACCAGGAGGGAAGGAGGAGAGGGAGGCTATACAAGCAGAAGGGAAGGAGGACAGAGAGGCTATATAACCAGGAGGGAAGGAGGAGAGGGAGGCTATATAACCAGAAGGGAAGGAGGAGAGAGAGGCTATACAACCAGGAGGGAAGGAGGACAGAGAGGCTATACAACCAGGAGGGAAGGAGGACAGAGAGGCTATACAACCAGGAGGGAAGGAGGAGAGGGAGGCTATACAAGCAGAAGGGAAGGAGGACAGAGAGGCTATATAACCAGGAGGGAAGGAGGAGAGGGAGGCTATATAACCAGAAGGGAAGGAGGACAGAGAGGCTATACAACCAGGAGGGAAGGAGGACAGAGAGGCTATACAACCAGGAGGGAAGGAGGAGAGGGAGGCTATACAAGCAGAAGGGAAGGAGGACAGAGAGGCTATATAACCAGAAGGGAAGGAGAAGAGAGAGGCTATACAACCAGAAGGGAAGGAGGAGAGAGAGGCTATACAACCAGAAGGGAAGGAGGACAGAGAGGCTATATAACCAGGAGGGAAGGAGGAGAGGGAGGCTATATAACCAGAAGGGAAGGAGAAGAGAGAGGCTATACAACCAAAAAGGAAGGAGGAGAGAGAGGCTGTACAACCAGAAGGGAAGGAGGACAGAGAGGCTATACAACCAGAAGGGAAGGAGGACAGAGAGGCTATATAACCAGGAGGGAAGGAGGAGAGGGAGGCTATATAACCAGAAGGGAAGGAGAAGAGAGAGGCTATACAACCGGAAGGGAAGGAGGAGAGAGAGGCTGTACAACCAGAAGGGAAGGAGGAGAGAGAGGCTATACAACCAGAAGGGAAGGAGGAGAGAGAGGCTATATAACCGGGAGGGAAGGAGGACAGAGAGGCTATACAACCAGAAGGGAAGGAGGAGAGAGAGGCTATACAACCAGAAGGGAAGGAGGAGAGAGAGGCTATACAACCAGGAGGGAAGGAGGACAGAGAGGCTATATAACAAGCTGCTGTGGAGTTGACTCCCACGCACGGTGGCCCCATGAGTGTCAGAGCAGAGCTGTGCTCTACACAATTTTTTGAAACTAGATCGCCAGGCTTTTCTTCTGAGGCACCTCTGGGTAGACTCGAACCTCCAGCCTTTCAGTTAACAGTATTAACTATTTGTACCACCCATTGTTTAAGATTTCAAAGAAATCTGGAAAACAGCTACCTGTCCAACGGACTGGAAGAGATCCATATTTATACCTATTCCCAAGAAAGGGATCCAATCAAATGTCGAAATTATAGAACAATATCATTAATATCACAGGCCAGCAAAATTTTGCTGAAGATCATTCAAAAGCAGCTGTAGCTGTATATCGACAGGGAACTGCCAGAAATTCAGGTCAGATTCAGAAGAGGACGTGGAGCCAGGGATATCATTGCTGATGTCAGATGGATCCTGGCTGAAAGCAGAGAATACCAGAAGGATGACTATGCAGAGGCACTCGACTGTGTGGACCATGACAAATTATGATAACACTGCGGAGAACTGGAATTCCAGAACACTTAACTGTGCTCATGAGGAACCTGCACACAGATCAAGAGGCCGTCGTTCAGACAGAACAAGGGGATACTGATTGGTTTGAAGTCAGGAAAGGTGTGCGTCAGGGTTGTATCCTTTCACCATACCTATTCAATCTATATGCTAAGCAAATAACCCGAGAAGCTGGACTATATGAAGAAGAACGGGGCATCAGCATTGGAGGAAGACTCATTAACAACCTGCATTATGCAGAGGACACAACCTTGCTTGCTGAAGGTGAAGAGGACTTGAAGCACTTACTGATGAAGATCAAAGACCACAGCCTTCGGTGTGGATTACACCTCAACATAAAAAAAAAAAAAAAAAAATCCTCATGACTGGACCAATAAGCAACGTCACGATAAACAAAGACTGAGGTTGTTAAGGATTTCATTTTACTTGAATCCACAATCAACACCCATGGAAGGAGCAGTCAAATCAAAGGACACATTGCATTGGGCAAATCTGCTTCAAGCGACCTCTTTAAAGTGTTGAAAAGCAAAGATGTCCCCTTGAAGACTAAGGTGCACCTGACCCAAGCCATGGTGTTTTCCATGGCCTCACATGCATGTGAAAGCTGGACAATGAATAAGGAAGACCGAAGAAGAATTGATGCATTTGAATTGGGGTGTTGGCGAAGAATATTGAATGTACCAGGGACTGCCAAAAGAATGAACAAATTTGTCTTGGAAAAAGTACAACCAGAAAGCTCCTTAGAAGCAAGGATGGCAAGACTGCATCTCACATACTTTGGACAGGTTGTCAGGAGGGATCAGTCCCTGGAGAAGGACATCATGCTTGGTAAAGTAGAGGGTCAGCAGAAAAGACGAAGACCCTCAATGAGATGGGCTGACACAGTGGCTGCAACAATGGGCTCAACGTAGCAACAATTGTGAGGATGGTGTAGGGCCGGGCAGTGTTACGTTCTGTTGTATGTAGGGTCGCTATGAGTTGGACCTGACTTGACAGAACTTAACAATGACAACAGGCCATCTTCAGGGCTCTAAGAAGCCACTGACTTGGGAAATGAAGTTCTAGGAAAAAAGAAAAGGAACAAGAACAGGGACAAGAACTGTTGAGACAAAAAGGCTATACATAAGGAGTCATACATTCTCAATAGGATATTCTCTATAGGAGACAGGTACTGATGAGAAAACGTGCCTCCTCAGTTCTGTGGCGCCCTGGACCCCCTGAAGGCGGAACTGCGCGTGTTCCGTGAACACCCAACTCACCGTCACCAACTTGCTGATAGACGAGGACCACATCTGCCACCTGCAGGGACAGCTCATCGGGCTGCTTGGCCGTGAACGATCGAATGATTTCCACCTGGGTCAGTGCTGTGGCGGGAAGGAGACACACCAATTAACAACCTACGTCATGCACATGACACAACCTTGCTTGCTGAAAGTGAAGCGGACTTGAAAACAGAACAGGTACACATCAGTCGTGTACACTCACTAGTTCAGCAGTTCCCACATGGCCCTGATGGAACAAGTTAGGCATCTATTGGGAAGCACAGTTTTTTCTGGGAACTCTTACTTGGTTACAGCTCGCAGGGGTAGATTAACCACTAAGCATGGCCGGCACCAAGCAAGGTACACATGGGCTTAATTGTATTTACTCGCTAATCTGTAGTGAGCAATTTCACATAGGTTTCACCATGTCTTTGATGAAATGGCGACAGGTGAAACTGTGCACTGCAGATTGGTGGGAAGGCACCACGGGGCCTGTGTGGGCCTTGCTCACTGGGTAATCCAGCCCTATGAAGCTTTAGAATTTTAGAAGCTGGAAATCGAGAGAGGCCTTAACTATCACACCTTTCATGATTCGTGAATCCCTTCAATCATCACCTTGATAAGGAGACATTAGTTATGTCACACAGAGGTCACACAGTTCTGGTCATGTCACACAGTTCTGGTCATGTCACACAGAGGTCACACAGTTCTGATATGGGGCAGAGGAGGGAAGCCTTGGGGAAACTTACAAAGCAGGTATTGTGGTGGCATAATCCGTTAATAGGAGCCCTGGTGGCACAGTGGTTAAAGCACTCAGCTGCTAACCGAAAGGTCAGCAGTTCAAACCCACCAGCTGCTCCATGGGAGAAAGATGTGGCAGTCTGCTTCCGTAAAGATGACAGCCTAGGAAACCCCATGGGCCAGTTCGACTCTGTCTTCTAGGGTCGCTATGAGTGGGTTTGGTTTGGGGTTTGAATCCACTAATAGCCCAGTGTCCACCAGGGGGCAGGGTCCCTCCACATTCCAGAGCAGGCCGCTCCTTAGGACGCTTACAGGTTCTGTCAGGAGGCTGCTTCCCACTGCCGTGTCCCAGGGCGGTCATCCAGCGGGCTCTCTCACTCCTAAACAGAGAGCAGATCCCATTGAGAAATTCACAGGCCAGAGACAGAGAGTGACGCACGTTCTGAAAAGCCAGTGCAAGGCCAAGCCCAGAAAACTGGAGAAATTCTCCAGAGATTGTGCCTTTCCGAACAAGGGAAGAGTTACTTAAAAATTACACTCTGGGAAATCTAAAACAAGACAAGTCTGCACTGTCGAAAGATTCTGAATGAATTTGGCTACTCGCTGATTAAACACAATTTCGCATGCGACAGCATGATGTTTAATAAAGAGCTTTTTACACGAACACGTTATAACCTCAAAAAGATATTTAGTACATTCATTTAATCTGATGTTTAACATTTCAAAGAGGTAACTGGGATTTTTTTTTAAATCGTAGATCAGTCTCTCTCTACTCCCTCCATTTCCTCCCCCTACCCCACAAACACTGAAACCACGGAGGAGAAGGTAAGAAACTTGAATATTTAACATGATTAAATATTATAAAATTAATATAATTAACTTTGCCAAAGTATGAACTGCACTGAAATAGAAATTTGCCGTCTGATCTTTTGTAGAGTGTTCTAAAATACCTGAAATGATTTAATCAGCACATCGGTGACCTTTCAAAGAAAAATAATCACAACTTTTTTATACACCATTAGCCTATAAAACCCATTGCCGCAGAATCAATTCTGACTCATAGCCGCCCTACAGGACAGAGTAGAACTGCCCACAGGGTTTCCAAGGGTCAGCTGGTGGATTTGAACTGCCGACTTTTTGGATTGCAGCCAAGCTCTTAACCACTGTGCCACCAGGGCTCCATTATTAAGCTATAATTAGATGAATTAAATGATTATTTAACGAAAGGACCTACAGTTTCAGATAAGCAAGTCCACTGCCCCATAACATAGCCCAGTTTTTTATTTGGAAAGTCAAATAATACGCCGCGCACACACGCACGTACGTGCACACACACCTTAACATCTCTAAGAAGCATTCATTAAACCCATATTCCACGTCAATACAAGCACATTCCACTCACGATCGCATTAATTCTCCAAAAAGCCCATTTTAAAGGTGGGAAGACTAGACTGAAGCTCTGAGGTAAGCAATCCCACCCAAGGTCAATTTCCACTCCACCATTTCACCTTCTGCAGAAGAGACACCTTTACGCCCAGCCCAGAAGCATTTTTTTCCTCCCAAGACAGCCTACACCTAAAGGAGCTTCTCGCTGTCACCCCATCTCCACTCCCCAGGAGGGTCCTTCACCATGCAGAACGGATGACTTACAGCACCAGACCCCCCCGTGCCGTGGCAGAACCCTTCCTATCTGAGGTTCCCACTCTCAAATACAGCCGCCCCTCTACTTTTAACTAGCTGTGCACACTCATCATCACCAGGTAAACATTCTACTGAGGTGTGACGTGTATAAAGCACAGAGTGCACTCATCTCAATTAAACAGATCTCAGCGAATGTTTACTTACATACACCAATCAGCCAAATCAAGAAACAGAACATTCCTGACACCCCAGGTGGATCCCTTTTCAGCCAATAACCTCCCTCAGAAGACAACAGCCATTCTGCTTTCCACCACCACAGGTTAGTTCTGGAGTCCCTGCAAGGTGCGGACATTAAATGTGCTCAGCTACTAACCAGAAGGTTGGAGGTTTGAGTCTTCCCAGGGGCACCACGGAAGAAAGGCCTGGAGATCTACTTCTGAAAAAAAACAGCCACGGGAAACCCCATGGAGCACAGTTCTCTGACTGGGCGGCAAAGGGCAGATTCATTTGCCTGTTTTCATACTTTATGGAAACGGAACCCTGTAGTATGTATGCTTTCGTGCCTGAATTCTTCTGCTTAACATGTCCACTCCATACATGGACTCTGGAGCCTCACCTCCTCCAGGGGGCTTCCTCTGCACAGCTCTGTCGCACTGCCTGTAGACCCTAAGCCTCAGGAAGCCAGGCACCTCCTCTGTCTGGCTCATGGTATTCTCTCCAGAACGCTGCCCAGCACACAGGTATCTGCTGACACCATCAGTCATCTCACTGAACACACCCTGAGCCATGAGCTGCGTTTCCACGTCTCTTTCTCTCACCAGCCTTCAACTCCTGGAGGCCAGGAATCGGGTCTCATTCCAAGTGAACATTAAAGAGCACTTCTTTGCCAGGGGCAATGCTAAATATTTTGCAAGTATCACCTAATTTAATCTTTGCAACAACTGTCATTATTTCTATTTCTCAGAGGAGGAAGCTTAAGTGTGGAGTGCTTAATTAAGTGCCTGCTCCCAGTAAAACCCTAGTAAGTGGTGGAGTCAGAATATAAACCCAGGCAGGCTGGGGTTCGAGAGGTGGTGTTCCTTCGTCTTGTCGATTCCCAGTGCCCGTACCTAGCAGGGAGCCCTGGTGGCACAGTGGTTAAGAGCTTGGCTGCTAACCAAAAGGTTGGCAGTCTGAATCCACCAGCCCCTCTTTGGAAACCCTGTGGGACGGTTCCACCCTGTCCTATAGTGTCGCTGTAAGTCGGAATCAACTCGATGGCAATGTGTTTGGTTTGGTGGGTACCTAGCAGATGCTTACAAAAACCACAAGGGAAGGCAGGAAGGGCGGAAACTGCAGTGTGTGGAGAGACAGGCTTAATAAAAAGAATAAGAAGAGGACCTGGTTGAGCTGGTGTGTCACAAAAAATTTATACAGAAACTGATGGCCCAGCTTTGTTTCTAACTTTGTCTCTAATACAGGACAAAGGGCTTTAGAAGGGTGTTTATAAGGAACAAGTAAAGCAGAACTTCCTTTAATATAATCCCAAGCAAACACTTAAATCCTTGATCCCACTCTTTGTTGGGATAACATCTGTTTGTCACTCAGGCTCAACTAGAATTTCCAAAGAGCAAACGTAACTGAGGATGGGTTGTTCAGGATAGCAGGGTTGTTCACCAAGATGAATCTCCAAGGATGGATCTTTGTCTCTGTAGGCCGTACCCACCCAAACTAGACTTATCTTTGGATTACCATGTCATCTCCCAATGGTCTGTCATTGCTGTCTGTTCTTCCCAGGGAGATTTGGAGCTGGGGAAGCAGGCCTTGCAACTAAGACTCTCCAGGCGAGACCCAAGTCTCTAGCACCGAGTGGCCTGTTTCAGCAGAGGCCTCGCCCTGCCGCCAGTCTGCAGAAGCCCAGATGAAATCTTTCACTCGGTGGCAGGCTGCCTGGATGCTAATAGCATCCCTTAGACACGGCGGCCCCTCACAGGGACTCCAGAGGAAGGAACAAGACACTCCTTGTTGCCTCACTGAAAGGAACTGCTTCTTGAAACTGCTTCAATGGAATCAGTCCCAGCCCCCTCTCAGATGCTGTCAAACCAGCACGACTTCCCCCCAGGGCTTCCAAGAGCCTTGCCAAGGAGCTGGTTCTTCCTCCCTCAAGAAAGGGCTGGGTTTTGAAAGCAGGGAAGGGACCCACTCTGTTCTAAGATGAATTCTAAGAACAAGAAATACCAGGGCATAGACAACAATGGCAGACATACCCATTAACAGCAGATGCACCCATTATTAAATTCAGGTTTCAAGCCCAGGGCTCACACACTGATAGCTATTTTCTCCAGGGATGGTATTAAACGATCAAGATGAATTCACAAAAGAGCTCGACTGCTAACTAAAAAAGGTCGCAGTTCGGATCCACCAGCGACTCCTTGGAAGCCCTATGGGGCAGCTCTACTCTGTCCTATAGGGTCACTATGGTTCAGAATCGACTCGACAGCAACGGGTTTGGTTTGGTTTGGTTTTCTCCACACTCAGTTGATAGACTTTTCCCTTCGTCCCCCAAAAGGTGATGGAATTAGAATGCTGCACTGATGTCCACCTCCCGCGTGTCAATTCCAAGGCTCACTTGCCCACACCTTCCTTTGCAAGGTCCTGTGTGACTTAACGGTAATGGGTTTGGTTTTGGTGCTTCGTTGGGGGTGCAAAGCAAATGAAACGGTGTCCCTTGCCCTTTACGGGCCTCAGTATGAAGGAGCAGACATAGCAGAAAAAACACACACGAACCCCATCACAGCAGGCAATGTGCTGAGCTAGAGGGTGCTACGTCCAACACAGCTGAGCCAGAGAGAGATCTGAGAATGCAATCCTTTCATAACCCAAAATTGTCTATAAAAAACCCATTGCCATTGAGTCGCTTCCAACTCATAGCTACCCTATAGTTCGGAGTAGAACTGCCCTATAGGGTTTCCAAGGAGCAAATGGTGGATTCAACCTGCTGACCTTTTGGTTAACAGCCGAGCTCTTAACCACTGCTCGGCTTGAAATGCTAAATCTACAGTTTTCCACTGTGGCGTCAGTTAGCTGTGGTAACACCTTGTCCTGCCTGTCACATAATTAATTAAGCACAGTAGGTTTAAACTTCATGAAGTTGGAATCGACTTGACGGCAGCAGGTTAGGTTTAAACTTGGTTGAGCAAACGTCAAAAGTACGGCCAAGTCCAGGTTCTCACTGAACTACCAAGCACGGGCTTGAAGGCATCACATATACTGAGAAAGTGGAAAGTCGGCATTGGAACACGAAAGAGGCAGGACCGTGGATGAGAGTGGCCAGGATGGAGCCCCCACCAAGGCCTTTACCACTCACGTGGTTTTCCTGATTTCTCAAGAGAAACGAACAGACCTGAGTTGCTCTTCAACCTTCAGCCCTCTTTAGATGATATTTGGCCAGAAACCAAAAAATAAACCTGTTGCCATTGAGTTGCTTCTTAATGACCCTGTAGGACAGACTAGAACTGCCCCATAGAGTTTCCAAGGAGTGGCTGGTGGATTTGAACTGCCGACCTTTTGGTTAGTAGCCAAGCACTTAACCACTTCATCACCAGGGTTCTGACATTTGATCAGTTCCTTTTTTTTGGTTCCTTCTCACAGCCTACAAACTTACCTGTGGTTGCTTCTGAACAAGGGGATCTTGAAGCTTCTATACCCACCCAACCTTTGAAAAATGTCCTTAGGGCATTGGTAAGGGGCAGGTTTGCAAAGATGGTCGTTTCTGTCCATTCCCTAAACCCTTCAATTCAACCAGATTCCTTCAATAAACTAATTCATGGACTAAAACCCATGGGGCAAAAAATGTTATTTATTACAAATACTGCAAGACAAAGCTTTATAAAATTGGACCCCAGTTCAACTTACCTAACGTCAAAAAATCTGACCAAAGTAAATCTCTAACCCACTAAAAAAGTTCCAAAAGTTAGATTTGTGACATTATTTCTTGTTTATCATAGTAAGATTAGCCTAAAGTCCCTTCCGGAATCCTTGAGTTAACCCCAATGGGTCAGTTATCTGTTTTCTTGCTGATAAAACACCGAGATCACAGCCTGCCCGCCTGTGGTCAGTGGTGAGGATCACAGCCTGCCCGCCAGTCCTATGGGGTCAGTGGTGAGGATCACAGCCTGCCCGCCTGTGGTCAGTGGTGAGGATCACAGCCTGCCCGCCAGTCCTATGGGGTCAGTGGTGAGGATCACAGCCTGCCCGCCTGTGGTCAGTGGTGAGGATCACAGCCTGCCCACCAGTCCTATGGGGTCAGTGGTGAGGATCACAGCCTGCCCGCCTGTGGTCAGTGGTGAGGACCACAGAAGATCAGGCACTTTGACAGACACTAGAAATGAGCTCAAATACAGCGACAATCATGAGGTCTGCGCAGGACTGGGCAACGTTTCACTCTGTTTCCGTAAGGTAAGGCGGCCATGGCCAGTCGGAGGCAACTTGACGGCAACGAACAACATAAAATGTAAAAGATCCTTTCTGGACTTGGATTCCAGATTCAAGGAGGAAAAAACACTGTATCCTGCAATAAACATTCTTCATTGGAAATGGTCTTCTCTGGATGGTGGATTTTTCTCACAGGATGAAGCGTAAGAAGGCTGTGTCCGACATACTATATTCAGCTTTATTCCCACCCCACGGACTTCCTGTCGTTAATTGAATCATTCACAGAAGCAGGAAGAGAGCAAAGATGTCTGCAAACAATGTCCCTTTATCAGGACGCCCAGGAACTGGTTGCCTGGGTGTCTGACAGCACCAAGCACGATCATCAGGCTTCTAGCTTTTCCTCAGAGGGCGATTTTGAGAAGGATCTTTGGTTACAGTTTAAGGAGATTACATCCTATAGCAAAAAAGCAATGGGTGAAGAAAGTGTGTGTTACTCTCCGAATGGGTCCCAGGTGACTCTGGCACTGGCTGCAGACGACATCCACCGTAAACACGGGAAGCCCAGGAGGCTGCTTGGTTGCGCCCTGGTCCGTGCCAGCTGTGGCTGTCTGAGCTTCAGTTTAATGAAGGCAGACAAAGGGGTCTCTCCGGCTCCCACATTCCTTTGAAAGGCCCGGGGGGGCCGAGGCGAGGGGGGCGCTGAGGGTGGTAAACCGTTCTCCCTTTATGCTTTTACAAAGGGTCCCCTTTTGTATTCTTCACACACTATAGTCTCATTAACAATTAGACCCGAGGTCTTGAACAGGCAAACAAACAGCACTACACATGGCTGAGACGCACATCCCAAAAAGAAGTTAAGCCACATCCGCAGGAGCAAAAGTTGAAAAACAAGTAGAATTTAGGAAAAACTTTCTCCAGGAGCAACTGAAAGGACAGAGGGTAACTGAGGGGGAAGCAGTGTTCCCCTACATGTAGCTTCCGCCTTGCCTTGGATATAGAAACGCTAGTTATACTAATTGTGGATCGATCCCAAAAATATTTATTGGGAGCTTGCTGTGTATAAGCTAAGACAAAGACAAGACTGGCACTGAGTCTGGGGATTAGTAACGAAAAAGAGCAGCAGGAGGAGAATGGCTAGGAGGCTATCAGGGTGTTTTCAGGGGATAGTGATATGAGCTGGCCCAGGATGGAGGTTGTAGGGGTTGTTAGCTGCCGTCGACTCCACCTCCAACTCACGGTGACTCATGGAACAAAACACTGCCCAGTCCTGTGCCATTCCTACAATCAGCTGGGGGTTGGACTGTTGCGATCCATATGGTTTTCACTGGGTGATTTTTGGAGGTAGATCATCAGGCCTTTCTTCCTGGTCTGTCTTAGTCTGGAAGCTCCACTGACAAGCCTCCACTGATATACAGGTGATGGCTGCGCTTGAGGGTTACTGGCTGGGAATCAAACCCAGGTTCCTGCATGGAAGGGGAGAATTCTACCACTGAACCACCCCTGCCCTCAGGAAGGAGGTAGGAAAAGGCAGTAGACAGTCTTCTCGTGCAGGAAGAACAGCAGACGATGGACCTGTTCTGATTCAGAAGGAGTGGAGATGGCACCACGTCACTAGACTGGGTAACTCAAAATGGTGTCAACGGAACCATGTTCAGAAGTGAGTCAGGGAAAGCAGTGGGTGTGGTGGTGTCTGCATCCACACGGGCTGCATTTCTGAAAAGGAAGTGGGGGGCGATGGTGAGGGACACAGATGAGAGGATAACCTCAAGAAGGGGGCTCACTCAAGAGAGCTGATGGTCAACAAAACTAAATGATGTTTAACGTGAAAAAAAATAGGAAGATTGGACTACCAGATCAGGTAACCTGTAAACACTGGTCATGTTATGATGGGCTGGTCCCAACTGGGTGGCAGAGGAAGAAGCCATATGGAAGACCAAAGAACCAAAGAAGAATTGACGCCTTTGAATTATGGTGTTGGCAAAGAATACTGAATATACCATGGACCTCCAGAAGAACAAACAAGTCTATCTTGGAAAAAAATACAGCCAGAATGCTCCTTAAGAAGCCAGGATGATGAGACTTAGCTCACGTATTTAGACATGTTATCAGGAAGGATCAGTCCCTGGAGAAGGACATCATGCTTGGTAATATAGAGGGTGAGCGAAAAAGAAGAAGACCCTCCATGAGGTGGATTGACACAGTGGCTGCAATGATGGGTTCAAGCAGAGCAACGATTGTGAGGATGTCACAGGACCGGGCAGCATTTCTTTCTATCGCACATACGGTCATTATGAGTTGGAATAAACTCGACGGTACCTAACAACAACAAGGAATAACTCTATGGTGCCAGAGGCTCAAGCCCCAAATCCAAAGCGTCCCTGATCCTCTCTTTCACTCACTGCCCCACCAGCTGAGGTAGTCCATCATTTAGTCCTGTGGCCTCGCCTTCAAAATGCAGTGTTTCTATCTCCACCAAAATAGAATGGCCCAGGCTGCTATCAGGTCTCCCCTGGCTGTGTTCCCCAGAAACTTCTGTCCCGCCCAGTCTCCCCATGGCTTCTCAGGGAAAGAAGTCTAAATCCCTGCGATGGCTTATAAAGCTCTACATGGGTGCTTCTCAACGTATCTGAGGCGAAGGACCAGTCCCTGCCTCCCTTCCCCAATCCACCGTGGACCAAAACTTCTCAGAAACACAGTAAAAATGAATTACTGTTAAAATACTCACACACTTTCTTGTCTCAGTGAGTCAAGCTGCTACAGTTTCGTTTTCCCTCATCCCAGCCGGTAAGGGTTTGTGGGCTGACAACGGTCACAGACCACACTGGAATAGCTGGGCTCTAAACACGCTGGCCTCCCCCGACCTCTTGATTGCCCTTCTCTCCCTCTCTGGGTCCTTCTGATCCAGCCACATTGGCCATAGACACTGATGACACCAAACGCCTTTCCTCAGTTAGGGCTTTGTACTTGCTATTCCCTTTGCCTGGAACATTCTGTCCTGGGATTTTCACATGGTTGGCTCCTCTCCTCACTCAGGTCTTAGCTCCAATGTCACCTCCTCAGAGAAGCCTTCCTGGACTATATAGAGTATGTATACCCTTCCCCGGAGCCCTGGTGGCACAGTGGTTAAGAGCTACAGCAAGCTACAGCTGCTAACCAAAAGGTCGGCAGTTCAAATCCACCAGATGCTCCTTGGAAACCCTATGGGGCAGTTCTACTCTGTCTTACTGGGTTGCTGTGAGTTGGAATCAACTCGATGGCAACGGGTTTGGCTTTTGGACTTATACCCCACCCCAGCATTTAACATTCACCCTGGACCATGTTGCCGGGTTTTACATGGGGCCCTGGTGGTGCAGTGGTTAAGAGCTCAGTTGTTAACCAAAACCCTGAGGGCAGAAGGTACAAACGGCAGGTTCCCAACTGGAATATAAGCCCCCAAAGGGCAGGGATCTTGCTACTGTACTGTTCACTGCTATATCGCCAGCTCTCGGAATAGCAGGAAGTAGGCACCTAGCAAGAATTCACGAATTAACTAATAGAAAGAATGAAGGCTGTTCTCTTGAGGAATTCAGCTACAAAGAGGAGAGCTGAGGGGTGGGTTAGGGTTTGGGAATAATTACAGTGGAGGGTGAGAGACAGAAAACCTACGGGGGAAATGAGCTAACCAGAGCAGCACACACAGCGAGTTCTCAGATCCTAAGTGGTGAGAGGTGACCACGAGAGCCCCGAGAGGTTTCCTAGCAGAGGGCCGACTGGCATGGGCCATGAGAGGCGAGGCACGTTTGGCAACCCGAGGGAGTCTGACAAGGCATTCCAGGAATCAAGTAAACACAAAGGAAAAAAGAAGGAAGTTTTAAATGGGAAATATTTTTTTGGAATGCGATACCTATTAAACATTTTAGGTAAAATACATGATACTCCAAATTTACCATCTAGGTTTCCAGAAGTTTTTCCAGATACCTTTGATTTGTGGTGTTGGTGAAAAATGTTGACTATATCATGGACTGCCAGAAGAACGAACAAGTCTGTCTTGGAAGAAGTACAGCCAGAATGGTCCTTAGAAGCGAGGATGGCGAGACTTTGTCTCGCGTACTTTGGACATGTTGTCAGGAGGGACCAGTCCCTGGAGAAGGACATCATGCTTGGTAAAGTAGAGCGTCAGTGAAAAAAGAGGAAGATCCTTGATGAGATGGATGGACACAGTTGCTGCCATAATGGGCTCAAGCATAACAACAATTGTGAGGATGGCGTATACCTAACAGCAACAATGTGGACTTAAAAAAAAGAAATCCACATCTCAGTAGTTTTCTCACATTTAATAGCAACTGGCTTCCTGGAGTTTTCCTTCCAGAGCCAGAGCAAGGCCAAGCTGAGGGGCAAAGTGGGGGTGAACTGTCCACGGGCTGGCAGTTCTCAGTAAGAAGATTAAAACGCGTTACTAGAAAGAGCTCTGCCACAGTCAGGAGTTCCAGGTTCTCGTGCCAACTTTGGCACCAACTCAAGCTGTGTCCTTTCAGGCAAGTCAGAAGTCCCTGGGGATGAAAATGGGTAACACACTTGGCCACTACCCACCAAAAGTTAGAGGTTCAAGTCCACCCAGAGGGACCTCGGAAGAAAGGTCTACTGATCTACTTCTGAAAAAAAGTCGGCCACCGAAAGCCCTATGGAGCAGAGCTCTACTCTGACGTACATGGGGTCGCCAGGAGTCAGAGACGACCGGCCAGCACCTGGTTTACTGGCTAGGCAAGTCACTTCACCTTTGTGAGCCTCATTTTACATCTGAGGAAAATGAGGGGGGTGTGCCATACGGCCTATAATTTGGGTGGCCACCTATTTTGTTGTCCAAATGAGACACCTTTGAGAGCCAAAGGACATAATTTCAACAGGACAAGAGGCATAAAGTTGAACTATCGATCCCGAGAGAACTGAGATGTACGATGCCCTTACCTGTATGCTTCCTTCACCTCTCACCATGGGCCCGCTTCTTCACGTTCTCTACCTGGCTCAGAGCCTGGTATATCCCAGACGCTCACTGTACTCATTTCCTCTCGGGGAGCTTTTCTGCATTCTTTATGTAATCAAAGCCATCCATCTGTGCTTCCACAATTTCACTGTTTTAGGAGAGTTCGTTGTCCTCGTACCAAACAGCCACACCCATCCTACTGTGGATTTTAATTTTTGCATATTCCCAGGTGGTCTCTGCAGACAGCAGCTTTTCAAAGAAGGTAAATGTTTAGGTATGGACCCCAAGAATTACTCAAGGCCAGAGTGGTATAGCCTTATTACTCAAGGCCAGAGTGGTAGCCATATTAACCCAAAAGGACATAAAAGAGGGAAAACTTGAAAAACATGCTCACACCTACCCACTAAGAGGAGCCCTGGTGGTGCTAACCAAAAGGCTGACAGTTCGAATCCACCAGCCGTTCCTTGGAAGCCCAGTGGGGCAGTTCTACTCTATCCTATAGGGTCTCTGTGATTCAGAATTGACTCGACTGCAAGGGGTTGTTGTTGGTGTTGTTACTCACCCATAGGTGCCTCAGAAAACACAGCAGGCAATCTGTTTCTGAAAAGCCACAGCCTTGAAAACGCTATGGACCAGTTCTACTCAGCACACATTGGGTTGCCATATTGGAAATGTCTCAACAACAGCAACATACACTGAGCAAATCTTAGAAGCAAAGAGCACCTCATACTTAGACCAAAAGTCTGATTGCCTAAAACCAGATCACCCAGAGCTGACCTGACTTGCATGTTTCCAAACAGGGCATACAACACCGCGCTAGGCTTTTAAACAGCCTGTTTTATTTTTTTAGTAAAGTGCTCCTCAGCTGTAATGTATTTTCTTTCAACATTAATGCTATTTTACGCCTTGTGTGATTAAGAGTATCTGTCCGTTTATGTACTTCTCAATTGCAATTGAAGGGCTGGGGGAGTGAGAGAGTCACTCCTTCTGTACCAAGGAGACCTCTGCCCCTTCTGGAATGTCCACTCGCTGTTAATTAAAGAACTATGAATATGAGTCATGCCCACGAGTGACATAACCAGATATTCTGAGAGCATTCTGATTGAGGAAATGAACACCCATTCAGTCCACAGCAAGATCAAAAGGCAAGAGAGTGGACTGAATGTTGCCGATGTCCCAGGAAAGGGCCTAGCCTGGATGTAAAGAGAACTGGACAGTCAGTTCACTTCCTGTTCTCTTGGAATAATCAAAGAAGCGACTGGTGGAGACGGCGTTAATTACAAATAAGAATCAGGAAAAGCTCTGTCGATGTGCTGGCAAAGCCTGGATAAAGAACAAACAATCCTCATAAACAGGAAAAGAAAAAGCAAAACCAACCACACTTTCACCATGGCTAAGTGATGAAAGGGAGATTCGCCAGTTTCTAAGAATTCTCTAGAACATCCGGACAAGTCCTAACTTCCAAAATGTTGAAGCCTTTTTCAACCTAAAAGTCATGGAAAATCCAAAGCTCTCGCATATTAAACACCCCTTTTAAGAGACGATTCCCAAACATTGGCCAATGGGTTTAAATCAGAGTTGAAGGAATGCCTTCCTCCCGCCCTGGCCTTGGGTCTGTCTTGTGCTGGTCACCTGTGCAGACCAGCAAGTACCACACCCACACAAAGCCATACTCCCTAGGGCAGCAGTCCGTGGGAGCGTGCCTGGAATCCTGTCCCACTAAAGAACCAAGGGGCCTTATACAAGGGCATCTCTGTTTTGTTTATTTACTCCCTCTGTTAACTCTCAAGTTCATTTGTAATATTCTATTTTGGCCACTTTCAAACCTCAAATAGCTTTTACATCAGTCAGTCCCTCTTGGTTTTCTCCAGCCTTTGAAAAGCTACTTCTGGGGCCAAAAGAGGCAACATTTATCCTTTTACGTGGATAATTTGTCATGTTCACATTTCTCTTAGGCCTCTTTTTAATGGTTCGGGAACACCCTTGAAATCACTCTTAAAAACTGGACGCATTTCTTTGGGTTTATTTTCCCCATCAGACAAAACCACCAAGGTTTTGCTCTCATCTCAGAGCTGCAATTGATTCACCTGCTGCTGACCCATTTTAATCACAGCACGTGGGAACCTTGGCAGGTTTGGGGTGGGAGACATATGTAGGAACCTGAGAGGACAAAGAGCTAGAAAATGTCCCCTTTCCCTCCACTTCTCCCGCCCTTGGACTCAACATAATTCCTCCTTGTAGTGATTGTCGGGAGCCCTGGTGGCGCAGTGCTTAAGGCGCTGAGCTGCTAACCAAAAGGTTAGTGGTTTCAACACATCAGCCGCTGTGCAGGAGAAAGACGTGGCAGTCTGCTTCTGTAATGATTACAGCCTCGGAAACCCGATGGGGCAGCTGCACTCTGTCCTGTAGGGTTGCTAGGAGTCAGAATTGACTCGACGGCAACGGGTAATGATTGTTGCAAAAACAGGTTCCAGTTTCCAAAAAAATAAATTGGCCAACTCTCTCTGAATGGACTAAATCACTGCAATGGACTTGAAATTTTAACCGCTTTTCCCTCATTCAGCTTCAGCTTCAGCATGGAAGGCAAGCTAACTGCTAGGGAAGCTGCAGATACAGACAGAACGTCTGCTTTGCCTCTGGACTGGACAGAGGATCTATCAATACGTGTTTCCAAACTCAGTATCTCTTCTGACAAAACCATGGGCCGTCTGCGGCCTGATTGAAGGCAGGTGACTGAGAAATGACTTCAGTTTCCTGGGATCTAAGGAAATTTATGGCCTGGGCTCACACTACCAGTTGAGTTATATTCCCTAGGGCTCGGGGGTCACCTTTTGTCAATGATCAAAGTGAAATGATTTTTAAACCACTCTATAAAAATAAAAGCCACACCATCCGAAGCACAAAGCACCAATGAGGGCGTACAGGATAAAAATGACAACATCCATGCTCAGAGACATTGAGAGGTCACCATGAGAAAAAGGGCCTCTCCACGAAGCACCCAGACCTCTGGTGGCACAGTGGTTAAGAACTGTGGCTGCTAACCAAAGGTCAGCAGTTCGAATCCACCAGCCGCTCCTTGGGAACCCTATGGGGCAGTGCTGCCCTGTCTTATAGGGTGGCTGTGAGTCAGAATCGACTTGACAGCAACAGGTTTGTCTGCTTTTTTTTTTAAATGAAGCACCTAGACTACATGCCTGGCACACAGTAGGCACTCATTTTTTTACTGTTGTTAGTACTATTACTGTCTTGCAAGAAGTACAGCCAGAATGCTCCTTAGAAGCAAAGATTTTCCCCGTCAGACAAAACCACTGAGGTTTTGTTATCGTCTCCGAGTTGCGATTCGCCAGCTCCTGACCCATTTTAATAGCAGCACGTGGAAACCTTGGCAGGCCTGGGGTGGGAGACGTATGTAGGGACTGCATCTCACATACCTTGGACGTGTTATCAGGAGGGGTCAGTCCCTGGAGAGGAACATCATGCTCAGTAAAGTAGGGGGCCAGCGAAAAAGAGGAAGACCCTCAACGTGACGGGCTGACATGGTGGCTGCGACAATGGGCTCAAGCATAACAACGACTGTGAGGATGGCGCAGGACTGAGCTGTGTTTCGTTCTGTTGTACATGGGGTTGCTGTGAGTTGGAACTGACTCACGGCAGCTAACAGCACGAACAACTGTTGTTAGAGATCCCTGGATGGCTCAAATGGTTTGTACTTGGCTACTAACCTCCAGGTTGGTGGTTTGAACCTACCCAGAGGCACCATGGAAGAAAAGGCCTGGTGAACTGCTTCCATAAAGATTACAGCCAAGAAAACCCTACGGAGCAGTAGTTCTACTCTGTAACACATGGGGTCACCATGAGTCAGAATGGACTCGATGGCAATGGGTTTGGTTTGTTGTTTCTGTTGCTGAGGGGCCTGTAGACCAAGGGCAGTTAGGTGGGGAAAACCAGTACCAGATATTCTGAAACCCTCTCCTTTCGCAAACTTACTGGGTCTCAGCTCCTAGCAGCATTTCCACTTTCTCATTCGCGTGGTTGCTGAGGACTGTCAGAGTGAAGAGGTGACTGGCGGAGCTCTGTCTTGAATAGAGCATTGTGGAACTGTTCCTTCCTGGAGAAGGATTAAGCTCTTCATTGTCACAAGATGCCACCAACAGCTGATCCCTTAAAGAATAATCATTGACGTTGTAACTTTCTTCACTACAATGAAAAAGGGGGAAAAAATGTCAGTTACTCAGTCGATAAGACTGTGACACTGTCAGTTTTCAAGTCACATTCTGGGGGAAAGTGGGGCTGGGTAGGGAGCGCAAAGAGGGAGAGAGGGGAGTTGATTTTAAAATATGAACTGAAATCTGAATTGTAAGCCACTCATTATGATATATAATGATTTAATATAAAACCAAACCCACTGCTGTTGAGTCGATTCCAACTCACAGAGACTAAAGGACAGAGTACAACTGCTCCACAGGGTTTCCAAGGCTGTCATCTTTACGGAAGCAGACCGCCACATCTTTCTCCCATGGAGCAGCTGGTGGGTTCGAATCTCCAGCCTTTCAGTTAGAAGCCAAGCACTTTAACCACTGTGCCACCAGGGCTCCTTGAATCAATATAAAGGCTCCCAAAATTAAACCTGCTCACTACTGTTTTTCTATAAAGGACTAAATTGTATCTTAGGTATAAAAGCAATATATTTTTTTTTTTTTTAAAGTCATCAAACCCTCTAGGTTTCACTTTAAGTAATCCTGGAACTGTTACAAGGACTGAGGCTTGCATGCACCCTAGTAACGATCCAGTGGCCTTCTACACCATGGTGCACGGGATGAAGAGGGAGCCCCCGACTTGCACAGGCTCTGGGTTATGGTCCTCAGTCTCAGCCTCTAAGCCACCACATGCAGGAGAGAAGGGTCCCAGGTGTCTGCTTGCTTCTGCAAAATGCCCAACTCAACCCACCACATGCAGGAGAGAAGGGTCCCAGAGGTCTGCTTGCTTCTGCAAAATGCCCAACTCATCCTTCTCTCCAATACTCACAGCCTCATTATCTGCTTCAGAAACCAAGACCAATCCCCAAAATCTCCTCTCTGCTTAGGCTACCTCCTCAAAAAAAAAAAAAACCCTTGCTGGCCAATCGACTCTGACTCATGGCCACCTTGCGTGTGTCAGAGTAGAACTGTGCTCCACAGGTTTTCAATGCTGCTTTTTCAGATCTACATCGCCAGGCCTTTCTTCTGAGGACCATCCAGGTGGATGTAAACCTCCAACCTCGTGGTTAGCAGTCGAGTGTGTTAACTGCACCTCCCAGGACTCTGCTTATGCCCGAGACCCCCAGACTCTCCTTCCCATGGCATTGCGTACATTCCTAATCTGGCCCCCGTCCTTCAGCTCCTCAGGTCCTGAACCCATTCTACCGTGTCCTCTGGGAACATAGTCGGCCACGCAGTTGCTGTTACTGCTGTTAGGAGCCTATGAGTGGGTTCCGACTCACAGTGACCCCAGGTACAACAGAAGGAAACACTGCCTGGTCCTGCGTCACCCTCCTGATTGTTGTTATGCTTGAGCCCGTTGTTGCAGGTACTGTGTCAGTTCTTCCTCTTGAAAGAAGTATACCCAGAATGCTCATTAGAAGCAAGGATGGCGAGACTTTGTCTCACATACTTTGGAGATATTATCAGGAGGGACCAGCCCCTCGAGAAGGAGCCACGCATTAAAGGCCCCTAAGTCCTCAGCCTCTTCTCTGAACACGTCCCTTACCTCTGGCCCTAACGGTAGTCTGGCTCTCCCCCTCCCCAGAGGATGCTGCTTCCTCTGAAGGCACCCTGCCTGGTGGAAGACGGGCTAGTGGTCCTGCCTGCTTCTCACTGCCTATTCTACACTACTATTCCGAAAAGCCCTCAGTCCTGACGCTTGCGCCGTCAACCTCTATCTCGTGGTCACTGTCATCTATAGACCCCTGGACTGCTCCCCAGCCTCCTTCAGGAATTTAGTTTCTGGGTCACTGTCTCTCTCCAGTACGACTTCTTTCCTACTTCCTGATGGTTTCAATTTCCACCTAGCAGATACCTCCATTACCCCAGTCTCTCAGTTCCTTGACTTCTTCTCCAGTGATCTTGTCTTTGACCTCTTCTTTACTTTAAGTCACCCACCCGTGGTCATACCCTAGACAGGCCTTGTCATTACCATTGGCTACACGCCACCAGGGCTCCACCATCAAATACCATACACACACACACACACAGACAAAAACGTTGCCGTCGAGTCTATTTCAACTCATGGCGACCCTATAGGACAGAGTAGAACCGCCTCATAGGGCTCCCAAGGAGCGGCTGGTGGATTCAAACTGCTGACCTTTTGGTTAGCAGCCGAGCTCTTAACCATGGTGCCACCAGGGTTCCCCATCAACTACAGCAGTCTCATAATCTCAGTGTCAAACACAGTACTCTCTATCACCTCATGTCTCTCCAACTCAACACCTCTAATCCTGGACTCCAACAATTCTTTAACCCACCACTTCCTACAATCCATTGACTCTACGCCCCTCATGTCCTTTCACCCATGTGTATTAATGACCCAGCTTGGATTTCTTGGTACCCAGTTATAATCACACCTTGCACACTCAATTCCTCGATCATTCTTCCCTGGTAACTGCCCTCGTGCAACTAAGCCTGGGAGGGTGCAAGGAACAATCATTGATGAAATGGATGCATATACTTTAAGTTCTAACTTCTTCTAGGAACAACGGCCAATACCTATTTAACAATAATAAATACAAATGTACGAACTCAGGGGAGCTAAGAGAAATGAGAAATTCTTGTACCCAATTAAATGCGCTAGACATTTCAGAGTAAGCCACTCTGTACACAATTTCTTGGAATTTTCTTTCATTCGGTGTTGACTTCTGTTTGTCAACTACTTCCCTTCCAGCTTTCCTTGAAAAGCTTTATAATTCTTCCCAAAATTTTAGTTCAATGGATTCTTCCCCCAAAAGCTGCAAACACAATTATCATCTAAAAACGCAAAATATTGCCTTTCTGATCAAACTTGTTTGTTGCTAAGGTGACAATCTGTATTGACTGAAAGTTCATGTGGCAAGGTCATCTCCAATGCTGTCCAAGACTGTTTTTAGACCAGCACAGCCATGCCCAGAGTATGCAGAATCTACGGTTGAGCCTAAGAGGGAGGAGAGGAGGGTCTACAGCCAGCTGCAGCTATTTACAACGCCGCCACCGTTCCTCTCTCTGCAACGCACCCAGGGCCAGGAAGTATAAGGCTGGCTGTGCTGGGTTAGGAAAGAAGCCCCTTTCCTGAGGGAAGCTGCTGCTAATCAGACCTCCCCATGTTTGTCTCTCCCATTTAATCATTTTTTTTTTATGGTCTACATAGTCTCAGAAACAATTTGGATCAGGCAATTAGGAGGTTAAACTGCTCTGAAAAAGGCAAAAGGAAAAACCCCCTTTCCTCGGCTGGAGAGGTTTACACGTAGACTTCCTCTGATTGTCTTCTACAAGCTCCAAGTTTACCAGCTGCTTGCTCATCCACGCTGTCTGCTTTGTGCAAGCAGGGGCTCCTATCAGGGGCAGCAATCAAGTCTAGCTGTGTCTGCGGCTTTGTGCTGCAAACAGTGACAGCTCTCCCCCCGGAACCCACTTCAAGTCCCAGCAACATTTCTTGAGATTTCTTTCTTTTCTTTTTTAACAGAATAAACAACTATCAGTAAAGAAGAGGACAGGACAGCAGATATCTCTCCCTTCTATTTTTTCCCTCTGGATAAGCGTTCCTGGTTAAGCAGCTTAGGCAGTGTTTGGTTTGACGACCTGCAACCTAACAGCCGGGTAGAAAAATGACACATCTTAATGAGAATGGCAGGTTTCTCTGAGAGGTCGGTCGTTAAGGAGCACTTTAACTCTCTCTCTGTCCCACAAATTTCTATAAAGGCTGGAATTTTGATAATGGGTACTTACCTCTTACTTTTAAATCGGGAAAGCGTTTTAAAACTGCACACAACATACACGCAATTTTTAAAATACAAAACTCCATAAATGGGGAGTTATTGTAAACCCTGGTGGCACAGTGGTTAAGTGCTATGGCTGCTAACCAAACGGCCCACAGTTCAAATCCACCAGGCGCCCCTTGGAAACCCTATGGGGCAGTTCTACTCTGTCCTATAGGGTCACTATGAGTCGGAATGGACTCAACGGCAATGTTTCTTTTTTATTTTTTTAAGTACCGTTAAGGGTAATGAAAAGATTTGGAAATGGATAGTCGTGAAGGTTGCGGACGTAATTAATGTCACTGAATTGTACATGTAAAAATGGTTCAATGGCATGTTTCCTACATGGATCAGACACAATTAAAAAAAAACATATGAATACTGAGTAGTGGGCATATGAATAACAGACACCAACTGCAGCACAGTAGTCACTCTGGGAAGGAGGAAGAGGGACAAGAGAGGAAGGGGGAGGGCTTTAGGTATATCTGCCGTGTTTTATATCTTTTTTTATTTAAAAACAAGAGATCTGATGCTACTATGGCAAAAATTAGTCTCTGTTAAATCTAGAGAATAGTATGTTAAATCACTGCCATTGAGTTGATTCTGACTCATAATGACCCCGTAGGACAGAGAAGAACTGCCCCATATGGTTTCCTGGCTATAAATCTGTGTGTGTGTGTGTGTTCCAATAAAACTTTATTTACCAAAACAGATGGTGGGCTGGATTTGACTTGCAGGCCCTAGTTTGCCAAACCCTGCTATAGAGGAAAGAGCTCAAAGGCTCAGGAAAACATATTACACAGGATCTCTTCTGTGAAACCCCGCTCAGTGCATCCCTCAACCACACCCCTAGCTGGGGACACCAAAGAATGCTCCTTTTCCAAGCCAAGGCTGTAGTCTTTATGAAAACAGACAGCTACATCATTCTCCTGCAGAGCGGCTAGTGGGTTCGAACCACCAACCTTTTGGTTAGCAGCCAAGTACTTAACAGTTAGCATCTGCTATATTTTCTACGCTTGAAATATTTCACAATTGATGAAAAAAAAATTTTAAATAATAAATGCACAGAGGTGAAGACTACCATCATTTCAGGTGTCCATGGATGCCTATAGGTACAGCTGAAGCGCCTGCTGGGTGATGGACAGTCTTCTTTGCCCCACGTTAAGTAACAACTGATTATATGCAGATGACATCATTGACTGAAAACATACCACAAAGTGAGAGTGAACTCAGTAAAGTGGCTGGGTAAAAAATGAATAGCTTTCCTATATATGAACAATGCCCAGTTAGAAAATATAAAGAAGTAATTTCATTTACAAAACTCACAAAATATTTAGGATTAAACTTAACAAGTTTCTTCTATATGAAGACTTTAAAATGGTTCAGAGAGAGAAAAGAAGGCCTGAATCAGTGGATAGCAAAGCTTGGTATTATAAAGGTACTAACTCTTCCTAAATTAATATATAGTTTTAACACAACTTTATCAATGGGGTTTTTCCTGGGGAGTGGCAGGAAGAGGGAACAGTCGAGTTGATTCTAAAACTTATATGAAATAATAAACGTGCACAGACAGAAAGGCTGTGAAAAAGAATGAGAGTGAACCAGCTGTATGACGTATTAGAACATATTACAAAGCTGCAATGATTCAAAGGTTGGGACCAGGCCACAAATGGAGATGGATTAGTGAAGCTGAACAGTGGGTTCATGAAAATATCTGGGAATTTAGTACCTGATACTGGTGGCGTTTCGAATCTGTGGGGAATTGATGTGGTGGTCAGCAAATAATATCGCAACATCTAGGAACCATGTAAGGAGCCCTTGTGGCCTCAATGGTTAAGCACTCGGCTGTTAACCAAAAGGTTGGTGGTTTGAACCCACCAGCCACTCCATCGGAGAAAAATGTGGTAGCCTGGTTCCATAAAGATTAAAACCAAACCAAACTTGTTGCCATCAAGTAGATTCCAACTCACAGCGACTGCATGGGACAGAGTAGAACTGCCTCTGAAGGATTTCCAGGTAGTGGCTGATGGATTACAACTGCTGACCTTTGGATCTAGAAATCCTATGGGGCAGTTCTACTCTGTCCTATAGGGTCTTATGAGTAGGAATGGACTTGATGGCAACTGGTTTCTTTTTTCTTTGGCTTTATGTAAGGAGCACTGGTGGTGCAGTGGTTGAGCGCTCAGTTGCTAACTGGAAGGTTTGAGGTTCAAACCCATCAGCTGCTCCTCAGGAGAAAAGATCTAGCAATCTGCCCATGTAAAGATTTCAGCCTTGGAAACCCTATGGGGCAGTTCTACTCTGTCATATAGGGTCATTATGAGTCATAAATGACTCAACGGCAAATAACAACAACAACAAAGAACCATGTGGAAAAAAATAGTAGGATCCTAACCTTGCTCCTTAAACTGGGATGAGCTCTTGATCCCCAGCTCTCAGTCAGTACTAGTCACGAGGAAGGTGACAGAACGGGTATTTCCCCTCCCCACGGGCCCATCAGGGCCTGCCTTGTGGTCAGAGGGCGTGCTGGGTGCAAATACCTTAACCTCGATTAGCAAGCACCTTCTGTACTTAATAAAGATGAGCAGGAATGGGCAAAGGCTAGGCCCCAGGGGGGTGAAAGGAAAGACAATGGGGAGGAGAGGCCAGGGGAAGAGCTGGATCGTACAGGCAGGTCAGCTTCCTCACAGTCCACTGCTTTACAGCCCCAGCTTCTGGGCCATGACGAGTGGCCTCAAGGCCTACCTCTGTTCTGCAATTCTCTCCCTTACAGCCAGAAGCTATAACCATAGAAGCAGCAGTCAAGGAATCAAAAGATGCATGGGCACTGGGCAAAGGACCTCCTTAAAGAGGTGAAAAGCTAAGAAGTCACCTTGAAGACTAAGGTGCACCTCAACCAAACCATGTATTTTCAACCACATCATATGCATGAGAAAGCTGGACAACGAATAACGAAGACCAAAGAAGAAATGACACCACTGAACTGCGGTGTTGGCGAAGAATACTGAATACACCACGGGCTGCCAAAAGAACAAACAAGTCTGTCTTCGAAGAAGTACAACCAGGATGCTCCTTAGAAGCATGGATGGCGACACTATGTCTCACATACTTTGGACATGTTATCAGGAGGGACCAGTCCCTGGAGAAGGACATCATGCTTGGTAAAGTAGAGGGTCAGCAAAAAAGAAGAAGGCCCTCAGCGAGATGGACTGACACAGTGGCTACGACAAATGCCTCAAACATAACAACTGCAGGAATGGTGCAGGACTTGGCAGTGTTTCATTTTGTGGTACACAGGGTCGCTGTAAGTCAGAACCGACTCAACAGCACCTAACAACAACATAGCCAGAAGCTAACAAGCTGGAAGCTCAACCAGTGCTCCCAGTTCTTCCTTGTGTAAAGGGTAAAATTAAATTTAAAAGAAAAGATGCTATCAAGATTTATCCTAAGCAAAGCACATCAATTTCAGCATATATGCTCACGACAATGCTACTTAAGTTGTACCTATTCAGTGGCTCCCTTTCTGCAGCCTTCATTTAAAACATTCATGCAGCCACCCTGTCCTAAAAACACCTTGACTTGAAGACAAATTTCTCATGAGCTAGCAGTGGCCTGGAGCCTGGTCGCTCAGTGGTTAGGAGCTCAGATGTTAACCAAAAGGCTGGCACTTTGAACCCAGCAGTCGCCCCTTGGAAACCCTATGAGGCAGTTCTACTGTGTCCTAGAAGGTTGCTATGAGTCAGAGCCGGCTCGATGGCAAGGGGTGTGGTTTGGGTTTGGTTAGCAGCTGCCTGAGTTTCTGCAGACCTTGTGTTGCTACCAGTGGGACTGTCCTCAAGGTCATTGTGCGCCAACACGATCCAAATCCAGTGACCTGGGTTCATGATTTTCCTTCTTGACTTCTCTACAGAATTTGATGAATTTGAACACCTGGGAAGGGCTGAAACTCTTACTTTCTTCTAAAGTCTTCTGTGACATGACATTTCTAAGTCACCCATCTTTGGGGGCATCTCCCAAGAGCCTCTCCTAGACCTTCCCAGTGGCTCTGCCACTGTCCCTGTAGTGCTGACCCACAGGAGTTCATGGGGGTTTGTAAGATCAAAGGACAGTCCTGCTCCTTGCCTCCAAGGCGAGCATGAGAGTGCTTCCCCTGCAAATTTCAACTTGTTCCCCTTCCCTCTCCTGAAAACATGATTTATAAATCCTCACACTTGATTCTGAGGTTGAATGGAATAAAAATATTCTAGTTAATAGATTAGTAATAAATAATATTTCTTGGACAGAGGACATTGATCTCTGCCGACATTTATTTCAAGTTAATGGCTGATAGAACTTTTTCACCTGATGGAAGTTAATTTCAAATTTAAAGCTTGGATTTAGAAGTATACAAACAGCTTTTCACTGAAATAATACTCCATTTTAAGGTACTGAGGGGCAGAGGGCAGCACAGCGGGTAGGAGCATGGACCAGACCTGGAATGTCTGGTAAGAATCCCGACTCCATCACTCACTCACATAGTGATCTCCAGCAAGCAAGTGATCCTCTCTGTGCTCGTTTTCTCATCTGTGAAACGGGGATGATAACAATACCAACCTCACAGACCGTTAGGAGTATTAAGTAAGATAATATGTGTACTATACGGTAAGCCCTTACAACCATGCCTAACTCACAAAAAATGCCAGCTATCACTTTTTTTATCATTTTTTTATTACTATTTTTCTGACAGAACATCATGTATTTAAATTTCCCGACATTTTGTTAAAAGCCTGATAATTACAGGTGCTCTGCAAACGGGTACGTGAACTACGCATAATTATAGCTGAATGCCAACATCAAGGAGCGCCATAACGTGCTAAGCGCTCTGACCAGCAAAAACAAGGCATGGTATTTATTCAAAAACTGATTTCCAGCAGCCTTACTTGCTCAGTTTCTCAAAATAATTCTGAAGAATGAAAAATATGCCACGCAGTTTCTACTTCATTATCAAAAATACAACAATAGTGGAGAGGAGGGTCACATTCGTTGGTAGAATAAGGATCTGCTATGAATCACTGTCACCAGAAAAGAGGGACAGTGACCCACAACAGGATCAGAAACCCCCCCACCACCCCATTCCTGTCACCAGGAATTGCCAGCTTCTGCAATCCAGCATGCACTTCTGTGGCTGTCATGGGGTGCCCCGAACCCGCTCTCCTTGACAAAGAGGCGATGGTGGGTCTGAGAGACTGTGAGCCCCTTATTGAGGCTTCCTCTCTGGCATAGCCCGAACTGAGGGGGCTCTGTAGAACAAGTGGGCAGCTTAAGTTGGTAACAAGGTGTGGCAGATTGAGCTGTGTCCCCCAAAATGTGTGTCAGCTTGGCTAGGCCATGATTCCCTGTATTGTGTGATTGTCCACCACTTTGTCATTTGATGTGATTTTCCTATGTGTTGTATATCCCACCTCTATGAGCTTTAGGATTGCTATGAGTTGGAATCGACTCGACGGCCATAGGTTTTTTTGGTTTTTATGATGTTACTGAGGCAGGATTAGAGGCAGTTACGTTAACGAGGAAGGATTCAATCTACAAGATTAGGTTGTGTTTTAAGTCAATCTCTTTTTAGATATAAAAGCAAGGAGCAAGCAGAGAGACAATGGGACCACATTACCACCCAGCAAGAAGAGCCAGGAGTGGAGGACGTCCTTTGGACTCAGGGGCCCTGCGTTGAGAAGCTCCTAGACCAGAGGAAGATTGATGACAGGACTTTCCCCCAGAATCGACAAAGAAAGCCTTCCCCTAGAGCTGGCACCCTCAATTTGGACTTCTACCCTTCTAAACTGTGAGAGAATAAGCTTCTGTTTGTTAAAGCATCCACTTGTGGTATTTCTGTTATAGCAGCAGTAGCTGACTGAGACACCATCCACTGTGGTACTTCTGTTATAGCAGCAGTAGGTGACTGAGACACCATCCACTGTGGTATTTCTGTTACAGCAGCACTAGCTGACTGAGACACCATCCACTGTGGTATTTCTGTTACAGCAGCACTAGCTGACTGAGACACCATCCACTGTGGTATTTCTGTTACAGCAGCACTAGCTGACTGAGACACCATCCACTGTGGTACTTCTGTTATAGCAGCAGTAGCTGACTGAGACACCATCCACTGTGGTATTTCTGTTACAGCAGCACTAGCTGACTGAGACACCATCCACTTGTGGTATTTCTGTTACAGCAGCACTAGCTGACTGAGACACCATCCACTGTGGTACTTCTGTTATAGCAGCACTAGCTGACTGAGACACCATCCACTGTGGTATTTCTGTTATAGCAGCACTAGCTGACTGAGACACCATCCACTGTGGTATTTCTGTTACAGCAGCACTAGCTGACTGAGACACCATCCACTGTGGTATTTCTGTTACAGCAGCACTAGCTGACTGAGACACCATCCACTGTGGTATTTCTGTTACAGCAGCACTAGCTGACTGAGACACCATCCACTGTGGTATTTCTGTTACAGCAGCACTAGCTGACTGAGACACCATCCACTGTGGTATTTCTGTTACAGCAGCACTAGCTGACTGAGACACCATCCACTGTGGTATTTCTGTTATAGCAGCACTAGCTGACTGAGACACCATCCACTGTGGTATTTCTGTTATAGCAGCACTAGCTGACTGAGACACCATCCACTGTGGTATTTCTGTTACAGCAGCACTAGCTGACTGAGACACCATCCACTGTGGTATTTCTGTTACAGCAGCACTAGCTGACTGAGACACCATCCACTGTGGTATTTCTGTTACAGCAGCACTAGCTGACTGAGACACCATCCACTGTGGTATTTCTGTTATAGCAGCACTAGCTGACTGAGACACCATCCACTGTGGTATTTCTGTTATAGCAGCACTAGCTGACTGAGACACCATCCACTGTGGTATTTCTGTTATAGCAGCACTAGCTGACTGAGACACCATCCACTGTGGTATTTCTGTTACAGCAGCACTAGCTGACTGAGACACCATCCACTGTGGTATTTCTGTTACAGCAGCACTAGCTGACTGAGACACCATCCACTGTGGTACTTCTGTTATAGCAGCAGTAGCTGACTGAGACACCATCCACTGTGGTATTTCTGTTACAGCAGCACTAGCTGACTGAGACACCATCCACTTGTGGTATTTCTGTTACAGCAGCACTAGCTGACTGAGACACCATCCACTGTGGTACTTCTGTTATAGCAGCACTAGCTGACTGAGACACCATCCACTGTGGTATTTCTGTTATAGCAGCACTAGCTGACTGAGACACCATCCACTGTGGTATTTCTGTTATAGCAGCACTAGCTGACTGAGACACCATCCACTGTGGTATTTCTGTTACAGCAGCACTAGCTGACTGAGACACCATCCACTGTGGTACTTCTGTTATAGCAGCACTAGCTGACTGAGACACCATCCACTTGTGGTATTTCTGTTATAGCAGCAGTAGGTGACTGAGACACCATCCACTGTGGTATATCTGTTATAGCAGCACTAGCTGACTGAGACACCATCCACTGTGGTATTTCTGTTACAGCAGCACTAGCTGACTGAGACACCATCCACTTGTGGTATTTCTGTCATAGCAGCAGTAGGTGACTGAGACACCATCCACTTGTGGTATTTCTGTTATAGCAGCACTAGCTGACTGAGACACCATCCACTGTGGTACTTCTGTTATAGCAGCACTAGCTGACTGAGACACCATCCACTTGTGGTATTTCTGTTATAGCAGCAGTAGGTGACTGAGACACCATCCACTGTGGTATTTCTGTTACAGCAGCACTAGCTGACTGAGACACCATCCACTGTGGTATTTCTGTTACAGCAGCACTAGCTGACTGAGACACCATCCACTTGTGGTATTTCTGTTATAGCAGCACTAGCTGACTGAGACACCATCCACTTGTGGTATTTCTGTTATAGCAGCAGTAGGTGACTGAGACACCATCCACTTGTGGTATTTCTGTTATAGCAGCAGTAGGTGACTGAGACACCATCCACTGTGGTATTTCTGTTACAGCAGCACTAGCTGACTGAGACACCATTCACTTGTGGTATTTCTGTTATAGCAGCACTAGCTGACTGAGACACCATCCACTGTGGTATATCTGTTATAGCAGCACTAGGTGACTGAGACACCATCCACTGTGGTATTTCTGTTATAGCAGCACTAGCTGACTGAGACACCATCCACTGTGGTATTTCTGTTACAGCAGCACTAGCTGACTGAGACACCATCCACTGTGGTATTTCTGTTACAGCAGCACTAGCTGACTGAGACACCATCCACTTGTGGTATTTCTGTTATAGCAGCAGTAGGTGACTGAGACACCATCCACTGTGGTATTTCTGTTATAGCAGCACTAGCTGACTGAGACACCATCCACTTGTGGTATTTCTGTTATAGCAGCAGTAGGTGACTGAGACACCATCCACTTGTGGTATTTCTGTTATAGCAGCAGTAGGTGACTGAGACACCATCCACTTGTGGTATTTCTGTTATAGCAGCAGTAGGTGACTGAGACACCACCCACTGTGGTATCTCTGTTATAGCAGCAGTAGGTGACTGAGACACCACCCACTGTGGTATCTCTGTTACAGCAGCAGTAGGTGACTGAGACACCATCCACTGTGGTATTTCTGTTATAGCAGCACTAGATGACTAAGACAGAAGGTCACTCTGAATCACTGGAACAATCCCCATACTCCAACTCAGGCTTCCTTGACTTCCTTGAAGGGAAGGGAAACTTCATTTTTTATCTTTTTTTTTTTTTTCCATTTGTTATGTTGTTTTCTGATCAGCTGTGAAGGTCATTGAAAGAAAATTGCTACTACATACATTTACACATGATTTACACCAACTTAAAAGGTATGAAAGTTGATCAGTGGTTATCCCTCGTTCACTGGCCATCTGACCGTGCTTCTCCATGGGGAGGGAAAAGCATGGAATTAGGTGCATTTATCCTCATTCTGGTGGCCATACGTCTAGGTCCAGCCCCAGAGTGTGCCACAACTGTCAGCTGTGGAGCAAAGGCAAAAGGTTTCGAACCATTTTCTAAAACAATAAGGAAAACTAGGAACAGAATGGCAATAACTTGATTTGTGGCATCATCTTCAGAGAAACACAATCCTAAGAATAATGTTCACAGTGTGAGCCAACCACTTACCACCGACTAGTCACTCCAAGTGCTTCACATGCACCAGCTCGAGGAATTCTCACAGAAACACCACGACGACGCTGACATTACTATCCCCATTTAACAGAGCCTCAGAGAGATTAAAAGGAACTTGCTCAAGGTCACAGGGCCAGGACTTGAGCCCTGTTCTGTTTGACTCCATCCATCATGGTGTGCATCTCAACAGCCGCAGCTTTCAGCGTGTAATGACAATGCTGACTCTTCTTACAGACCCTAAGGAAACACGACCCTTGCTCCTCCTGTCCAACGAATCAAGAGTGTGTGGGGCAGGAGGAGGAAACGGGGAAAGGGGAACGGGGTCTCCTTTCTCTCCCACCCCATCTCACCATCTTGAATTTAGAACCGGATGCCACAGAGGTCAGAAACAGATAAACAAGTTTTACCCTCCAGGAATAAAAAAGCTTTCAATCAGAGAGAAGACCTATTGCCTTCCGTTCCTCCAAGATAGCCTTTCCCGAGGAAGAATTTTATTCTGCAGAAGAAGGCGGATAATGGCGAGTGACTTCCGCTTTCTATAATGGGGAAGAACATTCCAATTAAAAGACTCAAAACGGGACCAAACCAGGCCAAGACCCTTTCCAGGGAGCCAATACAGCTTAAGCCACCGGATATTCACACTGCTCAGGAAAATTTAAGTTTCAACTTAAATCCCTGAATTTATGAACTTATGATAATGACCTAGTAGTATGCTATTGCAGAAAATTCTTTTCTAAACCCAAGGACTTGTAACGTGGCACAGGGCTCGGTTTATGCCAATATACACAATATTTACAGCACCAGGAACTAGGAATCCAGAAATGGAAATTCACTGTCCTAGGTTTCTGCAGGAAGAAAATGCTAGGAAAGGGAGGCTTCCTTCCTCACGCTCTGCAGCTGTACTAGGTTAAGGCAGAGGAAAGCTTACAAACACAATTTGGTATTTGTGGCACAGCAGTTAAGCGCTCAGCTGCTAACCTGAAGGTCGGTGGTTCGAACCCACCAGTGGCTCTGGGAGAAAAGACACAGTGATCTGCTCCCACAAAGATTACAGCCTAGAAAACCATACAGGGAAGTTCTACTCTGTTGCATGGGGTCACTATGAGTCAGTATCGGCTCGATGGCGTTCAACAACAACTACAACCAGTTAAAACTATAAAAATACTCAATAAAAACTTGCTTTGGAAAAATTGTCTCTCAAACCAAAAAAAGGTGTAAGTTTCTAGGCTCTATTTCCCAATTACATTACAGGATGGGAGAAAAGGCGAAAATATTCTAGAAAAATAAAGTTAAGAAGTAATAAACATAAAGAAGCAGTTAAGAGAGCAGGTTCTAGAGTCAGAGACTCACAGAATCTTGGCTTTGCTGAGAGACCCCCAAAAAGATACTTTATCTCCATCTGCCTCAGTTTTCTCGTCTATAAAATGGAGATAAGAGTAGTACCTAGCTCACAGGCTGCTGGGATGATACAGTGATATGCTGTGTATCAACTCTGAGCACAGGGGATGGCACACTATATACATGCTTGATAATACAGGCTCTTGTCATCATTGTTACTACTGACCTAACTAAAAGGAATATCCAAAAACATCATGGCTGGATCATTTGGAGGTAGAAGACCCAGAAGAAGAATGAAAAGAACAAATCAAGGCATGATTTCATTTATTGTTACAGGTAACTAGACTAGACCTCAGCATTCTCCCCTATTGTGCCCAACTCCCAGACCTGACCCATCTCTCCGAGTCCTTTGAAAGTGCAGAAGAGCACATCTGGGCTGGTGGGGGCAGAAAGGCACCTACACTGCATGCTGCTGTTGTTGTTAGGTGTGTCAAGTCGGTTCCGGCTCATAGCCACCCTATGTATAACAGACCGAAACACTGTCTGGTCCTGTACCGTCCTCAGGATGGTTGTTATGCTTGGGCCCATTGTTGCAGTCACTGCGTCAGTCCATCTCGTTGAGGGTCTTCCTCTTTTACTCTGACCCTGTATTTTACCAAGCATGATGTCCTTCTCCAGGGACTGATCCCTCCTGATAGCGTGTCCAAAGTACACGAGATGAAGTCTTGCCATCCTCACTTCTATGAAGCATTCTGACTGTACTTCTTCCAAGACACATTTGTTCGTTCTTTTGGCAGTCCATGGTGTATTCAATACTCTTCACAATTCAAAGGCAACAATTCTTCTGTGGTCTTCCTTATTCACTGTCCAACTTTCGCATGCAAATGATGCAGTTGGAAACACTGTGACTTGGGTCAGGAGCATCTTAGTCTTCAAGGTGACATCTTTGCTTTTCAACACTTTAAAGAGATCTTTTGCAGCAGATTTGCCCAGCGCCATGTGTTGTCTGATTTCTTGACTGCTGCTCCCATGGGTGTTCATTGTGGATCAAGTAAAATGAAATCCTTGACAACTTCAGTATTTTCTCCATCTATCATGATGATGTTTATTGGTCCAGTTGTGAGGATTTTGTTTTCTTTAAGTTGAGGTGTAGTCTTTGATCTTCACCAGTAAGTGCTTCAAGTCCTCTTTACTTTCAGCAAGCAAGGTTGTGTCATCTGCATAACACAGGTTATTAATGAGTCTTCCTCCAATTCGGATGCCTCATTCTTCTTCATATAGTCCATCCTCTTGGATTATCTGCTCAGCATACAGACTAAGTACGGTGAAAGGATACAACCCTGACACACACCTTTCCTGACTTTAAACAATGCAGTATCCCCTGCCTCTTGGTCTATGTACAGGTTCCTCATGAGCACAATTAAGTGTTCTGGAAGTCTCACTCTTCACAATGTTTTATCCATAATCTCTATGATCCACCCAGTTGAATGCTTTTGCATAGCCAATAAAACACAGGTAAACATCTTTCTGGTATTCCCTGCTTTCAGCCAGGATCCATCTGACATCAGCAATGATACCCCTCGTTCCACATCCTCTTCTGAATCCAGCTTGAATATCTGGCAGTTCCCTGTTGATGTATGCCTTCAATCGCTTTTGAAAGATAGATCTTCACCAAAATTCTACTTGAGTGATATTAATGATATTGTTCGATAATTTCCTCATTGGGCTGGATAACCTTTCTTTGGAACAGGCATAAATATAGATCTTTTCCAGTTGGTTGGCCAGATAGCTGTCTTCCAAATTTCTTGGCATGGACAAGCAAGCACTTCCTGCACTGCATCCGTTTATTGGAACATCTCAATTGACATTCCATCAATTCCTGGATCCTTGTTTTTCACCAATGTCTTCAGTACAGCTTAGACTTCTTCCTTCGGTACCATCAGTTCTTGATCATATGCTACCGCCTGAAATGGCTGAACGTCAACCATTCTTTTTGGTACAGCGACTCTGTGTATTCCTTCCATCTTCTTTTGATGCGTCCTGTGTCATTTAATATTTTCCCATAGAATCCTTCAGTACTGCAACTTGAGGTTTGAATTTTTTCTTCAGTTCTTTCAGCTTAAGAAATGCCAAGCATGTTCTTCCCACTTGGTTTCCTAACTCCAGGTCTTTGCACATTTCATTGTAATACAACGTTCCACTGTTATTCATAAGGTTTTCACTGGCTAATTTTTTTCAGAAGCAGACCACCAGGTCCTTCTTCCTAGTTTGTCTTTGTCTGGAAGCTCAGCTGAAACCTGTCCACCATGGGCAACCTGTCTAGTTTCTGAATACCGGTGGCATAGCTTCCAGCATCACAGCAACACACACGCCCCCACAGTACGACAACCTGACAGAGGCGTGCTACCGGTAAATAGTGGGTCCAGGCCAGGGATGCTGCTAAATACCCTACAATGGGTAGGGCAGCCTCCTACAACAAAGAATTATCCAGTCTACATGTCAACAATGCCGGATGAAAGCCCTGATCTAGTAGTATCCACATACCCTGCGGTTAAAGCTTTAAATACCAAAGAATTCACCTTCTTGTCCAAAGTAGTCAAACTGGCTATGTATCTGTTTGAAATGTGGTAGAACAGAATTATTAATACAGTGACGCACAAGCTGCCCAGAGCTCCTGAAAACTTTAAACCTCTCCTAGATAAGCTAAAAAGGTGAAGAGTCTTCACTGGAGGCCAGCCCCATGGCCACTAACCAAGGTCAGCCGTGCAAGCACTAGCAAGTACCTCACGCCCTGCAAAGCTGAGCTGGCCACACACCCCAGCAATCTGCGAACGTGCTCAGCATAAACCATCTGCCACTCTGGATCGGGGGAGGATGGGTAACTGTCTTCACGAGCAGCCTCTCTCAGTAGCACGGAAGCCTCCCTGAAGCTGAAAACCACCAGAGACTCAGCAGATAAGCTCCCTACCGAACCCTGGAATTACAATTAGGCAGTGGGTGGCTGGATCAATCCTAAGGAGCTGGTACAGGTAATTATCCCTTATCTGTACCTCACAGTCAAGCCTCAGTTATTGCCTTGCTCAAAGCTCTCGCAGCTCCTCACCGTTGCCTCTGGCATGCAAAGCATTTGCAGTTGCCTCCTTGAAGTGGTCATGTAAATACGGCTACACATACTGTACATTTTTAACCTGGCCTGTTAATCAACCCTCTGTGGTCTCCCTGTCACCCTCTCCACATCTTCAGGTCATAAACAACTTGGGTCTCCAACTTTATTCCCCAAGTTAAGAGCCCTCTAGAAATATGATAAGTGAATTGGTAAATCCCAATTTTGGTAAAGGCAAAGTTAGGTACTCAGGTTACCCTCCCAAGTGGAGCTGACTATCTGGTTCTTTCTTTTATTAATGATACAAGTTTAGATATACCTGAAATAGCTAGGATACCTGAGATAGCTAGCCAAGTAACATTCAAGATAGCAGCAAAACAGCCCCGTGGAGGGAAAAGAATGCTGCTAAGTAGAATAGCACACACCTTAATTCTCACTTTCAAAGTCTCTATTTATTGGGTAGCTCTGTACCAGTTCACAAATAAAAGTTGTAACATGTTGTTTTAATTCCCCTCAGTGTTTCCATCCATGTCATTGAGGACATCATAATCAAAACTACATTTATGTTTAAAATTGTCTTGGTGATGTCAACGTACAGTTTATCATTAAAATCCAAAGTTTAGTGAAAGCATTTGGTCCACCGACACAGAACAGATATTTCAACAGCTGGAAGATGTTAAAAGTCAAGAGTTGTGATATTTGAAGAAATGTATATAATGACTCTCCCCTAAAAATAAAACGTATCCAAAAAAGCCAAGGAAACACACTATCTCATAGGAAATCAATAAAACATATAAACACAAAAATTATAATTCCTCTTCAATCTTTATTTATTACGTTTACTTAGCTACTGAAGCTGTTTAAATTGCCCCAGGTATGAGAAATAATTACTCCTTGGAGACAGGAAAGCATTATTTTCCTAATTATGAAAAAATCATTGTCATCATCTTAAAGTATTTATCATAGTCAAATGTACAGGATGACTTTTCATGGTAGACCAAAGTTTTCATCTCAACTAAACAGCCAAGCAGCTGAAATTGGTCTGATTAAAAGGCACAAAAAAGAAAAAGCTCAACCTCTATTTCAATTTAGTGAGACTTCTAAGCAAAAAAAGGTTATCAACTCAGAAGTGGCATTTAAATAAGTATTTAAATGAATAAATGTTTAAATGAGTATTTCACGGCAAACTGGGACACTGATTTTGTATTTTCATGGAGGGCTATTTCTCCAATTCTTTTCACTTTGCCTAAATTGTACCTCATGAGCTAACCCTGCTCCTGTCCTATGCCATCAGTTCAGCCCACCATCATTTCCTTCGTATGTGGAAATAGCACACTACAGATTTATGTTTTCACTCTAGCTCATATTCCAGGAAAGGTGGAATATTTGCATAGGACCAGCAGGAAAATATTTTCCAACCCTATATACATTAAGTACATTTAATAAAAACGGTCCCTAGAGAAAGGCAGGGCAGAGGGGTGAAAGCGTGTGGGTGTGTTTGTGTTGAAAGCATGAGAACGGTGGGAGAGAATAAATACTGTAAAGCAAGGCCTTCTACAGTCTTCCTCCTGGGCGTCTCCCTGGAGCTGGACGTGAGTACACCACCAGAATTCTGACGTAAGAAGAACACACACTTTGCCCACCAACTGATATTTTATTCCCTTCAGAAGGGAGTATGGCTACCACCTTCCCAGTCATGGGAAACTTTTTAGACTAATAATCATTAAGGGCAATGGATTTTAAGGTAAGCCACAGGGAGCCCTAGAAGCTGCCCCCAGTCTGTCCTCAATCAGAGCAATTGTTCCCTGTTTTATACAAAGGTTCTATGGCAGAAACAAGTTTAAAAACACTGATTGAGCATTATATTTCCCCAGGGAAGTCATGAGAACTGAGTGACATAAACGTATAAAATGATCAGAACAGTGGTCTGCACACAGTAAAAGCTCAACAGAGATGGGCTAGAATGACCATCTGACGATGATTTAAGCTGTGTGTGTATGAAAACTAAGTGAGAGCGACACACAGATGCTATACATTTAACATCTCAAGCTTTTAAAGGATGATCACCCCCAACAGGCATCAGACTTACACAGCTTTACAACTGGGAGGTATAACCAACAACACCAGAAAAAAGGCTTACCTCTTCTTCTTAGTGATAATGAGGACGTCGTTAAAGAGAAAGAAGTAGACCTGCTGTTTGGATGTCCTTTTTGAGAAAAGCACGGTGTCTTCTACGTAGGCTGTCAATTCACCTCTTTTTACCAACCACCGGGAAGAGGAGACTAAAGGGAAGGGCTACAAAAAAGAGAAAAGCTCAACACCCAAGGCCAAATTAAAGCCCTTTTGTGACTATCAAAAGTAGGATATAAAACTTGTATTCCAACAAATGGTACATATTATGTTGTGTGCACTTATTTTGTAGATGTATAATAAAAATAAATCATCCAGCTGCCATTGAGTTGACACTGACTCGTGGTGACACCACGTATGTCAGAGCAGAACTGTACTCCATGTGGCTTTCAATGGCTTGATTCTTCAGAAACAGACCACCAGGCCTTTCTGCCAAGGCACCCCTGGGTGGACTCAAACCGCCAACCTTTCGATTAACAGCCGAGCCCATTAACCATCTGCGCTACCCAGGGAAACAAGGGCATAATAGTAAATATAATCAGAAAAGTGCCGTGCATTCTCCAAGAGTAAATATAAAAGGACAATTTATTTCCCATATAAAAACTACTTCATTTTCCAATATGACAACTAAAACTCAACGAAAAAACGTTATTGGGTCCACCAAAAATTATGACCCTTCAGTAACCCTCAACTGAAAAAGAAAACTGATGAGGTGTTGCTTAAAATTGAAAAGCCTAGTAATGAAATCTATCTGTATCAACAACAGTTATTTTAAATCTCTCAAAGCAGAATTCAAACATCCTGAAAGCGCAGATAACTATGGTTGACAAGAGACTAGTACAAATGTCTACATTTGCCTTATGAACAAAAACGGCTTCATCCAAGCAAAAGAGGGGAAAAAAAAAAAGCAAACCCCCAAAGTTCTGTTTTGTCTCCTGGTTATCTACTGAGCCATATTCTCAAGAACACCTGTGCTTATGTGTATGGTAATTTTTCCCGTGGAAATTCAGCCCTGGGAGAAAGCATCGCGCCATTTTCTGGCTGTGAAAATCAAATTCTTCTAAAATAATCCAGCATAATCTCATAGAAAAGATTGTACCCAAGGAATTACATATGGTTTTTCTTTATTCATTTTTTTCATTTATTTATTATAAGCTAACTGGAAAACTCTCAAAATCACAGAATAATTCTTGCCCGTGAGAGTTCACCCTGTCTCTCTCTAAGATACCAGAAATGCTTACTGCTAAAAATCTGATGCTAAAAATTATACCCATAAAATAAGCCAGAGTTCTTAGACACACAACACAGAGCAGTGCAGTACAATCAAATGCCCTTCTTTTCAGGGAATAATGACGAAAAATGGCAAAAAGAAATTGGAGGTGTCAGGGAGGAAATAAGAAGGCTAAGAACATCTATTCTGAAGTTCGTGGTAATTTTTCCCATGGAAGTTCAACCCCAAAAGCCTCGTTCCAGTTTCTGGCTATAAAAATCAAGTTCTCCCAAAATAATCCATCATAATCTCATAGAAAAGGCTGTATCCAAGGGATTACATGTGTTTGTACTTGATTACATACAATTTTTAACTTTATAAAGGGCTTCTGTAAGAAGATTTTTCATCAGTTAGCTACTACTTTCCTGATTGTGTCGCTTTTCAGACGGCTCCCAACTGACCTTACCCAGCTCCTCCTGGCACACAGGGCCTGGTCCACATGAGCTTCTGCTTACCACTCATGAGCTCTACCAGTACCAGACCAGCAGTAACAGGCAGCACATATTCAAAAAGCAACATCATGACAAATGGAGAAACAATTGAAGTTGTGAAGGATTTCATTTTACTTGGATCCACAATCAACACCCATGGAAGGAGCAGTCAGGAAATCAAACATGCATTGCATTGGGCAAATCTGCTGCAAAAGACCTCTTTAAAGAAGTCACTTTAAGGACTCAGGTGTGCCTGATCCAAGCCATGGTGTTTTCAATCACCTCATATACATGTGAAAGCTGGACAATGAATAAAGAAGACCAAAAAAGAATGGACACCTTTAAATTATGGTGTTGGTGATGAATATTGAATATACCATGGGTTGCTAGAAGAACAAACAAACATGTCTCGGAAGAAATACAGCCAGAATGCTCCTTAGAAACAAAGATGGCGAGACTTTGTCTCACGTACTCTGGACACGTTATCAGGAGACACCTAGCCCTGGAGAAGGACACCATGCTTGGTAAGGTAGAGGGTCAGTGGAAAAGAGGAAGACCCTCAACAAGATGGAGTGACACAGTGGCTGCAACAATGAGATCAACAATGAGGCCACGACAACACTTGTGAGGATGGCGCAGGACCAAGCAGTGCTTTGTTCTGTTGTACGTAGGGTCCCTAAGAGTCAGAATTGACTCAATGGCACTTAACAACAACAAGGGAAAGAAGCAAACGGACACAAACCATCCATTAACAATCTTTTTTCGCAAACCAGAAAAGAAGGGCCCTTGTTTGAGCTAAAAGAACATCACAGCTCAACTCATGGGCTACCGCTGTTTTGGGGGAGGCTTTGCGAAGAAATCTCTAACAGGTTCCTTTCAATTCCAAAATTCTGTTATTTTAACGATCCACTTCCTCATGTTTGGTGTCTTCCTGGAAAGAAATCGTGCTTCTTAGATAATGTCTTAGCTTCTTTACTTGTGACCTGGAGAGAAGTCACTCAGACCAGACCTGGGTGAGCAACAGGTGAAGTGCCTAAGGTATCTGCTCCTTATCTGGTAGCCTCTTTTATCAGGTGATGGCCCTTATTTGACAAGCAAATTGGCCTCAACTATCTCTTCTCATTTACATAAGACTGAAGCAATAAACCCCTAACCCCATTGCTGTGGAGTCCATTCCAACTCCTAGCGACCCTATGGACAGAGTAGAACTGCCCCATAGAGTTTCCAAGGAGTGCCTGATGGATTCGAACTGCCATCCTTTTGGTTAGCAGCCGTAGCTCTTAACCACTACGCTAACCAGGGCCACCAGGGTTGAAGCAACGGTAACGATTCTGTTTATGAAGAGGAGGGCGGATACCTTAATTTTAAATTCCAGCTGGGAGTTGATGGTATACATCATCTCAGTCCTCTCCATCTTCCGGGCTCCTTCATTGCACAGCCGAACCAACTGGGAAGACAGAAGATGGAGCAGGGTTAGTAGGCCAATGAGAGTAACTCACTTCCAAAGGCAGATCTCTTCTGAGAAATGCTTAGCACAGGGGATTTAAAGAACACTCCACATCACACAACTAAGACACTATGGCCAGTTAGCAGCGGTATGATAAGAGAAGTGAAGACGGAGGAAAAAAAAGTCCTGAAAATGTTTAGTGACACAGATGCTGTGTGTCCTCCTCTCACACCACCCTCTCTACACTCCCATCTCGGTCCTTTCTGCTCCTTTTCTCTGCCCCTTCCTCCTCACTTGACCCAGGGGAACCCCCCAACCTCAGGCCAAGCAACACCCCTCTCCCCACTTCCAAACCAGAGCAGTTTAAGACAGACTACCAACTTCAAAGGCAAATCCTAAATTGAGAGAGCTGCCCAGAGCAGGTCAGGGGCGGATTACCCAACAAGCAAGGTAAGCACGGGCTTATTTGTGCTTACTAATCTGCAGTGAAAATTTCTCATTTTTTCACCTCATCAAAGCTTCTGCTTCTAAGTATGGCTGACATCCGTCTCTCTCCCAACCCCACAGCACCTTCCTGCTGAATCAAAGCCTCTTTTCAGATTTACAATCCCTGTCAGGGACAGATGACCCAGTAAACAAAGTAAGCATGGCTTCCCTTGTGCTCACTTACTAACCTGTAGTGAACAGTTTCACATGTTTTTTACACATCTTGCATGTTCTCACCACACCTTCACCACATTTCACCACAAGATGTGAAACTGTTCACTACAGATCAGTAAATACGCACAAGTAAAGCCATGCTTACCTTGCTTCCTGGGAATCCGGCCCTCACAGCAAACAGCCCTGGAGGAAGAAAGCCTTGGGTGGAGCCTGATGGCCAATCATTCTTCAAGGATGGTCAAGCTAAGAGAAATCCAGTTTAGTTAGAAGTCCTGAATTATCTACAGATGGAATGCATTCACAGTGCCTTGATGAGCACCTAATATATACTTAGCTCCCTGATCTAAATCAAAACTAACTCTGTATTTCCAATTTCTTATTAATTGGAAAACCTATTTAAAAAAAAAAAAAAAAATCCATACAAGCCACATTGGCCAAAAAGATAAATGTGATTGTTAGAAATAAAGGCTGGAAGTTCTAACTAGATTTATTTTTATAACTGCTTTGTCAGGTAATTAATGAATACCCACTGTAAAATAATACAGAAGTAAATAAAATAGGCCATGAAAGATCCCGACCTGCTCTGCTCCCCAGAGGGAACTGTTAACAGGCTAGGTTATACCCTTTCTTTTTTCCCCCCTTAAACATATAAACACGCACATGCAGAAATTTTTCTTTTATTTTTGGAAGCACACTGTTCTATGTTTGTCTGTGACCTGATTGTTTTCACTCTCAGTACTTCCCTTATAAATAGATCACTCATTGAAGAAATCATTTATTCAGCACCTAAGGGTTTGTTTCTGGGTAAGATGCGTCAGGCAGAGCCCTGGTGTCACACTGGTTAAGAGCTACTGCTGCTAACCAAAAGGTCAGCAGTTTCAATCTACCACCTGCTCCTTGGAAACCCTATGGGGCAGTTCTACTCTGTCCTATAGGGTCTCTATGAGTCGGAATCGACTCGACAGCAACAGAAAGTACAGTATATCATAGGATACCACAGGCTATAGTATGATAGTGTGATTCCCTTACTGGAAACATTTAGAGTGATGATACTTCCTTCCTCTTCGTTTTGCTCTTGTAAACAAGGCTGGAAGAAATAGCCTTAAATACTTGAGCATTCCACGAGTATTTGTAAGATTCTGAGAAGCGAAATTTTTGCATGAAACGCCATGCATATTTTTGACTTTGCTAAACACTCCAAACTGCCTTCCAAGAAGGCTGTACCAATTTTTACTTCTGCTAAAAGTATATGGGAATACGCAATTCCAACTCTCTTGTCAACTGTGACTGTTATCCTTCTTTCAGTCTAATTACTTTTATAATAAGAAAAACACAGGAACATTTATTTATGAAAAATTAATCAGATTGGAAAATAATCATGATAACGTTCAGTGGAAAAAAAAATACAGACTAACATAAACCTTACGGGCGACCTCAAATACGCCTCCCCCCCAAAAAAATGCACAGATAGAAATTGTCACGTAAAAGAGTCTTCATTTTACAGACCTGTATAAAACGTGATTTAAATAATAAATACAGGCACCATGTGCCTACATAATAATAGTGATATATATCTTAAGGTGGTTGGGTACAGGAGATATTCATAACCACATAAGACATTCTGGGAAACGATTAAATAATTCTTAATTATTTTGCCTCTAGGAGAAAAGATTATAACTTAATACTGTCAGCCAATGTTAAGTAGACTTTTGTGAGGTAAGGGTTAAGGCACTTATTCTTTTTCACGAGAGAGAAAACAGCAGGGAAGATTTCATTAGGGCATAAGAAACCATCTCTCCACCACCACTCCTCCCACCTGAGACAACACTCTGGACACGCTTGCCGCTCAGGTTCCCAGGAAATCTCCCTTCTCCCACCTGCCTTCCCAGCATGTCAAAAGAAAATCAGGACGTAAACATGTTTTCATTTTTTATGAAACATCTCTCTTGCTTTCGAGTTGTTTGATCAGGCCAGCAAGTCACTTGAGGCCCCCAAACCAGTAAACTGTCAGTCATCTCAGCGGCATGTACAAGCAATTCTGCTGAAGTATTATTCACACTGTGCAAACAAACCGCATTAGGATTTTAATTACCAAAAAAGGCATCACTCATCTTTTTTTCTAAGAATGAGTAACTATGTAAGGAGACTTGCTGAGGGCCTCAGGCAGAATCTAGTTCTAAAAACCTGGGCCTCAACAGACCAAATATAACTCCCTAAAGTAAATATTGGGAGCTCCCAATTGCTCTGATTTCAGATAAAGCAAATGAGAAGTTCTGCATTCTAATTTCAAACCATAAATGCTCTCTCTCTATAAATGACCATTTCTGCTGAAAATACTGACACTCTGTTCTCCCAGCATCTATAAAACCCAATCAGCAATCCTCACACATAAAACAGAAGATTAATTCCTGAGCTGGCTATATTAACGGATGATTTCAGTTCCCAGGTAACAGCTAGGAGACTGGCAAATACATTGTGATATTCATGGCTCATGCCAAGGAGAGAAGTGCCGTCCTAAGGAGAAAGTAAGTCATGGTGCAGCGTTTCCTCACAGGTACCTTTTCTAAGCTTATGTACTTATAGTATCCATAAAGTAAGGCAATTCATAGGTCCATTGTCTCTCTGCCAACCTTTCCTGAACTGACCAGCTCCCAATCAAGTGGAAAAGAGCTGCCTGAAGGAACACAGTAGTCATACTGCAACAGGGTTGTGAAATTCTTGAAACACATTAGATGATATTCCTGGATTCAATTTTACAACCAACCTTTCCTCTTTTCTCTTCTGCCTGAATTCTTATTCTTCCATCTGTGTTTATTCCGGTAACCAAAAACCAAAAAAACACATTACCATCAAGTCAACTCTGAACATAGCGACCCTACAGGACAGAGTAGAGCTGCCCCATAGGGTTTCCAAGGAGCAGCTAGTGGATTCGAACTGCCAACCTTTTGGTAAGCAGCCGAGCTCTTAACCACTGTACCACCAGGGCTCCAAAACATCAGTAATGTAGTAATCAGTACTCAGTAATCTCGGCAACAACCAAGCAAAATGTGACAAGATCTCTTTCAAGTCCAAGGTTAGAACTTCTCCAGCAGCTCCTCCTACAGACTCCTGCTTCCTCACTTCCCTTTGAGGATCTGGGGTCCTGGAGGAGACACCCACTCACAACAGGACCTTAGGCAACTCCACAGCTGCTAGTCTAAGCCCCTTGGCTTAGTGTTTCCCTGAAGTATTCGGAAGACTGACAGGGCAAGAGACGAATTTATATGGATCACCGATAGACTTCTTAGTCTGTATAAAAATGTGTAGTAGGAAAATAAACAGCGAGCTCATTAAACCCACAACTCTGCTGTTACTGCTGGCAAGGATGAGGACAAGTAAAACTGTGAGTCAATTTAAAGTCGATGAAAAGAAACAGTATTTCACAGTAAGGTGACAGGAAACACGTCAGGCTCATGATGGTGGCACGTAGCTCAAGACGTTTAGGAAGCTGCAAATGCTAGTCATTATCTTTGATCCCCTGTGCCTACCTCACAGAATGTCCTCACTTTCATGCCTTCTACTGCTCCCTCCCATTAGCATCTAAACATAAACATGTTTTCCCTATCTTTAAGAAAAAAAAGCAAAAAGCAAAACCAAATGGCCCCACCTTCCCTTGCCTCCTCATCAGCTACAGCCCTCCCTCTTTCCCCTCAGGCCAGCGCCTTCAAATAGCTGGCTACACTCGCTGCAGTTTTCCACCTCCCACTCATTCCCCAACACACTCCAACCTGGCTTCCACACCCACCGCTGCATGGATGCAGCCTACTTCTCTATAAACCCAATCAATGCCTCAATCCTCATCTCACGTCATCTTTCAGGGGCATTCAACACGGTTGACCTTCCTTCCATCCAACCATCTGCCATATGCCAGACCGCCATGGTTCGACTTTCCTCTGGCTATTTTTTTTTTTTTTTCTGGCTATGGTTTTCTTTGGCTATGTTGTTGTTGCTGTTGTTTTCAGTCTCCTCTGCTGTCTCCTTTTCCCTACACAAGACCTTGAATGTTAACATTCTTCATGGCTGAGTCTATGATCCGCTGCCCTTCTCATTCAGTCCCCCTGGGTCACCTCATCCGCTCTTCTGCCTTCAGACACGGTCCACGTGCTGCTGATTCCCAAACCCATGTCTCCAATTCAGGTCTCTTCTCTGAGCTCCTGACCTGTTTATTCAGTCAACTAGGATGTTCCACAGGAATCTCAATGACATGTTCACAATGGAGCTCATCGCTTCTCCCTACGTTCTTATTATAGCGATCATAATAAAAACCCACCTAGCCAGAGACTATGTTCTTTTCATTTCGGTCCCCAAATGTGCTCAATCTATCTCCAAGTCTACCTCTCTTGTAAACCCACCGCCTTTGAGTCAATTCTGACTCATAGCGACCCTATAGGACAGAGCAGAGCTGCTCTATAGAGTTTCCAAGGACTGCCTGGTGGAACCCTCTGGTACACAGGTCTAATTCTATCCTACTTACTGCTATACACACCTGTTTAAGCCACTGTCATCTCTTGCCTAATCAACTACGAAAGCCCAGTAACTAGTTCCAACCCCACAGGAGCCTCTGCAGTGCATGACTTTATAGCTTCCACATCGACTTAGGATAGGTCCACAATTCCCTAATGTGGACAAGGCCCCTCATGGCTGACTCCCCACTACTCTCTCTCCCAGACTGGTCACAGTAAGAATATTCCAGTTCTTCAAATTCTCCAAACACTCTCTTGTCTTTGGGCCTCTACCCATAAGCAAGGACACTCTCCATCCCCCAATTCCTAGCTCACACCTACTTGTGCTTTGGGACTCCACCTAAATATCACCATGTACTTCCCTATCACTTCACTCACCACCCTCTATTGTAATTCTTATGTAATGTCTGCCCTCCCCACTGACACTGAAAGTTCCATAAGGGTGGTAACCGTGATGCTATCTGTCTTAATCATCGACATATTCTCAGGGGCTGGCACCATGCCTGGAAAGGAGTTGATACTCAGTAAATATTTGTTGAATGCAAGGATGAACGACTAGCTGCCAAAACACAAAAGAAACTGAGACGTCTGTAGGTCCTTAAAGCAAGGCTGTCTGAAACAGTAAAAATGCCAGTTTTCATTGAAGTATGGAAACACTGTTCCATTTTTTAACTACCTAAAGAATACCGCACAAACGGCTATAAGAATCTACTAATTTTCAGCATCAAATCAAGACACACGCTCTTCCAAGGGGTCGGAGTGGTTTACTGTCTGACAAACTGTTCAACAGTTACCTTGCTTACTTCCTTTAAAGCCCTTTTGCATACTTCATACTTCGGAGAGTCCTTGGGCGTTTTTTGACAGATGGTCTGCAATGAAGCAAAAGTGAATGAAATCAATTGATTCGTTTTAGTAAGTAAAACAAGGTCAGCGGCCAGCCGTACCCTCTCATTCATAGGAAACTTGGCAATGCTGAACACAACCTTAATGGGTGAGTGTGAAGATGACGTTAAAGTCCAATTATAAAACTGGGAAGTAGTCTTTAAACACACAAGACCCAAGTAAACCCAGACAATGGTAAAGTTAGAGGACAGACTTAGAGGTGGCAGAACTAGTTTGAAATCCCTGATTTGCCCCTTTTTGACCTTCGGGACGTCATCTACTTGGTCTCCAGAAGCCTCAGTTTCCTCATCTGTAAAATCAGGTTAACGCCATCTATGTCACAAGGCTGTTTGTTGCAAGGATTAAGTGAGAAAATGCACACAAAGCTCTCCTTAAGTCCTGGCATACGGTCGGCCCTCGATACTTGGTGAGAGTTACTGTAATGACCCTCATCACTATCACCATCACTATTAGTGGGAACTGCACTTGAAGACAATGTGATGTGAATAAAAGGATTAAGAAGGAAAGGGCAGCTAGGTCTTCCTTGTATGTTCATACTGCCAATCTCATCTGTGATGGTAAAACTGAGTCCGAAGAGAGTCTGTTCAGGGTAAACTGACTCACATATAACTTGTAAAAACACACGTTCAAAGCCAACAGAGCTGTTTTCATTGTTACAAATATTCATGTCGATAATCAAGTTTAACTAAACTCCCAAATGAAGTAAAATTGAAGAAACAGTATTTTAAGTATATTTGGATTCTGCCTAGGTGGCCAGGTTCTCATGGCAAACAGACTAGGGCAACAGGCACCTGGCAGAGTCGGAAGGTATTTGGTAGCTAGCAAACCACTGGTACCTTAACTGTAGACTAACACCAGGGCTATCAACCGGGATGTCAGGGTCCAGGATTGTTACACGTGAAACATGAGAAGCACACAGCGTATCATCTGTGGGTTTCTATGAATAGCCCTCCAATTTTCCTGACTGTGACCCACTGCACGAGATAGATTTTACATTGCTACACACATAAATGAAACAAGATTTTATTTGTATTTCATAGTTAACCACATTGTGAACCACACACGCTAATACATTTTACTCATTTATTTTTTCTGAAATGCTACTCATGATTTAAAAATTCACTTCATGACCCATGTCTCAGTCATCTACGGCTGCTATAACAGAAATACCATAAGTGGATGGCTTTAAGAAAGAGAAATTTATTCTCTCACAGTCTAGAAGGCCTAGAAGTCCAAATTCAGGGTGCCAGCTCCAGGGGAAGGCTTTCTTACTCTGTCAGCTCTGGGGGAAGGTCCTTGTCAACAATCTTCCCCTGGTCTAGGAGCTTCTCAGTGCAGGGACCCCGGGTACAAAGGACACACTATTCTTCTGGCTCTCCTTTCTTGGTGATATGAGGTCCTCTTGTCTCTCTGCTTGCTTTTCTAATTTACATCTCAAAAGAGATTGACTTAAGGCACAACCTAATCTTGTAGACTGAGTCCTTCGTCATTAACATAACTGTCTCTAATCCCAACACATTAACATCATGGAGGTAGGATTACAACAAGTAGGAAAATCACATCAGATGACAAAATGGTGGACAGTCACACAATACTAGGAATCATGGCCTAGCCAAGTTAACAGATATTTTGGGGGGACACAATTCAATCCATGACAACCCACTAAGGGTCACTGACGCAGTCTGAAAAATACGGGTTTATGTCCCTGGCAGCAGGTATCCTTCATTAGAGGCCATGGTTTTTCCATAAAACAAAGATGGAACCCTAAAAACTCATTAACTCCAACACTCCAGGAAATGATACATTTAGAAAAAACTCATTTCTTATAGAAAATAGGAATGTTTCAAATAATATTCACCTGTGTGGATCAAAGTTTCATATTCTTAGCAAGCCTTAAAAGTCACAGGAGGTAAACCTTTTTTTAAGCCAGAATTTGGTTTTGATAACCTGACTAGATTCTATTCTTAGAAATGGTCTCAAAAAAAAAAAAAAAAAGGCAGAGAACAAATTTTTTGCAACTGCAAGTTTCTCAAAATATTCAGGTAGAGGGAAATTCCTAAATTACAGATGATGGATGGGAAGAGTGGACTGACGGCAGACTGAGGTGAACTTGGACAGCAGCAAGGTGCTAAAAATTCTCCACCAACAGCCAGAATCTCCCAGGGCTCCACAGCAGAGAATTCAAGGACCTCGATCACATGCTCCCATTCGTTTCAAAAGTTCAGCGTTCTTTTCAAACATCTTGCAATTTACATGGAATATAGGGAGCAGAATTTATTTTGTAGCCATATTCAATTGTCATTCTATTACTATATTTTTATTTTGAGTTTTGATTTGTGAAAATCAAGTACGTAAAAGCTGGTGTAATGGTAACGCTACGATTCAATTTAAAGTAAAATTATGATAAAACATTCTGACGTGATCCAGAAGACACTGCGTGGCCCACAGCTGGATCAGGCCTGCGTCAGGCCACCCTGTTCTGTCACGCTGCCCCTGCTTGACTAGCCGTGGCCACACGGCACGGCTGCATGCAGGCCTCCTGGCCGCCCTCCCAGCTGTAATTCACACCAGTCTCCATTCACGTCTCCCAGCCATGCCCTGACATTACTCAAAGTCTATTACTTGTTTTCTTCGTGAACATTCCCTACAAGCAGAAGGATGCTGAACTTTTCTCAGCGACTTGGCACAAATGCATAATGGGGCAAACTGATGCCTTGTTACGCTAGAAGAGAGTTTCATCCCTGTGTGGAATAGGGGCCCCACTTGTTACGCTGGAAGAGAGTTTCATCCCTGTGTGGAATGGGGGCCCCACAGCATCGTGGAACATCACAAGTAGGACGGATCTCAGTGAACAACCTGACAAGACCGAGGTCTAAAGAGATTAAGTAACTTGCCCAAGGTCAGATGCCTAGTTAGTGGCTCAGCCAGAAATGGAATCTAGGCCTTGTGACTTCTAAAGCCAATATTCTCCGCATTTCAAAAAAAGCAGAGCAAGTGGGCGATGTAATTTAAATTCTTCAGAGTTACCACACAAGCCTAAAAAGATACTGCCAAATATATCAGACATACATGAGACTTTCCAACGTAACAGCACCTTCTCACTTCTTGTTGGCTGTCGTTGAGTCCGCCCTGGACTCAGGGTGATCCCGTGTGTTACAGAGTAGAACTGCTCCACAGGGTTTTCTTGGCTGTAATCTTTACAGAAGCAGTCTGCCAGGCCTTTCTTTCGCAGAGCCACAGGGGGGGTTTGAACCACCAACCTTTAGGTTAGAAGCTGATAGCAAACTGCTATGAGACACTCGGGCACCTTTCCAAACAAACAGCACCTTCTCAGTTAGCTGGGGTATTTTATGCATCAATTTAAGTAGACTACAAATACTTGGATTTATAGCAGCAGAGGTATGCACAGAAGAGAAAGCCACAGGCCGTGTCTTACATCCATCAGCAGAGGCAGGCGGGTCACCCTCTGCATGGGCAGAATGAGGAAGGAGATCATGGGTAAGTTTCTACACTCTTCATGGGTCTCGATCCGTGATAATACTTCCTTAAAGGATGGATTGGTGGCTCTGAGGGGAAAGAAGAAATAAACAAAACGTCAAGATATTCCCTCCTCAAAGTTAAGGAGCAAGCGAAATGTGTTACGAAACACTTTAATACATGTACACGTTCCCAGTGACCTATAAGTATACGAAAACAACACGAACGCTTCATTACACAGGCCGACAAAGACGTCTCGTCTGCCTGACATGTGAGGCTGAACCTGAGATGGAAGTGGAAGATAACAGCGTAAACTGTAAGACAGAAATGTGTGAGCTGGGCATTTATGACAGTGGAAAGAAATGAAGAGGCAGTGGTACCATAAAGGCGAGCACAGCATTTCGACCAACGCGACTTAATTAATTAACGTTAGGTTAGACCACTGAATCCGTAACGTTCAGCACGGCTTACAGCAACTTCTGGAGGGTCCGCTGCTGGTAGACTTCGTTGGTGCAGTATTTCACGTACGGGTCAAACGTGGACGCCGTGTGCTTTTCTATGATGTCACTTATGTCATCAATGAAGATATTATTCTGATGTCTTGCTTCCAGCTCCGTAAAGAATCTGAAAAGACAAAGAAAACAAAAGCGTTTTACACTCCCTATTTCCCAGACTTAAGCAGACAACAGATTAGCCTCACCTAATTCTATTATTTAGTGTTTGAAAATATCAGTAGTGCACACCAATTCACTAAGTTAAAAAGATCCCAGGGGAAAAAAACTATAAAAATGTTGTTTAAATCTATCAGATTAACACTTCTTGCTTCAACTGTTTGGCTTAAAACATGGATCCTGTAGGAAATTTCTCTACCTTCAGGTACATTTAGACTGTACAGATTTCACTGTTTTTCAAGAATTCCCTAGATATGGGGCAGTAGCCATGATAGATTCTATCATATTGAGAATAAGAGCACGTGAACAAAACACCTAAACAAGTGTTTAAAAAACAAGTAAAAATAAATTTGATTCTATGTGCCCTTTCTCTCAAAATAAAAACAGTCGTATTATTTTAAATCTAATAATATGTATTGTATTTAGATGTCGTCATACTTTATTTTGATTGTAATCAAGGGCTGCCAGTGTGTGTGTGTGTGTGTGTGTGTGAGAGAGAGAGAGAGAGAGAGAAAGAGAGAAAGAGATGTCTGGTTAGATTTGAATTTCAGATAAACAAGGAATAATTTTTTAGTAGAAGTATGTCCTAATTACTGCGTGGGGCATCCCAGGTGCCCAGTATTTCATCCGGCCACCCTAGACTGCACCCAGTTTTAACAGAACATCAAACTCGGATATGTGAAATAGGTTGCCACCCAGAGCCTTAGCACTCAGAAGGTGGCCCACAGACCTGCAGCGTCTGATGAGAAATGCAGAGTCTCCCCAGCCCCTCCTCCAGTCTGACTCTGTGCTCTAACAAGACCTCCAGATGATTCGAACACACATTAAAAATTGAGAAGTACCACCCTGGACCGTCCTTACTGTCCAGGGTTGGTGTGATGGGAAAACCTTCAAGAAAAATCTATGGCACAGGGACCAAAACATTTTCCAGAAAGTGTGACGAAAAGTGAAATTGACAGTAAATGCGAATGTTGACTTCTGGAATAGTGAGGCAGGAAAAAATACAGATTTCAGTAAGCTCTTTAGGTAAAGCATGAAGCGCATTGGGGCTCCTTGTCAGTTTGCCGGGGTGGGCTCCAAAGTCTAAGCTTCAAAACCAGCAGTGACACAATAGCCCGAAGGTGGACACAACCTAAGTCCCCATCGACAGATGAATCAACAAACAAAATGTGGTAGATAAATGCAATGGAATACTACTCAGCCAGTAGGAGAAATGAAGTCTTGATACATGCTACAATACGGAGCAAAATTGTACAATTATGCTGAGTGAAATAAGCCAATCACAAAAGGACAAATATTGTATGACCTGGTGACGCACTAGTTAAGAGTTACAGGGCTAACCAAAAGGTTGGGAGTTTGAATCTACCAGGTGCTCCTTGGAAACCCTATGGGGCAGCTCTACTCTGATAAGGTCACTAGGAGTCAGAATTGACTTGATGGCAATGGGTTTGGTTTTGGTTTTTTATACATATATTACAAAAAAAAAAAAAAAAGGGCAATTTTATAGAGACCAAAGTTAATTAATGATTACCAGGGGCAGGAGAGAAAGGGGGTAAGGGGGGCTAAGGGTGATGGAAAAATCACATTGATTAAAGGTAGTGTTGGACAGCCAACTATTGTAACTGCTGTCAATAAGTTGTACATCTGTAAAAAGTTGAGTTGGCAAAAGTTGTATGATAGATATATTTACAACAACCACATAAAAGAGTTGTTGAGGCTGCTTAAAAACACCTCATGAGATTTGCTTCCTTGGTTTGGAGTTTAGGATCCTTTGTTCATGGGACAGTCCAGTTAACTGGCCTAATATGTTTAGTGCCTCTGTTCTATCTCCTAGTTCGTTGCATAGTGCCTGGGGTCTTAAAAGCTTGCAAGTGACCATCCAAGGCACAATGATTGGTCTCTATTCACCGGGAACAACACAGGAAGAAGGAGAGTCAAGAACAGGATGGGGGTATGGAAGGTGCGGCTAACTGCCTCCACGAGCAACTGCCTCCTCTGCCATGAGACCAGAAGAACTGGATGGTGCCCCACTACCATTACTGAACATTTTGATCAAAGATTCTGTAGAAGAATCCTGATCAAAAGAGAGAAACGCAGAACAGAATTTCAAATTCTAAGGGACTCCAGACCTTCTGGAGCCATGGAGGTTGGATGAACCCCTGAAACTATTGCCCTGAGATAATCTTTAAACCTTGAACCAAAAGTATCCTCTAAAGTCTTCTTAAAACCAAACAAGAGTCTTGCTTAACTAGTAAAAATGTCTGCCTTGAGCATTACGCTCTTTTAGCTTTTAAGAACTAGCAATTGGAAAGATCAGATAAGAACCCTAGGGGACAGCAAGTTTATGTTAATAGGGGGAGGAACAACTCAGAGAAGGAGGGTGAGAATGGTTACACAACTTGGGGACTGTCACTGAATTGTACATGTCGAAACTGTTGAATTACTGTATGTTTTGCTGCATATATTTCTCAACAACACAACAAATAAACCGTGAATGAGACAACAAAATTTTATACAAGATGATTAGTAGTAAATACGAGCTGATATTTTCTCACATTTATATGTTATTTTTTTTCTTTTTCTTTTATTGTATTTTAGATGAGGGTTTACAGAGCAAATTAGTTTCTCATTAAACAATTCGTATACATTGTTTTGTGACACTGGTTGCCACCTCCACAACATGTCAACACTCTCCCCTTCTCAACCTTGGGTTCCCCGTTACCAGCCTTCCAGGCTTCTCCTGCCTTCTTGTTCTTGCCCCTGGGCTGGTGTGCCCCCTTAGTCTCATTTTGTTTTATGTGCCTGTCTAATCTTTGGCTGAAGGGTGAACCTCAGAAGTGCCTTTGTTACTGAGCTAAAAGGATGCTCAGTGACCACACTCTTAGGGTTTCTCTAGTCTCTGTCAGACCACAAGTCTAGTCTTTTTTTGTGTGTGAGTTAGAATTTTGTTCTATGTTTTTCTCCAGCTCTGTCCAGGACCCTCTACTGTGATCCCTGTCAGAGCAGTTGGTGAGGGTAGCTGGGCACCATCTAGTTGTGCTGGACTCAGTCTGGAGAAGGCTGTCGTGCTTGTGATCCATTAGTCCTTTGGCCTAATCTTTTCCTTGTGTCTTTGGTTTTCTTCATTCTCCCTTGCTCCCAAAGGGGTGAGACCAGGGGAATATCTTAGATGGCAGCTTGCAAGCTTTTAAGACCCTAGACACTACTCACCTAAGTAGGATGTAGAACATTTTCTTTATAAACTATGTTATGCCAATTGAGCTAGATGTTCCCCAAGTCCATGGTCCCCACAGCCTTCAGTCCAGTAATTCGACCTCTTAGGGAGTTTGGATGTGTCTATGGAGCTTCCATGACCTTGCCTTGGACAAGTTCTGCTGGCTTCCCCAGAACTGTGTACTGTCTTACCCTTCACCAAAGTTACCTACATCTTGGTTATTTTCAAACAATATCCTGGTACTTAGAAAACAACAACAAGAGGCCTTAATTTTATTTCATATATTCACACGCACATGGAATTCATTTTAGTACAAATTGTATTAGCTTGTCCTCAGTCTATTCTATTTTTATAAAGTTTCCATAGGAGCTTAAAAGACAAAGAAATATGTCTTAACTTCCTGGAAGTGTGGCATTACTTAGACTCTGAGAAAGTGCCTACATTTTCATTTCTTTTAAAAAGGACTTAGGAAAAACAATCCATATGATTCCCCTCCACAGACTACAAAACAGCAAGAATAAAACCCTGAAGCACAAGGACTTTGCTGGGTTGCTTGGCCTTCCTGCCACTGGTATCAGGATTTAATAGGCAAAACTCTGAAGGCAATAATAGTCCAGGAATCAAACGAGTATCTTCCAGTAGTCAAAGCCTTCAGATTACTCTGCTAAGACTGAGTCTATTAACATTCAAATAAAAATATCAAACCCTCTCCTGAACACTCCAGCAATCTCAAAAACAACCAACTCTAAACCCCCACACAAACAAAAGCCATGTTTCTCGAAGGACCTGGTCCCAGACTTCAAAAAATTTGTGATACGATAGGAAGGTAAGGATGAGAAAGATAACATTCCAGCACATAACTGCAGGTTGAAACGTGCGCGAGGGCGATGGTGGTTATCACCTTAAAATGGAAATATTCTGCACCTCTTAAAGTCGCATGTACCTCGTGCATCAACAGAAAGAATAGTGAAATTCTCGGAATATTTGTTGAAGAAACAGAAACTATCATTTAGTGGGTATCCTCCATACAGCCCTGTTGGGTACTTTATATTTTCGATCTCGTTTAATCCTCGTAAGGCCCTTGTGAAGTATACGGCCTTATCCCCACTGTAAACATGGGAACAGAGGCTCAGAGCTTCAGCAACCAGACCCCTGCAAGCTGTAGAGTCAGAACGTGAACCAGGTCCTTCTGGTCCACAGTCAGATACGGCCTCGCTCTGAGCGCACAGAGACAGGCCACACGCACGCATCTTAGACTGACAGACACATTTGTCTACTTCCGAGTGCTAAACATGCCCCGAAACGGAGGCTGGAGCCCTGGTGACTCAGTAGCTAAGAGCTCGGCTGCTAACCAAAAGGCTGGCGGTTTGAAACCACCAGCCGCCCCTTGGAAACCCCATGGGGCAGTTCTCCTCTGCCTATTAGGGTTGCTCTGAGTCAGAATTGACGGCAACAGGCTTGGTTTGGTTTTATAAATCAAGGCTTTTCTTGGCTTTTCACTCACTTGCTTTTTTTTTTTTTTTTAACTGCACTAAATTTGTCCCAATAATACTATATGTCAAGAAATGATAATACAATACTAAGAATCAACACAGAAGAAGCTGTTATATGCCAAGGAGAGGATGGATATTCCATTTAATGAAAGTATGGAAGGATCCTTTCCCTCCATACATTCATAGCTGAATGGCGGATGCCTGGTGTGGAACCAATTAATTATGAGTTCCACACGGAGGCAGATGGAAAACCCCAGAGGGCAGGGTGCCTGACTGCATGGTACACATGGCTGAGAAAACACATTGAGGATGGCATTGGGGAGTGATGAGGAGCAGAGAATGCTGGGCACAGGAAGCGTTGTGGGTACAGGCACGAACCACAGAGAGGAAACTGTGGTAGCTGACTGAGGCCGAGGTACAGACTGCAGGAGAACAGGACCAGGGAAAGAACTGAAAAGCAGAGTAGAGTCAGCCTGCAAAGGTTTCAATGCACGTTGAGGAGCTTGGCCTGAATCTTGGATGATGAGGAATTACTGGAAGTGTTTAAACCAACAAGTTGCTCAAAATCAGGTAGAGAAAACTGAGCCAGAGGAAGGGAGGCTTAGAAGTGGGGAGAGACAGGCGGCCAGCAGACCAGCTAGATGGTTGATTTGGGCATGCAGTGAGAAAATGAGGCAGCGGGAAAACAGAAAAAGTGGACGCAGATTAGAGGAAAGGTGTGGAGTAAAACTAATAGAATCCAGGAACTCATTAGATGGGATGCCAAGGGAGATGCTGGGGTTTGTAGCCAAGGTTTCTATCTGGCCAACAAGGTGGGTCATTAAGCCTAATGAAGACAAGGATCCCGGAAGAGGAAGAAGCAGCAGGAAGGAAGTGGTTTAACTTTGCCTTGGAGATGTCTAATAGAGAGCTGAAATACAAAACTGTGAGAACTCAGAGGAACTGGAACTCTAGGGGAGCCCTGGTAGCGCAGTGATTAAGAGCTACGGCTAGTAACCAAAAGGTCAGCAGTTCGAATCCACCAGCCACTTCTTGGAAACCCTAAGGGGCAATTCTACGCCGTCCTGTACGGTCACTGTGAGTTGGAATTGACTTGATGGCAACAGATTTGTTTTTGTTTTCCTGGTGGTTCAGTGGTAGAGTTCTCCCATTTCATACAGGACATCCGAGTTTGATTCTTGGCCAGTGTACCTCAAGTGCAGCCACTACCCTTCTGTCACTGAAGGCTTGCATGTTGTGATGCTGAATAGACTTCAGCGGAGCTTCCATACTAAGATAGACCAGGAAGAAAGGCCTGGTGATCTACTTGCAAAAACTCAGCCAATGAAAACCCTATGGATCACAATCATCCAAACTCATTGTGCCTGGGGTCATCATGAGTCATGGGCGGACTCAACAGCATCTAACAACAACATTTTAGCTGATTTTCAAATAAATGCAAACTATTTGGACTTTTACTCCAAGTATTTTTTTTTTATTATTATTGTGCTTTAGATGAAGTTTTACAGAGCAAATTAGTTTCTCATTAAACAATTAGTACACATATTGTTTTCTGACATTGGCTGCCACCTTCATGACAGGTCAACACTCTCCCCTTCTCGTCTTTGGGTTCCCCATTACCAGCTTTCCTGTCACCTCCTGCTTTCTAGTCCTTGCCCCTGGACTGGTGTGCCCCTTTAGTCTCATTTTGTTTCATAAGCCTGTCTAATCTTTGGCTGAAAGGGTGAACCTCAGGAGTGACTTCAGTACTGAGTTAAGAGGGTGTCCAAGGGCCTATACTCTCGGGGTTTCTCCAGTCTCTGTCAGACCAGTAAGTCTGGTCTTTTTTTGTGAGTTAGAATTTTGTTCTACATTTTTTCCCAACTCTGTCCAGGACCCTCTATTGTGATCCTTGTCAGAGAAGTTGGTGGTGGCAGCTGGGCGCCACCTGGTTGTGCTGGACTCAGTCTGGCGAAGGCTGTGGTAGCTGTGGTTCAACCAAGTTTTTTTTTTTTTAATGCACATTTTAAGGAAATGTCCAAAGAAAATTTTAAAAATAAAAACCATTCATAAGGTCACTATCATGTAACTCTAGGAAATAAATATCTCTTAAAGTTTCTTGTCTTTAGCTAGCCATTGACAACCTCAAAGAATGCAACTACAAAACCAAAAACAACAGTAACTTGGCTTTTCTCTATGAAAAGGAAAACCTCATTTATCGCTGTAAAAGGTTTGCTAAAGTACAAGATTAAAGCAAGGTACTAACAAAATACCTGATTATACTGCTTACTTTAATATAAAATAAACCAAGCCAACCATGTTGTAGTTTGACATTGGCGTAATTAAAACATAATTCAAAGCTTTCTATGTTCAATGATCTATTGGTTATTTTGGCAGATTTGCATACTTTATGAAGTGAGCTAAGTTACAAAAAAACAAGAAAGTTACTGAAGAATGAGGTATTGTATCAGTAACCAAGAACGCTGGTGATTCAAGTCATATCTGAAGCAGAAGTAAGAGCATTTTAGCTCCCTGGATGAAACCTGAATGAGTTTGTGAGGTAAGCTGACTTATTTGGACGGGGAACTTTTAAATGGAAATATGTATTTCAGCTCTATGACTTTTCTATCTGGAACAATACCATCATTATTTCTTCTCTGTAGCACTGCCAAGATCATTATGTTCATCTACTTGCAATCACGCTACACAACCTTTCGTTTTCTTCCCCTACCAAAGCTCTAATCTCTTGGCTAAAGTCTAGATTTTGAGAATCCATCTTGTGGACCAAAAAAGGGCTTCCTAGATACTCCCTCCTAAGCAGAAACCCATGATGGTGGTGGTGGCTCAGTGGTAGAATTCTTGCCTTTCATAGGGAAGACCTGGGTTCGATTCCCAGCCAATGTACCTCATGTGCACCCACCACTGGTCTGTGTCAGTGGAGGCTTGTGTGTTGCTATGTTGCTGAACAGCTTTCAGTGGAGCTTCTAGACTAAGAAGGGCTAGGAGGAAAACCCTGGTGATCTACTTCTGAAAAACGAGCCAATGAAAACCCTTATGGATCACAATGATCCAATCTGCAACTGATCATGGCAACGGCACAGAACCGGTCAACCTTTTATTCCATTGTACATGGGTCACCATGGACAGCTAAAGACAACAACAACCAGAAACTCAAGTTAATTCTGTTTAACTGTTAGCTCACCACCATCACTACAAACACACTCCTACAAGTGCTTCAAATGACTGCAGCCTCTCTGGCATGCTCCTTAGCTTTCTAGAGAAGGGTCAGAGCACCAAGGTCCCGGGAGATGGGACTTCAAAAAGATTTAACACAGTCCAAAGGACTAATGGACAACTACCACAGCCTCCACCAGACTGAGTCCAGCACAACTAGATGGTGCCTGGCTAACACCACTGACTGCTCTTATAGGGATCACAACAGAAGGCCCCAGAGAGAGTGGAGAAAAACGTAGAACAAAATTCTAACTCCCCAAAAAAGACCAGATTTACTGGCCTAACAGAGACTGGAGAAACTCTGAGGGTATGGCCCCTAGACACCCTTTTAGCTCTGTAATGATATCACTCCTGAGGCTCACCCTCCAGGCCCATAAAACAAAACAAGATAAAGGGGCACACCAGCCCAGGGGCAAGGAAGAGAAGACAGGAGGGCACAGGAAAGCTGGTAATAGGGAACCCAAGGTCGAGAAGGGGAAAATGTTGACATGTCGTGGGGTTGGTAACCAATGTCACAAAACAATACTTGCATTAATTGTTTAGTGAGAAGCCAGTTTGTTCTGCAAACCATCTGAAGTACAATTAAAAAAAAAAAGATTTAGCACCCTCCTGAGAAAAAAAAAAAAAAAAAGATTCAACACAAGTCCAAGTTTGAAGAAAGAGCCTCATGTCTGCTGCAGAGCTTGTCTCTAATATTCCCCAGAATTGAATGGGCTGTATTTTCTTTAGGCTTTTGGGGGTTGCTTTATCAAGTGATCTTAAATGTGGCACTTGCATTTTTCAGGGAAAAAAAAGTCAACAGTGAAGTAACCACTTCTGATAAACTCAATGCATGTACTTTTGTTAGCTTCACAATGGGCGAATGATACCGAAGGTCAATTTAGTTAGCCATTTTTTTTAAAAACAGGACAATTATCCCTCCAATAAGGTGATATTTATTTTAATGTCACCTATAAAAAGCTTATTTTTATATGGGATTGAAAATTTCTTTCTTTTTTTTTTTTCCTCGTGCGGTAGGTAGAAAAGACCTACCAATGTGACATGTAACTGTCCCTACGCCATTATTAACCTCTTAAAATTCAACTGGTAATAAAATGGGCATGGTAGATATGAGCATTCCCAAAGGCTCTTGGACAGACTTCAGTAAGCTCACCCACCTATAAAGGAGATTAAAACATAATTAATACGGACAACAAATGTGTTCTAATCAGTCAACCAAAACAATCTCCTCCCATGTGCACAGGCTGTGGTGAGCAAAGAGCTGATAATTACAACCAAGCACATGGCCTCTTTAATATCATCTTCAAGACTACTTTCTGAGATGGCCGTTGTATCCATTTTACAGATACGAAAACCAAGGGTAAGGGAGCCCTGGTGGCACAGTAGTTAAGAGCTATGGCTGCTAACCAAAAGGTTGGCTGTTCAAATCCACCAGCTGCTCCTTGGAAACCCTAATGAGGCAGTTCTACTCTGTTCTATAGGGTCACTATGAGTCGAAATCGAGTTGAGGGCAATGAGTTTGATTTTTGTTGGTTTAAGGGAGTTTAAGTTCAACTCTATGCTACCAGGGCACAGCTGGAACCAGAGCCAGAGCCTTTCTGAGTTCAGAGTCTCACCACCATACCTGCTGATCCTGCAGTTTCCATTACCGCTGGCGATCCCTCCATCTAGACATCCAGCAAGAAAAGCAACATTTGGAGCCAAAAAGAAATACATTGCTTTCCAAGAAGACCAATTTTTGAACTGTCTAAGCAAGTAAAGTACACAAATCAACATAGTCAAGGCTTCGAGGGTCAATTTATGCAATGGGAGGGCCAGAAGACAGCAGAAGCATCAGCCTCCACATCAGGTGAAACCTCAAGGAAAGACAACCAGAAGTCATGGCCAGTGATGTGTCCTGGGTGACACAGCATGATAATACTGGTTTTACAGGTACCCTTGAAATTCTGTGGGAGTCATTCATTTCAGCTCTCCATGTTCCCTGTTGTGGTCCCCTCTGCCTAGTGAACCCCACTCATCCTTCAAGTCCCAGATTAAATTTCACCTCTTCCAGAAAGCTTCCCCTGACCTTTCTGGGCCAGGTTAAGCTCCCTCATATTATGTTTTCATAAAACCCCATACTTTTCCTTCAGTGTGCCTACTCTGATCGTAATTAACAATTTTATGATTTTTGTTTATTTTTGTCTCTCTTAGCAAGCTCTGTTTTGGTCCCCATTTTATGCCCAGGACCCAGCCACTGTAGCTGGAAATAGGGGATATTCAAATATCTGATAACAAAATGGGTGAATAAATCAAATTTGTTGTTTTAAATGCAAAATTTCAAAGATGAAACCTGTTCAAGGAGTGGTGTTCTATTGTTACTTTACAAAGAATGCAACACCCACAAATTGGTCAGTATCTACTTTGCTTTACTCACTGGTAAAGCAAGTCAACACATATTTACTGACCACAAATTGGGTCCCCAGAGCTATGTTAGGTGCAGTGAAGGCCATCAATGAAGACACGGCCTTCCAGCCCAAGCTTTTACAAGCCTGGCCAGTAGGTTCGTTAACATGAGACCAGTCCAGCCTGAGCTCCTTCAATGCCAGATGCTCTTTCTAAAAAACCAGCCCCGCCCCATCCCAATCTGATGAGGATCCTGTGCAGCTAGCAGCTCGCACTAAAGCACAGAAAGCAGGGCTCTGGTTATGCTCAACGCTGTCCTGTGTCCTTCTGAGAACAGCACGCTTCCAAGGTATTTTTCCTTCATTAATATCCAACTGCCTAAAGGGAACTCAAGTCACCCCTGCCCTTCTTCCTCGCTGGAGTGCACTGTCAATCTCCGCGGCTGCAGCAGCTCACCAGAGTGGGTCACAATCATTTATGCTGGAGACTTAACATACCAGGCAGGCTTCACATAGCTAAGGTGCTGTTATATAATAAATCACCTTCAGCAAATAAAGAAACATTCCAGATAAGTACCAGTGGCTAAATGTTGGACACGCCTTCCTAACAGGACCAATGGAACCCTTTGTAACGGACCAAAATGAATTTATATTCTGCCATGGGTAAGATGTGGGCTTGTTTTTCTTGGTGGCCATGCTGACTCTAAAGGTCAGAATCAATTGCTCTTAATGCACTGGATCAGGGGTGACAAATCAGGGCATGAGGGTCACCACTAACATGCAGAGTCCTTGCCTGGATGTAGCGTTTGCGCTCCAGGTTGCCGTTATTAATCAGCCAAAATCGATGAGCAAGATGAAGTGTGTCTACAATTCCTTCAACTCACTAAGCTGACAGGAAATGTGTTAACTGTTAAAAAAAAAAAAAAAAAAACGAACACTATGGCCCTTGCTTCTGGATCAGAATATCCTATATCCTGACCTGGTAAAGGTCTCAGAAGTTTTCTCCTCAGGAGACTGTACATCTTCTCACATTCAATTTTGACTTTTTTCTTCTTAAATTTTATCTTGGATTGATGAATTAAAAATGGTTGGGAATGTGAGAAAAAAGAAAAACCAAGAACACTGTAAATAAAATGTTCTGGTAGCTCTCACTCCCATTCTGATAGCTAATGTTTGATCCTTAAAAACTCTAGGATGGTTTCTGTTAAAAGATTCTTATCATCTTACCAAAATCTCTAAGGTCAGCCTGTGCATAAGGCAGAAGAGACTGAAGTACAGGTGATAAAGTAAGGGTGTTCTCAGGATTTTGAATCTAAGAGTTTTCTTATTTGTAATACAACGCAAAATCAAACCCAAACCCATTGCCGTTGAGTCAATTCCGACTCATAACAACCCTACGGACAGAGTAGAACTCCCCTCAGGGTTTCCAAGGAGTGGCTAGTGGATTTGAACTGCCGATCTTTTAGTTAACAGCCTTAGCACTTAACCACTGTGCCAAGAGGGCTCCAATACAACCCAACACAGGTTTAATCCAGCACTACACAGGCATCTTCAGTCTAAGGCACCTGGCAAATCCCAGGGAAGGACGACGGAGCTGGAGGTCAGGGAAAGGAGAGGCAGAACCAAATGCTCTTCAAGACACCCACGCATCCGTTAAGACTACAATCTGTTGAAGTCTTTCCTCTCACTCTGGTGGCTTGCATGTTGCTGTGATGCTGGAAGCTACATCACGGGTATTTCAAATACCAGCAGGGTCACCCATAGTGGACAGGTTTCAGCAGACAGACTAGGAAGAAAGGCCTGGTGATTCACTTCTGAAAATTAGCCAGTGAAAACCCTATGGATCACAACAGAACGCTGACCAGCTCTCTTGCTTCAGAGAGATCAAATGCTGGTGGAGGACATCCTGTTTGGTGAAGCTCAAGGGGACCGCTGGTGAGATGGATTGGCACAATAGCGGCAACAATGAACTTGAACATGACAGCAATCATGAGGACGACGCAAGACCAGGCAGTGTTTCCTTCTGTTATATAAAAGATTGCCACAAGTTAGGGCAGACTGAAAGACGGCTGTCTATCTATCCTCTCACCAATAACATACTTGCTAGAAGGAATATAAACACGACCATGTAAATAAAGGAAAACTTACCAAAAAAGCCCTCTAAATTTTAATACTACCAGGCTGAGTTTCTGCTGAAAAATGAGAATTCCAAGTATTTATCATCTGAGCCTGCTTCACAAAAATAAAGTGGAGAAAAAGGAGCTCGTTCCCATAGTAACCTTCTGCAGACTCGTTCTTTTGTTCCAGTGCTACTCGCATGCACTCAACCATATTTTAATTTCTCCTAGAAATTAGGATAGCACGCTAATGAACAACGGAAACCACGAACCAGCTCTCTAGTCAAGATAACCTTAAAGAAGATGACAGCCTGGGTACACACGGGCCTGGGGTGCTAAGGGTTATTATGGGCAGTTGTACAGCTTTTAATCATTTTCCTTATTTGAGCACAACTACTAATTTCCACCTATTAATAATTTAGAAAATTAAATTAAATTCCATAATTTGGAAGCCCCTGTCCCCAAATTATGACTGGTTCATTACTGGATCCTCAAGGCCCAGCAAAGAATGAGCACTCCATAAATGTGTTGAATGAATCAATGTTGTGGTTCATTGCCACGGACTCAGCTCCAATTCATGGGACTCAACACACAATGGAATGAAACATTTTCCAGTCTTGTGCTATCTTCAAGGTCACTGGTATGCTCAAGTCCATTGTTTCGGCCACTGTGTACTTTAAGTGCCTTCCACCGCCAGAGGCTCCACGGAAGAAAGACGTAGTAGCAGTCTGTTTCCATAAAGATTTACAGCCTTGGAAACCCTATGGGGTGGCCATGTATCAGAATCAACTCAACATCAGTGGGTTTGGTTTGTTTTTCCAATACTATATTGGGCAATATTCTGTTGCGACCCATATAGGGTTTTCATTGGCTTATTTTTATAAGTAAATCACCAGGCCTTTCTTTCTAATCTGTCTTAGTCTGGAAGCTCTGCTGAAGTCTGTCCACCATGGGTGGTACCTGAAATACTGGTAGCATAGCTTCCAGCATCACAGCAACATGACAGGCTGATAAATGGATAAGCCTGTTGCCATTAAGTCAATTCCAACTCATAGTGACCCTATAGGACAGACTAGAGCTGCCCCACAGGATTTCCAGGGAGCGGAATGGTGGATTCGAACTGCCAACCCTTTGGTTAGCAGCCAAGTTCTTAGCCACTGTGCCACCAGGGTTCTGATAGATGGATGGCAGGTATCAGTAACAGATGCCTATTACTCCTGCTTGCCCCACTGTTAAAGTGCCATCTTCCAAGGAGGAGAATGGTGAGTGATGATAGATTCAAGTAACTATCAGACGTGGTATAACTACATTAATAAAACCCAGTTACCAAGGTCCTTACATTGGGGCTGGGCTGGGGTGAGGCAGCACCGAGGGACACTGCGTGAGACTCCCTCTTAGTTTTTAGAAACTGGTTGGCAAATACTGGTGGCACAGTGGTTAAGACCTACAGCTGCTAGCCAAAAGGTCAGCAGTTCAAATCCTCCAGCTGCTCCTTGGAAACCCTATGGGGCAGTTCTACTCTGTCCTATAGGGTCGCTATGTGTCCGGATCGACTCGACGGCAACGGGTTGGGTTGGGGTTTTTATTTTGGCAAACACTGAAGGGGTGGGGCGTTTACTCTCTTCACCAGCATCCGGGGTGCAGGACTCACAGCCCCAAGAATCGTTTTACTAATCCAGTGCCCGGAAAAAATTCTTTGAAAACTCAAACCCTGGGAGAGGTTTATGACTTCCTCTCTTAGAGTAGGGTTACCTAACCAGCGCTGCGACCTTTTCACCTTGGCTGCCTGGGCAGGCGCTGCTGTGTTTAATCCCCACTCGGAGTTGCTCTGGCAGAACTGACGGGCATGCTTGCTCTCGGGGTTCCTGCCTTGTCTTCCCCACTGACACAGTCTCATTGTGTACACGCCTCTTATTGCAAACTGCCTGGACCCTTTTGTGGACGCAGTGGGGTATACATTATAAACAAACAAACTGGGAAAATGTGGATTCTTGGTCGTTGCCAGGAAACACTGAGGAAAATGGATTTATAGAATACTGGAACAAAGTCAAGAACAACACGAAGTCCTTTCATGCTGAAGCCCCCTTTCCTATCCTGCGCTGGCCATTCTGGTATAGAAATCAGTACCGGGGAGAAGATTTTTCTCCGAGCACTACTTCCAAATTCTTTTTTAAGCAGAGCCCGTGGTGTTTCAGAGCAGAATTCGGTCAACAGGGAGGAGTCACATTCAAGGTGAGCCCCAAATCTTCACAGCTCAATTTTTCTTTATTAAATTAACCAGGAGAAGCGCTTTCTGTTGCCCTCACTAGTTTCATCAAAAGTAAAAAGAACCAGAACGCAGAATTTTGAAAAACTCTAGAGGTCAGTTTCCTGAGCCATAACATCCTAAGAAAAATGACACCTGCCTGCATGGGAGAAACAGACTTTCACGGCTCCTCTCCGACAGTTTATGGAACAACTGGCTCCAGCTTGCCCCCTTACATACAACACCCTCCTTCAATGTTTATCAAGGATTTTAAACTTATTTTTCTCTTTAGATGGTTGTTAGCACTGGTTAACAAAGCATCAGAAGAGTACAATCTATAGGGTAAATGAAGGCTCGTCCTGGTTTTTAGTGGCTTTGGGATGATAAATTTGTTTCTTCATTTATTAAAACAAACAACCGGCTGGACAGGACCGGTCCAGTTATGGGCAGCAATCAGCTCAAGGAAGGTCACTGGCAATGAAGTGAAAAAGAGGACACACATCAAAGAAAAGAGAAAAGATCGGATAAACCAGCGCTGGGGGAGCGTGAAAGGATGAAAACGGGAGAAAGCATCCACGTTCCCTCCTCCATTACCGAAGACCAGGTTTTCCTGCTTTCTTTCTTTCCCAAATGTTACATTTTCTCTTCCTTCTGTATTAGTGCTGTGTGATCTAGCTCATGGGTAAACTCCATTACATAATAAAACCTATATGTGAATACACTTTCAGTTAAAGTCCATTTCAGAGCTGACCACACCACACATACTGCACTAAAGCGACTCGGGGGCCACCATCACGACTTTGGGGAACTGTGTGCAGGGTGTTGGTTACCAGTTCAGGCTCTGGAGCCAGGCCACCTGAGATCACATCCGGGCCCCCTCCTTTACATGCCAAGGTCTTTCGGAAGCAGACCCTCAAGCCTTTCTTCCGAGGCACCTCTGGGCGGACTCTAACCGCTAACCTTTCAGGTAGTAGCCAGACACCTAACCGTTTGTGCCTTGTATGTCTTTATATGAATCTTATGACAAATGAATTAAAATGTGTTAAGTTCTTAGGACAGAGTCCCCGGGTGATGCAAACAGTTAATGTGCTTGGCTACTAACTGAAAGTTTGGTGGTTCAAGTCCACTCAGAGGTGCCTCGCAAGAGAGGCCCGGTGACCAGCCACTGAAAACCCCATGGAGCACAGTTCTACTCCGAAACACGTGGGGTTGCCATATGTCAGAATGACATGACAGCAACTGGCTTGGGTACAGTAAGCAGAACAGTGGCTCCTGAGAGATGTCGGTATCCTAGCCCCAGAACCTGTGAATGTCACCTCACCTGGTAGAAAGGACTTCGCAGACGTGATTACGTTAACGGTACTCAGATGGGGATGTTAGAGTGGATTACCCGAGTGTGCCCAATACAATCACAAAAGCCCTTGTGAGACGCAGGCAGGAGGATCCGAGTCAGAGAGAAGACGTGAGGGCGGAAGCTGAGGTCACAGAGGAGAGGTTATGCCTCACGGTGCTGGCTCTGAAGGAGGCGAAGGGGCCAGGAGCCGAGGAAGGCAGGCAACCTCTAGAAGCTCAACAAGTCGAGGAAACAGGTTCTCCCCAGAGCCTCCAGATTCTCCCCAGAGCCTCCAGAAGGAACTAGTTCCAGCAACACCCTGCCCAACGAAACCGATTGCAGACTTCTGACCCCTAGGGCTGTGTCAGGTTAAATTTGTGTTGTTTTAAGCTGTTATGTTTGTGCTAATTTGTTACAGTAAGGATATGAAACTATCACGCCCTCTTAATCCATTTTAGAACCTCTTTCTGTTCTCACCCTCGTTCCCTCCCCAATATCCAGTACTCGGTATCTGCATACAGGCCCTCTGAATACTCAGGGCCCGACGTCAGAGCCTCGTCAGTCCCTGATAGCCGGAGGTTCCAGGCCGAGCTCCCTCCCCTAGTCATTCACTTAGTGGCTTACTTACTAAACACCTATTAGGTCAGAATTGGCAGCAGGTTTTTTGTTTGTTTGTTTTTACGTACCAGGCTCTATTATAGGGCACAGAATACACACCCCAGGATAAAACCAAAAAAAAAAAAAAAAAAAACCATTGCCATCGAGTCAATTCTGACTCTTAGTCAGACTCTTAGCGACCCTACAGGACAGAGTGGAACTGCCCCATAGGGTTTCCAAGGAACTGCTGGTGGATTCAAACTGCCAACCTTTTGGTTTGCAGCCGAGCTTTTAACCACTGCGCCACCAGAGGTCCCACCAAAATCCCTGCCTTCGCGGTGCCTAGCATCTAGTTCCCGGGAAGGCAGGTCCTCCCTGGTCTATTCCCTAGGGTCCTGCTGAAGGACTGTATAAGCAACTGTTGAGCACAGATGATAAAAAATGGAATGAGAACGCTTTCCGTCCCAGGTCCTCTAAAAGACATTCTAAAACACAACGGGCATTGACGTTAGGTGACCACCGCTCAGGTTTCCTGACGGACATTTGAGGTGGGTTATGAAGGAGTTCAGGAGCCTCTGGATGATGCAGTAATACACTTGGGTGCTAACTGAAGGACTGGAGGCTCCAGTCCACCCAGAGGCACTTCTGTAGCATCAGTCCTTGAATACCCTATAGGGCAGAGCTCCAGACATGGGGTCACCATGAGGCAGAGTTGACTTGACGGCAACTGTTTTTTTAAAATGAAGGAAAACAAACCAAACCCATTGCCGTCGAGTCGATTTTGACTCATAGTGACCCTACAGGACAGAGTAGAACTGCCCCAGAGGGTTTTCAAGGCTGTTATCTTTGTGGAAGCAGACGCCACATCTTTCTCCCATGAAGGGGCTGGTGGGTGTGAACCACTTAACCGCTGCACCACCAGGGCTCCTTTTACAGAAGAGGATCAGAAGATAATGGACTAGAGGAGGGAGGGGACAGGAGGGCAGAGGGGGCGGCGTGAGCAAAGATGGCAACAAGCACCTTGTGCTCAGGGAAGGCGGTGGAGGTGTCCAGGGTCACCGGTGGCCTTATTTGCAGGCTGGGGTTGTTGTGTCAGCATAATGACACGTGCGTCTTCCTGATGAAGCAAGAAATGTATGGCTTTTGGCAGATCTTCAAAGGGGTCTGTGACACAAAGAAGAACCACTGGCACCGAACACAGAAGGGGACAGGCAAAAAATGGGAAATTACAGGAAGATGAAATCTGAAGCACAGAGTGGGCCCTGACTGTGAAGAAGTCAAGTGCCATGCTAAGCAGTTTAAATTCTTTCCTTAAGTAACCGAGAACCCCTGAGGTTTCTGCACCCACTGGTGCAGCAGGCAGGGAACCCTGGAGGCAGGAGGGTGAAGGACAGGATGCAGGGCTGGCGAAGGCTCAACTGAGGTGCAGAAATGAAGCCAAGGAAGCCAGACCCAAGTCTACACACATAATCCACTTAAGAGATAAAAAGGCTCAGTACCGCTTCACAAGTTAAACATAGAACTGCCAGATGACCCAGCAATGCCTCGCCTAGGTACATACCCAAGGGAAATGAAAACACACCTCCACACAAAAACTGGTACACAAATGTCAATAGCAACATTATATTTATAATACCCCAAAAAAGCAGCAACAGCCCACATGCCCATCAACTAAAGAATGAATAAACGAAAAGCGGCATGTCCATACCATGGAATGTATTATTCAGCAATAAAAATAATAAAGTACTGAGACTGCTACAACATGGATAAACCATGAAAACATTATGCTAAGTTCATAAAGGGTGATAGATTGTATGATTTCAATTCATATGAAATGTCCAGAGCAGGCAAATCCATAGAGACAGAAAGTAGGCTCGTGGTTGCCTAGAGCTTTCGAGGTTGTGGGGAAATGCAGACAAACTACTAACGGGTACAGGGTTTCTTTTGGGGGTGAAAAATTGTTCTCAAATTGATAGTAAGGAGTCCTGGTGGTGTAGCGGTTAAAGTGACCAACCACTAACCCAAAGGTCGGCGGTTCCAAGCCACCAGTGGTTCCGAGGAAGAAGGATGTGGCAGTTGGCTTCAGTAGAGATTTATGGCCTTGGAAACCCGTCGGTTTAAAGTTGATTGTGGTGGTAACTGCACAGCTCTGCAAGTACACCAAAACCCGGAACTGTACAGTGTAAATCGGTTATTTGTAGGGCATACTAATGATATCTCAACAAAACTGTTAGAAAAAACAGAGCAGAGGGACCCAAATCAGGGCAGCAGCAGGAGAAATGGACAGGCTGGACAAGAGCTGCTATCAGCCAATTCTGTTCGGGTACAGAGTGCTCCCTTTTCCTATTTCCCATGACAGTGGATTCTGTGTCTGCTTCACCTCTTTTCCAGGGACTCTTACGGAAAAGCCCCAAGACTTAAACAGTGAGGCAGAGCTGTCTGCTCTGGCTGAAGCGGGGGCAGGAGGCCCGGAGTTCAGCTGCTTGGCTTCCCTCTCACCCCACTTGGCAGACCCTGAAGTGCCTGGAGGGAATTCTGGGCCCCACAGAACATAACCTGAAACCCTTCTACAGCTGTGACGGGCTGAGAGACGTGGGAATGTTAAACATCTCTGCAGGGCCAGTGGGTGGGAACTCAGCCAAAAGGCCCCTAGTCACACCAGGAAATTGGAGATAGTATACCCACCCCAAAGTCAGTCCTGTCTCGCTGCATGGCCCTTCAATCCAGCTAGCAACTATTAGCCTTTTGCTTAATCGCCTTACGAGATACCCCATGAAGAGTGAATAATGGTTTCATTTATATAAAGCTAAGAAAGGGTTGTTTTCACACCCCCACCCCTATAAAGCTTTCTGAGAAGTCCAACAATGGAAATTTAGTCCACAAGGGGGAAAATGTTTAGAAAAATTTCTTTCATATCCCAAAGGCATTTGAACACAATCAAGATGCTGCCATCCTTTAATTATTTTTTTAAATTGGTACATTACAAAATATTTTATCCTATTCCTTTATGGAAATTTCTACAGCATGAGTATTTCTTAAATCTATAGATCCTATTGCCAGTCAAAAACTTACAAACCATAAACAGTCACCAAACCAAATCCATTGCCGTGGAGTCGATTTGTTTCAGATCCTACAGGACAGAGTAGAACTGCCCCATAGGATTTCCAAGGAGCGGCTGGTAGATTCAAACTGCTGACCTTTTGGTTAGCAGCCTGAGCTCTTATCCCCTGTGCCACCAGGGCCCCATAAACAGTCACAGTTCACCAATATTTGCCTTCTGTTTTACACACGCATCGTTTCCTTCTCTTCTATTTCTCTACGAAAACCCTGACTCCAAAGCACACATCTGCTCCGATGGGCTCCTTGTGGTATTTTTCCCTTCTATTCCCTGTCTCAATCCTCTTTTAAAGAACTTATCAAAACCCCCTTCTAAAAAATTCCCTCTGGTGCCATCACCCCCTTCCTCTGAACATTCATTGGAACCCGGCAGTCCAAACCTAACTTCTAACTGTGGGCTTCTAACCACAGGGCTCCCTCTAAGAAAAGCCCAGGGAGGTACACCTCGTTTTGGCTCCTTCCCATCCCACCCTCTCAGCCACTTTCATATAAGCCAGCCTAAACACCTGGAGCCACCGAAGTGCTGTAATCTGCCCAGCAATACGTGTCTTAAGTCACACTGCTACTCTACGAAGCCAAAAGCAACTATCTCATAGCAGAATCTTCTTTTATCGCTTGTTAAGGATGTTGACACTAGATCACCATGACCAAGTCGTTAACTAGAATACACATGGCTGAATGGTAGAGCTGATCACTTGAAACTTGTAGGCACTCTGTCATTCTCAAGCTTTTCTTTCCTTTTTTTTTTTTTTTAATTGACATCTTAACGACTGCAATGAAAACTGCCAGAAAAAGCTAAGCTGAACTTTGGCCAATATATAGATACACTTGCGGATGGTCAGGTCTTGTCCAAAGAGGGGCTTCCAATCACCCTCTCAGTCCTCACCTTCTGCCACAGAAGAAGAGCTGGCTCCCAGCTAGTTGCAGGAATCTGAGAAAGACTAAAAAAACTGTCTACTCGTGATTTACTGAGAGGACAGCTGCACTGTGATCCTTCACAAGATGATGGTGTCAGGTTTAAAAGGGGAAGCATCCCCTTGTGGGACGGGAAGGAAGGGAAGCTGGCGATGGGACCCAGGCCGAGGCATATGACAGCAAGCTACCCTAGTTTCTGTAAAACATTCTAGGCCAGCATGCCTTGACACCTGTGCTAACCAGGCCAGCATGAAGTCCAATGATAGATTTATCATCTGCTATTTTTTTTATTATACCTGGGGAAGCCCTGATGGCACAGTGGTTAAGAACCACTAACCAAAGGTCAGCAGTTTGAATCCACCAGCTGCTCCTTGGAAACCCTACGGGGTTACTTCTACTCTATCCTATAGGGTCACTGTGAGTTGGGATAGACACGACAGCAACTGGTTTGGGATTATACCTGGGGAGTGAGCCCTGGTGGCACAGTGGCTAAAGCACTCAGCTGCCAACCATAGGTCAGCAGTTTGAACACACTAGCTGTTCCTCGGGAGAAAGACATGGCAGTCTGCTTCTGTAAAGATCATAGCTTCGGAAATGCTATAGGGCAGTACTATTCTGTCCCGTAGGGTTGCTATGAGTCGGAATCGACTCCACAGCAGTGGGTTTGGTTTGGGGTATTATACCTGGTAGTTAAACTTTACTATATTCCCAAGTATACAGTATCGTTATACAACATACAATATCTTTTCACTAAACATTAGTACTTTTCCAAGGGTTTTCCTTAGAAACCATTATAGCAATGCAAAATCAATGCCTATACTGGTTTCTTTTTAAAACAAAACACACAGTGTATGTACTTTTTTCTTTTTTTTGAGCAAACCGACAGACCATAATTCAGCTATAGAAAACCGTTCCATGAGAAATGCTCTCTGAAACAAAATGATTTATAGGTTTTATTATTATTACTAACCAGTAAGATACAACAAAATCAGAGGCAATCAGCTTTATAAAAAAGCATGCAGGATTTATCTTTACTAAATTATCTATAGGAATTTAAAAATTAAAGATTTTTAAAAATTTTAATAATGCAAAGGCTTGGTTTTCTTTTACAAATCTCCAGGTTTCCGTCTATTAATTCCTTACACTTTTTTTCTCCCTTAAGGCTAGTTTGGATACAAACAGGGAAATGTTTCATTTCCTTGACAATAATGACATAGAAAGTTAATGGACATACGAGTTCTAATCAAAAGGAATTATCACAATAGCATTGGTGAGAAAATTGACTATGCCATGGGCTGCCAGAGAACGAACAAATTTGTCTTGGAAGAAGTACAGCCAGAGTGTTCCTTAAAAGCAAGGATGGGAAGACTTCATCTCATGTACTTTGGACAAGTCATCAGGAGGGACTAGTCCCTGGAGAAGGACATTGTGCTTGGTAAAGTGGAAGGTCAGTGAAAAAGAGGAAGATCCTCAATGAGATGGACTGACCCAGTGGCTGCAACAATGGGCTCAAGCATAACGATTGCGGGATGGCGCAGGACAGGGCAGTGTTTTGTTCTGTCGTGCATAGGGTCGCTATGAGTCGGAACCTACTCAGCGGCAGCTAACACCAACAACAACCAAAACGGCTGCCCTTTCTCTCCGACACTGGAAATGGCATACAATACACAACTTTCACATTATAAATTATATGCTCAGGGCAAGTTAAACATTTTAAGTGTAGCTGTAGGTGTAGGGGCAGGGGTCTATAATCTAACCATTACACGTTTACAGAGACCTTTAAAGCAAGATGAAAGGGATGTCATCAGTTTTATTCAGACTTTCAAAATCTGAACTTTACCCTCTATTTCATGACATAGGATCACTATGAGTTGGAATTTAGTAGACGGCAATGGGTTTGGTTTTAGAAACCCTGGTGGCGTAGTGGTTAAGTGCTACAAAGGTCAGCAGTTCGAATCCACCAGGCACTCCTTGGAAACTCTATGGGGCAGTTCTACTCTGTCCAAAAGGGTCGCTATGAGTTAGAATCGACTCGATGGCAACGGGTTCGGTTTTCTATGACACACGGTGGTGAATTCAATTATATAAAAAAAAAAAAGTAGTGGTCAGAAGCATTACATGTATAAAGCCCTTCACTGAAAAATCACAGCTTGTATGACAAGGGTATTTTTACCGTGTCTAAGGTGGTACAGTTCGTGCTTGACTACTCACAGAAAGGTTCCCCCAAAGAAAGGCCTGGCGATCTGCTCTGCAAAGATTACAGCCAGGAAAACCCTAGGGAGAAATTCTATTCTGTAACACATGGGGTCCCCAAGATTCAGAATCGACTCCATGGCAATGGGTTTGGGATTTTTTTGGGGGGGGGCGTTTAAAACCTCCAGAGATTCAACATAAAAATATTCTCCTTTCTCATCTTCCCCTCCCCGGCCCGAGTGCTTCTGGAAGGTGTATTTCTCTTATGTGTATGTTTTTCTAATTTAAAGCATTTCTCTGCTATCTGCAGTTGCTTTCCTTTCTTGCCAGGCTAATATCTGGAAGCCAACTCTTCTTTAACAACTTTTTGAAGCCAGACAAAGAAATGTGTACGTGTATATATAATTCTCTGTTCTTTCAAAAACCACTCCATTTTTACTTCTATGTTAGTATTATAAAAAAGACACATCTATCTGACCCTTTATTGGCTCTGATATGAAAAGATTGACAGGGGAGAGTATTATTTAACCAAGTGTCTACCTAATTTTAACAGGGGTGAGAGTAAAACAAAAGAAAGATAAGCTTGTGCTATCACTGAAAAGTACACAACTGTATTTTCTTAATCCCTCAAATTATGTAGTATAAAGGTATTTGAACGTTTTAATGCTTAATTCCCCTAAGTACTTGATAGCATTCACCCTAATACATTAAAACATATTTTGCTGCTCTCTCTCCCCTAACACTTGCTAAATTTGTACAGAGGGTGTCTGAGGAGCCTCAGGCTCAAGCCCCAACGATTCTACCAAGCTAATTCAGACCAAATGATCAAACCAACGAATGTGAATCAGAGCTCTCAAACAGGCAGGTGGCTGGTCGGTTGAAATCACTCTGCCTGCGTGCTTTCAAAGAATCTGAATATTTTCCCGACTCCCTTGCAGCTAGGCATGGCCATGTGACTAAGTTCAAGCCAACATGATGTGAGGAGAAGTTATATGTGCAGCTTCTGTGCCATCTCCTTAGAGACAAGGCTGCTTGCTCTGGACCCTCTCTTTGCCAAACATGAAGGTAAGCCCACTTCAGCCATGTGGACTATAGCAACATCCCAGGAGACAGTAAAGTAACAAAATGTTAGGAACTCAGGTCCCTGAATGGCCGTGTGGGGTAATGCTGCCCTGCTAGCTCTGATTCAACTCTATCTAATTTAAGGCTGATTAAACTCTGTCTAATTAAAGGTACTCAAAAAAAAAAAAAATCTGAATTAGTTCCCAACATTTAATCATCAAGACACTCACCTACACATCTAGATCTCCCACCTTTCTTAAAATACCAGATGATCTGACAACTCCAAGCCCACAATCCCACATGGCCACAGTGGCTGGGGCTGCATTTCCATCCCTGCTGACTATGACCCGACCACTCAGAACTGCCTCACACCCATTCTGCTTTACTCAGTTATGTGGCCTAGCTGCCGGGAGCACACATCTGAATTTGTCCACCTGTAGGATGGGCTCAGATCTGGGTCTGAACTTGGCACTTAGCACCTGAGAACTGGCTATTTGGGTGCAATTTACTTATCCTCTGTTTTTCATCCCTTAAAAAGAGGACGTAATACTATCTACTGCAAGGACTGTGGCCTGGATTAAATAACACAAAGTATGAAAAGGACTTCACACAGTACCTGGCACACTGGGCTGAGTAAATGGTGGCAGGTGCTATTGTTATTATCATCATCAAATGACAAGGCATCCTAGGGATACCTGAGAAGATGCTCATTTCTGTTCAGGCCAAGAAGGTTTCCGAAATTATTTATCCCCACCTCACCTCCAATGTAGGTATTATTTAGAAGCAAACTGAGACAGCTAAAATTTGCTTCAATTTGTCAGAAATCAGCAAGCCCCCATTCTACATATGCTGAAAAACCAACAACAAACCCCTGCAACCTCTAGTTTTCGATTCCTAAGAAAAGCAATATGTTACTCATTGGAAGTAATGGTAGGGCTGTGGTCAGTATCTGTATCCCGCTCCATCCTACCCCGAAAATGTTTCCCATATTAATAAAAGAGAGAGAACAAATGCCAGTTTTAATTAACCTGCAAAATGTTACTTAAACTATGAGGAACAATTAATTGTTGCATTAGCACCAAAATTTGACAAATGTATGGTTGTAGAATGTTTGTCTTTCTACATTATAAAGACTTTGAAATTGTAATAATTGATATCTTTATAAGAACTGTCATTAACTGGGGACTTTTACAGTTTAATTACAGGAGTAAAGGGAAGAGAAATCATAGCCAGCCCTCTCTCTGTAATCCTAATACAATCGGGTGAATTGAAATCAGCAGAGAAATCTTATCAACTTACATTCATCATCTGAGCCGAAAAAACTACATCAGAAAAAAAAAAAAAATTATTTACTTAACTTTGGCAAAAGCCCACGGTAATACCGTAATGCTTTTTAAAGAGAGATGAGAGAGGGAAGAAAAATCCATGGCAACCTTGCTAATAGATTCTTTTGAAATGGCATATTTAAGTTTATAAAAAGGTATCAATCGCAACTGGCTGGATACGCTATATTCTGATGACATGTAGACTGTCCTGTAAGACCTGAACAAATGCTGATTTTGGCTACTGCCTACGTGAAAACTGGTATAGACAAGGGCTAAATTATGATCCTAGAAGCATTACTTCATATTCAACAGCAGGTAAGACAGAGTCTATCCCTTACACGACAGCGGCTTGAAGTTATAAAAACAGGTACCGTATTTATGCAGTAGATGTTTTTATAAAGCTAATATTTTTGCAAATCAAATCACTACAAACGACCAAAAAAAAAAAAAAAAAAAGCCCTGGATGGTTCATTCTGTAAAAAGAAAAGCAATTTCTTAGAATGGACCTGTTCTCTATGACTGGATTTTCTTTGGCCAGCCTGTCTTTAAAAGCAACCTGGACTTCCTGAATTCTGAAAACCAATGAAACCAGGAAGAAATGTCCCCAGGCTCAACAGCCACAGCAAAATCTCAACAAGAACATCCACTGCCATTTAGAGTGACGCTCTCTTCCCCTTCTTTCAATATTTGGGAGTGATGTCAGTTACTGTGATAACCATCTGGGGACACAGAGGCCATGCCAAGACCAAGGGCTTGTGAAGGGTGAATCCCTTCTGCCCTGATAGAACGGTGAAGGGTTGTTACTACAAAAGTGTCTTGTACAGGGCCTTCCCAGCCTGCAACTCTGCATCTTACAGACACAGCATCAAAATAGAAACACTCAAAAGGATGCCACAAAAAAAGATTAAAATCATTGTTAAGGCACGATGATTTTCTTTTTAATAAACGCATAGAAGAAAAAAAGCCAGATGCCACGTGGATTCTGGAGCACACCATTCTCCTGGGTCTCCTCTTCCTTCTCCTGCTGGCTACTCTTTCTTAGTCCCTTCCTACCTGCCAGAGGAGATCCTTTGGGGCTACCAGTTCGCACCTGCCATCTCACTCTCAGCCAGTGGCAAATACATAGTTGACTTCAGCCTTTTTGACCAGGTTGTGAAAGTGGCCCTTCCTAGTGGCCTCTGTGACAGCACCGTAAGCTATGGAGACTCAGAAAAGCTCAAGCTGGGGGAGTCATTAAGGGAGCAAGCTGAGAAGGAGGGCAGTGCCCTTAGCGTGTGCGTCAGTAACGTCTGAGGCTGGATTCCCACTTCCCCAACCCTCTGGTCTTTTTTTCTCTCTCTTCTGGCACCCTGGGTAAGGAATACTACCCAGGTTTACTGGAGTGTCCCAGAAGCACCCATCTGCCACTCCCTGTTCTTTAACCCAGTGGGCCATGGGTAGTCTAGGCAAATTGGGTTCGCATTTTCCTCCCATTGTCCTCCTTCGCCTCCCCCCTCCCTTCTACCCCAACATACACACCTCCCTTAAGCCAAGATGGTGGAAGAAGAGGGAGGATTAGGCTGAAGTGGTTTAGAAGGCCTCAGCCATGTTTGGAGACTCACATCAGGAGGACCAGGCGATGGCTCCTTCCCATCTTTCCAATCTCCTGGCATGGGAAGGTCCCCGGACTTCAGCCTTTTCTTCTCTTATCTCCATTCTTTCCCCAGTAATCTCATCCAGCGCTATTGCTGGAAATTCCACCTATATGCCAAACCCAAACCAGTTGCCATCAAGTAGATTCCAACTTGTGGGGAACCTATGTGTGTCAAAGTAAAATTGTGCTCCATAGGGTTTTCAATGGCTGACTCTTTGGAAGTAGATCACCAAGCCTTTCTTCCAAGGTGTCTCTGGGTGAACTCAAACCTCCAACTTAAGGTTAGCAGCTGAGCACGTTAACCATGTGCACCACCCAGGGACTCCTGTCTGTATGCCACAAAAAAAAAAAAAAAAAAAAAATCCTGCTGCCGTCGAGTCAATTCCAACTCTACTGTATAAAGTAGAAATGCCCCAATGTCTCCACCTTTTGATCTGCCCAAGTCCAGACTTACATATATCTAACTGCCTACTCAGCAGTGTCTCTTGATACTTCATAACAACAACAACAAAAAAAAAAAACACCCATTGCCATCGTGACAATTCAGACTCATAGCGACCCTATAGGACAGAGCAGAACTGCCTCACAGGGTTTCCAAGGAATGGATGGTGGATTCAAACTGCCAATTTTTGGGTTAGCAAAAAAAAACAAAAAACCCGTTGTCATCTGACAGTCCATAGTCAGCTCAAAAGGTACAGGACAAGTGGACAGATAACTTCTTAAAAACGGAACAGTGAATGAGCGGACTGAAGAGGCAGGCCTAAAGGCTCAGCTCTCCCTGCCCACCCCACCCGTCTCTGTCGGTGTATCTACAGCACCCCAGCTGGAAAGGTGTATAACCTTTTCCTAAACCTCCAGAAGAAGGGAGGGGTCACCCTTCAGTAACTGTGACAGTGGTCAGCAATTTACATCCACTTATATCAAATGGGATCCACGGGCACTGTGACTTCTCACAAGGTTGAAATTCAAGACGAGCTTCGTGGGAACCTTCCTAACATAACCCAGATCTCTCAGGTTGCTTGACCTGTAGTCTTTCCAACAAGTCTTTCCAGGCTCCGGGATAGAAAGCTGACCAGTGGGAAAGATATAACCACCTCTCTGTTCCAGTACCCAGAACCAGACTCTAACGCACTCTATTTTACAGACCAGAAACAAAAACAGTAAACAAAGTCACATAGCAGCATGGCACATCTGGATAGTTACCTGTCCCCCTTAATTCCTCTTCTCCAAGCAAAGCCTCCCAAACTAGCAGGAGGGAGTTCTCAACTCATTTCTTCAAGAGGAACGAGAGACAGATGATCCCAACTTATACTGACAGCAATAGCCACTAAGGAGCTATCAGCTGCTGGTCAATCACTTTTCACAGCTAGGGTCATCCTATAATTCATCCTGCAAACTAGGACACTTTATGAGAGTCAAAGGGGATATTAGTAATAATTACAGGCCAACAACTGAGATTATCCTGAGTGAGTAAGATGTGTGATTACCCTACCGTAGTTATTTAAAGAGCACCCACTGCATACCAGGAACTCTTCTAACTGCTGTACACGCATTGGCTAATTTACCCTCCACAACAAGCCCAAAAAGGAGACACTGTTATCACCCTATTTTACATGCATGTATACTGAGGCACAAATTACATTCCTGGGAAGTTCTGTCTTACAGGCAGTCCCCGACTTATAACGGGGCTCCGTTCCAATGACTCCATCATAAATCAGTTCTGACATAAGTCTATACCTCTTTTTCTTTAGTTTTCGTTATTATTCCCTTTCATTATCAGAATCTTTATAAATCTGATCTTTGAACATCTGAGAGTCAACATCTGAAAAGGATAACATTAGTACATTATGCACTGCAGGATCTTAGTAGTACATATTACTGACAATAAGATGTACAAAAAAACAAAAAACAGACAGCATAAGTGTGGTTCGCTGTAACTCAAATGCATCGGACGCTGGGGAGTTCCTGGGTGGTACAAATGGTTAAGGGCTCGATTGCTTAACAAAATGTACCGGTGGTTCAAGTCTACCCAGAGGTTCCCTCAGAAGAAAGGCCTGGCAATCTACTTCTGAAAAATCAGCCATTGGAAACCCAAGGGAGCGCAGTTCTACTCTGACACACATCGGGCCTCCGTGAGTCAGCACTGACTCAATGGTAACCGGTTTGGTTTTTTGACACCTTGCGATAGAATGTGAAGACATTAACCCAGCTAGAGTTAGTGAGGAGCTGGATGGTCCTACTTGTAAGTTTACACGTCACTTACAAAGGTATAAAGCTCCTGCAGAAGCAAGAGAATTGTGACTTCATAGAGAAGTAAATCTGAGTTCAAATCTCCACTCAGACACTAACTGGATGGGTAGCTGTGGGCAAGTTACTCCTTCTGAGCCTTTGTTTTTTCAATCTGTAGACTAATAATGCCTGCCTAATCAACTCGATGAAATAACGAATAAGAAATTGCTGATGATAAATAGGGGTCCTGGTGGCACAGTGGTTAAAAGCTCGACTGCTGAGCAAAAGGTCGGCCGTTCAAATCCACCAGCCGCTCTGTGGAAACCCTATAGGGCAGTTCTACTCTGTGCTATAGGGTCGCTATGAGGCAGAATCAACTCAACTGCAACGGGTTTGGTTTTTTGGATGATAAATAGTCTACTTTATTCCATAACCTTCTCTTTTTTGGGCTAAATAATAGCAATCTCAATAACTTCTGATTTTGGGTTTCGTTTTCCATTTCCAATCATTTTTCACTATATAGAGATAAGTTCCCGTATTTCTCATATGCTGCAGAGCCAGGCTAAATATAGCTACTGGGTTCTGATCTGACTGCAGCAAATGAAATGGGATCTGCAGGCATCCCACATTCTTCTTATGAAGTTAAACTTCAACTTCACCATGAGAAAGAGAAGAAGATGCAAAATAGTATATCTATACTGTAGTTTGGAAACCCTGGTGGCGTAGTGCTATGGCTGCTAACCAAGAGGTCAGCAGTTCGACTCTGCCAGGCGCTCCTTGGAAACTCTATGGGGTAGTTCTACTCTGTCCTACGGGGTCACTATGAGTCAGAATTGACTCGACGGCAGTGGGTTTGGTTTTTGGTTTTATACTGTAGTTAGTCTGCTATCTTTTAAGAAAAGGGTGCATTAAGAATCTATTTACTTGCCTGCATTTGCATAAACAAATGCTGGAAGGACAAACATGGCAACTACTACATTAGAAGAAGGAAGGGGAACAAGGTCAACAAAGATGGGACCGTGAGCAAGTCTTCCCAGTATATAAGTATATGCCATTTGATACTGTTTGGACTTTGGAGTTATGTAAACTAGTAAATTAAAAACAAAAGGAAACACACTTTCCTGTAAAATAATGAACCAAGGGTCATACGTCTGGGCTCTAGCCTTAGTTCCAATTAGCTGTGAGCATACACAGCTCGGTGTACTGTCGGTAAATTACAGATTGGGATATATGGCCTCTAAGGTCTCTATTAAGCCCCCAATTCCATGGTTAAAAACCCAAACCAAACCTGTTGCCATTGAGTTGATTCCAATGACTCGTAGCGACCCTGTAAGGAGAGAGTAGAACTGCCCCATAGGGTTTCCAAGGTTGTAAATCTTTACAGAAGCAGACTGCCACATCTTTCTCCTGAGGAGCAGCTGGTGGGTTCGAACCGCTGACCTTTTGGTTACCAGCCAAGCTCTTTAACCACTGCGCCACCAGGGCTCCTTAATTCCATGGTTATAATTTATTAAATGTGAAACAGAGTAAAGAAGTAGGCCCAGCTCAGGTGTACCGCAGTGTTTACTCTGAGGAATAAATGAACAGAAAGTGAGCTGTATCTTAGCCAAGTTAACGAACTAAGGGCCAGGCAGTTGACAGATTCTACAATTTCCAACTTCAAATAAATTACGTGGTAGTTTAAAAAATAAAGCTGTATTCATGGGTTAACTAAACGTTAGCTAAGAACATAATGTGAAAGGATTTTCCAATGAATCTGAAGCACAAATCAGATGACTTTGACTGAAACAAGATAAACTGGCAGTATCCAAATCCCCCAGAGTTATAAATCATTCAGGGGCAAGCAAATCTAAGAATTACACATTTAAACTCCAAGTATGCTCAGCATTTTAAACCTGGGCATAATCCAGGCTCTTTTTCCTTTAAATAAAAAATCTCATATTGTAGTGAAATGATGAATTTAATTACATTGCAGAAGAGTTGGTTTATTAAGCTCCAGCCCATACACTCCAGCCGCCAATTTAATGACGTTACATGCAAATATAAAATAATTTAACAAAATACGACTAGTAGGGTATTCCTAATACACACACACACACACACACACACAATGCACAGAGGAAACCCTGGTGGGATAGTGGTTAAGAGCTACAGCTGCTAACCAAAAGGTCAGCAGTTCAAATCCACCAGCCGCTCCTTGGAAACCAGATGGGGCAGTTCCACTCTGTTCTATAGGGTTGCTATGAGTCGGAATCAACTCGATGACAACAGGGTGTATATATATATATATATATATATATATATACACATATACATATATATATATATATATACATATACACACATAGAGAGAGAAAGAGAGATTAGATTGAATTATACATTGATTAAAACATCTACTAAAGACCATTAATTGTATAAGAAATTGTAGGGAGCGTGGGCAAGAAGACGAGTAAAAAAGGGTAGGGAAGGGTGACATTCCCAGCTCCCTGCCCAGCTGATGTCTTACTTTTAGGAACCCCTGTTCTGTGTGTATTTATCCCACCAGATCACAAGGACAGGAGTCATAACTGGCATGTTCACTGTTATAGTCTCAAGGCCTAGTATAGTACCTGGTACACAGTAGGTGCTCAATAAATTATACCCAGAACCCAACCCAGTGCCCTCAACTTGATTCCGACTCATAGCGACACCATAGGACAGAGTAGAACTGCCCCATAGAGTTTCCAAGGAGCACCTGGCGGATTCAAACTGCCGACTCTTTGGTTAGCAGCCGTAGCACTTAACCACTACGCCACCAGGGTTTCCCAATAAATTATACTGGGGGGGAACCTCACCCTAAAATATTTCAAAAAATATGATGTAACACTCAATAAAAACCTCATATTCAGAGCAATGACTATTTCCTCAAGAAAATAAATTCTATTACTCACGTGAAACCATTCATTTAAAGATCCTGAATTAAAAAAAAAAAAAAAAAAAACTAGACGGAAAAAGCCCTGGCTTATTTGGGGAGTTAAACCCGTTGTCGTCGAATCGATTCTGACTCATAGCAACCCTATAAGACAGAGCAGAACTGCCCCCACAGGGTTTCCAAGGAGCGGCAGGTGGATTCCAACTGCTGACCTTTCAGTTAGCAGCCAAGAGGTTAATCGCTCCGCCACCAGGGCTCCATTTGGGGAGTACAGAAAGAGAAAAAAAATTATTTGAGGATTAAAAGCAAAGTAAACAGGTACTGGTACATACGAAGGTGAGCTACAGGCCACCACTGTACTTAAAAAAAAAAAAAAAAAAGTTGTACTTGCATACGCACAGAATATCTCTGGAAAGCTGTACCACAAAGGAGCCACACTGAGGGACTTATCTGTCTTGCATACCCTTTGACACCATTTGATTTTTTCAACATGTATGTGCATCACATGGTAGAATTCTTGCCTTCCGTGAAGGATGCCTGGGTTCGATTATGGCCAACGCACCTCATGAGCAGTGACCACCCGTATCTCTGTGGAGGCTTACATGTTGCCATGATGCTGAACAGGTTTCATTGTAGCTTCCAGGCTAAGACTGGGAAGAAAGGAGACCAATGAAAACCACAATGGTAGGATCCCATGCTGCATGGGGAGGTCAGGAGTTGGGGCTGACTCAGAGGCAGCTAACAGCCACCACGCATTACTTCAGATGGGAAGGAACCTCTTGGCTGCTGTTTGTTTCCTGGATTGAACTGGAGTAGCTTCCTCCAGATGGATGAGACGTCGGCCAGTCCCCTGAGGGAGATGGACACGTCTCAGAAGGGAAAAGCATGTGTTTCAAATGGATCAAAAGCAATTCTGGACATGGTTAAAACGGCAATTTATGTTAGATATGTATTTGACCACAATTTTTTTTTTTTAAAGCAGTTTTGGACAGTTCAAGCTTTTATCACTTTGAACTTTGCCTACAGCTCAATTCCAGGTTTGTTAAAAGAAACCCATATGCTAGGATTACAAAAATGTCATGCCACACTTTCCTCAAAAAGGCTGTTAAAGGGTTTCCAGAGGAAAAGAAAAGGCAGCTCTGCTTTGAGAGCCCTCTGCCCCATGTGGTTTTCAGAGCTTGGATGTTCCTCCTCAGAAAATCGTTTTCTGACATTATCCATCCTATTAGCAGGTTACTCACAGCTTTACTTCTTCTAGCCTAGCCAATCCTTCTCACACTGAAAAAATACTGATGGCTTGGACAGCTACATTTTTTCATACCATTTCAAAAGGCTTTTTACCACCTATAGGTTCTAATGTAAGTCAGACTTCTTTCTGAACCTATGGTAAAGTTTGCAAAGCCCGCCCTCGGTAACACTGAGGGGAGTATCCACACACAATGGGGAGAATTTACTAGAAAAAGCATTGCACAAATCACTAATTCTCCCACATGAGCTGGTGATAACTGACTGGGAGCAAGTGAAGGCTGTAGGAGCCCTGGGTTTAGTCTTTCCTTATTCCGATAAACATGAGCTCTACGCTGATGGAAAATTCACTGAGCAGCCGAAGTGTGGAGGAATGAAGCGGTCAGTCTGAAGATGAGATTAAGATTTCTCCCTCCAGTCTCAGGGGCAAGAAAACCAAAAAACCAAACCCATTGCTGTCAAGTTGATTCCGACCCATAGCAATCCTATAGGACAGAGCAGAACTGCCCCACAGGGTTTCCAAGGAGCAGCTGGTGGATTCCGACTGCTGACCTATTAGTTAGCAGCTGAGCTCTTAACCACTGCACCACCAGAGCTCCAGGGATGAGAAAGGTGATCATTGAAAGTAGTCTTCAAAGTTGAGTATTCGTTCATGCCGAGAAAGTCCACAATAAAACAGGCAAAGACAAGCAAAAGTTTCTCCAGCTTGTACAGCTATCTGAGCCTCCAGAGAGGCAGAGGTCTTGAAAAAGTCCAGAATAAAATATTTTTTTTTTTTGCTCTTCAACGACGTGCAAGGGGAAGAGTGTTTTGAGTCTAAATAACTATACATTTTTTTCTCTCTAAGTTGGAAAGTATAATTCAAGAAGGCAAGGACCAAAATACCACCAAGTGTATACCAATAGTGTATACCTTTAAGAAATACACTAAAATGGTATTTTGATCTCTAAATTTATTAATAAACTAATAGAATGATATTCTAAATTAATAAAATTGCATTCTAATCACAAAAGCAGTTTTGTAGAAGTAAACCAGATATTGGCCAGGAAGACTGAAAAAGGGATAAAGGAATAAGCAAAGGTCCAAGGCCGGATTCCCAGGGACGATAAACAGAAATGAGGTCAACCAAGCCTTCTCCTGTATTTCAGAGTAAACCAAACCTCCTATATTTCGAAGTAAACCAACCTCTTCTCCCATAGTTCACATTTTTTAAAACCTGCAAAACATGGATTCCCAAATGACCACATCAGATGCTGTAAAAAGTAATGACAAAGTTGCTAAATCTGCGTTATCAGCGTTTACAAACCCTCCAAAGCCCACTGCTGTCGAGTTGGTTTCCACAGCTGTAAATCTCTACAGCAGACCCTGCCACAGAGCGGCCGGTGGTTTCAAACCGCCAGACTTCCGCTGAGCAGTCGACCTCTTTGACCTCTACACCTTGTTGAAAAGCAGTCCTCCTAAGGGCCTTAAGTTGAATGCTACTTAGCGAAATCTGACAGAATAATTTCATGGCTTAATCGTCAATGCTGAAGAGTGGCCTCAAGTAAAATTTCGACCTATGAGAAGAGTCATCAAGGATAACCATTGGATTTCCTGGAAATCATCTTATTCTTGACAGAGTTTTAAAAGATATCGCTACGCATACATACATAAAACACACGTATGTAAATACACCCATACATACATAAAGCACACGTATGTAAATACACCCATACATACATAAAACACACGTATGTAAATACACCCGAGGAGCAGGAGAATGAGCAACAGGGTCACCAGGCAGGGCGGCTAAGCACAAACACACCCATTGTGCCGGTTCTGGTGGCTCGTATCACTCTTCCCTGCTAGAGAAGAGATTCCAATGCACTCCCGATCCAGAGGCGGTTTTTCTCGTTACAAAGGGACTGTTGTTTGAATCCCCTGCGAGCGACAAGGTCAATCTGAGCCAGTCTTGACATTTCTATGGAAGCTTTCCACAAAATTTCTTTCCAAGTTCACATCATTTCCCGAAACCTTTTTTGAAATTCAAAGAAAACCCTGTATAGATAAAGTACCCTTTAGGTTCTTTAACAAATACCGTTCACAATACAGATTTTCCTGAAGATGCTTTTCTATAAATGTACTTTTAAAATCTAAAATCATAAGACTGACACAATTTAATCCACCTTCTCAAAAAAAAAAAAAAAATTAGACTCAAAGGAGGGTAGTGGAATACTGAATTAACATTTAAAACAACACTCACCTGTCTCCTTAGCATACAGAAAGTGATTTCAGAATTGTTTAAGAAAATCATATTTTCACAGCTCTTTACACAAAGTTGGCATTGTAAAAAATTAAAATTTTTTGGTTAGGAGGTTACTCAGAATTTACATTACCACCTAAAGGATAAAGAATTCTTTCATTTAAGTCCTAAGAAAGATTTGCAAACTCATTTTCTATAAAAGTTTACTTTGGAAACATTAGATTTTTCAGACCAAGAAGCAGAAAATTCCAATCTGAATTCAGTCAGCACTTTCCAAATGTCCATTTTTTTTTTTTCTTCTCAAATCACTAGAAGAGTAGTTTAAGGAGTTTAATATGACTTGCGTGAATGTCTTTTTAATTGGATTTTACTGTTGAAGGTTGGGTATCCGGTAACATATGAACCAGAGGGCACTTTTAAAACCAACTACCTTATTTCTAGAGAGTTCTGCCACACTGCAACCATGCGTACACAGTCAGAGACTGCTTATGATGAAGATACTGGACTTCATGCTTCACTCAGGGAACAACATCTGTGAGGAAATGACAAGACGTGGGGAGCCTGTGAGGAAACCCTGGTGGTTCAGTGGTTAAGAGCTTGGCTGCTAACCAGAAGGTCAGCAGTTCCAATCCCCCAGGCGCTCCTAGGAACCCCCTACGGGGCAGTTCTACTCTGTCCTATAGGGTCGCTATGAGTTGGAATCAACAGGCAACGGGTTTGGTTTTTTGGGGTTTTTTTTGGTTTTGACAGTCTGTGATGTGCCAAGGAGCTGTGTCATAGGAAAGGAGAAGCTCTTTGCTTTCAGGTCCGAATTCTAAGAGGTCAAAGACATTCAAATATCAGATACAGAGTCTAATCACTTTCTATGACTAGCTCCATGGGTGACATACAGCAAAAACAGCAAATCCTAATTATTTTCCGGGTGGGTAATCTCAAAAAAAAAAAAAACTCAAGCAGAGGCCTAAATCGAAACTTAGTTTTTTAGACTGAACTCTTAACTGCCTTTAAAATACATGTGCGCTTTTGAACAAGTGGGCTTAGGGTAATGCAGTCTGAAGAATCAAAAAAACTCTCTAGTTTCTATTCCATTTAAGTGAAAGACTTTAAGTAAATTCACATAATTAATTTGGCCCCCCATCTCCTTAACTGCAAAAGGGAGATGATAGTACTTTACAAGGTGCCATAACGGAGCCCTTGTGGCACTGTGGTTAAGAGTTCGGCTGCTAACCAAAAGGTTGGCAGTTCGAAGCCACCAGCAGTTCCTTGGAAACCCTATGGGGCAGTTTTACTCCGTCCTATAGCGTTGCTATGAATTGGAATCAACTCGACAGCAACGGGTTTTTTTTTTTTTTTTTTTTAAATAAAGGATTATATCAGATGAAATAAGAAACATGTTGGAAAAACACAAAATTGATCCCCCAAAAAACCAAACGCGTTGTTATTGAGTCGATTCCAACTCACAGCGACCCTATGGGACAGAGTAGAACTGCCCCAAGGAGTTTCCAAGGAGCACCCAGTGGATTTGAACTACCGACCTTTTGGTTAGCAGCCATAGCACTTAACCACTACACCACCAGGGTTTCCAAATTGATACCCAGATACTAACAATTAATGTATGAGGCAATATCCCTCAATAAACAAACTAACAGAACGTTTAAAGAGCATGCTTTTGAAACTTAATTCATCAATCATCTTTCTTGTGCTTAAATCAAATGCTAGATTTAACTTGGCTAGATTGCAAAATTTACATTAAAATCTTTTCCATCCGCCAGAAGAACGGTGTGGTCCTGCTTGTTTTACAACCGGCAAAGTCAAAAACCCATGTCAAAGGCTCAAAATCCAAAGCTGAAAATGCAATGCAGATGAATGTAAACCCCAGCCATTGTTTCTTTTTCCACAAAGTCCTACCCTAGTTTAAGATTGATAATGGCTAATGACTACACTTGGTAACACTTCTGTCTGTCCCAACCAAGATCGTTTTCCAAGTTTAAATCTCCAGGTGACAGCTAAGAACCCACAGACCCTTGGAGATAGCAAAGGCAATGCAAAAAGGCAAAGTAGCAGGCAATAGGCACAAATGTTGGCAAAAAATAACCAGGAGAAGGGACTGCTTGGCAGGTGGAACATGTCAGGGCCTGATCTGAAGCACTGGTCCAAAGAATCCGCCATTCACAAGAAAACCTGCAGGCTGGTAGGAAGCGAACAGTGCAGGTTTTAGCCCTAATCTAAGTTACAACTCAAGTCCCTGGTTGGCGCAGTTAATGCACTCAGCTGTTATCAAAAGGTTGGAGGTTCGAGTCCACCCAGAGGCATCTCGGAAGAAAGGCCTGGCGATCTGCTTCCGAAAAATCAGCCTTTGAAAAGCCTGTGGAGCACAGTTCTACTCTGACATGAATGGCGTCACCGCGAGTCAGAACTGACTCAGCAGCCACTCGTCGTGAGTTACAACTAATACGCTTTGGGATTTGAAGGAATCAACTTGTTTTGGCTTCACTCAGTGTCAAAATAGACAGTGATTGCGAAAATGGCTGTTAACATTCTGTCACAACCATCTTTAAAAAGACTCAGGTACACATACCACCACGCTAGAGTCTATATAAAAGAAAACCTGTTCTTTAATCTAGGCCTAAATCAATGCCAGAAGAGGACATACAAATGCTAATAAGTAAAAAATCTAGAGATGTTTCAGAACACCAGACACAGATGGTCAGAATGACCGTAATAACATCAACAAAAGAAGAGCTATTTGAGAGCCTGCCCGGTGTGTGCTAAGCATTTTACATGTATTCTCTCTTCCCTATGAGGGAAATATCCTAAAATTCCCTTAGATAATGGATTGAATTGTGTCCCCCAAAAATACGTGCTGTAAATCCTAACCCCTATGGCTGCAGTTATAATCCCACTTGGGAATGTGTTGTTTTGTAATGTGCATGAAGCAGGATTAGTGTAGGGTGTGTCTTGAGTCAATCTCTTACAAAAATATAAAAGGAGCAGATTAAACAAGCAGAGTTGAGGGAAGACAGATGCCAAGATACATGGAGATCGCCAAGGAACCAGAAAACAAGCTGAAGAGACAAGGACCTTCCCCCAGAGCCGACAGAGACATACAGCCTTCCCCTAGACCCAGCACCCTGAATTTGGACTTCTAGCCTCCTAAACTGAGAGAAAATAAATTCTTGTTTGTTAAAGCCATCCACTTGTGGTATTTCTGTTATAATAGCAGCACTAAATGACTAAGACCGAGAGAGAAACTAAAACTCAGAGTTAATAATAAGTACTTGAGTAACGCATTACTCAAATGGATGTATTTTTTAAAGTTTCAAGCTTTGAAATCTTTGACTATCGCTTTCTGCTAAACTTAATAAGGATAATAGTAGTAATACATTTGAACATAAAAAACCACTGATAAAAATCATAAAATGTGACATAACTCAAAACCATGTCAATCATTCCTTTGGGCAAAGAAGGGCGAAGGGTCTGCGTGCCTGACTACCAGCCTTCTGATATGAAGCAGGGGCAGAGAACTTCTGATGTTTCCTTATTTCTTCCTCAATTTTGTGTGGGCCTCCTGTGTGGAGTCCTATTACTCTGCTCCTGGGATGGTGCAAACGGTGAACTTGCTTGGCTACTAGCCGAAAAGCTGGAGAATCCAGTCCACCCAGAGCACCTCAGAAGAAAACTCTGGCATCTATTTGCGAAAGATCAGCCACTGGAAGCCCTGTGGAGCGCAGTTCTACTCTGACAAATACGGGGTCGCCATGAGTCGGACTTGACTTGACAGCAGCTGGTCTGGTGTTTTGGCAGAGTGCTCGAGGTGCGTTTCAAATCAACTTCCTTGTTCATTTATCTCAGAACAGAGAAAAAGTCAGAGAATGTAATAAAAAGTGGTTTCTGAATGTCGCTGTCTTTCAACGGTCGATTGAAGAAATTTGGTTGAGATGAAGTTTCTCAGTTATATTAAAAATAAGGTACTTGCTTTATTCACCAACGGTTTTGTGGTGAACCTATATGGTCTATTGGATAAGGCAGGAACATATGCAAACAAAAAGTATCGGCAAGAGCCATTCCTTCAGGGCAAGAATTAAACAGGTTCTGCAACTTAGAGCGTTTCCCATTCCCTGGCCTACATTTTTGTAATGTGTTTTTCTTTTTAAAATTTAGCTTTAAGAATTAGTCCGGAAGGATAAAATGCTCCTAACTTCTATAAAAGACTTTTGAAGGCTTAATGCTATTTGGTTAAGGCATTGAAGTTTAGAATTTCAACTACCAAACAGAAAATGCCTTTCACAACACAGCTATGTTGTGGCTTTATTTGAGTAAAATGTCATTTTTTACAAACTCGTTTCATAAAATAATGTTAAAGCATGAACATTTTAAACAAGTATTTAATGTCCTATGATATTTCCATCTTAATACAATCTGATTAAAATTAGGGAACAAACGGTCTCTGGAGAAACAAATGCTGGATAAATTCCACTTCCTGTGTTTACTGCTGTAATTTACTCTGATACATAACGCAGAATCTGGAGAGTTCGGCATTAGCGGCTCATTATATGTTGGGAACAAATTCAGTCCCTCGAGACACAAAAGCACATTGATGAGTATTTTTATTTTACTCTGCAGACACTGGAAACAAGCATAGTTTAAGCTTTAAATGGCTTCCCAAAGAGATACTGACATTTTAACTTTGCAATAGGCAAAAGGGCTAAAACAAGTACCTTGCTGAATTCCCCAGGAGCATATTTCTATAGGTTACAAAGAAGAGTATATTCTGTTACAGAAAAAACAAACAAACAAAAATTTAAATACAATATTAAGTCAGCCTGACCCAGGTTTTTGAATGAAAACCCAGGGTTGGGGGTCAAAACACATCATTTTATGAAACATCAAAACAAAAATTCATCTTATTCCCATTCTGCAGGGAACAATCTGAAACAAAAGACCTAAGTTAGTCCTTAGAGCTTCTAAACACAGCAGTAGGGCTAATTTCAGTAGACAATTTCCTTTCCAGATGGCATCCGTCTTTTACTATTGGTAACCCACTGCCATTCAGTCAATTTCGACTCATAGCAACCCTATAGGAAAGAGTAGAATGGTCCCATAGGATTTCCTAGGCCGTAATCTTTACTGGAGCAGATCGCTAGATCTTTTGTCCAGCAGAGCCACTGGTGGGTTTGAACTGCTGACGACTGATTAGCAGCCGAGTGCTTAACCATTGCAGCACCAGGCCTCCTTTCCGTCTTAACTGCGTTAAAATCCCTCTTACTCAAATCCATGTTATCTCCCTGAGTTCATGATCTCCCTGTCTTTTAGGGGCCAAGGTCATCCTGAAAGCCTTCTATAACTTTTTTTTTTTTTTAAAACTGCAGTAGCAAGCTCTCCAAGTGGGCTTTTTATAAATACCTATTAACTGTCACCATCTCCTCAGTAAAAGGAGTATTGGATGTCTTGTCTTATTTCCCTTAGAAATCAGTAGACTTAATTCATAGCCAAACACCATGCACGTGGTGCAAATACGCTTTCCGTATCTCCTTTGTTGTTCTTATTGTAATTATTTTGGTTCTTGTTTCACAAATCTGTACCCACTTAGAGTCATTTGTAGATAATTGCCACATTAATAGAAAAAGCCCTAGAAGTGTGATTAGTTCACATTAACTTGCAACAGAATATGATCTAATCCTACGTGGACTGTCATCTCCGATGCCACCATATGGTTAGCAGCTGAACTCTTAATCACTCTGCCACCAGGGTTTCTGCCACCACGTCAGCCCCTACTTAATTGCTTAATGTTTCCACACAGTCTTGGGGCAGGGGGATCAAGGCAGCAACTCCCTCAGCAGGGCATGCAAAGGCCTTCACCATCTGCTCCCATGCCCGCCTGTGCTTCTCACCAAGGGCCCTTACAGCTCATAACCTGCAGTCTGACCCACACCTTCACATTTCGGGGGGCAAGTGTCCCTGGTGGCACAGTGGTTAAGGTCTTGGCTGTTAACCAAAAGGTCGCCACACCAGTTCAAAGCTACCAGCCGCTCCCGGGAAACCCCATGGGGCAGTGGTGCTCTGTCCTGTGAGGTCACTGTGAGTCAGAATCGACTCGATGGCAATGGATTTAGGCTTTTTTTGTTTGTTCGTTTAGTCCAGTTCTAAAGGAGCCCTGGTGGCACAGTGGTTAAGAGCTCGGCTGCTAACCAAAAGGTCAGTGGTTTGAACCCACCAGCTGCTCTGTGGGAGAAAGATGTGGCAGTCTGCTTCCATAAAGATTACAGCCTAGGAAACCCTACAGGGCAGTTCTACTCTCTCCTGTAGGGTCACTAGGAATTGGAGTCAGCAATAAGTTACCTTCATCTCTGAATAGCCCTGGTGGCTACTAACTGAAAGGTTGGCGGTTCAAACCCACCAGCAGCTCCATGGGAAAAAAAAAACTAGTGATCTGCTCCTGTCGAGATTACAGCCTAGGAAACCCTATGGGGCAGTTCCACTCTACCACACGGGGTCTCTATGAGTCGGAATCGACTGGATGGCAGCGGGTTTTTTAACAGGTCCTGCTCTAGGACGCCTCTGCACGCTCACTGGCTCCCACTGACCCCTGAGGCCCAACTGGCAGCTGATACGAGGCAACACGGTGTGGAGCCTTGGCACCTGCAGAACAGGGAGCAACACAGTGCTGACTGAAATAAACAGTTCTTTTAAAGAAGGAAAAAGTTAGTAGGGACACGTCACTGATACACACGCACCCAGGATCAGAACGACCTTTGTCCCTGCCTGCCCTTTTTAAAGTGATGTCACCCTTACATAGAAGGGCTTGTTAGCGTTATTTATTGGCAAAGAGTGAAGCAGCTGAGCCACTATGAAGAGGACCAGATCCCATGTTATTAATTACGACGTCAAGCACATTCTGACCTTGATCTACACTAAATATACCATCACCTACAGCGACGATTTTCCATTCATTAAAAGTAAAACGTGAAGGCAGCCCTGATTACATCATTCTCAACCACATTTTGCAGTATCTGTTTAATTTTTTTTTTTTGGTTTTATTCAAGATTAATTCACTATCTGTTTTGTTCAAGATTTGATTTTTCCTTTTCTTAGGACTGAACACTCTTTCATGGATAACCCATTAAAGAGTTACTGCTTGGAAGTAACCCTTGGAGACCAAACACTGGACATTCAACAAGCAGGCATTACGTAATTAAATGAGCTTTGCAAATCTTCTCAGTACTTCGAATTTCAAGAAAGTCTATACCTGAAATGAGTGTTTAAACTGTAATAAACTTTTGAAATATAAGTTATTATGACACAGACATAGAATTACCATGTAGAAGCTAAGCATTCTTAGTTAAAATATATTATAAAAAATATATATATATATTATAGCAGAGATCAAATATCACATAGGCAGCTACCCAAATTAAAGCACTGCGTTTCAAAAAAAAACAAAACAAAAAAGTAAAGACTTACGACACATCTTTATCTTTTAATGGATTTAAGGACTTGCTGAGTTTTATTTTTAATACAAAAAATAGACAAAAAAAGTCTAGGATAAAAAAAAAACCCCTAGCTATAAGTTACTATAGATATGAAAACTCTTTAATAAAATCATAAAAGACTTAAATTTTGTAAATAATTGAAATTAAAATAATAATATATTAATTTACACTTAATAAAATTATGGATTTCAGGGTAAGCCAGTATTGATTTGTCAGTCATTAATTTACCCATTCTCCTCCCCTCTTTTATTTTTGGTTCATATTTCTTATTCCTTGTTTTTCCTTTTCTCAACTTTAGGAAGATAATACTTATTGGACAAGTTGAAAATACAGAAAAACATAAAGAAAGAAATTAAAATAATTCACAATTTTATGGTTGAGATAATTATCATTTCATGTTCCAAATAATTAAAATCTAATACAATTTAAAATCGTACTCTTCAGAATTGCCTTTTAATCTGAGTATATCGTGAGCTGTTTTCTATACTACCAAATATTCCTCTAAAATATTTTTATTGGTTGCATAATTGTCTTGGAAGAAGTACAGCCAGAATGTTCGTTCGTTAGAAGCAAGGATAGCGAGGCTTCATCTCACATACTTCGGACATGTTATCAGGAAGGACCAGTCCCTGGAGAAGAACATCATGTCTGGTAAAGTAGAGGGTCATCAAAAAAGAAGACCCTCAACAAGATGGACTGATACAGTGGTTACAACAATGTGCTCAAGCATAACAACGATTGTAAGGATGGCGCAGGATGGAGCAGTGTTTCGTTCTGTTGTACATAAGGTCACTATGAGTCGGAACCGACTCAACAGCACCTAACAACAACAATAAAATTGTCCATCATATAGACACATTAAAACTCATTAAATAAACCCATACCACAGGCAGTTCCTGACTTACGCCAGGGTTCTGTTCTGACTACTCCGTCGTAAGCTGGTTCTGACATAAGTCGAACACCTCATTTTTTTGGAGTTTTCATTATCATTGCCTTTTATTATCAGTATCTTTATGAATCCGATCTTTATCTGTCTCCAGGGAAATGATAGCATCAGCAAATTACACACTGCAGCATTACATGCAGGACATATCACCAACCACAGCATGTACAAAAAAAAAAACAGGCGTGAGCACGTTTTGTCATAGCTACATCGTAGGTTGCATACAACCTGTACTCTTTATTTTCCAATCCTTCTAGAATTTTTTACTTCAGTTCCTCCAACCTTTTCAAGTGATAAATTTTACTACTTGCTTCTTCTTTTTGCTGTTGTGAGGTGCCGTCGAGTCGGTTCTGACTCATAGCGACCCTGTGTACGACAGAATGAAACACTGCCTGGTCCTGCGCCATCCTCACAATCCTTGTTATGCTTGAGCCCATGTTGCGTGCTTACTAACCACAAACTACATTAACACTTTCGTTATTTATCCTATGACTCTGAGACCCTGTGTTCATTGAGATCAGTCCATTTATCTGTATATACATACTCAGTTGTAACACGTGCTTGATATAAATGGTAAGTGTTCCACATGAGACAGCTGAAATAATAACTGAATAAACAAACTGACTTGACGGCAGTGAGTTTAAACAAATGCACACCTCCTTCAAGCTTCGGGGTGTTCCCTGGAGTCTAATATTTTGGTATTTGATAAATTCAGTTGTGTTCATCGTTTCTATTTGCTCTACGGTTCTGTCAACTTTTCAGATAAGATTCCTGTAACAGACTCTACCTCTCTGAGTAGAAAACAAAAAAAGGGCTAATACCTTTCTCCTGTTCTTCTCGTCAAGCAAATAATGCCCATGAATAGCTAAACTGAGCCTCCACGCTAACGCCGCTGATCTAGTCAAAGCAAATACCACTGGGTTTCAGTAAACACAGGAAAACTTCCATTCTCGCCTTTGTTGATGTAATGTTAGCACTTACCTCAAACTTTAATTCATTTTAATATTATATAGGAATAAAATTAAGTAAATTAAATAAATATTACTTTTTACTGACGACATGCCCTGTCCTATACCCCGTGATACACACCTTAGGTATGTTACCTCCATGTTTTTCCAAACTTTAGTTATCTGAGTGTTGCCTTAATGACTTTTTGTCACATCAGTCTATGTCCTGAATATGCATTCATTTAATAAACATGCTTCTTTAAACCGTCATTAATGTATTTCATTTAAATATGCTTCAGAAACAAACTTGGAAAAAACTGCAGCTAATACCCCTAAGAGATAAAGTGTTTTAAATAGAATTAGAGAAGAGAAAGACCCGCAAACCTCAGGAAAAATGGGCTGGAGAGGCAAACAGTCAGGTCACAGAACGTGAAAAACAGACGTTCTTAGTCATATGGAAACACTGAGAAGAGAAATGCTAATTAAAGTTCCACTTAGATAACACTCCTACTTATTAGGCTGACAAAAATCTAAAGGTCTGCTGACATGCTCTGTTGGAAAGGCTGTAGGAAGCAGGACTCTATTCACTCTTGGTGATACTCCAAAATGGTACAAATGCTATGGAGGGAAATTTGGGAGCGCCTCACAAAATTACATATGCATTTACCCTTTGGCCCAGCAATCCTACTTCTAGAATCTATCCCAAAGATTCATTGGCAAAATTACATAAGGGCATAAGCACAAACCAGGACTCTTTGTAACCACAAAAGACTGAAAGTAATCCTAGGTCCGTAAATAAGGGCTAGGTGAATTACTCTAACACAGCCACTCGGTGGAAAGCTTTGCAGCTGTAAAAAGAGATGAGAAATATCTCCATAAACTGCTACGGAGTGATCTGTAATATATATATTGTTATGAGCCCTGATGGCAAAATCATTAAGTGTTCAGCTGCTAACCGAAAGGCTGGCCCTTGGAACTCATCAGCTGCTCCATGGGAGAAAAGACCTGGCGATCTGCTTCTGTAAAGATTACAGTCTGGGAAACCCTATGGTCCTATAGGGTCGCTATGAGTCAGAATCAACTTGACGGAACACATCAACAACAACCACACATGCTATAATTTATCTAAGGAAGGGATGAGATAAGAATACACATATGTGTACACTTATATGGAAACCCTGGTGGCTTAGGTACACTTATATGAAAAAAAGAAAGGCAAATCATAACTTTTTTTTTTCCCAAGATTATCTGTACAGAGGAGGAGCGAACAGAGAGGGCAGGCAAAGAAACTCAGCTTCTCTGAATATACCTTATTTTGTAGATCTGAATTCGGACCCATGTGAATGTTTTACGTATTTTCTTTTTCTGGCTATCTACTGAAATAGCTTACAGCCAGTGACCAACACAGGAGCAGTGAGCACCCCCAGCATCCACACCGAGGTTTCCAGGCCTGATTCAGGAATTGTAAAAGATGATTCTTTAACATCTTGAAATAACCAGACACCAAGGAAACGATCAAAGATCATTGATATCAACGATGGGACAATGTGAACATTGATAAATAAAATAACTGAAACTTTATGACTGGTTACATTAATAAACGGAGGGATGTTTCTCCTTATAGAAAAATTTTGGGTAATAAATGAATAAAGAACGATAAATTATAGAGTATCATCATTCTGCATTCCTTAACAAATGAATGGAACTGGTACTGATCACCAACCAGATACTGCGTGCCTTCCGGGAAAGGCTACAGAACGAAAGACCCAGTCTCTTTGACAAATAATTTGCAAACAAGCTTGAAAATGAACGAAGAAATTCTTCACGTACTGATGAAGAATGATCTCTAAGAGAGAGGTGAAAAAAGTAATCAGCAGAATAGTGTTTATAGTATGATATATATAAGTCAAAGAAAAAAAAGAAAAATATATAAGTAGAATTTTCCTATGTAATCATGAACTATTTCTAAAAAGATACACAAGAAAACATGACCTCTGGTTGTTTCTCAGATGGTGGTGCCACAATGCTATAAAGGGTACTTTTATTATATAGAATTTTGTACTTGTAGAATTTTTGAAACATGTGAATCGCTTACATATACAAAAAAAAATTAAATGGACCAAAACCATAAATAAGGCAATAAGTATGATCATGACATTGCAGTCATGTAAGAAAATGTCCTTCTTTATTAGAGCTGAATACCAAACCATTTAGAAGTAGGACACCATACCTATATACTCTGAAAAACAAAAAAGTATGTCTGCCAATATGGAAAAATGCAAAGGGTTTTTAAATATAAGTTTTGAGTATATGGGTATTCATACTTTTTTTTACCTACTTTTCTGTATGTTTGAAAATTTTCCTGACAAAAAGTAAAACAAAACTTCTTAAACATAATGAAAATGAAATATTAAATTCTCCACAGACTGCCTGTGGAAGGCCTAAGCCTGAGGCCTACTCTCACTTTACTAAAATGGATGAGTGTCACTGACTAGCCCCAAATCAAGACTCTCCTTGATGGAGTGACTTAAAACTGAACAGAATTTGGGTTATTTCCAGATGACCCAATGACCCATCATCTAAAGTGATCTCCTGAATGCCCCACTTGAGGAAACGATGACTCATTTCACGTGATCCTTCCGATCACCCTATGAGGTAGATACTAAGTTTATCCCCATTTTACAGATAAGAAGTGAGGCTGGAAAGGTTTAGCGATCTGCTTAAGGGTAACCAACAACCAATAAGAGAAGCAAATGCTGGAGCCCAGGTCCCTTTGACACAAATCCGCTGTCTTTCTAAACCACTCAGTTATGGGAACAGCGCTGTCTGAGGCTCACAAGACTCCAAGGACCTATCTTCTGTTCAAGAAGAACCATTGTTATTCAACGTTCAGAATTTTCTAGAAGCATGCTCTGGAGTCACTTACACACTGCAGTAAGCTGACTGGCTGCCACATGGGTCAAAGCACAATTCTGTCCGTGAGTAAAAGCATTCAGCCCTGGTTTTCAAAAAACATATTCTAACTAAAATCATGATCTACGTTTTATAGTTATCAAAACAGCAATAATTCTTTATAAGCAATGTAGTAAATAAGAAGCTTTATTTTCATAGTTCAACTTAAGCACACATTAAAACGAAAGAGACGCATTTTGAAATCTGAATACCTTTCTGACAGTGACACCCCTTGTTCTGCCCCATCACTGAAGAGAAAAATGAGGCTTTCGTTTCTCTTACCAAAACTGGCAAGCTTGGTACCAAAACGACCAATGGACTGAATACAAGCAACGATCTAACTTCTGAGAGTGGACCTCCAAGCTGCCATGCATGCTACCACCTGGACACCATGGGCCCACTGTTTCCTGAGGCTCAGTGGGCCCTCCTAACGTGTACCGTTGAGTATCCATGTCAGTAACAGCACTGCCAGAATCTTTACTTGTGACAGAATCTGGCTTCTGAAGTTGTGCCACTCTCAAGAAGTTTTTGGAGATTTTGGTGATCTAGCCACAAACTCCATCTCTCTGAAGTTGCCCTAACTCACACGCCAACCTGTGTCAGCATGGGTGTTCAATCTTGTAGCTAAAAAGGAAATCCCACCAGCACACAGTAAGGAGTCAGAAGACGTGAAGTGTTATTATCACCACGTACTTGGTTCTGTCTGCCCTTGAACTGAGAAGAGCGTAATGTCCGTATTCACAAGGAACACTCACCTCAGTGCAGATCCAGGTTCTGTGGGCCCTAAAGCCTGTACAAAACCCTGGGTGATACAAGCGGTTAACATACTCATCTGCTGACCAAAAGCTTGGAGGTTTGAGTCCAGCAAAAGGCACCTGGAAGAAAGCCTGGCTATCTACATCCAAATAATAATAATAACAAAACCAGCCACTGAAAATCCCATGGAGCACAGCTCTACTCTGACACACGTGGGGTTGCCATGAGTTGGAGATGACTCAGCGGCAACCGGCTTGGTCTTCGGTTTGGTTTGAAACCTACACAACATGTAGGCCTCCTTTAGGAAACAATTAGGCACGACAGTAAATATTTATAAGGTGCTCTTGCAAGTGAGGAGCCTTGGAGCTTAAATTTCCTTAGCTGTACATCAAATGTACCTTTACCCCAACCATATAAAATTACCAATATTTACCATATTTTTATGTTTGTTTGTCAACCACGTGTTCTTGTGGAAAAAAAAAAAAATAGCATAGCGTGCCTAGGAAAATGCCTTGTGGGGGGGATGGACGCAGTTGACAAATGTAGAAGGCGCGCAGTATTTGTGTAAAAATAGGGTAACCCATTTTGACCTAACAAAATGGCAACTTTATATTGTTGAACTAGTACACGGCTGGTACACAGCTTCAGTAGTTCACTTAAAACTGTATGAGAGTTTACCACTGGTGAGCTGAGCCTCCTGCAGTCATTAAAACAACCGTGAAGACTCTTGACAATAGTGCTTATTGAAAGTTAGATACAGCAAAATAATACAAATTATTTTGTTCATTACAATCACATTTTAGAAATAATATTTACAGATAGGAACAAAGAAACTATGAAGATGTAAACAAAAATCATTTCTGTAGTCGGATGGTAGGGGTGTGGGTTACTTTTCCCCCTCAACTAAATATCCCAAAACATTGTGCTCAAGAGGAGGAATGAAAGGGGAAGAGGGAGCAGAGGAAGTGGGGGAAGGAGAAGGAATGGAGGCCTTAGATACAACTGCCTGCTGTGACAATTAATGACAGTTAGCATCTGTGTATACATCAACAAGTTGAAACACCTCTTAAAATTTATTCCAAAGAATGAAGACAAAAGCCAATTCAACGAATGAGAAACCTTATAACCCTGGCTTCCTTCTGTTTGCAATAACACAGGAGTCTATTAGCAAGCAATGTCTCGGCACCACAAATGGCAAACTGAAGTGAACTTACTTCTTGCTTGCCTCACAGACATCTGTAATGTTGGAGAAAAGATGGTGGCTCTCTGTTTTGGTCATCGTGTTGCTCAATTCTTTAGAATTTTTAAACATTCGGATCAGTATCTCCAAGCTGAGTAAATACGAACGTTCAGAGGATATGACTTCAAAGATAGCCTGGTAAAAAGGAAAAGGAAAGCTATTAATTCTTTTCATTAAAGAACTAAATATACTTCACACGATTCTTCTATAAGAACGCCATATATCTTGAAAAGCACAGAAAAATGGGCATTGATAAAACTGTAATCCCAAACTACTGTCTTTACACAGGGCACATACACCCCAAATCTTCAGAAATAGTCACTGCCTGTGGCATATACGTGAGAAAATGGAAACATTTCCATGGCTAGAGATTGCATCTTGAGGTCATGCCTTTGCCATGGGGAAGAATCTATGGAAGGAAGTGAGACCATGTCCTAAAATCTCAGGGTGACACTAATTAGCCTTTGAGGTCATCTCCTCCAGCCCCGCTCTCAAAGCCTGCTGCTTCAGGAACAGTAAGGATTTATGGCCACCACTTGGAATTCAGAAGAAATTTCTCACAAATGCATCCCTCTGCCACCCTCTCACATGTACTCTTTCCCTCCCTATGTTTTAATCCTACTAATCTGTGGGCAATAATAGCACATTTTCTGCTGTATTAAGAGAGCAGGACTGTGTACCCACAAAAGGTTCTTATCAGCCACAGAAATTCTTTTATATAAACGCATGCAATTGAAAGCCATTCCATCCATTTAACAAGCCACCCTCCCTGCTCTCGTCAGGGCCTCAAGAAGGAAGGAAGGCTCCTGTACAGAAACTCTCGGTGTCAGGCACACAGTGGTTTTCCTGATAAGCTCTTGTTAATGATGCAACGCCAACCCCACATATGTGGATAGACACCAGTGCCCTGTGTGAGAAATCCATCTAGCTCATTAGCAAAATCAAATTCAGATCTTCCAAGAATGGCACACAGGGAGCAGTCTTCCTCAGGGCAGGATGGCGAACATCTTCTCAGGCCTGAGATTCTCATCCTTTCTGGAGACCTTCCCTAATTACTTTGTTATCGTCATCCTGGCCTCTGGGGTGCCTGCCTTCAAGCCCTTGCCTCAAAGGGAGATGGGATGGGGGCTCTTCCCAGAATTCCCTGCTCTCAAGCCCTTGCCTCGAAGGAGAACAGGGGTTCTTCCCATAATTCCCTGTGGTATGGCTGAGCTGAGAAGGGAGCAGGCCAGGCAGGGCTGGTAGGCTCCAGCTGCTGATGGCCAGGCCGTATTTTATAAGTCCAGCTAGTGGTGCCAGTTCCAGTGTTCATCTCTCTTTTTAGCATCCCTTTTTAGGGAAGTCTTACTTAAATGTAAGGAGCCCTGGTGGTGTAGTGGTTAAGAGCTCAGGCTGCTAATTGAAAGGCTGGCAGTTCAAATCCATCAGCCGCACCTTGGAAACCCTATGGGGCAGTTCTGCTTTGTTCTACACGGTCCCTATGAGTCGGAGTCCACTCAATGGCAGTGGGTTGGGTACTTAAACGTGTCGCAGCTGCACTACAAGGAATCAAGCGAAAGAATGAAGTCTCTCGATTTATATGTGTTAACATGGATAAAACTCAAAAACAATGTTGAATGTAAAGAAAAAACAAAACAAAACAAAAAACCAAACTCAGTGCCGTTGAGTCGAATCCGACTCACAGTGACCCTACAGGACAGGGTAGGACTGCCCCATAGAGTTTCCAAGGAGCGCCTGGCAGATTTGAACTGCCAGCCCTTTGGTTAGCAGCCATAGCACTTAACCACTACGCCACCAGGGCTTAAAAAGCAAGCGAAAAATATGTACAGAATTGTATCATTTATCTACACTTTAAAACACACAAGTTTATTTGCGTACATATATACATACACATACCCATTGCCTTCATGCTGATTCCGAATCATAGTGACCCTATAGGACAGAGTAGAAACACCCTATAGGATTTCCAAGGAGCAGCTGGTGGATATGAACTGCTGACAATTTGGTTAGCAGCCAAGCTCTTAACCTCCGCATCACCAGGGCTCCTATAGTTACATAAACAAAAAAAAAAACCAAACCCAGTGCCGGCGAGTCAATTCTGACTCATAGCGACTCTATAGGACAGAGTAGAACTGCCGCAGACAGTTTCCAAGGAGCACTTGGCGGATTCGAACTCCGACCCTTTGGTTAGCAGCTGTAGCACTTAACCACTACGCCACCAGGGTTTCCATAGTTACATATATATGTGTAATACAGGAGCCCTGGTGGCGCGCAGGCTAAAGCGCTTGGCTGCTAACCGATAAAGGTTGGCGATTTGAACCCACCAGCTGCTCTGTGGAAGAAAGATGTGGCAGTTTGCTTCAGTAAAGATTACAGCCATGGAAACCCTATGGGGCAGTTCTACTTTGTCCTACAGGGTTGCTATGAGTGGGAACCAACTCGATGGCAGGTTTTTTGGTATGTATACTACATGCTTAAAAAACACAGATCGGAAGGACATGCACTAATTTATAATTGTAAGTGACTCTAGGGAAGACGGGAAGGGATGAGACCGAAGAGGAGAATGTAGGACTTAATCAAAAAGTTTACTTTAAAAAATATGAAGAAAAAAAGGTCAATGTAATACATTTGTTCATTCTAAGGGGTGGATACACACGTATTCTATACTATTCTATTTTTTTTTTTAACTGACAAAAACGTTATTATTGCGTGCCCTGATACTTTTACTTTACTTTATGCCAGTGAAGAGGGTATCTCCAGGCCTTTGTGGAGTTAATTTATAGATGCACAGAGTTTCCCAGGAGCGCCTGGTGGATTCGAACTGCTGACCTTTTGGTTAGCAGCCGCAGTTCGTAACCACTATGCCACCAGGGTTTCCATGGACTTACATACACATACATACTAACAGGCATAAGATGAGAGGAAAGAGGTTTGAGAATTTCATGATATTATCATTTTCTTAACCTGTGTTGATAAAATACTATTATTATCTGCGCTTGCCTTTCAGTAAAATTTTTATTTTGCAATTATTTTAGATTTACAGAAAACTTGCAAAGAGAGGTCAGAACTCCTGTAAACTCTTCACATCCAGCTTCCCCTAATATTTGTGTCATATATAACCAGGGTACATTTGTCAAAACTAAAGAAATGAACGTTGGTACAACACGATTAACTTTATTCAGTTTCATGAGTTTTTCCACTAAAGTCCTTTTTCAGATGTAGGATCTAATGTCTGTCTTGTTTTTCAACATAGATCTTCCAGTTTAAAATACCTGGACCAGGTGCTCTGTTTTTCTAGGTGAAAATGATGTTGGGATAGTTAAAATTTTTATTTTGGGGGATCTTATCTAAAGTTTCTCATTTTTTCAATGTGTCAATGACCACATGTGCTTTTGTAAAAAGGACAAGATAACTATGTTTTCAAAGGACAATGCTGAACAAGCTCCCACGGCAAGAAAAACACAGAAGCACAGGGGCCCACACTCACACTTGAGAGTTGAAAAGCACCTGTTCAGTAGAAAACATACCTCCTGCCTCTTTCTTTCCTCCTGGCTAACTGTCTGAGATAGCCCATTTCTTTTAACCTGCGGAGAAAGCAAAGTAAGCCAAACACATTTACTTTAACAGTTTCTTTATTATACAAGGCATAACTCCACGACCTTCAAAAATGGATTAGGGAAAATGAGACAAAATATTGAACTTGGCAATACTGATTTTTAATCACATTTATATCCACAAATAATATTTAATCACATTAATAAATTAGCAGAGTTAACAGTAAAGAACTGAAAAAGTGTCTTTATCCTATCAGGCTGAGTTATTCTATTCTGTTCTATTCTTAGTTCTGGATCCCCTAAAACACTTTTCAAACTAATCTCACAAATCATAAAAAAAAGAAATCCAATAATAAACAAAATGAATCCGTGGCTGATAGTTTACTTCCCAGGTCTGCATATTGAAAACGTGATTTTAACACTATTTTCCATAAAGACTTCATGGAATACCAATGCCCTTTATAATAAAATCCAACCAAACAAGAAACTCCCCCCACAGATTTCGGCAGTCTTTTCAGTAGATTTAAATTCTTTTGAGAAGCAATAATACTGACAAGAACACTAGTACTATATTGCAAGTAAGAGCTTGGCTGTTAACCAAAATGTCAGCAGTTCAAATCTACCAGCCGCTCCTTGGAAACCCTATGGGGCAGTTCTACTCTGTCCCACATGGTTGCTATGAGTTGCAGTCAACTAGACGGCAACGGTTACAGGTACTTATAGATTAAATTGACCCACTGCAACCCCTATCTTAATTGCCAAACATTTTATTGGATTACTAGAGTTTCCATCACCAAGAATCAGTTTTTAAACCAAAGATACAAGGGAAAGATTAGTCCGAAGGACTAATGGACCACATCTACCATGGCCTCCACCAGACTGAGTCCCGTAAAACTAGATGGTGCCCAGCTACCAACACTGACTGCTCTGACAGAGATCACAATACAGGGTCCCAGACAGAGCTGGAGAGAAATGTAGAACAAAATTCTAACTCAAAAAGAAAGACCAGACTTGCTGGCCTGACAGAGACTGGAGAAACCCTGAGAGTATGGCCCCCAGGCGTCCTTTCAGCTCAGTAATGAGGTCACTCCTGAGGTTCACCCTTCAACCAAAGACTGAACAGGCCTATGGAACAAAACAAGACTAAAGGGGTGCACCAGCTCTGGGGCAGGGACTGGAAGGCAGAAGGGAACTGGAAAGCTGGTAATAGGGAACCCAGGGTTGAGAAGAGAGAGCGTTGACATGTCATGGGGTTGTTAACCAATGCCACAGAACAATGTGTGTATTAACTGTTTGATGAGAAACTAGTTTGTTCTGTAAACCTTCATCTAAAGTACAATAAAAAAATAATTCATTAAAAAAAAAAAAAAAAACTCAATTTTCTAAACAAAACCATGAAGGCAGGGCCTGGATGTGTCCCTGGTACCACAACACTGAGCCTCGCACATGAAAGAAATTAATGTTCTTCAATCAAAGATTAAATTAACACCAGGTAATGCAGACATAAAATGCCAACCAATTAAATCTTGCCCACAGCAGAAAGAACAGCAGCCTGAAAGGAGAGGGTCCTCTGTCATGTTAGAGAACAATGGTAACGCAGTGTAACAAAGGTTCTCCAACTTTTTTGCTATCATACCCCCTAAAAAATTTAAAAACCATGTTCCTATTAGACACACTCTTAAGCTGATACTTAAGTTTTCATCATAAGTTTAAAGAATTCAAAAGATGTACCTTCCTGCTAATTATAAATATTGTCAGGTGCCGTTGAGTTGGTTCCAATTCATAGTGACCCTAGGTACAAGAGAAGGAACATGGCCCAGCCCTGCACCGTCCTCACAATTGTTACGCTTGAGCCCAAAGGAGAGGTGAGGAAGAAGAACATCTAAGCTGCAGACGCAGGCTCAGTTTTAGAAAAGAGAGGAACCCTACGGTGAAGTGTGGAGAATGATAGCCCTAAAGCCATTCTTGCCCATCCCTGGAAAGTCTTTGCAAATCCCGGGGGTGTGAGGTACACCCTAGGGGGACCTCGCTGGCGCTCTGCTCTCTCTACCTTGCACTGTCACAGAAATTAACACAGTTCAGGTTACTGTCCATTAATTTGTTTTTCGGAATAGTTAGAAAGCAGTATAACAGAGTGGTCTGATCCTCAACAGTCACGGGGACGGCTCAGGACCAGGCACCATTTCATTCCATTGTGCGTGAGGTCACCATGAGTCGGGGGCCAACTCGATAGCAGCTAACAACAACTATGATACAGTACCGAAAAAAAAAAACCTGTTGCCCTCCAGTGGACTCTGACTCATAGCGACCCTATAGGACAGAGGAGAACTGTTCCGTAGGGTTTCCGAGGAGCACCTCGTGGTTAGCAGTCATAGCTCTTAACCGCTACGCCCCCCGGGTTTCCTATAGAGTATAAAGAGCCCTAAATGAACAGTAAAACAGCAATCCTGTACTGAACACTTACTGTGTGCCTGGAAACAGTTTAAGCATTTTACACTCCTTTGATATTATTCTTACCCCAATTTCACAGATGGGGATAACAACTGAGGCTTAGCATCCAAGGTCAACAGCTAATATAGCCAGGCTAGGCTCTGCAGCCATGCTGGTCTAACTCCAGAGCTGACATCTTACTCACGATGTTCTGTGGATTAGGAACCCCTACTCTCAATGAGACTAGACCCTTTGAGGCACCCCATTTCTAGGGAGTTTAGGCTATGATCACTAAGACCCCTTCTAATACCAAGTCTCCATATTAAAGTGTGTGTGTGTTTGGTTCCCCCACATCCGGGAATATTCTCAGCCTTACCCGCAGGCCTGACCCTGGGTCAGCCTGTCAGTAAGAATTCGTGGCTAATGAGGCTTCTTCGCACATTTTAAAAAGGGAGGAGCCTGGCCAGAAGAATGAAACAGTTCAGCGCTGCTCCATCTGGTGAACCCTGAACAGAAATTTCACAGGATTTCCTGTCTGACGTGAAGCCCTGACAGACTAACATATGGGCACCATGCCCACGGTCTCTGCAGGTGAATCGCCAGCCAGCTTCCACTCCACGGGCAACTGCACCCAAAACTCATTCGAATGAGCCCAGACCCGGAAATCTTAGGGAAAGAGAATGAAATACCTCGGCTTAAAGACCTACACAGATGACAGCTGGTTAACCCAGAGATTAAGAGGACTTCACCCCGTCAAGAAGGAAAAGAACACACACACACAAAAAAAAAAAAAAAAAAAAAAACCCCGAAAACTCCACAATTAAATTATTTACTCTTTTGAGGCAGGAGAGAAGGTAGTTTTGAAAAAGATAAAAGTATGAATGGTCAGAATAATCATTGCAGTGATTAAGAGTTTGGCTACTAACCAAAAGGTCGGCAGTTCAAATCCATCACCCGCTCCTTGGAAACCCTATGGAGTAGTTCTACTCTGTCCTGTGGGGTCACTATGAATCGGAATTGACTCAATTGCAACGAGTTGGGTTGTTTGGGAATACTGATACTACAAGTGATAAAATATTCCTTTCACAAAAAAGCCAAAAAAGTCATCAGTAAGAAACCAGCGCTTGGGAAACGTCTAGCTCAACAGGCATAACACAGTTTATAAAGAAAATGTTCTACACCCGACTTTGGCAAGTAGCATCTGGAGTCTTAAAAGCCTGTGAGCAGCCGTCTAAAACGCTCTCCTGGTCTTATCTCACTGGGAGCGAGAAAGAATGAAGAAAACCAAAGACACAAGGGAAAGGTTAGTCCAAAGGACTAATGGACCACAACTACCACAGCCTCCACCAGACTGAGTCCAGAACAGCTAGATGGTGCCCAGTTACCACCACTGGGTGCTCTGACAGGGATCACAGCAGAGGGTCCCAGACAGAGCTGGAGAAAAACGTAGAACAAAATTCTAACTCACAAAAAAAAAGACCAGACTTACTGGCCTGACAGAGACTGAAGAAACCCTGAGATTATGGCCCATGAACACCCTTTCAGCTCAGTAACGAACTCACTCCTGAGGTTCACCCTTCAGCCAAAGATTAGACAGGCCCATAAAAAAAACAAGACTAAAGGGGCACACCAGCCCAGGGGCAAGGACTAGAAGGCAGGAAGGGAGAGGAAAGCTGGTAATTAGGGAACCCAGGGATGAGAAGGGAGAGTGTTGACATATTGTGAGGGTGGCAACAAATGTCACAAAACAATGTGTGTGTTAATTATTTAATGAGAAACTAATTTGCTCCTTAAACCCTAAGCTAAAATACAATTTAAAAAAAAGAAAGAAAGAAACCAGCAGCCCAAACAAAATCTACTGTCACAGGGGAAAAAAAAAAAAGACTCAAGGAAACATCCCTGGGCCCTGCAGCACATTCAGGGAGCCTGAAGGTTTGCTCTGGGGAGTTATGACAAACCAGCTCCTCCTGGCTGGCTGCCACGTGGCAGCTCCTGGGCCTGTCCTCCCCCACCTGTCCCTCTGTCCCAGCCCCTCCACGCCTTGTACAGGACAGGCTCACCCAGTTCTCTAGAGCAGAAAGGGATCGTTTTGTCCACCCAAGACCTCCTCGACATTCATCTCTAAATTCAGTAGCACCTGAGAGCCAGGTGCCTGGGGATGGAAGACAATAAGCAGGCAAGATGGTTTCAGAGATGTGGTAGTGTGGACAGATGAAACCGGAGAAAGAGGTAGAGAGAGGGACCCGAAAAGAGAAAGACGGGAGAAGGCAGAGACAAGAAAATTAAGGAAGAATAAGAACACAGGAACAAAATATCAAGCAGAAATGAAGGAAGGAAGGAAAGGAAGGAGAGAGGAAGGGAGGGAAGGAGAAAGAATGTATGTGGAGTTTTTAATCGTAAAAAAAACCCAGTTGCCGTTGAGTCAAGTCCAGCTCGTGGCGACCCCACTAGGCTCTGTAGGGTTTTCAGTGGCTGCTGATTTGTTGGAAGTAGATCACCAGACCTTTCTTCCAAGGTGCCTCTAGATAGACTCAAACTGCCGAACTTTCAGATAGGAGCGAAGAGCATTAACTGTTTCCCCCACCCAGGCACTCCTTTTACAGTAAGCACCTCCGGAAATTTTCCAACTCAAAAACAGTGACCTTGTCAGTAAACTTAAATAAAAATCACTTAAAGACGTCGGTTTTTGTTTTGCATGAACAAGCTTATTGCTTCCTGTGTGTCTAAAGCATACGCTCATATACATGGTTTTAAAATCGACAGACTTTTTGCAGTTTGCTCAGTTTTGCTAAAAAGAATTTAAAGCGTTACCACGTTTAACACATTTCTGCAAGTGTTCCCCTTGTTTCCATTCTTGGAAAAGCTAAAATAATATATCAGCTTCTAAAATCTACGCCTCCTATTTTGCTACCAAAAATGAGATAATTCACTTTTTATTTTTAAAATATATATTTCATATTGTTAGCTCTGGCCGATGACAAACAGAACACACAGCCAGCCAGAACAACGCTCCTTTAAACATCTCTTCTGATTTTTTCATTTCTTTCTGTCATCAACCAGAAAAACTGCTGCCGTCGAGTTGGTTCTGACTCACAGCAACTCTATGGGACAGAATAGACTGTGCGGATCATAACAAATAATGGATAACACTGCAGAGAATGAGAATTCCACAACACTTAATTGTGCTCGTGTGGAACCTGTACATAGACCAAGAGGCAGTCATTAGAGCAGAACAAGAGGACACTGTGTGGTTTAAAGTCAGGAGAGGTGTGCGTCAGGGTTGTATCCTTTCACCACACTTATTCAATTTGTAAGGTGAGCAAATAATGCAAAAAGCTGAACTATGTGTAGAAGAATGTGGCATCAAGATTGGAGGAAGACTCGTTAACAACCTGTGATATGCAGATGACACAACTTTGCTTGCTGAAAATGAAGAGGACTTGAAGCGCTTACTGATGAAAATCAAAGACTACAGCCTTTAGTATGGATTGAACCTCAACATAAAGAAAACAAAAATCCTCACAACTGACCAATAAGTAACATTATGATAAACGGAGAGGAGATGGAGGTTGTCAAGGATTTCATTTTACTTGGAGCCACAGTCAAAGCCCATGAAAGCAGCAGTCAAGAAGCAAACAACATACTGCATTGGGCAAATCTGCTTCAAAACACCTCTTTAAAGTGTTGAAAAGCAAAAAAGTCACTCTGAGCATTAAGGTGCACCTGACCCAAGCCATGGTCTTTTCAGTTGCATCATATGCATGTGGAAGCTGGACGATAAATAAGGAAGACTGAAGAAGAACTGACGCCATTGAATTGTGTTTCGTTCTGCTGCATATAAGGTCGCTATGTTTGGAACGGACTCAACGGCATCTAAGAACAACAATAACTTTCAGGAATAGACTGCCAGGCCTTCCTTCCCAGTCTGTCTCAGACTAGAAGCTCTGCCTAAACCTGCCCACCATGGGTGACCCTGCTGGTATTTGAAATACCGGTGGCATGGATTCCAGCATTACAGCAACACACAAGTCACCAGAGTACAACACACTGAGAGTTGGATGGTGGAAGTCTCAATATTGCCAATACTGCCATTTAGACAGAAGCTATCTAGCAGGAGAGAGTCGTTCCTATACCTGTGGAGAGAACCAAGATATAAAGCGCCATTCTCCTGGCAGAGCAGATCAACACCTTAAATGAGGTAGAGCAGAAATATGTTCTCGGGCCTCCACGATGTGATGTTGTCCCTAGTTAACAGGCATCCCTTCTACTTCTCTCCACCAGTCAGGGAAAACAGAACGGGAGGGCCTCAAAAGACTGACCAAAAAGGCTCAAAAGCCAGTCAATTCCAACTCATAGCGACCCTCTAGGACAGAGGAGAACCGCCTCACAGGGCTTCCAAGGAGCAGCTGGTGGATTCGAACTGCTGATCTTTTGGTTAGCAGCTGTTATGGATTGAACTGTGTCCCCCCCAAAAAATGTGTCAACTTGGCTAGGCCATGATTCCCAGTGTTGTGTGATTGTTCACCATTTTGTCATCTGAAGTGATTTTCCTATGTGTTGTAAATCCAACCTCTATGATGTTAATGAGGCAGAATTAAAGGCAGTTATGTTACTGAGGCAAGACTCAATCTACAAGATTAGGTTGTGCCTTAAGCCAATCTCTTTTGAGATATAAAAGAGAGAAGCAAGCAGAGAGACGGGGCACCTCATACCACCAAGAAACAACAGCCAGAATAGTGCATTCTTTGGACCCGGGGTCCCTGTGCTGAGAAGCTCCTAGTCCAGGGGTAGATTGATGACAAGGACCTTCCCCCAGAGCCAAAAGAGAGAGAAAGCTTCCCCTGGAGGTGAAGACCTGAATTCGAACTTCTATCCCACTAGAATATGAGAGAATAAACTTGTTTGTTGAAGCCATCCACTTGTGCTATTTCTGTTATAGCAGCACTGTGTAACTAAGACAGTAGCCAAGCTCTTAACTGCTGTGCTACCAGGGCTCCAAAAATTACATTAGATATTTAAAGTCCTGGAGCACTCTGGCTTTGTAAAGCATGGAGTTACCCTGGATACCCATTTGAGCTAAGACCTTTATACTTGTCAGAGTTTGCCCAGTCTCTGCAAACAAGCAGGTTATTGATGCCCATGGGTGATTCACTACTCATGGACTTCCATTCTCACAAGTAGGAAAGGAATGAATTGCAGATTAAAATTATACCTTGTGACATAATCATTCCCAGGTCCTTTCCACAGACCTAACATAACCCAGGAAACCCTGGTCACATCCTGGTTAAAAGCTACGGCTGCTAACCAAAAGGTTGGCAGTGCAAATCCACCAGGCGTTCCTTGGAAACTCTATGGGGCAGTTCTACTCAGTCCTATGAGGTCACTATGAGTTAGAATAGACTAGATGGCAATGGGTTTGGAACATCACCTGAGGAGCCCCTGAATTACAAATGACCTAGAGTTTTTCCACTGTAAACAACACGGGAACAGCAGGCTCTTTGAGAATATGCTTGAAGCCCCTAAAATGAAAAATCCTCTTTGTTCTGAGACACCACTGTAGTAACCTATGAGCTGCCCACAACATCACACTCAAAGGACCAGAGATCTGAATCACCAAAGACCAGATCAATGAGGTCAAGATGGCAAGAGTGCCATCCTTTTAGGGAGTGGTGGCTAAATAAATAGAACACTTCTTGTTTTAAAGAGAAAAGGTAGAAGACAACGGCCCGTTTAATAAAACCATGTACTTAATTTAAAAAATGCATCGAGTAACGTGTGTCAGAGTAGAACTGTGCTCCATAGGGTTTTCAATGGCTGATTTTTGAGAACAGGCCACTAGACCTTTCTTCCAAGGCACCCGTGGGTAGACTCAAACTACCAACTTTTTGATTAGCGCCGAGTGCATTAACTGTTTCCACCGCTCGGGGACTCCCACGTCTAGCCAATTCCTGATTCCAGGTGCTTCTAGCTGGTCCATAATTTATTTCTCAAACTATCATTGTGGTACAGTGGTTAAGAGCTCAGCTGCTAACCAAAAGGTCAGCAGTTGAAATCCACCAGCCCCTCCTTGGACACCCTATGGGGCAGTTCTACCCTGCCTACAGGGTCACTCACTGTGATTCGGAATCGATTCGACGGCAACGGGTTTGGGTTTTTTGGAAGCATTGTGCTAGATGCTTACTGCATACCAGGCTCTGAGCGAAGGTCTTTCCATGCATCTAAACCTTATAACAACCTGTGAAGAAGGTATTACTGACACCGTTTTAGAAATAAACCATGGAGACACCCCAAAGTTAGGTAATCAGCCCTAATACAAGGCACAGCTGGAATATGAGCCCAGGCCCCCTCGCACCCAAAGCCAGAGCTCTTAACCACCGTGGCATACCATCTGCTCAAACCTCTGAATTTGGGGAGTTGTGGCCTGCAGCTACTGTCCCCTTGGGCGCCCCAGAAACCGCCCCTCTCATTGGTGAAAGCCAAGCCGTCAGGTGGGTTCCCTGGTAACTGAAGGCACTGATAGGTCCTGACATTTCTCCACCAAACAAATCCCTCCCTTTCACTTGTGGCTTTCAGGCGCCTGCATTCCCCGCGGGCTGTGGAGCCTGGGCCCAAGTTCATTCATTCCCTGTCTTCCCGATGAGTAAGAAAAGCAGTACTTAATATCTATCAGCAATGAAGGGGAAAAGTGAGCTTAGAAAATACATAAAAAGCTAATGGCACACAAATAGAAAGGCTGAAAGTGAAACCGATTTTAAGGGGAAAGGGCCATCCTATAAAATTATTTAATAAAAGATTAAGAGTTTTAAGAAGCTAGATAATAAAATACTGAGGACTTAGACACCCTTCAAGCTTGGAGCTGAAATCACTTCGAGAGATGGCATTGCAGCCATAAAAAAAGAAAAAAAAGCAGCCATACAATCCATAAACCCAGTGCCGTGGGCCTATAAAACGAATAATAACACCAGCAAGGAGCGCACATCTCAGAACAATCAAACGTGTGAGACCTATAAGGCAGCATGTGCCCAAAACCAACGGTAGGGGCAGAAAGCCGGGAGAATAGACATGGAAGCCCAGGGAGGCGGGGGAGAGTGCTGACACATTCAGGGGTCCGCAACCAATGTCACTGTGCTGTGACACAGCAAGCTGTGTATAAACTGTTGGTTGGGAAACGAATTTGCTCTGTAACCTTTCACCTAAGCCACAATAAAATGTTCAAAATCAATAAACAATAAACACAACATGGAGGAGCAGACTAGACCAGTAACAGTAGTTAGCAGCCGAGGGAGTTGGGGATGGTGGGAAGGTCAAAGCAGACTTTAGTCTTAACCCCTATGTTTTTTAATGAGGAGAATGGATGTCTATTACTTCTGTAAGTCTAAAAAACTGCTGTGAGGAACTTAAATAAATCGATGTGAGTTTTGAATTTCAAACTGAAAAAATAGAAAAAAATTAATGACTAGGGAGTTGGTTAAAAGAACCGAACATCCATTGGTCTGATGAAATACTATGTGGACCTGAAAAAAGGTTGTTGTGGGAGAAAGCTCAATGAGGTGGAAAGTCATTCACATCACAAAGAGAAAAAAAACATGGGTTGCAAAACAGCAGGTGTAATGACACGAAAAGGTATTAGCAATACTTTTAAGAGGGGAAAAACATGTAACAAAAGGTATGCTATACTACTGAGTTTTTGCTTAAAAGGAAACCTCTACATACGCACATTTTAAGACGGCCTGGAAAGCCACACACTCAAACGTCAGTGGCGATTGGGCATGCAGAGGCCATGAGAGCTCAGCTAATCTTTATTTTCTTCCTTTTACCTGTCAGTGCTTTTTGGTTGCTCTGTAATAAGCACGTCTTAGCTTTGTGATTAAAGCAGCATTTTCAGTAACAAAACCCAAAATATGTTTCAAGCTCCCCCTCACGAAAAAGAGAAATAAAGCAAGTAGGGTAGACAGAATTGTCTGAGGATACCAGTAATATCTGCACATTTTTGTTGTTACCCCAAAGGAAAGCCGGAGAAACGAGGCAACGACCAGTAGGTAAAAGAAGTAGAGTAGCTAAGGCAAAGGGCGGTAAGAGGAAAAAAAAGAATTTAGTCAGGTCTACCCCCTGGCTACGGCTTAGGAAGAAGTGCTGAAGACGAGTGAAGACAGGCAGATCTGAAGTGTGAGAGACAGAGGAGGAAGGCTGGGCTAAAGTCAGCGTGATTTAGATGCTGCTGTGACAGTTAAGACTGCGTGTCAACCTGGCTGGGCCATGATTCTCAGTGGTTTGGCAGTTACAACACAGTCTGGCAGTCCTATAACCATGTGATCACCTCCACGATGAAATCTGCTATAATGCGATCACTTCCATGATGGGATCTGCTGTGAGTAGCCAATCAGTTGAAAGGCAGTGCCCTTGGGCATGTGGCCTGCATCCGATACAGGTGGATTTTCTGTCAAGGCTCATGGGCTTCTGCCGGCTCTGGATCCTGCAGCTGGCTCCTGTCTGTCTGATTTCCTGTTCTCGGGACTTGAGTTAGCAGGTTTTCTGCCATCTTGCCTGCCAATCCTGGGATTCATCAGTCTTCGCCGCCTATGAGCCAGAACCCTGCTCTTTGACCTGCTGATCTTGAATTTGACAGACGCTGCAGCTATGTGAACCAGGAGAAGCCTCCAACCTGACCCACCGACTTGGGACTTTCCAGCCTCTACAACCGCAGGAGCCATTTCCTTGATATAAATCTCTCTCTGTTTTTTTTTCTCTGTATATATTTATACACTTTGCTGGTTTTACTTTTCTAGAGAACCCAGACTAAGACAGATGTCATTTACACATTGTGAAGGGATGAATCAAGAATGGGCTGACAGAGGCAGAACCAGTCTGAGCTGCTTCTGGTACAGAAGAGAACACCTGTTTCTAAACTGGTGCCAACGTCTTAGTTGCTGTTTCATTTATGTTTGTTATTTTTGTAAAGTGGCAGGTGGATGAGAATGACAACACTCCAAGACATTAAGTTACGCAGACTAACACTGACGTTGGAGTAGATTTCTTAGGTTTGCAATAAAAACCTAAAATTAGCAAAGCCCGTCTCAGAAAAATGGGTAATAAACTGATGTTTTACATTCGATGTACGAAAGCACACAATGGTTCCCTGGGACAGGGGTCATCTTATACAGAGAGCTGAGACACACGCACAGAATTCCCATCTTTCTCCCTCCACGTATCCTCATTGCAACAGCGTTCTCTACCTTTGTTCGAGGCGTTTCTACTTGTATTGCTTTTCCTTTCTACTCCTTGGCCCAGCTGGCCCGTCTAGTGTAAGCCACATCCTCTGGAGAAAGGACTTGTGCTCTGTACTGACTTGTACTGTTCTCTACGGTATCTGTTGGTTGTCGCACCATGGTGAGTGCATGTTGTGATAATGCCGGAAGCTATGCCACCAGTGTTTCAGATACCAGCAGGGTCACTCATGGGGGACAGGCTTCTGCAGCGCTGCCAGGCTAAGATAGAATAGGAACAAAGACCTGTTAATCTACTCACAAAATTAGCCAATGAAAACTCTGTGGATCACAACAGAACACTGTCCGATACAGTGCTGGAAGATGAACCCCTTAGGCCGGAAGGCACTCAAGATACACGGCGGCCGCAACAACGGACTCGAGCACAGCAACGATCATGAAGACGACACAAGATGGGACGAGGCTTTGTTCTGCTGCTGTGAGCTAAAGCCTATGTGACAGCAGCTATATGTGACTTCTACTGATGTTGCTCGTTTGGCATTATGACCTATATTCCTTGAAAAACATCACCAATGCATTTTCTTTACATTGTCTTCTGAACTAGGTCACAAGTTCCTGGAGCACAGAGCTGGGTTTTAGACCTGTTTTCTTTGCCTTTCCACTATGATGCTGTGAAATACAAATTAATTTGGGAGCCAGACATCAGCATTTTCCAACAATGAGTTACAACCTCTAAAAACCAAAACCAAAACCAAACCCGTTGCCACTGAGTTGACTGCAACTCATAGCGGCCCTATAGGACAGCCCCATATGGTTTCCAAGGAGCACCTGGTAGATTCAAACTGCCGACCTTTTGGTTACCAGCCATAGCTCTGAACCACTACGCCACCATGGTTTCCCTACAACCTCTTAGTGAATGACAAAATAAAGTCCATGGATCTCTGAACGGCATCAATTTAAACATAACAGAACGGAAAGGAAAAAATAGAAAGTACCCTAGTGGACTGCAAGGAACAAGGTAACTTGAGTTACATACATAAGAACATACAGATCAGGCCACAAGGTAAAATGTATTTCTCATTATGTCAAGCCACTGATACAGACCAAGGTTCCAGTGTCAGCTGCACTATATATAAATTTACACTAGGTATGTCTGTCAGGCCGTCTAACACCCCACGGACCCCTACAAAAAGGCTGTTCTGCTCACAGCTTCAGCGAAAACAGCAGCCCAAAGCAGCCATGTTTTGTACCATAATACAACACGGAGGTCAAAGTTGAATGAAATAGAGTGACTTAGGCACCTAGCCAAATGGCAATAAATGTTTAAGTGACCTATTAAATGGGGGAAAAGTAGCTGAGCCAGTAAGATTTTCTCTCCCTCAAGAAATTCAACTGGGTAGTTATATACAGAGGAGCTCTGGTGGAGCAGTGGTTAAGCGCCTGGCTGCTCACCAAAACTTTGATGGTTCAATCCCACCAGCTGCTCCAAGGCAGAAAGATTTGGCAGTCTGATTCTATAAAGATTTACAGCCAAGAAAACCCTATGAGGCAGTTCGACCCTGTCCTACAGGGTCACCAGAAGTGGGAATCACCTCAAAGGTGATGGGTTAGTTATATATGAAAGCTGAAAGGATAACATGAAGTGGAGCCGGGCCATGGTAGGTAATCCCAAGTCTAAGTAACTCCGAGTCTGCAGGAGCTTTCAGGCATCATAAAAGGGGAAAAGAAGCCAATTCACGAGACAGAGGGAAAGCAGCCAACAGGCAGCGTCGCTGAGGCACACCGCTGGCCAAGTAGCAGCGGCAAATGGGATTCCTGCTCTTCCAGAGCCCCAGGCGCCCCCGTCCAGCACATGAGGAAACTGAGAGGCTCTGTGCTAGGTAATCTGCAGACACCAACTAAAACGCAGGAGAGTAACCAACCGCCTTTAACATCAGTCTCAGCTGCTTCTACTATAAAATGAAACAGCAGTCCTTCTCCCTCGTGGTGCTGCTACCTAAGCTGTGCCTGAGGGAGCCCAGTATGAGCCCTGGCACACAATGAGTCCTCTGCAAATACCCGGTCAATAATTTAACCACATGTAAACACACGGATATTGTGAGACCCACGGCAGGTCCCAGAACTATGGCTATCTTGCGACTCAGGCATTGCCCCGCCTTCTCATATTGAGACCTTGAACCCCTATGGATACAAGGGCTCCCTGTGGCTCAGCTGCACAGACAACAACCTACTGCATTGCACTCCACTCCAGTAGCATTGGAATCGACTTGATGGCAATGGGCTTGGGTTTTTTTGGACCAGTATCAGGGACCCCTGATGGCTCAGTGGTTAAGAGCACAGCTGCTGACCAAAAGGTCAGCAGTTCAGATCCACCAGCTGCTCCCTGGAAACCCTCTGGGCCAGTTCTACTCTGTCCTACAGGGTCACTCTCTCTGAGTCGGAATCAACTCAATGGCAATGGGTTTTTTGGTTTACCAATAGCGAGATTTCCTACCGCACAAGGTGGAAAGGGCTCCATTTCTGTGTTTCGAAGTTGGGGAAGTAGAAGAGCTTATCTCTGACACCAAAGGGGAAGATAATCCACAATTTTCTATCACCGGCAACAGTATTTCCTTCTGCAGATGCTGTCCATTAACTTTACAGCCTTTATCTCATCACATAGAAGAAATACTGATAATAAATGCTCCAATAATCTTCTAGACGTCAGAATACAGACTAAATACCTAGCACATCAACAGGCTATAAGTACTCTGGATAAACCAACAAAACTCAGTAACACATTTTTAAAGACACATCCCACATTCAAAGATTCAGTCATAATTTTGATGGCACTGATATTCTCCAATCATCATGGAGACCAGCCACTGGGTGGAGGTGGCCCTGAGAAGCTATCCCTTCTAGACTGCAGGTGGAGGCCACAACAAAGGCTACGGTACGCTCTAGACGAATCTGATGGATGAATTCTGAAACGTCATGTTCTTTGTTGCACAGCATCTCCCCACAGTTACTCAGAACTCCTTGAAGTAACTGAGCCTTCTCTCCTTGGACCTCACTACTCTGAATTCCTACAGTTGTACTGCTCTTGAGTGCATCTCTTCCACCTTCCCAGAAGAAATATCTAGTTGAGAATGAGGTTATAATTTACTTTGACCTCATAGTATGCAAATACCTCCCATGGGCTGACAGTGCTAAACGAAGAAGACACCAAGCTCCCTGACGTATCAAAGGCATTTATTGAATCCAAGATATATCCCAACAACCATCACACATCTTTTTCTTTTAAAATAAAATTATTAAAGAGCCTCCAAATTGCCCCTAACTAGGACACTTCCTGCCTGCATGGACTGCTGAGTAACTTTCTGTTGTGATTCCTGGTGGGAACTAGGGCTTCCACATTCATTCATTCATTCATTCATAAATTCACCAAACGTTTACCACATGCCTGTGTAAGTCAGGCATCGTTTCACCTGTTAGGGATGTACCAGAATCAACGAAACCCATTGCTGTTGAGTCAATTCCAACTCGCAGTGACCCTATAGGACACAGTAGAACTGCCCCATAGGGCTTCCAAGGAGCAGCTGGTGGATTCAAACTACTGACCTTTCAATTAGCAGCCGAACCCTTAACCACTGTGCCACCAGGGCTCCAGGGAACAAAATGGACACGAATTCCTGCCTTCATGGAGCTTTTATTCCAGGGAAGGTAGACGGACAACTGACAAACAGTAAACCACACAGTACGCTAGAGGTCTGAGAGCCATGGAGGAGATAAGGAAAGTCCACGGGGGCTGTAGGGAGAAGGGAGGGAGAAAGGCATGTGGCTATTAGGAAGCGGAGCTACTGCAGGCTGAGTGGACGGCAAATGCAAAGGCCCTGAGGCAGAAGCACAACTTGTGCCTCAGAAAACAACAGTGTAGCTGAGCACTAGGGGCAAAGCAGAGAAGAGCAGGAGATGAACTCAGAAAGGCAGCCAGGGGCCTGATCACACAGCCTCGCCGGCTTTGCCTGTATTCTGAGTGGAGGCCAGAAGCCACTTCGGGGTTCAGAACAGAGAAACAATAGCAAAGTTTTAACATGACGCCCTAGCTCCTAAGTGGAGATGAGACTAAAGGGGCACAGATTGCGGCAGGGAGCTGAGAGGACGCCATGGAGATTGCCCTCCACGCAGCGGCCAGAGTAAATCTCTTCTGAGGATAAAGCAACAGGCTTTGTGCCAAATTAGAAGTGGGTTATAAGAAAGAGAGAAGTCAGGAGGGGCTTCACAGTTTTTAACTCAGTAACTGAAAAAGTGGTATGGTTATTTGCTGAGAAAAAGAACATTGTGGGGAAAGCAGGTTTAGGTCGGGGAGAAGGGAGCGATCAGAAATAAACTTTTGGACATGTTAACTTTGAGAAGCCAAGGGACATGTTGACTTTGAGATGCTGATTAGATTATCAGATAAACAGCTGGACAGCCTTGTCTGAAATGCATGGAAAGGTCCAGTCTAGAGAAAGAAAATTGCAAGTTACCAAATACATGATGTACTTAAAGCCATGAGATTGGATGAGACCATCAAGTGAGTGAAGATAAAAGGCCCAAGGACGGCACCCAGGAGACCTCCGGACCTTTAGAGATGGGAGGAATGAGAAAGAACCCACAGAGAAGATCAGGAAGGGGACGACCAGCATGGGGAGGAGAAAATCAGGGGCTGCAGTGTCCCGGGGGCTGTGTGAAGGAAGTGTTTCAGGGTGTAATGATTCTGTCCCTTGAAACACAGCGATTCTGCCTAACCAGATTTCCTTCCAATCCAGAATCCTCAATGCAGCCAGTGCTCTTTTAAGGGAATAAATCTGATCCTGCCATTTCCCTGCTCAAAACTCTTCAATGACATCCCCTTGTTCTTGGGCTAAAGACCACGTCCTTCACGGCAGGGCCACCATTGTGACTTTGCATTTACCTATGGGAATACTTGATGTCTGTGTCGCCATTCAGGGCATCTGTCAAGACGTGAAAGCAAGTGGAGTCTTTTTGCTGGAACTCCAGTGCCTAGCAGAGGACCTGGGGTAGAGCAGGCCTTCCACAAAGCTTGATGAATAGAGGAATCACTCATCAATGTCTCTCATCGATTCTCTACTCAACAAAATAATAAGACCTCCTTTGTCTGGGTCCCGGCTCCAGGCTTCTGGTTGAAACGTCTCCTTCTGCAGTTATGAGAACCAGAATTAACCCTGTGCTCCTCAACTCCTACTTTCTGGAAGCATCTGTCTCTTCTGATCTCCGCCTCCTCTAGAGTGCATGGCGCCCACACACCCACAATTTCACATCTCATTGCTCTCTCTGGAGACTCCGCAACACAAATAGTGGCACATCTCCAACTCAGGTGCCCTTTAATTACTCAGAGCCAACCAGAGTCGTTTTTTCTCAAGCTACCTCTATTTTTCAGAAGGAGTTACATATAGTGGTAACATTGCTATAATGCAGGGGAAAAAAAAAAAACTTTTAAAGGCCATCCGAACAATATGGAAACTAATCAATACATAGAGAGCTACAGCGAGATCATCCCAGTATTTGGAGACAAAGTCAAGGGAAAAAAAACCCTAAAACTGAAACTGGGAAAACAAAATGTAAATGCAGATATTTACAAGTCCGTATGTGTGTATTTTTCTTGAGGGGGAGGTTGATGGCACATAACATTTATTAGGTCCTCAAATCATATATAGCCCCCCGAACAAAAGATGGCTAAACACATACCCTTCCTATGGAATATTCCAGAAAGATGGCTAAATGCATACCCTTCCTATGGAATATTCCAGAAAAACAGCTAAGTGCATACCCACCCTACGGAATATTGCAGCAATTAGAAAGAATGCTGTAGGTCAGCATGTACCGACATGAAATGATTTACGAGACATGCTGTTCAGAGAAAAAACAAGTTGTAGAAATCTGCACAGCATGTTATTATTTGTGTAAATGCATGTAATATTTATTTGTTCCGAAAATGTATATCTGTGAATTTTGAGAAGAGCGTTACCATATCAAGGACAGCATGAGTTATAAAGGAATAAATCTGATCCTGCACTGGCTGCACTGAGGATTCTGGATTGGAAGGGGAAAGAGGCTGAGTTCACAGGAATGATCAAAAGAGGCTTCAGTCTTGTCTGAAATGTTCCAATTCCTTTCTATAACACAGAGAACGTGTTATTCATTGCTTATATAAGTCAAAATTAATTTTCAAAAAGTGTTAAGAGAACATCATAATCTATATTGAAAATCCAAGATCATATAAAGGCCAGTCCCTGGCTGCAGCGAAGCAGCCCCCAGCACCATGCCTCTTGGCTAGATTAGGATCTCCGCTGGGGGTCTCAGGTCTAGGCACCTGGACTTCTATTTCTGTTTATAAAGACACACTATTCTAGGACATGAGACCCACTGTCCAGCTAGGAGTGTAGCTAGTAAGTGCCTGAAGCCCTGGCTAATTGTTTACACTGTCAATGCTAAACGTAAGCCAGACACGAAAAATCACAATAGATTTTCTATTGTTCAAACACAAAAGATAGATACAGTGAAAGGCATTAATCACCATCTAAGGTAACAAACCGTTCTATGAGATTGCAGGGTTGCAAAAACACAGATGAAAAATTATGTAACAGAACAGACTGCTATTTTAAGCCACAAGTCACTGAACGGAGAATCAACTCAGATGAGTGTGAAAATTTCAGGGAAAGGAATGAAAGTTTTCTATGAACTCTGAACGCATTCAGCATTTCCACAAACAGAATGGCCCATCAGGTTTATGACAGCTCGGAGCTCTGATTTTTAGCAGAAAATGCTATGTCTTCCCTGACAAACACAGTGCAAATTCTAAAAGAATAAGTCCCATCAGATTAAACTGCTAAAACTCCATAGCGTCTCTTTTGTTTCCAGCTGAAGGAAGTTATATTTATAATGAAATTCCTGCTTTCCCAAGCTTCTCTCTTTCTCATTACACAAGCTCCTGAAAGCGACCCAAAGGTGAACTGCATATACCTTAAAAGCTGAGCCCAGGACATAGAAGACCAAAGTCCTAATGATACGGCTTGGGTTACACCTCCGGCTACACGGCATACCCAAAGAACACTTAGATAGAAACACAGAAACCAGTCCCTGACAAAAAGTTTTTGAGCAAACTATAGAAACATTCAAAATAATCTAAGATGACCGATAAAGCCGCGCGTCAGCAGGCAGAGGAGGGCAGTACAGGATGACTATATTAGGTGTAGAATCAAGGGGAAAACATGCCAGTGAGCTTCAGTTTCTGCCTCTGAAGATTTCTCACCCTTTCAAAGGGACCAGGCATGTCAAGGTAATAGAAATTACAAAAACACACCCCATGGCAGATAAACGGGGTCAGGGTACGGCTGGTGAGTGCCGCTTGGATGCTGTCACCGAACGTAGCAAAACAAACAATGGTTTCACAAAGGTCACTTTTTCGTGCATGCATACATGATCTTGGGGCAGGAGTAGGGGGTGGGGAGAGTTAGCGTAAAAGCAAAAAAGACTCCAGTCAAGAACTAAGAGAGGGGAGTGTAAAGAATGAGCCTTTAGGAAAAGCCTGGAGGTCACTTTGCATCCAGGATACAGCTGGCTACACGCCTGGTATGAACTGTCCCAAGGACTTAATGTTCTATCTCAGACTAATAAGACAATCAATATTTTCCTTCAAATCCACAAGCCCTTCCCAGAGATAGAAGAACAGGTGGCTTTGCGGTCAAGGTGCCGTTTTAGGCTGGGCGATTCACCTGTGCCTGGCGGTCTCTGAGAACATTTTCGGTGAATCACCTTTCAAGTTCAAAAATGACTTTTTAAAAAAATTATTTATTTGTTATGCTTTAAGTGGAAGTTTACAAATCAAGTCAGTGTCACATACAAAAAGTTATACACACATTGCTATCTACTCCTAGCTGCTCTCCCCCTAATGAGACAGCACATTCCTCCTCTCCACCCTGTATTCCCCGTGTCCATTCAACCAGTTCCTGTCTCCCTCTGCCTGCTCATCTCGCCTCCAGACAGGAGCTCCCCACATAGTCTCATGTGTCTACTTGATCCAAGAAGCTCACTCTTCACCAGTATCATTATCTATCTTGTAGTCCACTCCAATCTCTGTCTGAAGAGTTGGCTTTGGGAATGGTTCCAGTCTTGGGCTAACAAAGGGTCTGGGGACCATGACCTCCAGGGTCCCTCTAGTCTCATTCAGCCCATTAAGTCTGGTCTTTTTATGAGAATTCAAAAATGACTTTTTAAGTTCAAAACCTCAAATCCCTTCCACACATGACCAACCCAAAACTGGGAACCATGACCACTTAAATGTCTTCTAGCGTTATCAGTCATCTCCGAGGCCTGAAGAGCAGCACGAGTTATGTTCCTTTGGATTGAAGGGACCCCGTATTTCCAGTTAAGAAAGGATCTACATGTGTTGACAGTCAAGTGAATGAAATGTAAGCCTGTCACCATCTTATGAAATTATGGCGCCCAGGTGACTGACCCGACTAGAAGAGCCCCACCCGCCTCCAAGGGAGAATCTGTTGGCAGAGCCGCCATTACTAACCGCATACACAATTATTTTACTTTAATCCTACTATACAAGCCGGCGCAGCCTAAACGTTCATTATTCTAGTGATGTCCGATCAAATCTGTCTTAAAAAAAAAAAAATCTGTCTTACACGCTTCAAATTCCCCCTTATTCCTAGATGACCACATGGCTACAGGTGAACCAGCCCCAACACTGTAAATGGGGAAGCACCTGTCACCTGGGTGGCTGCACAGTGCTCCACACCCAGTGAAACCAGAGCAGATGTATTATAAACAAACACCTGAAGGCAGATTACGCTACAGACTGGAGGCGTAGAGGCCTTATGTAACAACCAAAAATTACTTCAAGTGACTGCCTTTCAAAACAACCTGGAGCCTACTGAAGCCTCCTTACACTCGACTGACAGCAAAAGTTCCATCGCTGCAGGAGCCGGGCAGGTATTTGAAACAAAGATAAAAGAGATATTAAAAATATAAATCAACAGGACTAATGCACACGGGCACCCACTCACACTCCTCCTAAGCAGAAAGTCAAGGCACGTGCCGAATCCAGGCTTAACCTGTTGCCAGAAAAATCCCTTGTCTTTACTCTCTTTTGGAAACCCTGGTGGCACAGTGGTTAAGTGCTATGCCTGCTAACCAAAGGGTCGGCAGTTCGAATCCGCCAGGCGCTCCTTAGAAACTCTATGGGGCAGTTCTACTCTGTCCTATAGGGTCACTATGAGTCAGAATCGACTCAATGGCAATGGGTTTGATGCAAGATTAGATAGGGGCTCCCTACTAATTTCATGTTTCAAAAGTTGAGCATGGAAGAATGATGCAAAAAATATATAAAAAGCAGAAGTCTGCGAGCTACCCTGACCACTGCAGCCCTCTAAAGAAGGGCTTGGGTGGTAGGTCAGGCAGAGAAACGAAGTGTCCCACTCAGGAGAGGCCTCCTGGTGCTCTTGATGATTCAGGAAGACTGCTCTCTTTAGGGACCTAACTGCAACATGGACATCTACTAACTGCTAGGCTTCTAGAAAGGTAAGAGCAGCTTTTTTTTTTTTTTTTTGGCCATTATTTTAGGAAATACCTACTTCCCTAGAAGCCAGAGCTGGTTGCACCTTTTTGGTGGATAGAACCCAGCATAGAAGGACACAGGAGAGCCTCAGGCTGGTGATCACCTGGGGTCGGGGGGGCGGGTGGAGAACTGGGGAAGACAGGGTTGTTTAGCTGTATGTACGTAACAGAATGCAGGCTATACGTTAGAATGTAAACATTTGTTTAATCTGGATAGTGGGTACACGGAAATCCATTACGTGCACTCACACACATTATTTTGCCCGCATGCTCAAAGTACTTTATAATAAAAAAAACATTAAAGTGAACATTTTAAAGGCGAAAAAGAGGCACAAAAGGGACGAAGGAAGTGCAGGCTGGAATCTAAGCACAAAGCTGGGTGGCAAAGTCCAATCGTGCTGGTTGGATTGAATGTTACTGGCGAGCAATACGATAAAATAAATACACACAAGCCTCCCGGAAACACCCAACTCCAAGATAACACAAACTAGTGTTAGAATCCATTTTATTGTTTCACATTTGATTATAAGAAAGTCCTTGGATATCAATCTTGTTAACAAAGGCACCCTGGTACGTTGCTCCTTGGCCAAATAAAACGCATGCCCGTATTTGAAGCTTGACTGAAGGAGACGCACTATTACTTTAACTCGCAGGTGCATCTGTTAATCTCAGTGAAAGCCAAGCTCCAGGAGGCACAGATACAGCAGCCCAACTTTTAGTGCTAAAGCTGAGTGGGATCAGAGCATCACTGACCTTGCAGGCTACATCGCCAATGAGCCTTCAAGACCAACGGCAGAACTGAGGTCTGGGTTGGCCAATGCAGCTGCTGCAGAGAGACAGAACTCAGAAAATCCACCGCTGCCTTCTCCCAGATGCTCCACCAAGTGGTCCACGCCAACAGGAAATCGAGGGCCATTTAGAGCCTACACAGTCTCTAGAGGCCTCAAAGCCAGCTTTCCCAACGATCTGCTCTGATATATACATCCATGAGATGGTTAGATTAAGACGCCTGGCTACAAATTCCCCTGTTTTGTGGATAAGAGCTACCATATTATCACATGGAAAAACCATAAAAATACCACAAAGACAAGAGGATGCACAATGTGGGCCTGGGGGCCACGTCTGGACAACTAATTTTTTTGTTGGGCTCACACAATGTTTTTTAAAAGTTTGGAAGAAGGTATTTCTCATAAAAGTCTGGATTTCTGGATTCTCTTTTTAAGTATCAAAAAGCTCTTACAACATCAAGCCCTCATATTTACCGGCCTTGAGCTTAGTGGCAGCTGCTCAATTTATGTAAGGCCTGTTCACCCACTACTCCCTAATATCCCACATTCACCAGCAACACTTACTCATATTACCTGCCCTGCCCCATTTTCGTTTGGAACATGTCTTAGTCATCTAGTGCTGCTATAACAGAAATACTACAGGTGGATAGCTTTAACAAAGAGAAATTTATTTTCTCACAGTCTAGTAGGCTAGAAGTTCAAATTCAGGGTATCAACTTTGGGGGAAGGCTTTCTCTCTGCCGGCTCTGGAGAAAGGTCCTTGTCATCAATCTTCCCCTAACTAGGAGCTTCTTTGAGCAGGAACCCCGGGTCCAAAGGACATGCTCTGCTCCTGGCACTGCTTTCTTGGTCATATGAGGTCCCCCGCTCTCTGTTTGCTTCCCTTTCCTTTTATCTCTTGTAAGATAAAAGGTAGTGCAGACCACACCACAGGGAAACTCCCTTTACATTGGATCAGGGATCTGACCTGAGCAAGGTTATATCCCACCTAACCTTCTTTAACCAGGGGCAGAGATTAGAATTTATAACACATAGGAAAATCAACAAAAGGAGGCTAACCACACAATACTGGGAATCATGGCCTAACCAAGTTGACACATATTTTTTGGAGGATACAATTCAATCCATGACAGGACATAATACTAAGGGTAGCCCCACCTTGGAGGCACTGGAAAGGAATAGAATTTCCTTAGGACAAAATTGCAGGGTTGGGAGGTAAGGGGAAAAAAGGCTTGGTTTCCAAAATGTTCATTACCAGTACAAGGTGGAAGACGGGGAGGCAGGGCCTAGGCCAGAAGTCTTCTCCCCCCGTTAACACACATACATGTCCACGACCTTGGTCCAGCAGCTCCCACATACACAACCCCCTTCCTTATGCTAATGGTTCCCTAAACACATGGGATTCCTGACGCTGAACAAAGCTCGTTGAGGCTTCGCAGGGAATCGGTTCTGCTCCCCTGCTGCTGAAGGCCTCGCAAAGGTGTACTGACTCACTTTTGATGCAAAGCTTCCACCACCTCATGCAGTGGCCAGACAAGCCACGGGGATTCCCTTCTACTTGCAAATGTATCAGATGCCTGCGAATGCTGTGCCCAGGCTCACGCGGAGTAAAGTAAGCATCGCAGGGTGGTATTTTTTAAGCCAGTAGAAAAAGAAATTATGACCACCCCCCATAAAAAAGCTCGATGCAGAGAGTAGAAATTTCTCATCAACACAAAAATAAGTATGACATGCACACACATAAATGATGCACAGATAGAAATGGTACAGAGTGCTGTTCATTATTAACTTCGAGAAAACATATAAGTGTCTATATCAAATAAAACTGCCAAGGAAAAATTTTGCTAATTTCCCTATTGTGTGCACATACACATATATAAACAGAAAAAAAAAAAAAAAAAGCCCAAACCCATTGTCACAGTATAGATTCCGACTCATAGTGACCCTGTAGGACAGAGCAGAACTACCCCATAAGGTTTTCACAGAGCGAATGGTGGATATGAACTGCTGACCTATTGGTCAGCAGTTGAGCTCTTAACCACTGCACCACCAGGTCTCCAGACACACATATATACACACCCCACAATGACGATATAAAGTTCAGGATATGTTAAGTTACCACTACATACGCACTTCATGAAAAGAACAAAAGCCAAAAAGGATACCAGGGGAAGTTTCTATAGTCCACAGCACATTAGTTTCTCACGACACTTTTTTATCAATCCTGAATTTTTCTGATCAGAAGTATCAAAGTTCACGTTCTCATTACTGCTTGCAAAGTTTCACAATCTAAAAAGAAAGCTCTTCCGCCTTAGGATTACAGAATTGTTGGCAGAAAGAAACAAAAACCACATCCACGCATCATTTCCACAACTTGGGTTTTTTTCCCCCAGATCGAAAAGAAAAAGGTTAAGCACTCACCGTAGAGAGCTGGCTCCACGTGGACCTCAGTGGCTTATGGTGAACCACAATGTTTTCATCTGACTTCTGTTCTTTGGGCTCCGACTCTTCATCAGAGTCAATGTCAAGAGCCTTTTCTTTATAGTTCTGATACAGGACTGCATTTTCTGTAATAAAAACAATCCTCCCACATCACTAATGGGCCCCAATCATTATACGACTCGTTCTAAACAAACATCCGTATGTATACAATGTTTGATGTGCAGTTTGATAAACAACAGACCAAGAGACAATGGGATCTTGTCACTAAAGAATAATAACAGGATAGTCACACAGCTCTGTCTCTACCTCATCTGCAGGGGAAGAGAGCACTCTTACATGAAATGTTTCTACGTTTCTATCCACGGCCTGGTGGCATAACACCTAAGCACTCAGCTACTAACCAAAAGGTTGGCAGTTCGAACCCACCTAGCAGTTCCATGGGAAAAAAGACCTGGTGATCCGCTAACCTGTAAAGATTACAACCTATAAAACCCTGTGGGGCAGTTTTATTCTGTCCTACAGCATCACTGAGTTGGAATCAACTAGATGTCACCTAACAACAATAACACCCATGAAGGGAGGTCGAGCCCTATTAAATCACTGTTTTTAGGTTAAAACTGAATCCACACCCTACTTTTCCTTCAAGGTCCATCACTACTCATTTATCTTCTTAAATAATACTGGGTCAGAATCGACTCAGCAGCAGTGCGTTTGGATTTTGGCTCTTTGGACGATGTTTCAAGGGCTGGGTGTAAAACGAAAACCAAAAGATACCTCTCGTGCCTTCATGAACTAACAATCTAATGAGAAAAACAGGCAAATTCACTCAAGCATTTATTCCTCCAACTGATGTTTAGAGAGTGCCTACTAGGTGCCTGTGCTGCCAGGCACCAGAAATCCAGCAACGGACAACGGAGGTGAAATTCCGGACTTCATGGCACTGGCATTAGAGTGAGGGGATAATGACAATAAACAAGTAACTTTTACAGTCCATCAAAAACCACACGAAACCCACCACCGTGAGCCGATGCCAATTCACAGAGACCCCATGGGACAGAGTAGAGCTGCCCCACAGGGTTTCCAAGGCTGTAATCTTTACAGAAGCAGACTGCCACATCTTTCTCCTGCAGAGTGCCTGGTGGGTTCGAACCGCTGACCTTTTGGTTGGCAGCCGAGCATTTAACCACCGCACCACCAGGGCTCCCACAGTATATCAGATGACGACAAATGCGGTGGAGAAAAATATAACAGGACAAGGGGGCAGGGAGGTTGGGAGGGTGGTAGATTTTAAATAGGGTGCTCTAGGAAGGTCTCATGGATTGAATTATGTTCCCTCCAAAAATGTGTGTATCAGTTTGGCTGGGCCATGAGTCCCAGTTTTGTGTGATTGTCCACCATTTTCTCCGATTTCCCTATGTGTTGTAAATCCTCTCACTATGATGAAATGAGGTGGATTAGTGGCAGTTAGTTATACTGATGAGATCTACAAGACTAGATAGTGTCTTCGACCAATCTCTTTTGAGATATAAAAAACAGAAGCGAGCAGAGAGACATGGGGACTTCATACCACCAAGAAAGGAATGCCAGAGCACAGCATGTCCTTTGGACCTGAGGTTCCTGTGCTGAGATGCTCCCAGACCAAAAGAAGACTGATACATCACAAGGACCTTCCTCCAGAGCCGAGAGAGAGAAAGCCTCCGCCTGGAGCCGGCACCCTGACTGGACTGTGAGAGAATAAACTTCTCTTTGTTAAAGCCATCCACTTGTGCTAATTCTGTTACAGCAGCGTTAGATGACTAAGACAGAAGGCATTGGGCAAATCTGCTGCAAAAGACCACTTTCAAGTATTAAAATGCAAAGATGTCACTCTGAGGACCAGCCTATGGTGTTTTCAACTGCGTCACATGCATGCAAAAGCTGGACAATGAATAACGAAGAAGAATTGACACCTCTGAATTGTGGTGTTGCCGAAGAATATTGAAGGTACCACAGGCTGCCAGAAGAACGAACAAATGTGTCTTGGAAGAAGTGCAGCCCCAGAATGTTCCTTAGAGGCAAGGATGGTGAGACTTCATCTCACATACTTTGGACAAGTTATCAGGAAGGACCAGTCCCTAGAGAAAGACATTATGCTTGGTAAAGTAGAAGGTCAGCGAAAAAGAGGAAGACCCTCAACAAGATGGATTGGTACAGTGGCTGCAACAATGGGCTCAAACATTAGCAACGATTGTGAGGATGCCACAGGACCGGGCAGTGTTTCATTCTGTTGTACACAGTGTTGCTATGGGTCAGAACCAATTAAACAGCACCTAGCAACAACAACAGGAAGTCCTCACCAAGGTAACATTTAAGCAAAGACCTAAAAGAGGTGAGAAAGTGAGTAACACCAGGGAAAACAGCATCCAATCAGAGGAACCAGCAGGTGCAAAGGCCCTGAGGCCAAAGTGCGTTTGTATGTCTGCATGTTCAAGGAGCAGCAAGGAGGCCTGGGTGGCTAAAGTAGGGTTAGCAAGGGGGGAAACCATAGGAGAAAGGAGATGTGGTGGGGAGAAGGCAGATCACACAGGGCCTTGGATCCACGCCATTGAAAGGACTTTGGTTTTTACTCTGAATGAGTTGGCAAGCCATTGCAGGGTTGTAGGGATACAACTATCTTACACCAATGTGTAGCTGCAAATGAAAAGGCTTACCTACGGAGCGCTCCAAGAACAGACTGTCAGCAAGGCGTGTTCTGCTCTGGGGGTTGCGATGGCATCAAGGAGGAAAATCTAAAGTCTGCGAGCTGAATAACTGCAGAGCTAACGGAAAAAGCTAATGCCAAGGCCCTGAAGCAGGAAGAAACAACACCTTTGAGGAACTAAGGAAGGTCAGTGTGGCTGGAACCGAGGTGGCTAGTGGGCAAAGGGCGCAAGGCGAGCTTCGGGAGGTAAGCCGGGCAGTCCAGATCACACAGGCCTTCATAGGCCATGTGGAGGAACCGGATTTTATCCCGAGACAGAAGGATTAGTTTTCTCTACACTGTGAAGACCGTACTTTATCCTGAATGAAATGGGAATCCACTCAAAGGAAAGGCTTGATTAGGTTGGAGGAACAAAGCACTGGACTACCTGGGAGAACAAGCAGGATGCTAACAGCTGATCGATGAAAGATGACACAGCCTCAAGCCAGGCCACCTGGAAAGAACTTGGTGATGGACTGGATATAGGGACCGGAAAGAGGGATGTTAAGGAGGTTTCCTCGGTCTTCAGGTCCTACAACTGGGAAGTAGGAGACGGAAACCCCAGAAGAGATCTAGGTTTAGGAGTTCCTGGGTGGTGCAAATAGTTAATAGTTCAGCTAGTAACCCAAAGGTTAGAGGTTCCAGTCCACCCAGAGATACCTCAAAAGACAGGCCTGGTGATCTACTTCGGAGAAATCAGCCATTGAAAACCCTGTGGAGCACAGTCCTGCTCAGACACACAGGTGTCGCCACGTGTCAGAGTCAACTGGACAGCAATTGTCTTTCTTCTTTGGCGGGGGAGGGAACCCTGTTCAGTGTGAGATGCCTTTTCCGTCTACTGAAGCAAGCAAACATCCGTCTCGTCTCTGACCTCCTCTAGCATGTTCTATATGCAACAGTGACTAGAGTTATCACTGTAGCCTATGTAGGATTTTACTCTTCTCTGATTGCGCTGCATATGTAACACAGCTTATGAGGGTAAAGACTGAGTTTCCCCCATCGCTGTAAAAACCAAACCTGTTGCCATCAAGTTGATTCCAACTCATAGCAACCCTACAGGACAGAGTAGAACTGCCCCATAGGGTTTCCAAGGAGTGGGTGGTGGATTCGAACTGCTGACATTTTGGTCAGCAACCCAGCTCTTAAACACTGTACCACCAGGGATCCATCCCATCCCTGTAGTACCCTTTAAAGTACTTAGTGGTTGGCACACCCTATATGGAGCCCTGATGGCACAGTGCTTAAGAACTACAGCTGCTAACCGAAAGGTCGGCAGTTCGAATCCACCAGCCACTCCTTGTCCTTGGAAACCCTATGGAGCAGTTCTGCTCTGTCCTATGGGGTTGCTGTGAGTCGGAATAGACTCAAGGGCAGCGGGCTTGGTTTTGGTTCATATGTATAACAACACCCATGATACGATTTCGCATTCATTCTCCCAGCACCGTGGACATTAGTATTATCAACCTCATCCCTCAGGTGATAAAACTGGGGATCAGTGAGGTTAAGGTACACGCTCAATGTCACTCAACTGATGAGTAAAAGGGGTGGGGCTGGAAGCCAGGCCTCCCGGCTCCACCATCACAGACTCTCACCACTCTGCCACACTGCCTACCGAGTCATCACGCTTGTCAAGTCACTAACTGTAAGAATCCCACATTCCTTGTCTACACACACATGGAGAAGAATTCCTAGGACTACCACATCTGAGACGAGAGAAGAGAGAGTGCACAGGCCTGGCTCCTTGTAAGAGGAGACAGCATAAGACTAGTCCTGATGAAGGTCTGTGCTCTGACTTCAAAAAAATCAAATTTGGCCGCCCTCTGAAGCAAGTCACAGGGTCAATGTCAAATCCCAGAGGACACAAAGCATCTCCCTCAGAAACGGCATTAGGTAGATACTCTGTTAGTTTTACGTGGAGGCCCTGGGTAGTCCAAACGGTTGACACCATTGGCTGCTGATCAAAAGGTTGGAGGTTCGAGTCCACCCAGAGGTGTCCAGGATGAATGGCCTGGTGATGGACGGCTGAAAAACTCAGCCACTGAAAACTCTATGGAGCACAGCTGTACTCTGACACATGGGGGCCCGCCACCAGCTGAACTCGCCCTGGCGGCGACCGACACACTGACAGTTATTAGAGTGGTACTAGAAAAAGCAAACGGGCCTCAGAGCCAGAAGAATGGGGTTGTAGTGCTGCTTCTGCTGCTGGCTACGTGACAGGGGTCAAGTCACCTTCAGAGCTTCTGGTTTCTTCCCTTCTTAAATCAGGGAGATCAACTTGTCCTCTCCAGCTAAAACACTCTTTCTGGGTTTTCTAAGATTGAGCAAATTGAATGAAATTTTATAAGCTGGTCATATTTATGTGGGAGCAAGATGTCGCACTCTGCTTCGGGAAAGATGTGCAGCCTTGGAAACCCTACAGGGCAGCTCTACTCTGTCCTATAGGGTCGCTATGGGTTGGAATCCGCCTGATGGCCGTGAGTGGGGTCGTATTTAATAATGCTTGGATGAATGGGTAACTGACTTTTACAAGGATTGTGTGGGGAAATTTTTGGTAGTCATTCAAGGTTATTTATGTATTTTGCAACTCTGAATGATTTCACATAAGGTTTACCTACAGAAGGATATCAAGGATATACCCTCCTTCGTTTTTCTTTAAAGGCTGAAAAACCTGAGCATTTCAAAGCATGACAGGTTACTCTCCTTCCCATCACCAGGATCCTCCAGCCCACAAGGCCGCAGCTGGGACTGGGCCCTTCCCGCTCTTCCCATCGGCTAACACACGACCCACCTATTTACGGCAAGTCCGCTAATCTGATCAGGGTTTGAACACCTGGTTAAAGCTGCAGCTTGCTCTTCAGATCTTTAACAAAAATAGGATATGGGTTACAAATTCTTAGGCATATGTTTCTATTAGCCAGGAAAGTTTTATTTCCCCAAAGGTGAAACTTGATAATGAAACAGTAAATCCGGAATGATAATAAAATGTGGAAATATAGGGGGAGGGGGCAAAGATATTAAGTCCAAAGGAAATGTGACCCAAGATCGAAATGCCAAACTCTCAGAATTTTTAATTTAAAAAGCTAGAGCTTGCTCTTTCTCTGTATTTTTGAGGAGAGTGGGGATGAAGCCGGAGGAGGAAAACAGAATTAAAAATCCCAGGATACTGACTGACAAGGTTATCGGCTTATAAAGGATGCCACTGATTTTATTCATTGTTGGCACTGCTAGGAGAAACGTTTAGCTTAGCACGGAGCTTTGCACTCTATAATATGGGGAAAGGTTGAACATTTTTCTCTTCTTAAGTGTTTTTGTTCCTGCATTTGGATTTCAACTTATAATTGATATTCCACATTCAAACAGCAATACAAGTCTGGAAAATCAAATGCTTACCTTCCCCATCGAATGCTCCTTGTCCTTTCAGCATTTTTTTCTAAGAAACAAGAAAGGCAAAAAAAAAAAAAAAGAGAGAGAGAAAAGCAATGTAAACCATGTATAAATGAGCCAAATAGAAAACACAGCTATTCTAAGTAAAAATAGTTTTTTGTTGTTATTTGTTACATTCCAAAAGCACACTGCAGATCATCCCTAGGGCAGTACACTCACATGACCACTACAATTCATGAAAAAAGTGAAATAAAATATACACTCCTCCCCAAACCCCAGCAAAACAGCCTGAGGATCCTCGACTGACCAATAGTTCAGCTCATTTCACTTTTTGTGATTCACCGTCTCTCTTAAACTGAACTTGCAGAGTGGGGGGGGGGGGGGCATAAAATGTTGTGTAACTTCTTTTCTTTAAGACGGTGAGGTGCTAACACAAACAGGCTTGCCTGTGTATTATATACGGGATATTTATAAGACTAGTCCCAACCCTCTGATTAATCAGGATTCAATGAGGTTGCCAAAATGAATGGCTGCCCTCTTGCCTAGATTTGTCTGGTTTCTGGAGAAGGCGGCACACACACTTCACACTCTTATTTCCCTTTTTAAAAGAAATGTTCTATTTGGCAGGATTTTAGTAGCTTGCAGCTCCTGGGCCTTCATCAAGGGGGCAATTCCACACAGCTCACCCCTAACCTGAAGTTCTGAGCTGCTAATTTGTTAAATGCACTCACGGATAAATGGACAGAAAATGAGAATGAAATACAGCCAAAGGTCACGGTGACCAAAGCAAGCAACAAAAAAAGATAACCAACTATTTGTGTCTTTTGTGATTCTGGCAACTGTTTTTAAAATTCGCCTTTTACCTGAATGACACTGAGTGTGTGATCACCACTGAAAACACAAACTCACTAATTAACAGCAGAAGGTAAGCCATGAGCTAAAATGTCAATAAGTATTTTCCTTAGTGGACAAGCCTTTGGCTGCTAACCAACAATTTGGCAGGCAGTTTGAATCCACCAGCCGCTCCCTGGAAACCCTATGGGGCAGTTTTGCTCTGTCCTATAGGGTCGCTGTGAGTCCGAATGGAGTTCACAGCAACAGGTTTTTTTGTATGGACTGTAAAGGGACTGGTAACCTCTACACAAGCACCAGACAGCTTGATCACATAGCCAAGAGTACAGATTCGGCCGGTTTTGTTACCTGTATTAAAAGTGCTCAGTTCATTCAGCCAATATTAATGTGCCCTAAATTTTCTCTTTGCCCCCAAATTGTGCCTGAGCTTAGGAAGTTGAAACACTTGTCCTGAGTTTCACTTCCTCCCACAAAGCTGTCTATTAACCTTGACTGTGTCTGCCCGCAGCCAACTGAACGGCCAAAAGATCCGCGTGCCCCGGTATCTACAGCAAAATACACAGAATTAAAAGAGGGTGATTTCCTCTGGGCCCCAGCCCACCACGCTCACTCCAGGCTTAGCACCTAGTTTACTTTTCCACGCTCACCTTTATCCTTCCCAGGCTGGAAAACTTCTCTTTGTCTTCCACCACTGCTTTCAGAACCGGCTGGGACATTCTGTTCTTTTTCTTCGAGCTGGTGGGGTTGTCAAAATCGAAGCCACTGACGACCGCCCTGCGGTAGGACGTGGACCGCAAGCCCCTCCGCAGAGAGCCCGGGCTGTCCAGGTCGTTCTCCGCCTCGCCGTCCTCCCCCGCCTGGCCGAGGGGCGCTCCGAGGCTCTCCACCATGCTGCGCACCTTGAGGACTCTCCTGTGGGGCTCCACGTTCTGGCTGCTGGATTTACTGACTTTAATTTCCGAGGCCAGGTTCCTCGGGATGATCTGCTGTTTCCCCACCTTGAGGGCGACGGGGCTGTTGGTACTCAGAACCACCGCAGGATGCTCCGAAGGCTCGTACTCCGGGGAGGGCAGCCTTTCCAAGGGGACTTTTTGCGCCGAAGACCTTTTCTGGGGCGCAGGCGAGAGTCTCCAGGATCCCTGCTCGGGGTCCTGAGCCGTCTGGCCGGAACGCCAACCGGGGTCAGTAAAGCGGCCAATAAGGGCAAGTCCGTTGGCAACGGGCTCGGGCGCCGGGCTTGCGTTCGGCCCAGGGGGGTCCTCCCGGGGGCTGCAGGGGGCGGGCGCGTCAGGAGTCCGCGGGGGGCGCAGGGGCGCAGGCGAGGTCACTGTGCCGTTCCCTGGGAGTTTCGGGGAGACAGCCGACGTCGGCTTGGGGGTCTGGGGTGCCTTGGGCCGTAGGAGCCCGGGAGAAGCAGTCCTGCACTCCGGGGAGACTGTCCGCCCATTGGCCACGGGCCTCCCGGGGGCGCACAGAAGCAGGGGGCTCCTCTGGACCGTCCTCCCGTCCTTGACGGCGGGCACCTGGGCGGGAGTCGGCGCGGTGGGGAGGGCCCCCCGGTCCTCCACCGGGAAATCCGTGATCAGCAGCCCGCTGGGGCTCTGGTACGACTGGGGCCTCGGCTTGCTCCGGGCCGGCGGCAGGGGCTGCGGGGACGACCTCCGCCGCCACAAGGGGGTTAGGCTTCTGCTGGAAAAGTCCGCTCCGCCCTCGCCGTCCATAGCGGGGCCTCCGGCGCCAGCCCCGGGGGACAGCACCCGCTGGCCTTGCCCGAAGGGGAGACTTCACGGGCTGCCTGCGGACGCGGCACGCCCTGCAGACCAGCGCACCCGGAGCCGGCAGACCCCGGCGGCTGCCCCGGGCACGACCGCGCGCCGCCGACCCGCCCTCTCCCCGGCAAGCGGGCGCCCGCCGATCCGGTTAGCAGTCTGGACGCCGGCCGAGCGGACCGGCCCTTCCCGCGCCCGGAGACCACCCGCACGCGCCGAGCCCGCCACCAGCTCGCCGGGCGCCCGCCGACGCGCCGCCAACTCGGGGCGAGTTCAGCTTTCCAGGGAAACTCGCCGCGAGGCGCGCCGCCCCGCCGCCATCCAGACGCCGGAGCCCGTCGCTGGTCCCCGGCGATCCAGCCGGCAGGCTCTGAGGCGGATTTGCCTTCGGGGTCCACAGATCCCGGGGCCAAGGCGCGCCCGCCGCCCCGTGGGTGGCCCGGGGCCCGGACAGAAGCAGGGCGGCGGGAGCTGGGGAGAGCGCGCCCGCGGAGCCGCGGCGCAGGCCCCGCCCCCTGCCCGGGCCCCGCCCCCAGTCAGGGATCCTGGGCCCGCCCCCAGCCCGGGACCCCGCCCCCGACCTGACTCCGCCCCTGCCTTGGCCCCGCCCCGGTCCTGGCCCCGCCCAGGCCCGTCTCCTAGCAGCGGCCTGGAAGCCCGGACCTCCGAGCCCCGCGCCTTGAGTGCGCTCCCGCCTCTGAGCTTCAAACAGACGCGCGCACCCGAGCCGGGAGCTGCGGGCTGGGGGCCCTGCCGGGAGCGGGCGTGGGAGCCGGGGGCCCTGCCGGGAGCGGGCGTGGGAGCCCGGGGCCCCGGGGGAGCTGCGGTTTTGAAGCCGAGAACGTGCGGCACAGGTAGGGCTTGTGAAACGCGTGAGCAGGAGCGCATAGCGGGAACCTCGAGAGCCATCCCGGTCTCAGCACTCGGGTCTTAAAACAGAAATGTGACGGCCCACCCTGCTTAAAATATGGCATAGATGGGTGTGTCCGGGTCCCCGGAGGGACACACAGACAGGTCCTGGGAGGGAAGGAGACCGACACGGAGACTTTCCATCCGATAGTCTGGAAGCTCTCGTATACCTCGAACCGTCAGTGTTACTTAGTCACTCAAAGTAAATGTCATCTAAATTACAAAAAATAAATAAAAAATGGTTTCCAACCCTGCATAGAATAAAACCCTCCCCAGGTCCTGCACAGCCTGTCGAGTCTGGTCTCCCCATCACTTCTTCCCTCACTGTGCTTTGGCCACGCACGACTTCAACCTTTACAGCCTCAGAATCTTCCCTTGTGTTCTGAGTTGACCTCCTGACACGTCTCCGTCAGGGGGCTGCTCTGACCCCTCGGGAATGAGTCCGCGGTCCCCCTGATTTACTTCTCCAGCCACCTGTTTGCCTCCTTTTCTGCACGTACCAGAATGTGCAGCCCTCGTTTATTGATCTATCTATCTATTCTTTTCTGTGTTTATGTTTATTATCTGTTCTGTCCTTTTTAGATTGTAAGCTGCAGGAAGACAGGGGCTGTTTGTTAGTTTTTCCCCCTCCATGTTCCAGGTACACATGGGCACTTTATAAATATTTTTTGAACGAGTGAATGAATGAATGAACGAACGAAGGAGAGGCCAGTGTGAGAACAGTGCTATCCCTTCCAGGGTGTTGGTTGGCTAATCATAGAAAGCTGGTTGTGTCCTGGCCAAACCCCTGCTATGTGTGAAGAATAAGGCAAACGTGAGAAGACAAATGATTTTAGACCAAAAGATCTGTATAGGTCTATTAGCAAGACATATGGGTTGTTCTCCACGTGGTCACTCTGCATTCATGCATTTGGCATCCACTGTGTGCAAGCTATGGCCTTTGTTTATGCCTTAGAGACATGCAACACAATGGCCAAAAATACCGTGTGGCAGTCAAGGGTGGTGAGATTAAGGATAAAGGTTTTCATGCTTCTTTATACTTTTCCTGGAGCCCTGGCGGTGTAGTGGTTAAGGGCTTGGCTAACCAAAAGGTTGGCAGTTCGAATCCACCAGCCACTCCTTGGAAACCCTATGGGGCAGTTCTACTCTGTCCTATAGCATTGCTATAAGTTAGAATCATCTCAACGGCCATGAGATTGGTTTGGTTTTTTGGTATTTACCAAATGCAGTATAATGAACATATATTACTTCAATGGAACACAATTTTGTAAACTAGGAATAAAGACTAAATGGCATCAAAAACTTATGCCAAAAAAAATTGTTCAAGAATTTCTTTTTTTTTATCAGAAATTTTGGTTGGGAGAAATATGGCTGAGTGCCTGCTTACATATGCACACTTTGTAAGATAGGCATTTTCCGTACTAACAGGTATTGCATTTATACTGCAAGAAATATTATAATTTTAATTTCAACAAAATCTTAACTAATGTTAAATGAAGCGCTCACTTCAATCAGAATGCAGTCTGTGAGCTACATGAAGAAGCTGTATTTAGTGATGTGACAGTAGCTGGCTTCTCCTCAAATTACGTTGGCTCTATTTTTTTTTTTTTTCTAAAAACAAGTGTAACCGATGTTCGTAAAGAAATCGGAGGGTCTGCCTTCCTCATTCCCAAGCAAAAACATACTACCCACCAAAACAACAACAACAAAACACCAGCTCTGTTCCTTCTCTAAAGACGTTTGGGAATTCACAGACCTGGTGTCTACGTTCACTGCCTTTGAATTATCGTATCCGTTCACATTTAAGACATCTGTCAGTGCCTGTACCAAGAAGGGAGAAGAGCTACCAATTAAATGATGACAATGTGTTCTTACCATATAGAATTTATATTTTATACTTACTGAAAGAGTGCTTTTAGACTTACTTGAGCACAGACTTTTCTTTAGTAATGTGCATATGTAGAAAACGAAAATATAAGCAAAATAAACTGATAACCCTAAACCAAACCAAGCCTGTTGTCGTTGATTCCTACTCACAGCAACCCTACAGGACAGAGTAGAACTGCCCCCATTGAATTCCCAAGGAGCGGCTGGTGGATCGGGACTGACGACCACTTGGTTAGTAGCTGAGTTCTTAACCGCTGAACCACCAGGCCTCCTAATTGATTAAAGTATTCCTAAAAGTTTTATGCATTGAGCGCAATTCTTCTGAATTCCTGTGAACATAGAGCATCAGTATGTGTGCTTTTTTACACAATATCAATGATGTAGCATTTCTTAGAAAAATGTCCTAGTCTCGTCTCCAGGATTTGCTCCCTAGCTTCTGACGCCCACTCTGCAGGTCTGATGCCAGCACTGTCCTATTTAACTAACCGCGCCGTTTTCCTGTCTGGCTGCATCATCTGTCACAAGTCAAGCAGCTCCTCTGTTAACGGCAGGAGGCAGTTTCTGACCAATTGACGTTCCACACCTTAACTATAATCCTACATGATACATAAGTTGGTTATATCAGCCTCTCGTTGCTTTGGAATTTCTCTCGTCTATTCTGGCACATTTATTGCATTGCTTGGCATGTGGCTTTGACGCATATAGTACTAAATTGTGCAGAACTCAATAGAAAGAATGACAATTCAAACATTTATGATCGTGTTCACAAATATGTAGGCGATGCCAACTATATCCTGACTGCCACCTGGACAGCCGTTACTCCTCCGATAATGACACACATCCCATTTCAGAGACGCTAAAATGCGGGACTAAAGTGCATCTTAGCACTGGAGAAATCTAATACATTGCACTGGTATAATTCATGATACCAGAGAATATGGTATCAATTGCTTATATTTTACTAAACAAATTTGCACTGGTCAGTGTCACGGATTGAATTATGTCCCCCCCAAAATGTGTGTCAACTTAGTTAAGCCATGATTCCCAGTATTTGTGTGGTTGTCCTGCATTTTGTGATTTTCCTGTGAGTTTTAAGTCATAATCTCTGCCTGTGGTTAAAGGGAGTTAGGGTGGGATGTAACACCCTTGCTCAGGTCACATCCCTGATCCAAGGTAAAGGGAGTTTCCCTGGGGTGTGGCCTGCACCACCTTTTATCTTCCAAGAGATAAAAGGAAAGGGAAACAAGCAGAGTTGGGGACCTCATACCACCAAGAAAGAAACACCAGGAGCAGAGCATGTCCTGTGCACCTAGGGTTCCTCTTCAGAGAAGCTTAGTCCGGGGGAAGGTTGATGAGAAGGACTGTCCTGAGCCGACAGAGAGAAAAAGCCTTCCCCTGGAGGTGACGCCCTAAATTTGGACTTCTCAAGTACTATATGTAAGAAAATAAGTTTCTCTTTGTTAAAGCTATCCATTTGTGACATTTCTGTTATAGCAGCACTAGATGACTAAGACAGTCCCCAGTTACGTGGGTGGCACAATAATTAGGCTAAGTTTTCAGTGCAGTTTGATAACTAGTCTCTGTACCTTGCAGTTACACCTGATGAACCCTTGATTCATTTATTTATACATTCTGTAAACACTTATTGGGTGCATTTTAGGGGCCAAGCCCTGGGCCACGTCTTCTAGAAGCTTACAACTTGGCTGATTAAAATACACCTCAGACATTAAAGTCATACTACAAAACTCTCAAGCTAAAATGCATGGTAAACTCCTTTACTATGGAAGCCTTTGTGAAGGAGTCAGGATAGAACTGGGCCAGAAGGGTGGTTAAAATTTCACAAGGTGGAGAAGGGAAGAAGGGTATTACAGAGAGAAGTCTCAGCATGAGCAAAAACATGAAGGATGACGGAAGAACCGATACCAAGTGCCAACTGAATATCAATCACTGTTAACCACTACACATAATTTAATCTCACATTAATCCTGTCTCCCACTTAAATATAAGAAGTTGAGGCTCAAAAATCTCATGTCTCACTGTTGGCAAGTGGTTGAGTCAGAATACTAACCCAGGTGTGCATACTCCAGGGCCCACGCCCTCTACATACTGGAAACTAAGCTCATAAGAGCAGGGTTCACATTTAGAAGTTGTGGAGGATTAAACTGGCTAGACAGAGTGAAAGTAGAATATGGAGCGCAATACAGGCTGAGGGGTCTGGACTTTGCCAAGGTGGCAATTGATACTCCCTGAAGACGTTTAAACTTAGCCATTCTTGATGCCCCTGGAGAAGGACATTGTGCTTGGTAAAGGAGAGGGTCAGCAAAAAAAAGGAAGACCCTCAATGAGATAGACTGACACAGTGGCTGCAACAATGGGCTCAAGTATAACAACGATTGTGAGGATGGTACAGGACCGGGCAGTGTTTCATTCTGTTGTACATGGGGTCGCTATGAGTTAGAACCAAGTCAACAGCACCTAACAACAACAACAATTCTTTAAAAAGATGAACCTGATGACACCAGTGGCAGACATAAAAGACTGACTGATTTGACAACTTAAGAAGTATAAGTTTTGTGCACTAAAAAAAAGGGGCATAAACCCGTAAAATTAGAGAGAAATCAATGTGGTGAGAAAAAATATTTTTAAATATATATAGGCCTAGTGGCAGAGTGGTTAAAAGCTTGGCTGCTAACCAAAAGTTCAGCAGTTCAAATTCATTAGCAGCTCCTTGGAAAACCTATGGGGCAGTTCTACTCTGTCTTATAGGATCACTGTGAGTCTGGCAACAGGTTTGGCTTGTTTTTTTTATTCATAACAAAGTGTTAATACCTATATCATTCACAAATAAATAGGAAAAAGACAACTGACAACAGAAGAATGAGCAAAGAGTAAGAATAAACATTTGGAAAAGACATGAGTGCCCACTGTCCATAAAAATATACTCAACCTCAATAGCAAAAACAAAATTGGAACAGTAGTGGCTTCGATTATTTCATCCAATAGATAGGCAAAGGTCTTTTTTTTTTTTTTTTAAACCAGTAATCTCCACTGGTGATAAAAGTACAGGCTAAAGGGCATTGTCAGTGATTCACGGCTAGAGTGTCATGGGTGCAACCTTTCCCAAGAGCGAGCGGTTGATACTTAACCCAAACCTCGAAAACAAGCAAATCTTCAACCTACTATTTCCACATAGAGGAATCAATCCTGAGGAAATCGCCCTTGATGCGTGCAAAGAGGTTATCTCCAAGGATGTTTATCAAAGAATGTCTTACAGTGGCAAAAAATTAGAAAGCCTAAGTGTCTAAAGGTAGGGAGGACTGGTGAAAAATCATGATATGTGATGAATGCAACCATTAAAAATAAATTATAGATGTATATAATTATATAGACAAAGAGAATTCAAAATAGTGCATCATGCCTTCTTTGAGTTAAAAAGCACAAATAGCTAGTACATACATATATGTATAATGGGAGGCACTCATGGTTCAGTGGTAAAATCCTTGCCTTCCACACAGGAGGTGGAAGACCCAGTTTGATTCCCAAGTGCAGCTATCACCTGTCAGTCCGTGGAGGCTTATGCATTTCTAGGACGCTGAACAGGTTTCAGCGGTGCTTCCGGACTCAGATGGACTAGGAAGAAAGGCCTGGAGATCTACTTCTGAAGATCAGTCAGTGAAAACCCTGTGGATCACAGCCGTCTGATTTGCAACTGACTATGAGAATAACCAGGACCAGGCAGCGTTTAGTTCTGTTGTGCGTGGGATCGCCATGAGTCAATGGCTAACTCAACAGTGGATAACAACAGCCATACACGTAATGCTAGTTTTAGAATATTTACCTCTGGGCAGCAAGATTAAAGGTCTCATTTCAGTTACACTTTGCTGTGAAACAAACCACCCCAACAGTTAGTGACTTAAAGGAACAACTTGTATTGTTTATGATTTCTCATCCTTCTATGGGCTGGTTGGGCGGTTTTTTTACAGGCCTCTCCTGGGCTCTCTCATGCCAGCTGGCACAGACCCCCTCATATGTCTGGCAGTCGGCTGCTGCTGGCTGTTAGCTCAAGCTTCTCAATTCTCGCCTTCTGGAAACCATAACCATCCTGGACAGTCTCAGTAGCCCCATGATGCCTGATACAATGGAGTGGTAAGTCAAAGTGACAAAGAAAAATCTGGAAAGGATTCTTGAAAAAGAAATTTTGAGAACTGATTAATTCTCACTGGAAAAAAAAAAAGTTCTTAGAAGATTTTCTATAGCATTTATAATGATTTATATAACATACTACTGTATATTTTTAAAACATTTTTGAGCACTTACTATATACTGACCCTTTTAAGTCTTAATTTAATCTTCACAACTGCCTTATAATGTAGATACTACCACTATCCCCATTTTGCAGATGAGAAAATCAAGGCATAGAGAGGTTAAGTAACTTATCCATGGACCCATAGTTGGCAAGATTTAAACCCAGGTAGCTTGGCTCCAGTTGGCTCGTAACTACTACACTGTATTGTCATATTGTGATTCCATCATTTGTTTATTTTCATAGTTTTCTCAAATAAAATGTAGGTACTCCAAGTCTTTCTGGTTCTTGACTTATGTGTATAGAAGAGTTTTCAGAAGGAAATGGGGTTAACAGTCCTCTTAGTCAATTTAAGATTTATTCAGCTCACGGTTGATACCAAGCTCTGGGCTAGCTATAGACAGAGTGGTGGGGGGAAAAAAAAGACGCATAATCATTTATCCTTACTATGGTCCTGCTAACAATCTGTGAGGAAGACCAACTTTAAGTAACATCTAATGCTAAAGATGGTAGGCCCTGCTCACTTCCAAAGCCAAAAAACCAACCGCCCCTCCTTGCTATCAAGTAGATTTCAACTAATAGTGACCCTATAAGACAGAGTAGAACTCCTCCTAGGGCTCCCGAGGAGCTGCTAGTGGATTTGAACTGCTCATCTTTTGGTTAGCAGTCAAATGCTTAACCACTAGCCACCAGGGCTTCTTGAAACTAGCAATGTCAGTCTTGGTGGGCGAGGCATCCCACTTCCAGGACTGGTGGAGAAAGTGATAGAAAAAGTACCACAGGAACTCAACTCTATGTGTGTGAATTTTGAAAGTAAAAGGGAGGAGAAAAATAGGGTAATACCTAGAAGGGAAGGGAGAAATAAGCAGTTCTATTTGAAGACTGGGGACACTTGGCTGGAAGTCAGGAAGCTGGGTTTCGGTTTATATCTGCCACTTTCCGGCAGTGGCAATAAAGACAAGCCACTTAATCTCTAAGACCACAGTTTCTTCAGCTGCAAAATGAAGTCATTCTTCCTCCCCAGCAGAATTTTACTGGCGCTCGGGAAATACTGGTACAGATTAGAATAACCTGAATGTGCCCGGTGCAATGGTTCAGGAATATGGGGCCCTGGAGGGACCAGGGAAGATCTGACCAAATAATTGCATGAAAACTAATGTCTAATGAACTTTTCCCCTATCTTGAACAGCAAATAGAATACAATTCTTTTATTTCTTACTCTCAAGGAAAGGAAAAAGATCATAATGATAAAAAAAGGTTAGGACTCGATGAAAATGGCTCAGAGAAATCTTTTTGGCCAGATCTAAGGAAAACCTTTTAAAGAGCCTTGGAGCCCTGGTGGTGCAGTGGTTAAGAGCTCAGCTGCTAACCAAAAGGCCGGCAGTTCTAATCTACCAGGTGCTCCTTGGAAACCCTACGGGACAGTTCTACTGTGTCCTGTAGGGTTGCTATGAGTTGGAATCGACTCCACGGCAGTGGGTTTGGTTAGGTTTTGGTCAATCAAGATGGGGAGGGCTTCTTTCTTGCTCCAAGCACTCGAGTCCCTGGTGCAAACCCACAATTGCAGTGATCGGAACTCCAAGGACACCGTGTTTTGAGGGGAAACTCTCATTTAACTAGCGGAATTGAGATCCCAGGTAAATCCTGAGACCTGTGTAGAGGGCGAGTCCAGAGTCGGCCAGGCCCCAGGAGCTGCTATTCCCTGCTGGTCTCTGAGTAATGGCGATGAGATAAGCTAGTGAGCAGCCACTTTCATCTCTGAGTTCGAGTCTGAAAAGCATGGCTTGAGCAAGACCCTTCACCTCTTTAAGCAGTAATTTTCTTTCCTTTTTTTTTTTAAACTTTAAAGTGTTTAATACATGCATGTGGTTAAATTGGGACTGTACAAAAGTTACAAAGGTACAAAAAGTGTACCTCTCTCACTTTTGTCTCCAGTTTCCTAGGTGGCTCTCAAGAGGCATTCACTGTTAACTGTTTGTTCTGTTTTGTAAATTCTCAGATTTACAGTGGGCATGAGCAAGCATATGTATGTATCTGCATATACACTGTCTATACACTCATATGTACACACTAGAATTGGGAAACACTGCTTTGCACCTTTATCTTCAATATCATTCTGTATCAACACAAACTACCATGTATTTTTTTTTTTTTTTGTACTTTAGATGAGGGTTTACAGAACAAACTAGCTTCTCATCAACTAGTCCACACATTGTTCTATGACGTTGGTTAACAACCCCACGACATAACAACACTCTTCCTTCTCAACCCTAGGTTCCCTATTACCAGCTTTCCTGTTCCTTCCTGCCTTATAGTCCTTGCCCCTGGGCTGGTGTGCCCCTTTAGTCTCGTTTTGTTTTATGGGCCTGTCTAATCTTTGGCTGAAGGGTAAACATCAGGAGTGACCTCATTACTGAGCTGAAGGGGTGTCCGGGAGCTATACTTTCAGGTTTCTCCAGTCTCTGTCAGGCCAGCAAGTCTGATCTTTCTTTTTGAATTAGAATTTTATTCTCCATTTTTCTCCAGCTCTGTCCGGGACCCTCCATTTTGATCCCTGTCAGAGCAGGCACCATCTAGTTGTACTGGACTCAATCTGGTGGAAGCTGTGGTAGATGTGGTCCGTTTGTCCTTTGGCCTAATCTTTCCCTTGTGTCTTTAGTTTTCTTCATTCTTCTTTGCTCCCGAAGGGGTGAGACCAGTGGAGCATCCTAGATGGCCGCTCACAGGCTTTTAAGACCCCAGATGCTACTCATCAAAGTAGAATGTAGAGCATATTCTTTATAAACTCTATATGCCAATTGGGCTAGATGTTCCCTGAGACCATGACTACCATGGGTTTTTAATGGTTGCATATCATTAAACCAAAAAACACAACCCATTGCAGTTGAGTTGATCCTGACTTATAGCAACCCTATAGGACAGGGTGGAACTGCCCCACAGGGTTTCCAGGGCTGTAATCTTTATGGAAGCAGACTGCCACATCTTTCTCCATGGAGGAGCTGGTGGGTTGGAACAGCCACCTTTCGGTTAGCAGCCCAGCGCTTAGCCACTGCACCACCAGATAGAATAAAATAAACTTGTCATTTTATGAGTTAAAAGCAGTCATATCAGCAATTCCATGTGGCTCTACCTAATATTACATAACTTACTAGCAGCTGTCCTGTTGATAAATACTTCAATTATTTCCTTGCAAAATCTGAATGCCAATAAGAAAAAAAGTAAAGTTTCTGTTAGCTCTGAATTTCCATAATTCTTTGCTTTGTTCTGGGACCTTAGCACCTGGGGTAGGTAAGACAGAAAAAGAAAACACTTATTGAGCCAAAGGTGTACATCTGCTTTAATCCTTTTTTGTCGAGTTTGGGGTCTGCTCCTGATACAATCTTCTTGGTGAAATTGTGCCTGAATGTGCTATGAGCAGGGTTCCATTCCTTATCACTAATTTCCAGGATCCTGCTCTTAAACCCCGGTGGTGCAGTGGTTAAGAGCTACGGCTGCTAACCAAAAGGCTGGCAGTTTGAATCCACCAGGCCCTCCTTGGAAACTCCATGGGGCAGTCCTACTCTGTCCTATAGGGTCACTATGAGTTGGAATCGACTCCACGACACTGGGTTTGGTTTTTTTTTTTTGGTTCCTCTTTTTCTGGATGGTCCACAAAACAGCCTATGGAATTGCGATGCTTGCTTGCTTGCTTCGTGAAATGTGTTAGGTAGTTTGAACAAAGAATTATCCAAATAGGCCACATGGTTCCTTTTGTGTGAAGAGTTTGGTGTTTGCAAAAGAGCTCGAGATTAAAAAAAAAAAAAAAAAAAAGGAAGAAGAAAATTCCATTGAGTGCACTCCATTTTTGGGTTAAATTGCATCAGCCATCAGGTGGGGCTACTTAAAACTGGCTGGTATTTTCAAGTGTCCGCCTGCCCAGATTTGTTTGGAGGAAATCCAGACTTACCTATCTCAAAAATTCAGCCGGGAAAAAAATAACTGAAATAAATCAAGCCCGCGATTACCTGGTTCTGTCTTTACCTAGACATTCTGGCATTTGGCTCAAAAGATAAAGCTTTTTAGCAGTGTTATTTAAACCCACTTTTGCCATTTGCCATAGATTTTAAAGTGGAAGCAAAAAACGGTAACAGAGTAAAGCTCTACAAACCGTGCACGTTTGAGCTCATTACCAACCTACCCTAACCAAGCAGTACTAGTAGAATTTGAAAAATGCTTTCCAGGGTTGGGACCTACCACCTAGCAACCATTTTGAAATGCTCCCTGCACTGGCCTAAGAGCACTCAGATCAATGCCCAGCGTTGACATTGGGGAGATGCCTTGCTGTACATGAGCTGTAGTCACCGAAGGGGGATTTGAGCTTTGTTTTAAAGTAAAAGACAAGCACATTAGAAGGATTGTTTAACTTCAGTGCTCAGCTGGTTTTGGAATAGGGCTGGCAGCTAAAATAGATTAAATATTGCATTGGACACATGTATGCTAAAAAATTAAAAAAAAAAATTAGTCATTGTTTATTTGAAATTCAAATTTAGCTGGGCATCCTGTATTTTTAATTTGCTAAATCTGGCAATCTTATTGTGGAGAGATTTTTATAGTACAGAGCAAAGGAATATTTATAAAACTCGCACCTCGTGTATTAACTCGACCCCACCCACAGGCCACTGGCTTTATGGGCCTAAAACTTGGCCCCTGGGTATGGGCTCTTGGGCTTAAGAAGGAGCCTGGAGCACAGGAGACTGAAACTGGGGGTTAGGCAGGAGCTGACAGACCAAAGAAACCTTCAAGTGGATTCTGACTCATAGACACCGTACAGGACAGAGAAGAACTGCCCCATAGGGTTTCCAAGAAGCGACTGGTAGATCTGAACTGTCGACCTTTTGGCTAGCAGCTGAGAGCTTCACCACTGCGCCACCACGGCTCCAGAGCTGACACAGTGGGCAAGAAATCTCTCCAGTGGCACTAAGGAAAGCTAAAGTGAGGGGCAGACGGGTGAAGTAAGGGATCAAATGTGAGGGACGCGGCCACAGAGTGGGACGTTACATGGCGAGAAGACAGAGCTGCCCGGAAGTCTAGGAGGAAGCGGAAGTGGTATGAGAGCCACGATCGTTTTATTTTTGATGGCGGTGGCGGAGAAAAGCGTTCACTCTGAAGGCAAGGCTGATGTGGGTGGGGTGCAGGCCCTGATCCGCCGGGGGCACTGCCACCTCCAGGCAGCACCCCGATATCCTCAGGCTGCTCGCACCTTGTGGGGAACCAGCCGGGACTGCAAAGGCTTCGTCGAGGTCCTGCCCTTCCAGCTTCTCCTGGGCCAGTTCCAAGCTTGGGAGAGGCTGTCGCTTAGCCCTCAGTCTGGGCCACAGCTCACCACCCCGCTGCCCTGCCCTCCCGAAATCTGCACTCCTGCTTGAAGCACAAAATAGTTCAAAGCTAGAACACACCCCTGTGTGTTTGCAAATGCGTGAGCCTCCCCTGAAGGACACCCAGAAGCCCTTGACTTTGGGTGCTTGGGGCGAAGACAGTTGGAGCCGTGGGAGTGTCCTGGACCGAAGTTAGACCGTGAGATGTACTTGTTCTCCGTACGCCCTGCACTCACTGATTTATTTTACTTTGTGCCTTGACTACTGACTCGAAATAAAAAGTTAAACCTAACAACTACAGACAGATCCAGTCCAGAATCTGACTCCTGTTTAAACCACTTGCATCTTTGATTTCATATGACTCATTACATTATAATAAGGTGTCTTTAAATAAATTTCCTTGTGGGGTTTTGCATAATCCATCTGTTAGAAAGGCCTGGAGCGTAATATTTCAGCATGCCTTCTGGAGAATTCGCTGCTGAAATCGATGACAAATCGATAGCAACCCTTAGCCAAAAACTTAATCTTTTAAAATGTTTACTCAGAGTTTTGTAGATTTTTTTTTTTTTTAATGCAGGTATTTAAAAGCTCAAACTGTAAATCTGATAGAAACTAAATAAACACCTTTCTTTAATCTTTCACTTTTTTTAACTTAATCTCCCTTTCTAAAAATTACGAAATAAAAGCAGTATTGTGTCTCCCCTTAAATTCCACTAGGCCGGGTGTCTCTGAGTCTTTTGTTCAGTGATGGATCCCTGGGACCTAGAGCAGTTCTTGGCACATACTAAGTGCTGAATACATATTTGTTGAATGAATACATGATCATTATAAAAATTCAAATATTACAGAAAAACATGGTATAGGATGCCTCAGTCTTCCATATCTCTTTTCTCCAAATAACCATTTGTTCTAGTCTCTTAAGATTAAAGAACAAATCATTTATTTCCTGAGGAGTAAAAGTTTCATTATAAATATATATTTTTTCTAATCATTAATTAAACAACACCATGAAGAGTGAAAAGACAAGCAACAGAATGAGAGAAAATACTTGCAACACATGACTGACAAAGGACTAGTATCTAAAATATATAAAGAATGCATTCCTATCAATTAGGAAAACTGGCAAAACACTCAGACAGACATTTCGTAGAAGAGTAAATCTTACTGGTCCAAAAAAAAAAAAAACAAAAATTCAAGGTCCTCCATCTCATTAGTCATGAAAAAAGTGAAAATGAAAACCACTCGGTTAAGAGATTGGCAAAAATTTTATAAAGTCCTGCATTACTGAAGGTTGGTGAGGATTCTGAGAAATAACAGCTCTCATATATTGTCTGTAGAGTTTGCATAGGTTAATCCGCTTAGACACCTCTGACATTATCTTACAAGGCTGAATACGCAGCAGTTCCACTCCTGGATATCTACTAGAAATTCATGAACATAGCTGCGATGTTTGTAACATGCCCAAACTGGAAACAACCCAAATGTCTACCCACAGAAGAATGGATTAAAAATAAGGTATCGTCCAGCTATGTGCCTCTACACAGCAGTGAAAATGAACTAACGGCATCTTTGGGCAACAACATGGATGAATCTCACCAACATACAATTGTCATAGGGTTTTCTCATGGTTCTGCTGGGGCATCAGCAAGTTTGTTGTTTCAGTGTACACACTTGTAGAAATTCAGAAATGTCCAGCTGTGCGGACAGCTCCCATCCAGAGACCCAGTCTACCTGGAGGCTAAGGTGTTGTGTGGAGAAGTGGCCAACGTAGGTCATTGAAAGGGTCTGAGGGTATAGAGCGGACCATGAAGCCTCTGTTTCCAGGTTAGTTATATGTTTTGTACCATTTTTAATATTCTGCATTTGTACACTCTAATTTACTTGATTAAATGTGCTATACGAGATCGTTTATTTAATTTTGGCATTGTTTTCCAAATACTCCTAAAATTATCCTACTTTTCCATTTTCTAGTGTATTCGTTTCTGCTCTTATTCTTAATGTCTGCTATATTTCCCCTCCCTTTCCCTTCTTTCCTTTATTCCTTCCTTCCTCCTCCCTTCTTCCTTCCTTCCTTTCCTATTTTTCCTCCTTTCTTTTATTGTTTTTTGCTCTTTTTCTAATTTCTTGAATTGAATGCTTCATTCACACTTTGCATTAGTCTGGGTCCAATCAGGAGAGATAAATCACGCAGTAATCTGAATAAGGAACGTTTAGAGAAGTATTACCCACAGTAGGCGATTAGGGATTGGCTGGTAAAAAGTAAAGAGAACTCTAGAGAATACAGGAATAGCCAATAGCAGGAGCAGCCACTACCCTTACGGCTGAGATAGGGCATGGAAGGGAGAGGCCCCCTGGGGCTGAGATACAGACCTTGGTGGAGAATGTGTAGTCTACACTGTTGGATAGCAGAGAAATCTCTGTGGTGCTGTACTGGCAAAAGTTGCTGGAAATAGCCCTTGAGACCTGCAAAAAAAAATCTGCCCTCTAGTTTACAGGAAAAGCTATTCCCAGGGAGGTGCTCACTGGGGTCACAAAACCACTCAAGGGGGGCAAGGTTTCCAGGAGAAGCTACTAGATGTTGCTGCCCACTGCACTGCAGGAACCAGGCACTGGAGAAGCTGCAAGCAAATGCTGCAGGAGCCCGGAGGCGGAGGAGCTGCAAACAAATGCTGCAGGAGCCCGGAGGCGGAGGAGCTGCAAACAAATGCTGCAGGAGCCTGGAGGCGGAGGAGCTGCAAACAAAGGCTGCAGGAGCCTGGAGGCGGAGGAGCTGCAAACAAATGCTGCAGGAGCCTGGAGGCGGAGGAGCTGCAAACAAAGGCTGCAGGAGCTGCTGGAGAAGCTTTGAGCTAATGCCACAGGAACCTGGTGCTGGAGAAGCTGCAAGCAGTAGAAGAGGCGGGAGCACTCTGCAAAACAGCCCAAGGGAGGGCATGGGGGAAATGGGAGCTGCTGCCAGCCACACACAGCTACAACTGCAACTTCTCTCCAGCACACTCTACTGATAAAGCTTCAGTGCTAACTGGCAAACAAAAAATGTTTAAAGGGCCCAGATCCATTTTCACAGAGCATGCAAAAAGGATGAATCTGGAAGTGAGAGGCAATCTATTGATAATGGACACAGAAGTTTTCATTAATTCCTACTGAATATTAAAAACATTTAGAGCTATACATTTTGTTTTATGTATAAGTGTGCACTTCTCATAAATTTAAATGTGTTGACATGCTTGTATGTTACTCTTGTTTTCTAATTAGTCTGCACTTGATGCTCGGACTTCCTATGACTCAAGTATTAGATGGGTTTTATTTTTAGCTAATGAACACAGTTTTATTTACATTCTGTTGCTGTTAAAATGTTTATTTTTCTTATGTGTCTTTACTAGTTGTACTATTTGGAATCTATTAAAGTTTCCCTTATGACATTTCATAAATGCAGCATGGATATTTGAAAAGAATGCTTGTGTGGTAAAAAGCTCAAGACATATACGCAAGCTTTTAAATTGTGTAAACCACCAAAAACCAAGCTTGTTGCTGTCCAGTCGATTCCAACTCATAGCGACCTTACGGGACAGAGTAGAACTGCCCCAGAGTTTCCAAGGAGCACCTGGTGGATTCAAACTGCCCACCTTTTGGTTAGCAGCTGTGTCACTTAACCACTATACCACCAGAGTTTCCTTTAAATTATATATATTTGTTTACTTGATCTGTAGAAAACTGAGAAAAGTAGATTAATTTCTCCGTGATTTTTTGGAATTTGTTTAATTGCTCACAAATTTTATTTTGTATATTTTTATGCTATGTGATTTGGTACCTAAGCACTGATTAATGTAACTTGGATGACTACATCCGATTGTTATGGTACATTTCCCTAGATGCCTGGCACGTAATAGACATTAAATAAACACATATTTAATGGTGGCCTTAAATATTTTTAAAATAATTTTTGAATGCTATTTGTTAATCAGCACCAATATTATTTATATTGTTTGGAATATGCTTTAAAATACTGTACTGAAGGAAAAAAAAGTATATGGAAGAGATCACACAAGATTGACAAAAATGTTGATAATTACTGAAGCTGGGTGATATATGAGGATTAATTATATTTTTCTCCTCTCTTTCATTTACACTTAAAATTTCCATAATAAAAATTGTTGTATGCCATTGAGTCAATTCCAACTCATAGTGACCCTGTGGGACAGAATATAGCTGTCCCACAGGGTTTCCTAGGCTGTAATCTTTCTGGGAAGGAGCCCTAGTGGCACAATGGTTAAATGATGAGCTGCTAACCAAAAGGTTGATGGTTTGAACCCACCAGCAGCTCCGTGGGAGAAAGACCTGGCAATCTGTTCCCGTGAAGGTTACAGCCTAGGAAACCCTATGGGGCAGTTCTCTTCTGTCCTCCAGAGTCTCAGTGAGTCATAATCAGCTCAATGGCATACAACAACAACAACAACAACAGTCTTTACGGGAACAGATCACCATTTGTCCCAGTCACTGTCTACTTTGCAACAATAAAAATTAACTCAGGTTAATTTAATTTAGTTGGATTTAAAGAGAAAAGGTATCTATTAGAAGTATTTGGGGCTGCATTAGTTATCTATTGTTGTGTAACAAATTACTGCAAAATGTGGTGGCTTAAAAGCACAATGTATGTTATCTCACAGTTTCTATAAGCCAAGTGTCTGGGTCCCAAGGCTCTGGGCCTTGTACAGGCTGCCATTAAGATGTTGGCCAGGGCTGCAGTAAGGCTTGACTGGGTGTGGGTCCGCGTCCAGGCTAACTCAAGTAGTTGTTGGTGGCATTCAGTTCATGGTGGGCTGTTGGACTGAGGGCCTCAGTGTCTCACAATCTGTTGACCAGAGGGAGGCCTCGCATGGTTTCTTGCCATGTGGGCTTATAGGATGGCCAAACAGAGCCCAACCAGGAAGGAAAGCACTGTGGTAGTGGCTGAACACTGCACACCACCTCTGGCACTGCCAACTCAGCCAGATCCAGACCCCAGCTGTCTTCTACCACAGTACTTAGAAGTCATGTTTACATAATAAGTGGCATGGTCTGAAAGTATATAAAAATAATTCTTTCAAGAGAACATATAAAAATGAAAATTATTTTATTATAATCAAAAATAATAATAACCAAAAACTATCAGAGGAAATAACTTTCTTAATCCTACAATGGGAGAATGAATAAGTGATTATAAATACATATTTTTAATTTTAACTAAGGAACCTTTTCTACATTTTCTTTAGTAATATTTAGTAATATTTCGGTCTCATTTTTTATTACTTAGTCAACTATAATATTTAATTGTACTTTAGATGAAGGTTTACAGAACAAACTAGCTTCTCATTAGATAATTAGTACAGATATTGTTTTATGACATTGGTTAACAACCCCAGGACATGTCAACACTCTCCCTTCTTGACCTCAGGCTCCCTATTACCAGCTTTCCTCTCCCCTCCCATTTTGTTTTATGGGCCTGTCTAATCTTTGGTCGAAGGGTGAGCCTTAGGAGTGACTTCATTACTGAGCTGAAAGGGTGCCTGGGGGCCATGCTCTCAAGATTTCTCCAGCCTCTGTCAGGCCAGTAAGTCTGGTCTTTTTTTGTGAGTTAGAATTTCGTTCTACATTTTTTTCCAGTTCTGTCTGGGACCTTCTATGGTGATTCCTGTCAGAGCAGCATTTTTGTTTGTTTGTTTTCAAAAGTGGTGTATCAATGATAGATTCTGTAGTTCTCTTTTTCTCAAACATTATTTTAAGACAATCTACAGTAATAAATGTATTTTACTTCGTGTGTGTGTGTGTTACATATGTTTGTATGTTTTATGTGTATGTATGCACACATACACATGCAAAATTTAATTGCCTTTAGTATATGCTAGATACTTTTATGGAGCCCTCGTGGTGCAGTGGTTAAGAGCGCAACTGCTAACCCAAAGGTCAGCAGTTTGAATTCACCAGCCACTTCTTGGAAACCCTATGGGGCAGTTCTGCTCTGTCCTAAAGGGTTGCTATGAGTCAGAATGGACTTGACAGCAACAGTTTTGGTTTTTTGATTTCTCACATTGATCTCCTGTTCTGGTCTATTCCACTTAAGAATAACCGGTTACAATCCACCAAATTGATTCAGGACTTACTAACGGACCGATGTTCGGAAAACATGGCTGTAAACTATGCTCCATTATTTTTTGATGGAAGACATGTCAGAGGACAATTTGTTTTTCTTCTCCCTTTTGAGGTAAGCTGTTCCCCTCCACACCCCACCTGGTTGCTCGTAGAAAAAGTTTTTCCTTTTTTTTGAACTTTACTTTCTGGGTACTCTGTGTTCCTTCTTAGCTAAGTGGAATGCTGTCTGAGTTCAGCGGCATTTTCTTCTATTTATTTGATTATAAACCAAAGTTTATCACCTTTATTCCTAACTTCAGGCCTTTATCCTTTTGTTTAAGGTATAGGAGAGCTACCTCTAAATTACTGATTCTGTTTTCTGTACTACCAAATAAATTTTTCATTACTGTGACCATGTTTTAAAATTTGATGCTCGTTTTTGAATGTATCTGAAATTTTTTCTGCCATCAGATTCTACCTATGCCTATTTTCAAAACATATCAGTCAGTGGACTTTTACCTAGAATGTAGAATTACTCTATATATAAAGATTCTCAATAAAAATATGGGCAAATGACTTGAACAGACACCTAGCCAGAAAAAATGTACACGGGAAAAAATGTTCTCCAACATTAGTCAATAGGGAAATGCAGATTAAAACCACAACAAGATACTACTATACATCTACTAGAATGGCTAAAATTAAAAAGACTGACAATATAAAGTGTTGACAAGGTTTCAAACAACTGAAACCCTCATAAATTGCTGGCAGAAAACAGTTTGGCAGTTTCTTATAAAGTTACCACCATCTGACCCAGAAATATCACTCTTAAATAGTTAACTAATAGAGCTGAAAACCTATGTTCCTGCAAAGACCTGTGCATGAATGTTTATGATAGCTGTATTCATACATCATAGTCCACGTTGGAAACAATCTAAATTTCCTTCAGCCGGTGAATGGATAAACAAATTGTAGTTCATTCATACAACAAAACAGAATAAACTACCTGTCCGTGCAACAACATGGATGAATCTCAGAATGCATTGAGCTAAGAAGCCAAACACAAAAAGTTATACACTGAGGAGAAGGCAAAACTATAGTAACAGAAAAAAAAAAAAAATCCGTGGTCACTAGTGGCCAGAATGTGGGAAGAGGGGATTTCTTTGGAGGTAACTGTTTGAAATGACGGAAATAGTTTACATCGTAACTGTGGTAGTGGTTACATGCCTGCATACATTTGGCAAAATTTATGGAGACTGTACCCTTAAGCCCTGTCATGGACTGAATTGTGTCCCCCAGAAATGTGTGTCAACTTGGTTGGGCCATGATTCCCAGTATTGTGTGATTGTCCAGCATTTTGTCATCTGATGTGATTTTCCTGTGTGTTATTAATCCTATCTCTATGATGTTGATGAGACGAAATTAACGGCAGTTATGTTAATGAGACAGGACTCAATCTACAAGGTTGGGTTGTGTTTTGAGCCAATCTCCTTTGAAATATAAAAGAGAGAAGCAAGCAGAGAGCACCAAGAAAGCTGTGCCTGGAGCAGAGTGCATCCTTTGGACCCGGGGTCCCTGTGCAGAGAAGTTCCTAGATCAGGGCATGATTGGTGACAAGAACCTTCCACCGGAGCCAACAGAGAGGGAAAGCCTTCCCCTGCAGCTGATGTCCTGAATTCGCACTTCTAGCCTCTTAGACTGTGAAATAATAAATTTCTCTTTGTTAAAGCCATCCACTTGTGGTATTTCTGTTATAGCAGCACTAGATGACTAAGATATATATATATAATATATATATATATATATATTATATATATATATATTTAACTACGTACCATGCAGTTCTACTCTGTCCTATAGGGTCACAATGAGTTAGAATTGACCATGGCTGTGGGTTTTGGGGTACCCTTAAAAAGGGTGAATTTTCCTCTATGTAAATTATACCTCAATAAACCTGGCTTTAAAAAAAAGATAAAAGTAATTTGGTAGTTGCTTTTTCAGCTGTAAAACTGTTTTTCTGACTGCAGAATGTATCCATTTAAAAGATAATGCTCTTTAGACCCTTACAGAGACTATGAGATAGGATTTTTTTCTTTTTGGCTTCTTGTAGTAAATTTGCTTCCTAGAGAATATTTCTTATGCTCCCTCAGAAAAATTCCTTTGTTTTGGGCTTTTGGTTACTTTATTTGGCTACAGATTTTTTTTTTTTCCTAATCATTCTTAATGAGTCTCTTAACCAAACAAAAACCAAATCCTTTGCCGTTTCTGACTCATAGCAACCCTATAGGGCAGAGTAGAACTGCTCCATAGGTTTTCCAAGGAGCTGCTGGTGGATTCGAAATGCCAGCCTTTTCTTTAGCAGCTATGGTCTTAACCACTGTGTCACCAGGGCTCCTAAAGGGTCTCCAGGACTAAAATTTGAAAATATGAAAAAAAAAGTTGTTTACTTCTTACTCGATGTTTTCCTCCCTAGTAAAGGAGAAGAAGGAAGTTCCCAATTTCTGTAGTGTTGTGTGCTCTATTGGGTGTTCAGATGACCTGCATATGGGGCTTCTGGGAAGTAATGCTTGACTAAGCAGTTACTTCTTAGGCACAGTTTGGAGCGTTTTTTGCCATATGGAGCCCAGGGTCAGTATTGGGTAAGCACGATTGTTACCATGTTGACTGTACGAGCACAGCGGGTGGGCATATTCATAACTGGGACCTAAAACAATGATTACATTAGACTAACAAGTCAACAAAATTTAACCTATGTGTGCAACGTGGTCCAGGGAGATCGTGGAAATCTGGGAAACACACACCTTGTCTGGCGGGGGCATGTGCCACTCAGCTCCAGTCTATAGTTAGCACCTGAGAACGTGGGCTGGGTGCTGCCAGAGAACTTCTGCTTCAGAGAAGCCAGACATCCAGATTCTTTAATAAAAAATTTCCCAATTTTTTAAAGCCTTGGCAGCTAATTCAAAATTTTTAAAAATATTTTGTGGACCAATGATGTGTGGTCCTAACAAAATACACATGTGGCCTGCCGATCTGAACCCTCCGCCCTAAAAGCTGTTGTAGAGGGCGTCCAGTTTAGTCACTCGAGCCTAGACTGATTTTATGAAATACTGAATGGCTTAAAGTCCTTCAAATTGGTTATTTTGGGGGACACACACGCACAAGCACCTTTCGCATGGTCATTGTGATTGTGTAGCCAGCCTCTATTCCACCCCGCCCTAATATGTTATAACCATGTGGTTTGGTAATATTCCGCTGACAGTAACCCAGGCCCAAGCCAGTTAACAAACAGCCACGGAGGAGACCACAGCGCTCCCTCCAAACAAAGTGAAGATCAAAACCTTTGATGATGCTTAGAAGAAGAGGAACCTGGAAGAGAAGCCCTCTCTCTCCCCATGGATGAAAAAGAGCAATCCCAGAGCCTCAGCAGCTGTTGATACCCTTCTTGTAACCATAAAGGAGATCAGCCGGAGAACCAAGCCCAAACATCAGAAGTTGATCCAGGAGGATCACAAAGAAGTGGACTAAAAGTCTTGACCTCACTGGGCCTGCGCTCTGCCTCGCCAGCTGAGAGTTCAGCTGCACAATTTATAAAGCTATAAGCCAGTTTATGTTGGATTTTCTCTGCTGTTATTTATATACTTAGATAACTCACCTAATTCCTGCCCTATTATTATATAATATTTCATCATTGTTAAAGCCCACTGTGTGCATTAAGTCTCTCCTCCTCTCGAATATACATCTTCATATGTATATTAAGGAGCCCTGGTGGCGCAGTAGTTATGTGCTTGGTGGATAACCAAAAGATCAGCGGTTCAAACCCACCAGCCAAAAGATGTGGCAGTCTGGTTCCATAAAGATTACATCCCAGAAAGCTCCATGGGGCAGTTCTACTCTGTCCTATAGGGTCGCTATGAGTTGGAATTGACTCAATGGCAATGTGTTTGGTTTGCGATGAGCATTTATCTATAGTTAACATCGCTCATTTTCTAACTGTGTCAACCAGTACTCTCTTAGTAAAAAAAAAAAATCAACTTACACTTTCATTAGATGAAACTTTTTTTTTTTTTAAGTCAGAAGTGCATTAGTGGTATTGGCCTCAGGCACTGCTGGATCCAGGAGCTCAATGATGTCATCAGCTCTCTCTTGGTTCTGCTCCTTTTGGCTTCTCTTGTGCTGTTGGCCTCCTCATCTGCAGTGAACAAGCTCCTCTCTGCAGCTGGTGAAGATGGCTTCCAGCAGCACACACACACACACACACACACACACACAAACCGTTGCTGTCAAGTCTATTCTGACTTACAGTGACCCTACAGGATAGAGCAGAACTGCCCCACAGGGCTTCCAAGGAGTGGCTGGAGGATTCAAACTGCCACACCACCAAGACTCCAGATGCATGTATAATCATGATTTAGTAACCACAATGGGCAGAATTTTCTTCTCTCAACATTCATTCATCAATCTCAGACGAACCCTAGTTTGCCGTTCTTTTGTCCTGTGTCTGCCCCCTTGGACCAATTTCTGCGTCCAGAAGAATATGCTGCTATAACAGGTCCAGACTGGATCTTGTTCCCATCCATGCATAGGAGAAAGATGAGTTACTGTGATGGGGGGCTCCCGTTAGGACCACATGGACTGAACTGGGGAGGTGTTCCCTTAAAGAAAGGAGTTGGTGAAGAGGTTGTATTAGTTTACATTCTGCTGCCGTAACAAATTAGCCCAAATCTGGTGGCTGAGAATAAATGAAATATATTCTGTCATAGTTCTGGAGACCAGAAGTCTGAAACAAAGTTGTTGGCAGGGCCATTCTCCCTCCAAAGGCTCTAGGTGAGAAGTTTCTTTATTGCCTCTTTCAGCTTCCGGTGGCTCCTGGTGTTCCTTGGTTTATGGCTACATAATTCTAATCTCTGCCGCCGTCTTCACATGACCTATTTCCCTGGGACTCTCCGTGTCCTCTCCTTTTGTAATACGGCCACCAGTTGGATTTAAGGCCCACCATAAATCCTGGGGAGCTCTGGTAGCGCAGTGGTGAAGAGCTCAGGCTGTTAACAAAAAGGTCAGCAGTTCAAAAGCACTAGCTGCTCCTTGGAAACCCTATGGGGCAGTTCAACTCTGTCCTACAGGGTTGCTGAGTTGGACTCCACTTGACGGCAATGGGTTCGGCTTTTGGTTTTGGTATAAATCCAGGATCATCTCTTCTCAAGATCTTTAACTTAATTATATCTGCAAATTTCCAAATAAGTTCACATTTTGAGTTTTCGGGTGAACAAAGGTATGGGGGGGGGTTGGGAAGGAAGATTATTCAAAGCACTACAGAGAACCATGCTGTTAAAAAAGGAATGGGGGTGGGAAAAGGTAGTAACCAAACCAAACCCATTGCCATCAAGTTGATTCCAACTCATAGCGACCCTATGGGACAGAGTACAGCTGCTCCATAGGGTTTCCAAGGAGCACCTGGTGGATTCGAACTGCTGACCTTTTGGTTAGTAGCCATAGGTCTTAACGACCAGGGTTTCCGGGAAAAAGTATTGGGCAGGTCCAAATAATAGCTGCCAGAGTTCACTACAGCAATTAAGCAATCAGTATTGGATCCAGCATGATTATGCCTGGGGAATGGAAGGACACTGCTCAGTTCCTGTGCATTCAGGAGACAGGCTTGGTGGAAATCCCGCAGAGGGCACCGGTAATGGCAGGAAGGGTTGTTTATGCGAGGAAACTGAGAGTGCTCTAAAGAGAGACCTGAAGCTGAGTCAAGGACAAGAATGAAGGGAGGGAGCTGGAGATCAGGCGTGGGAAGGCTGTGATGAGTTTTCCCGCAAAGCCGGTTTTATTGCTCTTGTGTGACAGCAGTAACTTGCTTTACAAATGGATTTTCAAGTTCTTACAAAGTTCCTGACACGTAACACCCCGCTTTTTTTCAGATGTCAGCCTTAGAGCAATTGCCAGTCAAAGTGTAAACTGGCTTAAATTTTCTGCATTTCACAATGTGTATGCCCTTTGATTTAGCTATTTCCCTTCTCAGAATTTATGCAAAGGAAATGTTTATACACAGATATTTTGCTATAAGCTGTTCATTGCTGTTATAAATAGCAAAAGTTGGAAACAACCTAAAGGTCATACAAGATTGAGTAAGCAAAGAAATAACTACAAAAATAAAAGGATACACTGCAACCATTTAAATGCTGTTGTAGAAGCGTATGTAAAGAAATGGAAAGCTGTTCATAACATATTGTTGCATGAAAAATAACTTCCAAAAAGATATAATATTAACTAACTTTTATTATGCTCTTGCTATATACCAGTGATGCGTTGGTTAAGAGCTAAGCTACTAACCTAAATGTCGGCAGTTCAAATCTAACAGCCGCTCCTTAGAAATCCTATGGGGCAGGGCTACTCTGTCCTGTAGGGTTGCTATGAGTCGGAATCTACTCGATGGCTATGAGTTTTGTTTTTTTTTAAATATATCAGACAATGGTATTATCTGATTTAATCCATACCCACCAAACCATATATAAAAACCCATTGCCATCAAGTCAATTATGACTTGATTGGAACCCTACAGTACGTCCGCATATAGTTTCCAAGGCTGTAATCTTTATGGAAGCAGCCTGCCACATCTTTCTCCCACAGAGCAGCTGGTGGGTTCGAACCACCAACCTTTTGGTTAGCAGCTGAGTGCTTACCCACTGTGCTACCAGGGCTCTTTACAATAGCATTTGATAAGTATTATCATTTTCCCCATATTACTTAACTTCTCTGAACTTCAATTTCTTGACATATGGTTAAGACAGTTCACAGCCACGCTCCCTGGATTCAGACTTGCCTCTCTTACTAGCTCTGGGTCCTGGGACAAGTTATTTCTCTTTTTTAAAAGAAAACCCATATTACAAAATGTACTTTTATTACAGATCAGTACTCACATGCACACATAGACACACAGTTGAAGCAGAAACAAAAAAATTGAAAACCAATGGCTATTCTCTCTGCGTAGGCTGCATTGTAACATTTTGTTTTCTGCTCTATTCTATTCCATTTTAGTTATTATTTTTAAAATGATTGTTGCAGCCTACTGAACCCAGCCCACTAATGGTATAGTGCCTGGTACTCGGTGGATGCTCTATAAAGATAGCTATTATTCTTGCTGTTATTATTACTACTAGAAGTAGTAATGGTAGCATAGTACTGAAATTTTGAGAGGAGATGGCTAATGGCAGTGGCCTTCAAAAATATAGGGTGGTGGATTCCATTTATTTGGAGCTTATTATATGATTCTGGGTGGAGAAATAGTCTGTAAACAGGGTAAATTACCACAATTATCACAAATGTAACAGATCTAAGAAAGCAAGTGGGTTTATACCCTACTTCAAAATGAACTTGGTTGCCAATGATGGCGGTAGAGCTGGAAATCTGGTCTAGGGAGGCAGCCAATACTAGAAGGAGTGAGTCAGAAGACTGGTTGGGCTGACAAACTTTAGCAGTATTAGGACTCTTTCCTTTGCAGGTGATAGAAAACCAAAGCCAGGCATAAGGAAAAAGAATTTATGGTTTATATAACTGAAGACTCAGTAGTAGACCTTCAGAGCTACTTGTTGGATCCAGGTGCCTAAATGAGTCCTCAGAAAGCTGCCTTTCATGATCTCTTGGTTATACCTTATTGTACTGGCTTCTCTCTCAGCCAGGTGCTTCCTTTATGGTGACCTCTGGAAGCTCCAGGAGATAGTCTCTCAGCTCCAAGTCTAGAAGAAAGAGAAAGTTTTTCTTGCCAAGTTCCAATAAAAGGGAAGGTCCTGGATCTCCTTGGCTCACACTGTACCCATATGCCATTCTGTACCCGCTGCTCCAGCCAGGTGGATAAGTTTCTGAGGCTGGCCAGCGTCCTAGAACTGTGTGAAAGGAATGAGAAGTGGGTGGGTTGTCAAAGGAAACCAGGTTGCTGCTGCCAGTAGTAGGGAGAACAGGCAATGACCACTATAGCTAGAAAGAGTTCAGAGCCAGACGGAGGATCAGAAGTCCATATGTTCGGACAGCAGGTACCAGAAACCCACATGAAGCCAGTGGGTCATACCCAGACTCAAGAACCTGTTGCCGTCGAGTTGATTTCAACTCATAGCGACCCTATAGGACAGAGTAGAACTACCCCATAGAGTTTCCAAGGAGCACCTGATAGATTCATACTGCCGACCTTTTGGTTAGCTGAAGTAGCTCTTAACCACTATGCCACCAGGGTTTCATAAAGGGCTAAAATCTAGGCATGAACTACCTACAAACTTTTGATCCTGGGCAGCAATAGAATTCACAGCTCCAGTGACCCACAAGTGCTTTGCTGGCTTGATATGTGCACAGATCTATCTAGTCAGGGGGATCCTCATGAGACAGGAGGGAAGTGACCTAGAACAAGAGAAGTGCTTTGGACTTCAATTAAAAAAAATCCTCAGGCAACCCTAGCGTGAGTAGTACTATTTCCATATATGCACGAGGAGGCTGAGCTCACAGTTAGGAGGGGATGAAGTCAGTATTTCAACCCAATTTTATTGTACCCAAAGCCATGCTCATTACCCTTCGCCTGAAATTTTCTTCCCAAATTTGCCTGACTGGTGAATTTCTACTCACACTGAAGACTGTCGAGATTTACCATGCAGTCCTCTGGGCTCCCTAACATGTATTCACACTACCACTGCAGAATCTTCTAACAGTACTGAGTGCCTTAGTTCCGGGTATATATACTGGTCAGTGGTCTCCGAACTTTGTTGATTATGGACCTCTACTGGCCAAAACTTTGGCGGCTGCCTCCTCTATATATGTTTTCATTTATTTATATATATGTATATTTATAACACACATATACTCATTACATGTCTGTAATATTCATGTTAGCATCGGTGTCAGGCAGTGGTCCTAGAGGACAATGACTGGATGATTCGATCTTCATCCAGCGCTTAGCACAGCACTCGATCCGTAGTGACGGCAACGGGATTTTCTAATAAGAAACCTTGAACATACACTCTAACACATGACGTAATTGTTCATCATAGCTAAATACTTGCTGTATGTTAATTCAGAAAATGTAATCCTCGTACTGACTCTGAAAATAGGCACTTCTTTTTTCATTTTAGCAATGTGGAAGCTGAAGTTCAGAGAAATTGGAGTACCTAATTCACACGGAGACCCTGGCGGTGCAGTGGTTAAGAGCTATGGCTGCTGACCAAAAGGTCGGCAGTTTGAATCCACCAGGCGCTCCTTGGAAACCCTATGAGGCAGTTCTACTCTGTCCTATGAGATGGTTATGAGTCAGATTCGACTCGACAGCAACAGATTTGGGTTTTTGGTTTTAAGTTTACACAGTACACGGTAAACATATTCTAACCCAGGTCTTTGGACTCCTCACAGATGTTACAACTTTAAACCCCATGCTAAGGTCTATTTTAACACATAAAGTGACAATGGGTCAGAATATTTTAAATCGATGCTGTTGTGGAGAATTTGGAATATATGGCCATTAAACACAGCCTTAACATTTTTCCTGGTTTGGGATTTTGTCTTTTTAACTGGATTATAAGGTTTTCTATGCTCATGAAGGAGCGCTGGTGGCAAAATGGTTAAGCTCTTGGCTGCTAACCCAAAGTTCACCAGGTAGAAGACCTGGCGGTCTGCTCACAGTAAGATTATAGCCTAGGAACCCCTATGAGGCGGTTCTGTTCTGTCCGGTAGGTTCATTGTGAGTCAGATTCGACTCGACGGCACACAATAACAGCAACAACATGCATACGTGATTTTTTAAACATTTTTCCATCCCTCCTTGCATTGCTCTGATGCTTAACAAATGTTTTTGGTTGGGTTATTTTGGGGAAGGACCAGGGAAAGGTGGGTGGAGAGATGCAGGGTGTGGGGGTGGAGAGGTGCTGGGTAGGCTGGAGGTAGAGTAGAGCCAGGGCTCTGGCTGGCCCACTCTTGCCATTGACTATGGGCTGACCCTCAGCCCACCTTTCACCTTCACACCACAGGCTTCTGAGCCTCGCAGTAGCCATGGAGAAAACGCTTGTTCATAATTGTTTGATTAACAGAAGTATCTAATGGAAACAAGAAAATTCTACAGAATGTTAGGTACAAAGATTTGAAAGCTCAACCATTCATTAGTGAGAGCGGCACAGCAGCCACTGTTCCGGAGTTACTGAGGACTTCTTTACAAGAACATTCTTCAAGATTAATCCCCAGTAAAAAAACTGAAGGTTAAAATAAATGGAAAGATGCCCATGAGGAAACAGTGTCTGTACGGCTGGCTAACCCACTCCACTGCTGTCAAGTGAATACCGACTCATAGCGACCCTATAGCACAGAGCAGAACTGCCCCAGAGAGTTTCCCAGGAGTGCCTGGTGGATTCAAACTGCCACCCTCTTGGTTAGCAGCCATAGTACTTAACTACTATGCCACCAGGGTTTCCGCTGGCTAACAGTTGTTACGAAAAACAAAGGGGCTGCTTAATAATGAAGCAGAACCCAAAGGTGGGTAGACATGTTGTCCTATTTTAAGCGCCACAGCATCATAGACATAACCTGAGCAACAGAAAACATTAACTGATATGGGAATCTGGACATGAGACGGTGTTCTAATTTGCTGACAGTCCCTCGCTACCGCTTACCACCACTAGATCGCCAGCAACATGCAAGGCATTGCGCCATCTTGGAAATGACTCCTTAATCTATGTGTTCCAAAGGTGGAGTGATGGCCTCAGCTCCTTTTACGTTAAAAATTGAAGCAATTCTGTGTAGACAGGCCTCAGAACAACCCAGCTGTGCCCTCTAGTGATCGTGCTGTCCTCTTGCTTTGTTAGGAGTCTTGAAAAACACCATAACAAACGTGCTCTGGGTGCCTCTTCTATCTTACACATTAGCTTTCTGTGGGGGATGACCGCCTGGAAAATAACGCTGCTCTGGAACTAATTATAGTGAATATTGAGGAAAAAAAAAACAAAAACTCAGTTCTTTATTTTTAGTGTCTGAAGTTTTATTTACTTATCTTTTTTTTTTTTTTTTCCACTTACAAATTCCAGTATACATTCCCTTTTGGGGGCCATTGGTGAAACTGATTTCTTCAATTTCACACCAGGGGACTGGATTTAAGTAGAAAGAATTCTTCACAGAACCAATATTGCAAGTAAACTGGATCAAGTTAGGGACAATTGTCTTCTCTTAAGGAGTGTTAATCTTCTTTAACACATGTGATAGAGGAGTGGCAAGAACTCCGTCAGGGTGGAGGAATTTTAGGTCAAATTTACGTCTTGGCTTGATTTGACTTACCAGGTATATACATGTATGTGTCTCGATTTCTGTGCTGGGTTGTAAATTTCTTGTATATAGGTCTTCTATTTTGTGGAACTTGATATTCCAGACCTTTACACCACATGGTATCTAATGCCTCCACTTGGTTCGTTCACATATGCAAAGGCAAATTCTTATTTTCCCCTACTCATCTACCTCCACCTCAAACTGCTCCTTCACTCACCTTTCCCATCAAAGGTAATTCCTTGTCATAGATGCAAAGATATATATTTCAGAGGAAGGAGAGAATGTACACAATGGGCTTTAACAGTGATGAAATATATAATAGGGCAGGAATTAGGCTGAGTTATGTTTTTGTTGTTAGGTCCCGTCAGGTCCGTTTCAACTCATGGCAACCATAGGTACCACAATATACTGCCCGGCCCTGTGCCATGCTCATAATCATTGAGCTACCTTTGTGCTTGAGTCCATTGTTGCAGCCACTGTGTCAGTCCATCTCATTGAGGGTCTTCTTCTTTTTTGCTGACCTTCTATTTTACCAAACATGATATCCTCTTCCAGGGACTGGTCCCTCCTGATAACATGTCCAAAGTATGTGAGACATAGTCTCGCCATCCTTGCTTCTAAGGAACGTTCTGACTGTACTTCTTCCAAGACAGATTTGCTCATTCTTCTGGCAGTCCATGGTATATTCAGTATTCTTAGCCAGCACCATAATTGAAAGGCATCAATTCTTCTTCAGTCTTCCTTATTCATTGTCCAGCTTTCGTATGCGTATGAGGCAATTGAGAATACCATGGCTTGGGTCAGGTGCACCTTAGTCTTTAAGGTGACATCTTTGCTTTTTAACAGTTTATAGAGGTCTTTTGCAGCAGATTTGCCCAATGCAATGCGATTTTTGACATCTTGGCTGCTACTTCCGTGGGTGTTGATTGTGGATCTGGCCCTAGATAGAATACAACGAACAAGCATAGGAAGGCTCTGGAGAAGACAGCCTAAGGATCTCAGGACTTGGGGAACAGCATGGTGGTGAGCTTCTTGGATTTCCTTGTTCTCTTCCATATAATCCAGACAAATTGTTACCTCCAACCTGGAGCTGCCAACAGGCATGACAAAAGCAAACAAGCAAAAAACAACCCCAAGAAAAGCCTGTTCCTCTGGCCAGAGGATCAGGAAAGCGATGACCCAACAACGCAAACCCGTTTGGTAACACCCACCCTGCTCCAGCCAGACACCAATTGAAAAACCACCTCCCCTTCCTTTGGTTTCAGCCAGGCCAGACAGGTAGTTGATATTCCACCCTTCCTTCATCCACTCCACTCTCTCTGCCAGAAGAAATAGATGGTGATCCTCTAATTCCCTTGCCAGGATACCCTTGGAGGATCTGTATGGGGAGCTGATCCTCCTACCTGAAGCAGGTGGTATTTTGACTCCCCTGCCAGGGTGGCATCCATTGGATCACTCTCCACCCGGCATCAATAAGACTGAATAAGGTGGGGCCAGTCGGGGGTGGTCAGGCCTCAACTTTCCTCCTCCCCCGGTGTCATTGGGTCTGGCGGGGAGCTGAGACTCCACTCTTATCTGATGATAACAAAACCGAATGAGGTGGCGTCAAACTGGACTACTCAGTACCCTCCCCCTCCCCCTCCCCAATCAGTGGGTCCCAGCAGGGAGTATGAGCTTCACCTCCAATCTGCAGCAACAGATCAGTGGGAGTCAGCCCTCTGCTTCCCCCCTCCCTGGTGTCAGGAGGGCCTAGCGGGGGGCTAAGCTTATACCTCCACTGAGGAGTAAGAAGGCAAAGTGAGCAAGCGATGGCCCACTTTCACAAGAAAGGTGTTGGTGGGGGCGTTCAAACTCCACCCCACCCCTCTGCAACAAGGCAGTGTGAGTTGATGTTATACTTTTGTAGGGGTGGTTTGGGTAGGGCCCAGCAGGAAGCTGGGGTGCATGTCCACTTATCTCTGGCACTACACTTGAAGGGGGGACTGTTTGCTTAAAAAAAAGATTAAATAGGATCCCGAGTCTCATCTCATAATATTCAAATGTTCAGGATATGTCATGGATTGAATTGTATCCCTCCAAAATATGTATCAACTGGGTTAGGCCATGATTCCAGTATTGCGTGGTTGTCCTCCATTTTGTGATTTTCCTGTGTGTTGTAAATCATAACCTGTGCCTATAGTTAAAGAGGATTTGGGTGGCATGTAACGCCCTTGCTCAGGCCACATCCCTGATTCAATCCAAAGGGAGTTTCCCTGGAGTGTGGCCTGTACCGCCTTTTATCTTACAAGAGATAAAAGAAAAGGGAAGCAAGCAGAGAGCGGGGACCTCATATGACCAAGAAAGCAGTGCAGGGAGCAGAGCACGTCCTTTGGACCCTGGGTTTCTGTGTGGAGAAGCTTCTAGTCCAGGGGGCAGATTGATGACAGGGACCTCCTCCAGAGTCAACAGAGGGGGCCTTTCCCCGGAGCTGACACCCTGAGTTTGGACTTCTAGCCTGCTAGACTGTAAGAGAATAAATTTCTCTTTGTTGAAGCTATCCACTTGTGGTATTTCTGTTACAGCAGCACTAGATCAGTGAGACAGGTTACAATAAAAAAATTATTCATCATACCAAGAAACCACAATTGGAATGAGAAAAGCAAATCAATACCACGATGAGTTAGATGTTGGAATAATATGAGAAGGATTGCAAAGCTGACATTATTAAAATGCTTCATCAAGCAGTTGAGTTCTCTTGAAACTAATATAAAAGAGAAAATCTCAGCAAAGTCACAGAAGTTGTAAAAAGAAACCAAATGGAAATTGCAGAACTAAAAAGATATATTAACTGAAATAAAAATGTCTCTGGATGGGCTTAATAGTAGAGTGGAGATGACTGAGGATAGAATCAGTGAACTTGAGGACAGATCGATAGAGCACACCCAATCCCAACAACAGAGAGAAAATAAACTGGAAAAAGAATGAATAGTCTCAGAGACCTGTGGGACAATAACAAAAAGGCTATCATTCGTACCATCAAAGTCCCAGAAGGAGGGGAGAGTGGGACTAATAAAGGATCCAAAGAAAGACTTTCTAAATTTGGCAAAAGACATGCACTTACAGACTCAAGAAGCTGAGAGAAACTCTAATAGGACAGATGCAAAGAAATCTATGCCAAGACACATGTTAGTTAAACTTCTGGACACTAAAGACAGAGAAAAAAAGTCTTGAAATATGGATCAGATGGTGCCATTCTCCTGTTTAAAACCTCCAACGACTTCCCATGGCATAACTTAACCCTTTTGTGCTCACGGGCACCTCTAGGGAACAAGTACTTTTTCTGCCTCTGCAGGTTTATTGGGAAGCTGCTCTACCACTGACAGCGTACGCTGATGCAAGGCAGGAGCCTTCATGACTATTTGAAACCGAGGAAATGGGCGTGTACCACAAATTACTGTTTTCACAGGGTGTTGTATGAGGTGTCTGAATTTTTGGTAGGAAAAATAGACAGTTTGGAAATTTTTATTTATGACGCATATATACCAATAGACCCTGGTGGGGACTCTGGGGTATAATTAGTGGTACTTCATATGTACCACTGAGCACTTAGGGTAGGCTTGTGGGAGGGGACAAGGAAAAAAAATCCATACTACTTAGCAAAAATTCAGACACACTCAATGACTCAGTATGCTCCCGTTAATGAAAACATACGGTATCAACAAAAAATTCAAAGCAGAAAATAATTGGTTCACGAAAGGGTGAAGGTAAAGTCTTAGAGTGGACTACAATATTCTGTAGACGCCATGCACACTTGTCCTTAGCAGCACCAAGCTTATTTCAACTCAGTACCTTTTCATAATCCCAAGCCACAAATTTTCTTCTCTTTCTCTTTTGAACAAGGCAAAGTGCCATCTGAATATACGAGCAGTGTGCAAGGCACATTAGTTACAACACGTAAATCCTTTGTGCTAGGCTTATCCAAGTGGTGTGCATTAGTAATGTTATTTTTAAATATATATACTAGCAAATGAAAAGTAGTTTAAGAGGAGCAGATAGGATTGCTTTGTCAGCCACTGAATAAAGCCACCTGTGGCACCATATATATCAACAGGATAATATAAAGCCATTTTTTCTTGTAATTCATATCTTTCCTCTGGGTCTTCCTCTTGCTATTGAGTGGTGAATGGCCAGAAGAATAAATAAGCATCTGTCTTGGAGAAAGTACACCCAGAGTGCTCCTTGGAAGCAAGGATGGCAAAACTTCACCTCACGTACTTTGGACATGTTATCAGGAGGGATCAGTCCCTGGAAAAGGACATCATGCTTGGTAAGGTAGAGGGTCAGCAAAAGAGAGGAAGATCCTCAATAAGATGGATTGACACGGTGGCTTCCACAAAGGGCTCAAGCCTAGTGACAATTGTGAGGGTGGTGCAGGGCCAGCAATGTTTCGTTCTTTGTACGTAGGGTCGCTGTAAGTCACAACCAACTTGACGGCACCTAACAACAACGGCTAACAACATAGTGTGGTGGGCTGACTTTAAAAAAAAAAAAAAAAATTTTTTTTTTTCATCTCTGATTCCTTATATTCACAACTTTGTATAATTTCCTCCCTTAATGACTTGCTTCTAACCAATGCAATGTATGAAACGTGATGGGTGGCCAGTTTCTCAAACAGATTATAAGAGAGTATTGCTTCTGGATAAGTAGCAGACTCTCTCGTTTGCTAGCTTTGATGAAGCAAGAAAGAGCTGCAGTATAGAAAGGTCCACATGACAAAGAGCTGAAGGTGGCCCCCAGCTGACAGCCAGCAAAGAACTGAGGCCTTCAATCCAACAACTCACTAGGAACTGAATTCTGCCAACAACCATGTAATCTTGGAAGCACATCCCTCCGCTACTAAGCCTTCAGATGAGTCCTCGGCCTGGCTCACACCTTGATTGCAGCCTTGTGAGAAACCTAGAAGCAGAGACCACAGCTAAGCCCCAAATCCTGACCCACAGAAGCTGTGAAATAATAAATGTGTGTTGTTTTAAGTTGCTAAGTTTGTGGTAATTGCTTAAAAAAAAAAAAAAAAACCTGTTACTGTCAAGTCAATTCTGATTCATAGCAGCCCTACAGGACAGAGTAGAACTGACCCATAGGGTTTCCAAGGCTAGATTCTTTTTTTTTTTTTTAAGATAAATTATTTTATATATTTCTAAAAAAAGAAAAACATAATACTACCATGTCAATCATTGTAAGATGTATCCCAATTGAAGACGTGCTAAAATGCAAAAAAATACATATCTTAGAGTATATATGAATTATGGTATATGTTATTTTCAGATCTAATTATTATTTTTTATTGTACTTCAGCTGAAGGTTTACAGAACAAACTAGCTTCTCATTAAACAATTAGTACACATTTTGTTTTGTGACATTGGTTACCAACCCATGACATGTCAACACTCTCCCCTTCTTGACTTTGGGTTCTCTATTCCCAGCTTTCCTGCCTCCTCCTGCCTTCTAGTCCTTGCCTCTGAGCTGGTGTGCCCTTTTTGTCTTGTGTATGTGTGTTTTTTAATGGGCCTATCTAATCTTTGGCCAAAGGGTAAGCCTCAGAAGTGATTTCATTACTGAACTGAAAGGGTATCCAGGGGCTAACTCTTGGGGTTTCTCCAGTCTCTGTCAGGCCAGTAATTCTGGTCTTTTTGTGTGTGTATGTGAGTTAGAATTTTGTTCTACATTTTTCTCCAGCTCTGTCTGGGACCCTCTATTGTGATACCTGTCCAGTAGTCAACGCTGGTAGCCAGGCACCATCTAGTTGTGCTGGACTCAGTCTGGTAGAGGCCGTGGTAGTCGTGGTCCGTTAGTCCTTTGGACTAATCTTTGTGTCTTTAGTTTTCTTCATTCTTCCTTGCCTCTGAAGGGATGAAACCAGTGGAGTATCTTAGCTGCTTACAGGCTTTTAAGACCCCAGACGCTACTCACCAAAGTAGAATGTAGAATATTTTCTTTATAAACTATGTTACTCCAATTGAGCTAGATGTTCCCCAAGACCATGGTCCCCACAGCCCTCAGCCCAGTAATTCGATTCCTCAGGGAGTTTGGATGCGTCTATGGAGCTTCCATGACCATGGTTAAATTCTTTATGGAAGCAGACTGCCACATCTTTCTCCCGTGGAGCGGCGGGTAGGTTCAAACCACAGACCTTTTGATTAGCAACTGAGTGCTTAACCACTGTGCCACCAGGGCTCCTTTTAGTAAATGCTTACCCAGCAATAAAAACCTAATATATGTAGACATAATTTAAAAATTGCTTAAGGGAGGTTTGTGGAGCAAACTTTCTGAATTATTGTGAGTCTGAAATGTATTTTGCTTCTACTCCTTAAAATGGAGGCAAAATAATTTAGCTAGGTATAAAATTCTAGATTGACAGTTATTTTCTGTAAGCACTTGAGAGGTACAGCTGCATTGTTCTTCAGCCTCTGTTGTTGCTCATAAGAACTATGCCAGTCTAATTATCATGTTTTTGCAGGTAATCTGTCTTTTTTCTATCTGTTTTTCTTTAAATTTTCTCTTTATCTTTGATGTATTTTGTGAATTTATCTTTCTTTATTCTTTTAGTACTCAGAGATTATTTTTAATCTGAAGATTCAGGTCTTTCTCCAATCTTGGAAAAATTATGACTGGCATGACTTTGAATATTGCCACTCCATCAATCCCTCTAATCTTTCTTTCTCTAATTCCTATTAAATGTAGGTTGGATCCTTTCAATCTAATATTCCTTTCTTTTAATTATTCCTTGTATTTAGAAAAGTCCTTTCTCACAGTGCTACCTTCTGGGTCAATTCTTTAAGCACTACCTTTTAACTTAAGGAGTATAGAGAGTAAGCCACCTATTGAGTTTTTATTTTAGTAACGATATTTTTATTTTCAATATTTCTGATTTTTTTTTCTTATCACTCTGTTCTTTTATCTATGCTTGTTTTTGTTTTATAGTTTCTTATTCATTTTAAGTGAATGGTATTCCTCTGAAAATTCTGAACCTGCTTTCATACTCTTCCAAACAGTTCATCTTAGTGAGTTCATGTTCTGATTGTTGACTTCATTGTCTGTCTTAACATTCAATTTTTTCGTGTATTTTGGTATTTGTGTTTGAAGGCTCAGTGTGAGTGCGTAGTGTTTAATTTAATTGTTTACAACTTCTTTATTCCTTTTTTAGTAATTTATAGTTGCCTCCACCTGCTCTCTATGCCCACAGTCCAGAGCTAGGTTTTATATTGGTGATTTGGGACTCCTGCTCCTTGGGTGTTGCAAATGGTTAAAGCGTTCAGCTGCAAACCGAAAGGCTAGAGGTTCAAGTTCACCCAGAGGTACCTTGGAGGAAAGGTCTGGCAATCTACATTTGAGAAATCAGCCATTGAAAACTTGAGGGAGCACAGTTCTACCCTGAAGCACACGGGGTTGTCATGAGTCAGAATCGACTAGATGGCAACTGCTATTTTTTTTTTTTTTTTTTGGCTCCTCAGTGTTATTGAAGATACTGAAAGTCCAGCCACAGAAAAAGCAAGTGGCTTGGATGGTTCCCTGACCAGTAGGCTATGCTTGTGTTCTTGCATCTCCCTGGATCCAAATTAGTTGCAGCCCTCAGCAGCAGGGCAGCTTTTTTTTAAGCCTTCTTTTACAAGTAAGTGGACCCCATCCATGCCACTTGTTCAAGCAGTGAACTTGTCTTTTGTTGGCTCTTCCCCCCTACCAATTAATCAGCCCTGGTGGTGCAGTGGTTAAAGCAATCAACCCCACCAACAGCTTGCTGGGAGAAAGATGTAGTGGTTTGCTTCTGTAGAGATTTAGAGCCTTGGAAACCCTGTGGGGTCACTATGAATTGGGATCGACTCCAGGGCAGTGGTGGGTGAAACTTTTTAAGTTCCCATTACCAGGCAGGGGAGCCCTGGTGGCACAGCAGCTAAGATCTACCAGATGCTCCTTGCAGACCCTATGGGGCAGTTCTGCTCTGTCCTGTAGGGTCACTATGAGATGGAATTGACTCAGTGGCAGTGGGTTTGGGTTTTTTTTTGACCTGGCAGGAGTCATACTCCCCATAACCACTGCTTCTGTCCTTGGAGGCCAACAGGTATTGAGCCCACTCACTGCTTTTCTGGCCCATGGAGTTGTTTTTCTGATTATACAGATTTTTTACTTTCTCAAGCATGTAGTCATCCTTTCTGTGAACGAATATATAATGAGCACATGATATGTGCAAAGTGTTTGGGTGAGAAGCACATACACACATCAGTTAAACATAGATTCTATCCTAGAGGCATTTAGAGCATAGTTGAAAAGATAAAACAGGCACCATTTTCATAGATTTACCAGCATTTTAGAGCGCTTGCTCTGTGTGAAATACTACCTGTGTGTTAACACATTTAATCCCCATAACAGCACCATGTAGTGAGTGCTATAATTATACTTTCCCATTCTTCTGTAGCCTTGCTTTGAGGAACGCTGGAGCAGACTGGTTAACTCTCCTGCAATGGCACAGCTCACCCATGGAAGAACAGGAAGCAGGCTGACTGCAGGGTCTGGGGAGAGCAAAAGGAAATCAGTCTTGGGATAAACGACTGAATGGCAGGCCAGGTGCACTTGACTCTGATGCAGTGGGTGATAAAGAACTTTTGAAGGACTTAGATTAGGGGAATGATCAACGATTAAGAAGGTCAGTCTGGTTTTAGCAGGCAGGTTGGGCGGCTCAGAGCAGGAGAGGCTCCAAGGAGGAGATGATGAGGTGATGGGGGCCTGGTTAGCCTGGTGGTATTAAGAATGGAGCAGAAAGTACAGAAAAACAGCATCAGAAACAGACGTAAAGGGGGGAAGAGACCAGAGGGAAGAATGTCAAAGAGTCCCACCGTTACAAAGTCGTGTGCCTCTAGAGCATGGCCTTTTTGCTTGGAATACTGTTTTCTCAGTTTTCAGATGAGATGCAGTGAGATTAGAGTCTCTAAACTAGAAGCAGACATGATTTGTTTTGTTTTATAAAGACCTAATAATGTATTTACTACAAATTTGAATAAATGTCAACATTTAAACACTGGGATTACATGCAAATCTCAATTTCTGTCTTCTCTTGAAAACCTGGAAGGTCTGGTGACACCAGGCTCTTAGTCTCACGTGGCAACAACTTGCTTCACCCTGAGTAGCAGCTGCTCTGATAGGTCACCACAGTCCTCCTACCCTCCAGCCCCCAGTTTGCTTCAGTCATATCAATCCTATTGCCTGTCTGAGCCTTGTAGGCATTTGGCCTTTTTTTTTTTTTTTTAAATCCCAGGGCCAGACGATTTTCCAGTTTTCCCAGTACTAAATCTTGTGATTCTGTAACTCTCAGATGCATATCCTAAAAGCTGGGGGAGTGCAGTGGGAAGTGATAATAGTGATAAGCCAAAACCAAACCAAACCCATTGCCTTTGAGTCAATTCTGACTCCTAGCGACCCTATAGGACAGAGTAGAGCTGCCCCATAGGGTTTCCAAGGAGTGCCTGGTAACTGTCTGGCCCCAGGACTAGCTAGCACTCCTTACTGTTGATCGCTGCCCTGGGAACATCAGCTACTTTTGGAAAAAAGATGAGTTAGTGCGAAGTGTATGGACAGATGAGGGCCAAGCTATCACGGAGACCGTGAATGGGATGACGTTGATCAAGACACTTGCTATCAAAGGTAGAGGAGTGAGAAATCTCAGTCCTTGGGATTGCCCTTGCCAGGAGCCAAACCACTGGAGGAAGACACCTAAGGTGGTAACAAAGCTTTAAGAGAAGGGCCAAGAAAGGCTCTGAAAAAGGTTTAAAGATGGAGAGGGGAAAGGAAGCAGTGACCGCGTGGAGAAGGGGAGGGTTGCTTAGTAACCAGGCATTTGCCAGCCCTTTTCTTTTGCTGAGGAACTGTGAGTGCAAACCTGGGGTCTGCACTGAGGGCCAACAGGTGAGCTATTGCCAGGTATTTATCAAACCAGGCTTATAGACTACAGTGAGCAGAGCTGTTTCCACAAGATTGTCCCGCCTGTGCTGGGCAATGAAGCTCCCAAACAAAAACAAAAAACAAAACATTGCCGTCGAGTCCATTCCGACTCATGGCAACCCTATAGGACAGAGTAGAACTGCCCCACAGGGTTTCCAGGGAGCACCTGGTGGATTCATACTGCCAGCCTTTTGGTTAGCAGCCAAGCTCTTAACCACTGCACCATCAGGGCTCCTAATCAAATAAAGATGTCTAAAATATGTAATACATTTAATAAAATATGGAAAAGTGTACATAATCTCTGTTTTCAACATGAAACTACAGGTGGCATATTTTTCCTAAAATGTGCATGTATGCATTTTACATCTTCGATTATCATAATTTTTATTCATACTTTTTTATTTTATTCATTTTGATATTGGAGAAAAAATAACTAGGCAGCATTCACTATGAAACTTATATAATTCATAAAAGCAAAGGAAAGTATATGTATGAATGGAAAGGACAGTCTTTAATAATAACTGGGTAGGTTGAGATATGAATAAGAGAAATGGTTTGCCTGCTATGATATGTTTTTGGAAGAGCTGATATTAACCAAGTTCCGAGCTTTATTTGCTTTTCCATTTAGTAAACGTTTATTAGGCACCTATTTTTTTTTTTTTTGCTGGGAACTGGGTGGGAGGCGGAGGGAAGAAATAATTTGAATAAAACTCAGGGCAGGCTTCAAGGAGTTTACAACTTGCTCCGATCACATGAGGCCTGGTGACAGGGACCAGCATTTAGTTTGGGGTAGATGATCACCTACTTCAAAGTGTGGCGTGACCCACAATTCCAAAACATCTCCCCTTATTGACCTGACAATGGAGGCCATCTGTGAGGATGGAATCAGATGGAATCCCGAACTGGTACCAGGTCTCTAGTTTGGTAGAGTAAGCAATACATTCATTCCCTTCTTCCAAAGTGTACAGAATACGTGTAAGTTATAATTCTGTTTTTCCAATCAATTCGTAAAATGGAAAGTGGCTGAGCCAGCTCTGCATAAACTGGCCATATTTTCTATTTCTGGTAAAACTGCTTTAACAACTATTCAGAGTTATTTTAGGGCAGCACTCATGGATTATGAAGACTTTTTTTTTTTTTAACTTCAGGAAAAGGTTAAGACAACTGGACCAGGATTAGGAAGACAGGAATTTGTGAGAAAGTGAGGTAATATTGTAAGGTTCTGGATTAGCTTCTTTGGCCAAATATTACCAGTTTCGAAGAGTATAATCAGGTGCGTGTCAAGGGTTGGCTTGGCCTGATTTCTGTCCTTATCCCCATAGTCATTCCAAATAAATTTCCTGTAAAATCTGCATAAACCCGGGAGGTTTGCTAGACAAACACAGCTTCCAGAAAAGCTTTGCAGCACCTCCTCTCAGCCAGAATGACTCCTCTGAGTCCTTCCGACATAAAAATTCTAAAGCAGCCACCAGCTAAAATTCATGTCACTGAGGCTTTCAAGCTGCTGCCAAGTCCCTACCCTGATCCATCCTAATGTTATCGTTAGAGTTGTTTTTCGTGGCTAATCAAAAACCAGTTGTCACAGAGTCAGTTCTGACTCAGGGCGACCACATGTGTGTCAGAGTAGAACTAGGCTCCATAGGGTAATCAATGGCTGATTTTTTGAAAGTAGATCACCAGGCCTTTCTTTTTTATTTTATTGTGTTTTAGGTGAAAGTTTACAGCACAAATTAGTTTTTCATTCAAAAAATTTTATGCACAAATTCTTTTTGTGACATTAGTTGTAATCCCCGCAGTATGTCAGCACTCTCCCCCTTTCTGTTTCCACCCTGGGTTCCTGTGTCCATCTGTCCAGCTTTCCTGTTTCTCCCTGCCTTCTCATCTTTGCTTTTGGGTGTGTGTTGCCCATTTGGTCTCGTATACATGACTGAACTAAGAAGAATGTTACTCATGTGTGCTCTTGTTTGCTTTATAGGCCTGCCCAATCTTTGGCTGAAAGGTAGAGTTGGGAGTGGCTTCAGTTCTGAGTTAGCAGGGTGTCCAGGGACCACAGTCTTAGGGGTTCCTCCAGTCTCTGTCAGACCAGTAAGTCTGGTCTTTTTTTATGACTTTGAATTTTGTTCTACATTTTTCTCCCACTCGTCCAAGACTGTATATTGTGATTCCTGTCAGGGTGGTTGGTGGTGGTAGCTGGACACCATCTAGTTCTTCTGGGATCAGGCTGGCAGACCTTTCTTTTGAGGTACCTCTAGGTGTACTGGAACCTACAACCCTTCAGTTGTCAGTCTAGTGTGCTAACCATTTGCACTACCCAGGGACTTTATTGTGATTACAATGCTCTTTTATAAAGCAAACCCCCATGGAGGATTAAAGCAACAATGATCAGTGAAAGATGGGTACATTTAACCAATATGGCTGGGAAGACTAGAAGAGGAAGGTTCCCAATGGTGGAAAAGAAAGTTAAAATTTGAATCTTTGTGCACTATCTGGAAAAGCAGGCCAGCATGGGTGAGGTGCTACATAACACTCCGGGGAGGGTGGGGCCAAGCCCCCAAGATATGTTTTATTCATTTATGAGTCTTACATTGGGCGATAAGTGGCATGGATTGAATTGTGTCCCCCCCAAATGTGTGTCAACTTGGCTAGGCCATGATTCCCAGTATTGTGTGATTGTCCACCATTTTGTCATCTGATGTGACTTTCCTATGTGTTGTAAATTCTACCTCTACGGTGTTAATGAGGCAGGATTAGAAGCAGTTATGTTAATGAGGCAGGACTCAATCTACAAGATTGCATGGTGTTTCAGGTTAATCTCTTGAGCTGTAAAAGAGAGAAGTGAGCAGAGAGACAGGGAGACCTCATACTACCACAAAAGCAGTGCCAAGAGCAAGGCTTGTCCTTTGGACCCAGGGTCCCTGAGTTCAGAGGCTCCTAGACCAGGGGAGATATTGATGACAAGGACCTTCCCCCAGAACCAACAGAGAGAGAGCCTTCTCCTGGAGCTGGCTCCCTATGAGAGAATAAATTTCTCTCTAAACCATGAGAGTATAAATTCCTCTTCGTTAAAGCCATGCACTTGTGGTATTTCTGTTACAGCAGCACTAGATGACTAAGACATGGAGTAATAGTAAACCAGTGAGAGCTGGCTTCTGCGGGTCTGTGAGCCCTGCTCCTGAAACAGGCTGTGTGGTCACTCATCCAGGCTCCATCACTAATTTGTATGTGCTCTTGGCCGAATCACTCAATTCATTTCAGTATTCGACTCGGCAGGGCTTTTTCCTCATCTGCAGAATGAAAGCTCTGGGCTTCTTGTTCTCCAAGGCTTCCTCCAGCCCTACAGGTGCCTTGTTTCCAGGTGGGATACTATGCAGTGGACTAAGGTCCAGGGGACACCAGTGATGTCCAGGATCAGATTCTTGCATTGGTTCTGTTCATCACAAATGATAAAGGGCTGTCCTGAGAGAGGAAAGGGAGATGAGTTTGGTGTTCGTAGGTTCAGGCAAACTCTACATCTTGTTGGGGTTGGTGGGCAAAGTGAGGTTCAGTGTGCGTTGTTGTCGTTAGTTACCATTGAGTCGATTCCAACTCCCAGTGACCCCACATGCTACAGAACAGAACTGCTCCATATGGTCTTCAAGCCTGTGACCTTTGGGAAGCAGATCACCAGGGTTTTCTTCTGAGGTGTCTCTAGGTGGGTTGAAACCGAACCTTCTGGCTAGTAGCTGAACGGTTAACTGTTTACGCCACCCAGAGTGGGTGGGGTTTCTTGTTTCATCCAGTGCCTTCTATTAAACAGTGTGGCCAAATTGCAGCAAATCCATTAAAATGGTCAAAGAAAACGTAGGATAGGTCTTAATGAATGAAATAGGCTGTCACAAAATGACATGTTATTTTTAGTTTGATAGAAAGACTTAACTTTGTCATTCTTTCCTTAAAATATGAGCTCTTCAAGTTGTCTATCTAAACAAACCTTTTTTTTAATTTTGAGAAATAAGAAGTGTCATCCATAAAGCCCTGAAAATCAATTTGACTAGAGTCTCAAATTTATACATCTTAAATATTTCTGTGCTTCAGTTATGTTAAATCAAGGGCGTGTAACTAATATCATGAAAATATAGCAAATGGGTTGGAAAAGGAAATAGTTTATAAAGTTTAGAGTCCGTGTCAGTAACGGAATGGCATACAAGAACTCTATGTAATCAAATACACATGAACAGTTTCCACTTGTATTATGGGTGTGGATTTGAAAGCAACATGGAACAGGGAAGGAGCCAATTTGAAAGATGTTTATTTTTCAGCATATCATGACCATGTGGAATTAACTAAACAGAAATATACATATGGAAATTAAATAACTACAATAGCAAGTTAATGCTCCACTCTTTGAGGACAGAGGTGGTCTTACTCATTCTTCAATTTTTAGTACTTCCAACAGAAACCCTGGTGGCATAGTGGTTAAGTACTAAGGCTGCTAACCAAGAGGTTGGCAGTTCAAATCCACCAGGCACTCCTTGGAAACTCTATGGGGCAGTTCTACTCTGTCCTATAGCATCGCTATGAGTTGGAATCAACTCAAGGGCAGTGGATCTGATCTAGTACTTCCAACAGTACGGCGAAGCCATTTGCTCTACTTTGAAAGAGGAACGGGAAATTTTTCCTCATAAAAAAGTTGGGGAAAGGCAAACGGCTTACTTTTGCATGAATCCGGGGAAAAGAAGTAAAAGTCCAGAAATGAAAAACAAATAACTTTATTGAGTCCAGTTGAAGATACTCCTTCGATGAGTATTTATTCATTAATTCCAATGTGTTAGGTAATGTACCAAGGCTAAAATAGCTAGGAAGAGGAATAAGACATTCCTTGCCTGTAGGGAATTTTTGACCAAGTAAAACCAAAAAAAAAAAAAAAAAAAAAAAACCCAAACCCATTGCCCTTGAGTCAATTCTGACTCATAGTGACCCTACAGGACAGAGTAGAACTGCCCCATGCCCCATAGGGTTTCCAAGGAGCGGCTACGGATTCCAACTGCAGACCTTGTGGTTAGCAGCTGAGTTCTTAATCACTGGTAATAATAGCACCCACTTTACATGGTTGACGGAAGAATTAAATGTTAATACAAGTGAACTACTACATAGAACAGTGCCTGATAGCTAGTAAGCATTCAGTAGGTGTTAACTATTGTCATTGCTACTTCTACTAAAGGTATTACCCATTGCCATGGAGTCGATTCCAACCCATAGCGACCCTATAGGACACAGTAGAACTGCCCCATAGAGTTTCCAAGGAGTGCCTGGTGGATTTGAACTGCCAACCTCTTGGTTAGCAGCCGTAGCGCTTAACCACTACGCCACCAGGGTTTCCACTAAAGGTATTAGAAGAGAATGATAACAAGATAAGGTACATGGGAGAGATTACAAAGGCGGGTAGAGATGGGAGACCGATTATATCCTTGCACACATTTGAGTCTGCTAAACGAATTAGTAGGAAGGCTATTGAAATAATGCAGGCAAACACAAATAAATAAAGCAGGTTGGTATATTAAAAAAAAAAAAGGAAACCCTGGTGGCATAGTGGTTAAGTGCTACAGCTGCAAACCAAAGGGTCGGCAGTTCGAATCTGCCAGGCGCTCCTTGGAAACTCTATGGGGCAGTTCTACTCTGTCCTATAGAGTTGCTATGAGTCGGAATCGACTTGACAGCACTGGGTGGGTATATTAAAAAAAAAAAATCATTTGGACGTCTAGGCCTAACTTTGGCTTTCTCTTTTTTGATTAAAAAACATAGGTACAGGGAACTATTTTGTACCAAAAGAAAAGCAGCTCAAATACAAATGGCAAGTGATTCTTGCTCTTAGTGTAGGGAGACAATAGGAAGCATCGGGGATTGTGGTAAACTGATGAGCACATGCCCTGTGTGAAGGGCAGCCATTGCTCAGCAGCAGTTAATTATTGCCTTGTGAGAAATTAGGACAAGTGGTACCACGTTTTCAGATTGCTGAAGAGCAGCTGAAATCCTGAAATTTGTATGAGATCTTCTCTGTCTCAAATGTTGGGTCAAACTGTTCTAAAATATTATGTGAGTCAAAGAACACACATCTACAGACTTCTTTGAAGATATGGTTGTTCATTTCCCATCTCTGTGAATAGAGGGTAGAGTACAGCAGCCAGGTGATAAGGCAGTGACTTCCCAGAGTGCAAGAATGATATTTGTTTGTATACTCAATATTAATAGTACGTCATTGGCACAGGTATCAATAAAACAAGCCTTCCCTTACAACTTAGGTGGAAGATAGACACATAAATGTATCATTATAATAAAAAAAAAAATGCAGTGTGATAAATACAATGACAGAGATGTGTCCAAGGCATTATGGGAGCACAGGGTAAGAGGGGTTCTTGGAGGAGGTGGCTCTGCATTGCTAGACAGTAATTTAAAAATCTAACAAGGTCAGACATACTTTTTTTTCCCCAATATTTGATTTAATTATCTTTGAGAGCCGTCAAACCAAATACTGAAATTTAAAGAAACAAATGCTAGCTCTGTAATCTCTTCAGCTTTATGCTATGAAAAACAATAAGTGTACTAATATTTCCAGTTCAGAGTGAAAAATAGTTGGGGAAGCAGAAATTATCAAGCTATGAAGTATTTATTTCCTTAGAAAGTAACGATCTCGTTTGACAGGGAAAATTATTGCAAAGTTACAAGAGTGCAGTGTTGAGTCAACATTAAATGGAACCACCATTGTATTTATTCTTTTATTTGCTTCTTAGGCTTGGAAAATAGTCTGGCTTTTATCTGACCATCAGATAAGACCGCCTTTTCTTTAGTAAAAGACTCGGATTTTATATTCTGGAGACAATAGAGAATTTCTTGTGTGCATATTTCGTAGGAATTAATGACATCTTTTAGAAATACCCTTGAAAATCTTTCCAATGTATGGTTGCTTTTGATGATCTTCAAGACCTCTTTGTGATCAGAAATTCAACTTTTCTAGGAAAAAGGCAATATTTTATTCTTGATACAGATACACCCCATTAAAAGGAAACCTGAAGAAGTGTAAAATCACAAGCTTGCTGAATTAGTTTAATAAGCATTTTACCAAGGGGGAGTGCACTGAAACCCAAAAGAGCAAAGCTACTCCCTCCAGCTAGTGAAGAACCCGAAATGGATGGGTCACATTGATTTAAAGGAGTCAATCAGTATACTTTATTATTTTAAATTTTATTTTTTCATTAATAAAAGACATAAGAGAACAACATCTTAGAAGGGAATACTTACCTCCATGGAGACATGATCTTCACGACTGAGAAACTGCTTACTGTGCCTTAAAAAAACAAAAAAACCTGTTGCCATTGAGTGGATTCCAACTCATACTGACCCTATACGACAGAGTAGAACTGCCCCATAGGGTCTCCAAAGAGTGGCTGGTGGATTTGAGCTGTCAACCTTTTGGTTAGCTGCAGAGTTCTTAACCACTGCCTACCAGAGCTCCTAGTGTGCCTTAAAAAAAAAAAAAAAAAACCAAACCCATTGCTGTAGAGTTGATTCCTACTCATAGCGACTCTATAGGACAGAGCAGAACCACCCTGTAGAGTTTCCAAGGAGCACCTTGGTGGATTCAAACCGCCAACCTTTTGGTTAGCAGCCATAGCACTTAACCAGGGTTTCCTAGTTTACCTTAAAAAAAAAAAACCCTCATAATTCAAAGGCTAGTTCCTGGTACCGTAAAATGTTAACAGTTCTGGCTTTGCCTAATTCATAATTTATAATAAACCAGATGGGACATGGGTTAAATTTGTTTTTGAACTATTTAAAAGGGGGGCGGAAGGATTTTAAAACAACTGAACTTTGTAAATGAGTCTGCAGACGTAAAGTTTAAGATGATAAAGAACAAGCTGTTCTCAAACACTTGAGAAGTATGGACTTAAATAAATGGAGGGAGCCATTTGTAAATGATTTAAACCCGGTCTAAATCTTGTCACATTTGGAAGGAACCTGAAAGGTTATTCAGCAGTAGTCTAGTCTCCCACTTTAGATATCTTTATTTGAAAAGACTTTGCTTAAAACGTCACTAGGACCCCCTTCAGCTTTATGGTATAAAAAACAATAAATGCACTGATATTTCTACTTAGGAGTGAAAATAATTGGGGCAGCAGGAATTATCAAACAATGAAATATTTTATTCCCTTAAAACACTCTATAATTTATTTTTTCTTTTAGAAATACCCTTGAAATAAGAAGAAATATTTTATTCTCTAAAAATACTCCATAATTTCTACCATTCATCCCAGAAGCCTAAAAATCAGTGTTTTTCTGTAAATTATTTTGTACAGCTTAATGTTTTCATTGGATTTTTCTCCTTTCTAAAGTTGTGATTTTGAGTTTTTTCTCTTTTTCTTTTTTAAATTATGGTAAAAATATATATAAGAAAATATTTGCCATTTCAACATTTTTTTCCTTTTTTAATATATCTTGGGTCTGGCCCAGCAGTGTAGCAGTGCCTGACAAACTATGGCAGGTGGAGTAAATCAGAGTGTGGACCTGGAGCCAGACCTGACTCTTGGCCTATGAACAGGCCTGGAGACAAGGGCTGAGTGGTACCAATCTGACAGGCATGTTAGAGTAGCCAAAAGAATATGGCAAAAGGAAAACAGTGTTGGGGTTTCAAGAGGGAGTCCTGGAAGATTTGTGAGAGGAAATCAAGTGATGCTTGATGGTCAGAAGCCTAGACACTCAGCCGCAGGGAAATGGGTCTGTAGACTCAGAACCCTAGGTCCCTAGCTGGGGGCTGGAAAGAACAAGGAAAGCTTGGTTAAGAAGGCAGATACTGGGATAAAAAAGGCTGTTGTTTGGTGCCGTCGAGTTGGTTCTGACTCATAGCGACCATGTACAACTGACTGAAACACTGACGGCTCCTGTGTCATTCTCACAGTTGTTGCTGTGCTTGCGCCCATTGTTGTAGCCACTGTGTCGGCCCATCTTGTTGAAGGGTCTTCCTCTTTTTTGCTGACCCCCTTCTTTACCAAGCATGTTGTCCTTCTCCAGGGACTGATCCCCCCTGACAACATGTCCAAAGTATGTGAGACGTACTCTTGCCAGCCTTGCTTCTAAGGAGCATTCTGGTTGCACTTCTCCCAAGACAGATTTGTTTGTCCTTTTGGCAGTCTGTGGAATATCAATGTTCTTCGCCAACACCACAATCCAAAGGTGTCAATTCTTCTTCCTTATTCATTGTCCACCTTTTGCATGCATATGAGGTGACTGAAAACACCATGGCTTGGCTTAGGCTCAGGCTCACCTTACTTAGTCCTCAAGGTGACATCTTTGCTTTTCAACACTTTAAAGAGGTCTTTTGCAGCCAATTTGCCCAATGCAAAGCATCTTTTGATTTCTTGGCTGCTGCTTCCATGGGTGTTAATTGTGGATCCAAGTAAAATGAAATCCTTGGCAACCTCAGTCTTTTCTCCATTTATCTTGATGTTACTTATTGGTCCAGTTGTGAGGATTTTTGTTTTACATTGAGGTGTAATCCATACTGAAGGCTATGATCTTTGATCTTCATCTTCAAGTCCTCTTCACTTTCAGCAAGCAAGGTTGTGTCATCTGTATAACACAGACTGTTAATGAGACTTCCTCCAATCTTGATGCCCCATTCTTCTTGAAATTTGCCCAGCATACAGATTGAATAAGTATGTTAAAGGATAAAACCCTAACACACACATTTCCTGATTTTAAACCACAAAGTATCCTCTTGTTCCGGTCTATGCACAGGTTCCTCATGAGCAAAATTAAGTATTCTGGAATTCCCTTTCTTCACAATGTTATCCATAATTTATTATTCACACAGTTGAATGTCTTCGCATAGTCAATAAGGTAGAGGTAAACATCTTTTTGGTATTCTCTTCTTTCAGCCAAGTCCTATCAGTCATCAGCAGTGTTCCATCTTCTTTTCTGAATCCAGCTTGAATTTCTGGCGGTTCCCTGTCAATGTACTGCTACGATCACTTTTGAATTCTCTTCAGCAAAATTTTACTTGTGTGTGGTATTAATGATATTGTTTGATAATTTATGCATTCGGTTGGATCACCTCTCTTTGAAATGGGCACAAATATGGATGTCTTCCAATTGGTTGGCCAGATAGCTGTCTTCCAAATTTCTTGGCATAGATGAGTGGACCCTTCTAGTGTTGAATCCGTTTGTTGAAACATGTTAATTGGTGTTCTGTCAATTCCAGGAGCCTTGTTTTTCATCAGTGCCTTCAGTGCAGCTTGGACTTCTTCATTCAATACCATGGGTTCGTGATCATATGCCACCTCCTGAAATGGCTGAACATCAACCAATTCTTTTTGGTACAGGAACTCTGTGTATTCCTTCTGTTTTCTTTTTGATGCTTCCTAAGTCATTCAATATTTTGCCCATTGAATCCTTCAGCATTACAACTCGAGGCTTGAATTTTTTCTTCAATTCCTTCATGTTGAGAAATGCTGAGCATGTTCTTCCCTTTTGATCTTCTAACTCTAGGTCTTTGCACATGGTCTAGGAGTGAAGGCAGAAAATGCAGAGTTACAGAACTATGATGCAAATGTAGCAGCCACTTGTCCTTGCTACCTAGCCCCCATTTCCTTCTTCCCTATTACAGGTTTCCTCTGAAAAACTAGCCATATGGTAAGCATGGAATTGACCCCACCCAACCCTTTGGGGTGAGCCCTAAATGTCTTAAGCCAGTCAACATATTGTTTATGACCTGAGCTGGACCAATCACAGTGGACATCAGGACTTTTATTAAAGCCACTGGAATGCAGTGCTTCCTTCCCCTTTTCACACTATCTTAGCCAATATTGGTAACATGAGGGGAGCCATCTTGAGGAAAAAGCCGATATAAGGAGATAGACGGAACCAGTGGAGTCACTAGGGTTGGTGTCCCATGCCAAGCTCATTACCACAATATTGTAGCTAAAACACCAGAAAGTTTGACAAAATCGGCAACTATGAAAACCCTAGCAGCAAAGGAAACAACAGCCGTGCTAGCAGAGAGCAGGTGAAACCGTGTGATTTGAAGCGTCATTGTAATTGAGTGATAATGACAGCTCTGGGGCACATCAGAAGGTTCAAAATGTAAATTAGCATGAGTTTTAGCCTTGTAGGTGTATTGATGTATGTAAGCTGGGCTTACGAAAAACGTTTTTGTTGTAAGTAACTACGTGAATACTTTTATAATAAATAATAAATTTCTTCTGAAACACTGCAAAAAAAAAATTTATAGACAGTCATTTTGGTGTCAGCCCCTCTGACAGTGTCACCCAGTGTGATCTGTACCCCCCACATCCCATAGTGACACCACTCAGCAGAACTGGAAATTGTCAGAGAAATGAAGCCAAAGCCGTAGGACACAATAAATCTTTCAGTCGTGTGATGCCTGAAAGTACTGTTACCCTGGACTTCTTAGTTGCCTAGATCAATGCATTCCTTTTTTGCTGCAGCCCTTTTGAGTTGGATATTCCATCACTTGTGACTGAAAGCACCTGATACAGTAAATGCTGGCCGGGAATAATGAAGAAACCTAGTAGTTAGACGATTCATGGTGGGCATCCATGTCTTAGGTATAAGACGAAAGCCTTGTTATGATTAGGGAGGCTTGAAATTAGAGGTAACCTGCTATTGAATCCCAATGTATTGGGCAGGAACTATTTAAATTTCTTTTGCCAAACATTAGTATTTGTTCTAGAATTTAAGGTAAAAGTTGAACCTGTAGATGGGCAACAAATTGGATAGGAGGGAGATGGGCTAAGAAACAGGCTGGGCCTGAGTCCATTTATAGCATTCTTTGATTTACTCTTGTAACTGGAGACAAAGTTTTTGAGTGGGACCGCAGCTCTAATCTTTTGATCTGTGACAAAGGAAAACATACATTCACATAAATTAAATATTACAAAATAAATATCCTCTATAGTCAATGTCTCTATCAATAAGCAAGGTACACATACATAATCATTCTCTTTATTTTAATGTGAACCAAGAACGCACAAGAATAAAATGGGGACAATTGTAATTAGAGGTTAAATTTTCTTGCTCTCCTTTCCTAGAGAGACTATCCCTATCTTCTTAATTGTTGTATTCCCAGTGTGTAGTACAATTATTGTTTGGCAAATTGAATAAATAATTTGGTTGTCTTGGTATGGGTTCCCTCTATGGCAGGCCTTGAGACGATGACTTAGATGGAGGTGGCTTATTTGGGATGTGAACTCAGGCAGCCAAGAGAGGGAGAAGGGAAGTGGGATGGAGAAAGGAAAAGAGCAATAAAATGTGTGTGTTAATGAGCAGGCTACTATTATAGGCAACTGAGTTCAATCCTTTTGAAGACATTCTGAGAAACCATATGGAACCTGCCTCAGAATTGTCACACTGGATAGTGGGAAATCTAGAATTTTATCTACCGTGTCCTACTCTCCACAGGTTGAGGGTTTCTCCCTATGTCTAGAGGTTCACTCACCCACACTTCTTTTGTCATGCCTGTATGGTGCGCCACAAGTACACATAGTATGGAAAAACCCTCCGGCAGGGAAGCAAGGAGAACTGGGAACTTGAGATAGGAAGTTGCCAGTGTGCCAGAAACCATCTATCACAGGTCAACTCAGAGGTGGACCAAGAGCATATGGGGTGGGCATCAACAGCATTGGCCATACTGGTAATCCTGACACTTGTTGGGATCTGCCCAATGTATCTTTCCCACTTCTAGTGACGCATCTCCCTTCATTTGCCTCACTCCAGGCAATCCTGGTGTGTCTATCAATCAGGAATTGCTGGATTCCATCTTACTTCCCTGAAATTTTATACGTGGACACACAGAAAGAGAAGATCTATTTTTTTTCTCTGTGTTTGTTGACTAGAATGATATAAACCTGAAGTTATCATAGTCATGCCCATCCTTTCCCTGCTACAAGGAGAAAGTCATCCGCTGTAGGAGAGAATGAGCCAACACATAAAGAGAGATGTAAAACCAAGGACTAGAGAGACATGGTTGAGTTCTTGGACACAGGCATTCCCTAAGGCCAACCAACTCCTATCAGGGAAGGAACCCTGACACACCAAGTCTCAAGAAGAAATCAGTTTCCACTCTACCCTTCTTCCCCACCCCCTTTTTCTTCTTTGCATGTGTTAGATTAAATTGGGTTCCTCCAACCAAAAAAGTACTAACCAATATACTTGTTTTTATATACATATATATGGAGCCCTGGTGACTCAGTGGTTAAGAGCTCAGGCTGCTAACCAAATAGTCGGCAGTTCAAATCCACCAGCCACTCCTTAGAAACCCTGTGGGGTAGTTCTACTCTGTCCTGTAGGGTGGCTCTGAGTTGGAATCCACTTGACGGCAATGAGTTTGGATTTTTGGTTCTACATATATATACACACACATACTTATGTATCTGTGTATATATATATTTAATACATGATGTGCTACGTAGTTGGTTGACATAGAACAACCTTTCTTTTTCAGTTGCCTAAGAATTCTAAAAGGAACCACTCATACTTCATCTACACTAATGGAGAAATAACAGCTGGGAAGGAAATAATTGTCTTATCTCTATTCTAGGGATAGAAAAAAATGACCCAAATCTTGTGTGGTCTACAGAAAAGCAAAGTCCTTTTCAAAGATCCTGAGTCTAGCCCATACAAAGGTGGGTTTTACATACAAGTTTTATTTAGAACGTCAAAGTGCAGAGGGATAGTGCAGAAAGACACCATCAGGAAGAGCTTGGCATCCACAATGCGTCCTTGGCTTTTGTGTTCTAAGGATTTTTTTTTTTAAAGTTGTTTTACTGTGTATTTATTATCTTAATTATGTAGTACTTCGCAATGACATCCTAAAATAAACACTCCTGCTCTCCTCTTCCCCCCTTCTTCTTCTTCTTCTTTTTTTTTTTTTTGCTTTAACTACTGGAAACAAGTTTAAGAATAAATAACTTGACAACACACTAACCTACCTTATAAAGTTTATCTTTTTTTTTTTTCATAGAAAATTCCTTTATTTTTCTGAATCTGCTCCTATAAAATCCTGCTTGATTTTCTATTGGACATTTTCATGACGCTCAAATTGGAAAAAAAAAAAGGCTTAAAATAATTTGTAGTTATATACACCACTCAGGATATATTTTCATGTTTTCACATAAAAACCAAGCATCGATTTTTGATAAGGCGTAAAAAATTGAGTTATGTGTGATCCTGATGAGAAACTTTGTAGTGTTTCATACAATTTAACAAACTTTTGAATAGTTTATGTTGATGAGGGATTGTGCTAAACCCCAAATAATAGTTTGCATATCCAGGTCTCCTATAAAGGCTAGCAGATGATTCTTCCAATTGGAGAAGTACTTTGGTAATAAAAAAAATTTTTTTTTAATAGCTACCAAGAAATTACTGTGAGATTCGGCTGTCTTTCCAGCAGTTGATTTCCAAGAAAGGAGACCAGGAATCAGGAGGTAGACACCCTGATATTTCAGTCCAACGGGGGTAGGTTGATCTCAGGGAAACACTGCTCATGGTTGGATTGTGCCAACATAGAGGCATAGGAGAAATGTGTACCCAGAACAACTGAAGCCAGAGAGCTGGAGGGTGAGTGTTAAGGAGGAAAGGGAAGGTCATAGTGGGCTGAGCATGAGCTCTGGAGGAGCTTGGGGCAGTAGACAGGAAATGAGCTATGAGATGAGAGCAGGGAGATTGGAAAGAAGTTGAATTAAGAAAACATTAACTGGGTGAATAGTAAGAAGGCAGAAGGCCCACTTTTCTGGGTGCCAGAAGGAATGAAATTGATGGTTCAAAGGAACCGTTCAGAACCTGACATTACCTATAAATCAAGTAACTGAAAATCAAGACAATTAAGGAAATTCATTAGTTTCATCATGTCAAATACCTTCTTAGATTAATTTATATTTCTCAAAGTGGCTGTATGAATGTACATTCCCATCTGCAGGTTATGGGAATTCCAGTTGTTCCATGTCCTAGCCAACAGTCGGAGTTATCTGTCTTTTTTATTTTAGGGTCATTGATATATATATTGTAATATTTTATTGTGTTTTAGTGAAAGTTTACCCAGAAAATTAGGTTCTCATTTAACAATTTCTATATATATTGTTCAGGGACATGGTTACATTTTTCACAGTCTATCAGCATTCTCATTATTTCCATTCTGGTTGTTCTATTTCCCTTAATGCAACTTCCCTGTCCCCCCTTACATCTTTGACCTAGGAAAAATGTTTACCATATGGTTTCATTTAGATGATTATTTAGGGAAGCACATTACTCATGAGTGATATTATTAATTTTATGGGCTAATCTCATTTGGCTGAAAGGTGACATCTGGCAGTGGTTTGAATTCCAAGTTTAAAGGGTACCCCAGGGCAATAATCCCGTGAGAAGCAGGGTTGAGAACCAATTTTCTATAATGTGAAAGAATCATGCTAGATAGGTGAGAATAGGAACTGATGTTTAGACTAGCCAAGTGAGAAAATTACTTAGCCTCTTCGTGTTGAGTAATCATTATCTGTAAATTTAGAATAATAATTTACTCTTTTTATAAGTCAGAAGCAATTAGATTTAGAATCCACTCTATTAGTATATGATCTAATTTCCAAAAAGGATCATATTTACAGGTTAGGGGCCAGAATGTCAACACATATTTTGAGGGAACACAATTCAATCCATAACACATGGGTTACACAAGGACTTTCCAAGTATTCCTGCATGCTACAGGTCAGCCAGCCACTCACTCATTTATCAGACCTGAAGATCACCAGGAAACCCTGGTTGCATAGTGGTTAAGTCCTAGGCTGCTAACCAAAAGGTCGGCAGTTCAAGTTCACCAGGTGCTCCTTGGAAACTCTATGGGACAGTTCTACTTCCTTGGAAACTCTATGGGACTGTTCTACTCTGCCCTGTAGGGTCGCTATGAGTCAGAATTGGCTCAACAGCAGTGTTTTTTTTTTTTTTTTTGGAAGATCACAAAAGGCCACTTGTATGTGATAATGCCAGACAAAGAACCCATGAGTAAAAAATGGCTGGATAGGAAAAAGGGAAAATGAGAATGGGTTATCTTTGTAATTTCCATCATTATACGTATTTTCACAAAAATCGTAAGTAGTCAAAGATACTCATTTTTCCTCGAATTTCTAGCCATTCATTTAAGAAAATATTTATCTGAATTTTCCAAGCCTAAAAAATAAAATGGAGAAAATTAATTTAAAAAAACCACTTATCATACACACGCATAAAATAATTCCGACCAATTTATACAATTTTAGAAATGTGATTTCAGAAGTGAGAGAAGAAAGCAGATGCTGTCATTGAGCCAGTATTGGCTGAATTTTAGCCTTATGAAGTCAACTTGTTATGTCAAATCAACACATTGAAAGAATATAATCTGAAATATAGATATTTATAATTTGAAGGAACAACTGATGGTTCCCACCCAGGGGCCATTATATCAATTGTACTTTCAAACAAAAATAGCATATTTTGCTTGTGATTATTCAGAACTCAGGAGCAAAGAGATCAAGTTTATTTTACTTTTGAGCCAAGATTGTGAATAAGTCAACAATTTTTATTTGTCAAAGTGAATTGGAGGAGGTACAAGAGTCAAATGTGCATTGTCAGTAAACATTTTTTCCACTCTGCTTATTTAAATATTACTTCATAAAAATTTTAGGCAATATGTAAATTGTAGCAAAGATAGACATAACCTGAAAACATTCCACCATTAACATTTTGGAGTTCATATTTGTGTGTTTAATAAACTCTAAAGGCTTATATCTCTCATTAGAATTCCCATCAGTTAACCGGGCTGCTCAGTTAGATTAAAATACAGTTATCTTAGAACAGCCAGTATAGTGTATTCATTTGTTGGTTCCTTCCTTCCCTCCATCTGTTCTTCACTTCGTCTTTCTCAAAAGTGCTTCAGATTTCCCAGCCACGCAGATTATTGTGGCCCTCGGTTGCCTCGACATTCAGCATAATAGCCAAGATAGATAACAGATGAGTTGGGTGAATCAGGACAAATGACACTATGTACTAGAACTTCCAATTGTGGGAAACTGACTGTCTCTTTTCTGCTGGAAACATGTAGCCTGGAAGCCTTTTTGAAACCTCAAGGAGAAAGCTTGTTGAGAATAGAGCCACCTTCAAGGAAACTTTGCTGAGGGGCAAGAGGAAGAAATTATATTTAGGTCACATTGTTTGAATCGCTGGATCAAGCTTCTTCTGAAACAATACTTACTTCTGGACTTTTCAGTTATGTGAGTCTATAAATTCCCTTTATAGTTTAACCCAGTTTCAGTTGGTGTCTTGATCGTCTAGTGCTGCTATTAATAGAAGTACCACAAGTGGATGACTTTAACAAAGACAAATTTATTTCTTTACAGTAAAGTAGGCCAAAAGTCCAATTTCAGGGTGTCAGCTCCAGGAGAAGCCTTTCTCTCTGTGTCAGCCTTCTCATCAATCTTCCCCTGGACTAGGAGCTTCTCCATGCAGGGACCCTGGGTCTAAAGGACACGCTGTGCTCCTGGCACTGCTTTCTTGGTCGTATGAGGTCCCCAACTTTCTACTTGCTTCCCTTTTCTTTTATCTCTTGTGAGATAAAAGGTGGTACAGGCCACACCCCAGGGAAACTACCTTTACATTGGATCAGGGATGTGACCTTAGTAAGGGTATTACAATCTCACCCTAATCCTCTTTAACATAAAGTTACAATCACAAAATGGAGGACAACCACACAATATTAGGAGTCATGGCCCAGCCAAATTGATACACATATTTTTGGAGGGACATAATTCAACCCATGATTGTTGGGTTTTCAGTTACACAAGTAAAGTCATACTGACAAATACACTGAGCTACATAGTTCCATTTTTGCATAATTCTCAGCTCTGTGAGGTAGGTGCAAGGGCTAGGAGACCTGGTTTTCCGTATTGCCTTAACTCTTTAATGGAACCATTATTTCTAAAATGTAGACTGTTATATGTGTAAACAGCAGAGCTAGGTGTTAGAGGAAGTAGGATTTAGTCTTGGTTCTGATGTTTTCTTGATTAAGTGGATTATAATTCACTTTATCTCAGTTTTTATGTGAAATGAGGTGAGCTTTCAACGTGTTTATAGATCTTATCTGTGTATCTATCTGTGTATCTATGTATCTATCCACCTACCTACCTACTAAAGAACCTTATTTTCAGATGAAATCTTATGTGGAACTCCAACAAATAAAACACATATGATTGTGAGTTCCAAGAAGGGCAACTGTTTTTCTTGTTCCTGTATTCTTAGTGTTGCTATAAATCTGAAAAAATATAAATGCTAAGCAAATAGCTGTTGAATGAAGGAATAAAAGCAGAACTCCTCTGTTGGAGGGATGACATGGAGTCTAGACTCCCCCTCTCTTGGTCTTCCCCTTACCACCCTTGGGAACCCTTGAGGTCCCATCAAGGAACTCCAGGGCTTGGCAGAGCACAGGCTGAAAGCCAATGACTCAGTAATCTCTGAGACCCTTTCACTTCTAACATTGTGTATTCTAACCTAATGATGCTCAGCTCTGCTGGTAGGAGAGTGGATGCTGATTGTGCCATCTTTTCAAACTTCCTACCTCTACTTAGATTCTGTGACATACTGTCTAATTAATTAATTAGTTATACTTTTGAGAGCCTACCAAGCCCCGTGGAGCCCTGGTGGTGCAGTGGTTAAGAGTTCGGCTGCTAACCATAAAAGGTCAGCATTTTGAATCCACCAGAAGCTCCTTGGAAACCTTATGGGGCAGTTCTCCTCTGTCTTATAGGGTTGCTATGAGTTGGAATCAACTCCACGACAATGAGTTTTTTAATCATGCCCCAGGCACCCTGATGGAGTCTGGTGCTAGATAGAATGACAGATATGGTCCAATTCCTTTGAACTTCCTTGGTTATATACTGTAATCTCCCAGGAAGCTTGAAAAAAATACTGGGATTCTGATTTAATTGGTCTAGGGCAGTAGCTTTTAACCAGGGTGATCCACACAACTCTTGTGACTCTTGGAAATCCCAGGAGACATTTTCAATCAACACAACTGGAGGAAGGGAGGGGGAAAGGAGATGTCTTTCAGGTGTCTAGTGGTTAGACACCAGGCATGCTGCTAAACATCCTACAATGCACTGGACAGCCACCCACAAAAAAATAATTATTCAGTCCAAAGTGTCAATAGTGCCAAGACTGAGATATCCTGGTCTAGGGCTTGGTCTAGTAATTCCAGTGTGTAGCTAAATTGAGAGGCACCATTCTAGAATATCCCAGGAAAGGGTGTGGTGGTGAACGAGGTATTTTGGCAAGCCGTATGGTTTGGAAATAATTTCCCATGTGATTCTCTGCACCCTCATACCAGCAAGGTTGAAAATCATGGTTTTAAATATGTACAAATCCTCAATTACATGTAATACACTTGAAGTGCTAAGAAGATAAGCAAGATATGTTCTTTGGCCTCAGGGGGATTATAATCTAGAAGAGAAAAAGAAAGTCACAAACTAATACAGATGAGCGATGGAGTGCAGATTGCTATTTTTTTGCTTATTGGTCTTGTATCTTCCAAATTTTCCAGTAAACTAGTACTACTTTAACAAAATTAAAATAACATAAATGACTATTTTAAAATAAAAAGTATGAAACTGCAATGATTACTTAATAAACATGTGTTGAATGCCAGCTAATGGAATAAATTAATTACTGCAAAAAGGCTTATTTGGAATGCATTGAGTTTTCTATTTCTGAGGCACCTGAAGAGTTGTGATATATATATATATATATTTTTTTTTGAGTCAATCATCGGGCTGATTCTACGGTAAGTCTGAGCTTCTGTTATGAAGTTAACACATACTCTGTCTTAACGCATCAGGCATTTTTCTTCTACGGGCTTTTAGAGCACAGTTTAATGACAATGAGGACATAGCTGGGGAGAGAGTTTTACTCCTCCTCCACGAAGCCTGTGTGTGTCCATGTTGAAGAAAGACTGTGTGTTAGGGGGAACAGGTATATATTTGTCTGGAGAGAGTAAGGACCTCTTACTCTTTTGGCAGAAATAGGTATCTAGTAGGAGGTAACTAGCTGTGTGTTAGGTATGTGAAAGAAAAATTGTTTGACGTGTCAACACCGTGGGAACAGATGAAAATTTGACAAGTGAAGCTTTTAAAGTAGCATTTTTAAGCCTGATCTAATCCTTACCTATGTGACTGTGAAATTAAAAAGCAGAACAAAACTCTACTCGCCTTGAAGGATGAGGGTCTATGTGTTAGTTCAGGTGCTTTTTAGAGTTCTTTCTGCTAGTACCAGTTCTGGCACTTCAGCTTAGTTGAAAATAATAAACAAACAAACAAGCAAATAAATCAAGTCCTTCTTGGACAGAAGCCCCAGGGCTTGAAACAATCAGAAAAGCTGCTTGCTATTTTTCAAATGGGCACTTGATCATTGTTTTAGAGGAATTTTGGACTAGGGCAGGAACTGTACAGGACATCAGGCTTCTGGCTTCCCTCTGCTTGTTCATTTCCTTCCAGGCTCTGCTCAGTTGACATTTCTCCCAAGAAGTCCTCTGGATCCTCTCAGCATAGAGTAGTTTTCTTTTCCTCTTGTAGGGCTTTGTTTGACGGCTTTAAGATGCACATAGTAGTCGTTAGGTTATTATTACTACTAGATGATTATTGGGGCCCTGGTGGTGCAGTGGTTAAGAGCTCAAGCTGCTAACCAAAAAGGTCAGCAGTTGGAATCCACCAGCTGCTCCTGGTAAACCCTATAGGGCAGCTCTACAGCAACCTATAGGGTCGCTGTGTGTTGGACTCCACAGCGATGGGTTTGGTGTGGTTTGGGTTTGGATGATTATTACTGTTAGATTATTTTTATTTTTAACAGCACAATGTCCTCTTTAACAGGTCGTAAGTCACTGAAGCATGGTGTCATCTTGTTCATTTCTCCTCCACTAGGCCAAGAGCTCGGCTGCTAACCAAAAGGTCAGGAGTTGAAATCCACCAGCCGCTTCTGGGAAACCCTATGGGGCAGTTCTACTCTTTCCTGTAAGGTCGCTATGAGTCGGAACTGACTCGATCGCAATGGATTAGGCCAAACCCAATACCTTGGCATCATCAAACCAAAAAAACCAAACCCATTGCCGTTGAGTCAATACACCATAGGGTTTTCCAGCAGCCGCTGATGGACTTGAACTGCCAGCCTTTTCGTTAGTAGCCAAGTTCTTAACCACTGCACCACCAGGGCTCGCTTAGCATCATAAAAAACCAAAACCAAACCCAGTGCCATCAAGTCGATTCTGACTCATAGCGACCCTATAGGACAGAGTAGAACTGCCCCATAGAGTTCCCAAGGAGCACCTGGCCGATTCGAACTGCCGACCCTTTGGTTAGCAGCTGTAGCACTTAACTGCTCACTACACCACCGGGGTTTCCTTCCAACTCATGGCGACCCTAAAAAAGGTTTGTTGGTCACTTTGTTTTCTTTCCCTAACCCTATAATGAGAGATATCATGATGCAACCCTTTTCCTTCTGGCTCCAATTTTAAGAAGTAACCACAACAAAAATTTTCTACAAACATAATCATTAGAGGCAATTCCAGTACGCAGCCTCTGAAACCAAACTGGGCAAGAACGTCAGGCAGCTCTGATGTTAGAAATCTGCAAATGCTTCGGTTTCAAATACTTTCCACTGTTTTTTTCCTCCATCAAATGAAACCTTTTCTTGTTTTAGCCCTCAAAGAGATTAAGCACATTCAACTTCATTATGCAACCTACTGGCAAGAGGGATCTAAATGTGAAATGCTCTGCTGGCTGTGTTTCACAGTTGCCATTGGAAACAGACAAGTTTGGAAAAGGCAAACTGGAGTTGAAGCCTCAGAGTTACTGTGCCTCTGAGGGGAGGCATTTCCTGGGTCTGTGCGTTCTTTCCTCCATTCCTTGTACGCATGGTGTCCAATCAGGCTCTACAAACACCTGAAAATGGCTGCATCAAGGTGGGAATATTGCAGGCATTACAAATGGAGAAAAGCTTGAAAAGTTAAACAAACGAAGCCCAACTTGCCAGGGAGTCTGAAGGTTGATAATTTCTCTACATCAACCTGGAGATTGATCCATCTGATGTTGGGGGGTTAAAAAAAAAAAAAATCCTGATCCCATGAATCCTTGGTGGTTTCTCAGGCTAACATTTCAACCTAATAAATTATAATGGTTAGTTGCAGCCTTTGTTTCTCACCCTTGATAGCGGGTTATATTCGGAGATAGGGGAGGCTTTGTGCTATTTTCAAAATAGAATCCTGAAATTGCAGAACCGACTGGAGCGCTCCTTCATGGAGATAGGAAGCGGTTTCTTAATTTTATTTTTATTCACTTCAGGGTAAGAGGTGAAACAGCATGTTTTCTCTCTAAAAATAGTTTTGCTGATTATTTTTGAATTATAGGCTGGGTTTACATGACAGCTCCAAAACCTTTTGGAAGTGGAAAAGTGGTGCTCACAAATGGTGTCCCTGAAATGAGGGCCCTCAGCCATGTAAAGACAGCTGGTTTGACCAGATAGCCAGTTCAACCAGTTTCTTTTTCCCCCTCTACCCTCATTTTTTTTTTTTTTTTTTACCCTCATACGCACCCTCATGCCTGTTATCTGATTGGAAAGTCTTTGCAGCTGACTGACAGGTATGGCAAACCCCTGCGGGGCAGCTCTTTGTAACAGAAATTGAGCTCCGTGTTGACTTCCTGTCAAACCTGAGCACCCAGGCGTTAACCTGCAGAGCTTAGCCTGTTTTCTGGAGCTGCCCTCTCACAGTGGCCTACTTGGCCACGTGAGGTTCTCTCAGGCCCTGGCTTGCTCCCCCTTTCTTCTGGCCTGAGTTGCTGAGTTCCCAGCATTTCTTGAGGCAGAGTCCACCCAAGGGATTACTTGAAAGCGTTTTCTAATTTACATGAATCTTGAAGTCATGAAAAATTAGATTTCTATGTTCTATTTCGTGTCTCAGTCTTGTACCATCAGCCTCCACTTAGGAGGCTTCCCAGCTGGAATCACAGTGCTTCCCAGCTGTAAGGCTAGAAAAAAAAAAAAAAGGCTAGCGTTGCCTAATTACTTTCATTCACTCACTTGTTCATTCACTCCTTTAATTATCCATCCGTACCTTCCTCTAACAAATGGACAAGTCGATTGTATAGCACACAGCAGGCACAGTGCTGTGAATACAGTGGTAAGCAAAAGTTGACATGGTCTTATCCACATGGATCTTATATTCTACTGAGGCTCAGAGATATTAATCAAATGATCAGCCTCTAAAAATTTAATGTTAGAAATGAGATAAGGTCTGTGAAAGAAGGATACCTTGTGCTACAAAGGAAAGGTACAAGATTCAGAGAGCATCCCAGGGCTGAGGGGTGTGGGTCAGGAAGCCTTTCTCCCAGAAAATTGTTCGAGCTGAGATCTAGAGGATGAGCTGGAGTTATGTAGCAAAAGAAGCGAGATAGAGGAGGGGAGAGCGTTTCAGATGGAGGGAACCACGCACAAAGCTCTTTTGGCAGGAGAATCTTGGTATTTGCCAGGTATTGAAAGAAAGATTGTGTGAAGAAAACACAGCATGAAGAAACTGAGTGGGTGAGCATCCTGAGGAGGCCGCCTAGATCAGCTGACCAGTAGGCTGAGGGAAATCACTGAAGGCTTTGAACCATGGCACTGGAATGACAGATGTATTATGACTTTTAAAGAACGCTTTGGCTACCATGTTGAAAACAGATTAGCGTGGAAGCAGGAGTGAGGTGGGCAGTGGTAGTCCTGGTCTACATGAAGGTCCCTGGACCTTGGTGGTGGTGGACATGGAGAGTAGTGGAGAGATCTCAGAGTTCAAAGGCAAATCCATTGGGCATAGTAACATCCTGAATGCAGGTCGTGAATGAGAGCATTCTGGGATTGCAGAACTGGCTGACTAGTGTGATCATTCATGGAGACAGGAAACACTGGAAGAGGGCCCCATTTACAGGAGAAAATTGAGGGCAGTTTTGGGCATTTTGAGTTTGAGACTTTCAGTTTGAAATGCCAGGTAGGGATTTGGACATTTAGGTCTCAGGCTCAAGAGAGGGACTGTGTAGGAATTATCAGTTTGTGAATCATTGGTGGTTAGGTGATAATTACAGCCATAAGTATGGATAAGATGTCTTGGAGAGAGGGTATGGAGTGAGAAGTGAAGAGGGCACAGAAATGAGGACTATGACATTCCAAAGTTTAATGGTCAGATGGAAGAAAATGAGATTATCAAAGACACTGAGAAGGGTTGTCAGACAAGTAGGGAGAAAATTGGGAGACAATGGTATACTGGATATTCTCCATCTGTTTTTCCACTGCTGTCCATACTGCTCTGTGTCCTGGGAATCTAATATCTATGAACTGTAACTCCAAGGCCTCCTTGCCTCTGGCTTGATGAGCTCAGCCAGTGAGAGGAAAGAGAGAGGTCAGGGTATATATTTTCCTAGCTCCTTTCCTGTTATACTGCGGTTTGACTGCAGCTACATTCTTCCAAAGTCTACAGTTTCTAGATTACCTGTAACCAAAATCAAACCCCTTGCGTTATAGTCGATTCTGACTTATAGCGACCCTATAGGACAGAGCAGAACTGCCTCATAGGGTTTCCAAGGAGCGGCTGGTGGATTCAAACTGCCGACCTTTTGGTTAGCAGCTGAGCTCTTAACCACTGCACCACCAGGGCTCCAGTTTCCAGATTGGAGTGAGTGAGAGAGTATATAAAAAACACAAAACCAGGCAGAGGGGATATAGATGAGTCTTAGGAGACATTTTGTGTGGCCTAGAGGAATACAGCCACTGTAAAACCATAGCAAGGCGGATTGGGTTAAATGTTCCCCTTTACACAAAATGTCAACTGGATTTGTCTATACTTCCTCTTTTTCCTTTTCTGCATATTCCTTTTACTCCTCAACTCACTCCAGTCTGCTTACCAGCATTTTGCATGAAGGAGAGAAGAGTTATGGGAAAGTAGCTGGAGATGAATATGGGCTCAAGAGAGGGTTAAAAAAAAAAAAAACACTAACCAGGTCGGGAAATATATCAGCATTTGGTGGTGATTAGCATTAGTTTCATTGCCATAGGTCTAGTATCTGGTGTGTGATGGGAGAGTCTTACACACATAGACCTGTAGAACCTGAAATGTCTTACTGTACTCTCATCCCCACCGTGATGGCCCAACCTGTATTTTTAGGTCCCTGATTGCTTCCCTTGTCTGCATCTCTGGGTAGCCTTGTCTTGGCCAAAATATTTGTGGGTCCATTCACTTGTAATAAATATCTACACCGGTGGCTGGACAATTCTTAACTTGCAATGTTACAGCAAGAAAAAGAGAAATTGATTGAGAATGACTAACCCTACATTTTGAAATGAGAACTGCATAAAGTGTTTCGTAGAGTTAGTAATGAAGTACGAATAACACACAAACTAAGGAGCCCTGGTGGCATAAAGAGTTAAGCTCTGGGCTGTTCAATGAAAGGTTGATGGTTTGAACCCACTGGGCAGCTGCATGAGGGAAAGACCTGATGCAGCCTGGGAAACCCTATGGGGCAGTCCTACTCTGTCACACGGGGTTGCTATGAGTCAAAACTGAAAGCACTAACAACGGCAATAATCTCAACATTAATATTCATACCTTCTTCCTTAAGTTACTGGTGAAATTTTTAACCAAGTGAAGTTATATACTTATCTCTCATTGGTTGCCTATGCTAAAAAAAAAAAAAAAATTTTTTTTTAGTTTATGCTGTTATGCCACATGTCTCTATCCCATGCCTGTCTGTGCTAGAAAAGCGATATCCTTGAATCTGTACCTTAATTACCAAATACAGAAGTTTTTTTTTTTTTTTTTTAAATATATCATTGCTCTGAGTTCACTTTAAGTATAGAAACATTATCAACTATCTTTAAAGAAGATGGCTTCCATCCAGTGCTTTCTGCCAAATGCCTTCTGCCTATACTAATTTTCCTGGGAATGGCTCCTCTTTTCCTCTGCAGCTTTTGGCTTCTTTTTGAATAGTCTCTGTCTCTTGCCCCTGTGTTCTACCTGCATGTTGCAATGTGAGGAGTTTTATTGCACATATTTTGTGAAGGGAAAGTAATTTTCAGAATCTGAGCTGAAAAAGGTCTCCCACTGGGCAGGAACAGCCGTGATCATTCCTGTCGAAGTCTGTAAAACATCCTTCCTGTATGCAGAAGCTTGGGGATTTATCATTTAACCATTTTATAACCAACATCATGTGGATTACTAAGATACCAAAATTAGACATAGACAAACGACCTTTACCAAGTAAGGGTGCAGAAATGGAGTTTAAAACTGGGTTGAGATCTCAAAATCTGATGGAATCCAGTTCTAAATCTGTCAGTTCCCCAGTATTTAACGTTGTTGTTTTAGTTGCTGTTGAATAGACTCCAACTCATGGTGACTTTATGTACCGCAGAACGAAACATATCTGGGTCCTCTCTCACCCTTACAATCGCTAACATGTTCAAGTCTATCATTGAGGCTGTTGTACCAATTCATCTCCCCGAGGATCTTCTACACCGTCATTGGCCCTCTGCTCCACCAGAGACAATGTCCCTCTGCAGCGATTGGTCCCTCCTGATGACGTGTCCAAACCAGTGAATTGGACAGTATTCTGTTGTGATCCATAGGATTTTCCCTGACTAATTTTTCAAAGTAGATCGACAGGCTTAGTCTTTCTAGTCTGCCTTAATCTGGAAGCTCTGCTGAAACCTGTCCACCATGGGCCACCTTGCTGGTATTTGAAATACTGGTGGCATAGCTTCCAGCATCATAGCAACATGCAAGCCACCACAGTTCAACAAACTGACAGGTGGTGGAACTATTTTATACTCGAGGATAAAATAGTCCTCATAATTATAGGGCTTCTTATAATGGTGAAAGCCTGTGGGCTGAAGGCCATAGACATAGACTGGGGATAAAATAATCTGTGGATTTGGATGAGATATTACTCTCATGGCTTAGCAGTTCTCTTCTTGCTCACCATTTGGCCTGCACTCTACACTTTGCCCAAGTGCCTACTTCCTGACTGCCTTGCATTAGGTGAAACTCTGTATTCTACTGCTTGCCAACTCAAAACTCTGTGAGGTCTCTCTGATTGGTCAGATTTCCCAGTCTGGCCCCTTTCTGGCCAATTCCAGCCCTTCCCTATTCTCCGTATTGCTCTAGTGAGGTCATTGGTCATCATGGAAAGACACCAAATTTGGGATGAAATTGTAGGGTGAATTAGGACATTAAAACAGATAATAAATGTAACTTATTATTAATAATAGAAGACACATAGTCCTACTAGTCTCACTTATGTATATGATCCCTAGGTGTCATATGAGCTTAAAACTTGCAGGCAAATTAGCATAAGCTATTTTCTAAAGACATTCAGCCAAGACTTAAAAGATACCAAGTAGGGGACTCAAAATACACTCTATTTCAGTTCATGAGGATGGCCACATTCTAAACACCGGGGGCTACAAACATGTTTGTCCTTAAAATGAAGGAAATAAAAAAAAAAGAAGAGGGTAGGTATTCTTTGGAAAGTATCCTTATGATTAAGCAAACAAAATTTCTTGCAAGCTTTTAAAGATTTTGGCAAACTGGATTTTTTTTTCTTTCAAGTCACCTATGTGATAGGAATAGATTGCAATATGATTATGAATTAAATACGAAAATTTCTTTTCATTCATTTTGGTTACTAAAGTAATAAAATTTAAAGAAGATAATTAGTTAAACCTTTTGTTTTCTAATGGTTCTATGTATTTTGAGGCCATAGTTTAACTGCATACAAATTAGAATTATTACATATTCTTACTGAATTGGAACTTTTGTCACATAAAATTCCCTCTTGATTTTTAGTAATCCTTCTTAAAGTATACGCCAGATTTTTCTTTTTGTTAGGGTTTGCATGGTATAATTTTTTTCTATGCTTTTAGTTTCAACCTTTCTGTACCCTTATATATAACATGAGTCTTTTTTGTAGGTAAATCAAAAAAATAAAAAACCAAATGCACTGCTTTCACGTCAATTCCAACTATCTTAGCGGCCCTATAGGACAGAGCGGAGCTCAGAACTGCCGCATAGGTTTTCTGCGGAGCAACTGGTACAGATGTGAACTCCTGACCTTTTGGTTAGCAGCTGAGTTCTTAACCACTGCACCGCCAGGGCTCCTTTTTTGTAGGTAACATAGTTATTTCTTTTTTTATTCACTCTGACAATCTTTGTCTTTTAATTGGAATATTTAGTTTGTTTACACTTAATGTAATTAATGATATATTTGGAGTTAAATTTACTATGTTTGAATTTACTTTCTTTTTGTCATGTATCCCATCTTTTCTATTGTCATTTTTCAATTCCTCTTGCTGTCTCTTTGACTATTTTCTATTATTTCTTTACCTGTTTTTTTGTAACTTTTTTTAGTTATAAATTATCTTATTATCCTTTTAGTGGTTACCCTAGAGATTACAACATGCATTATTGAATTATTAATGGTTATTATAAATTACTGTATTTTTACACACATAACACATGCCTTTTGCATTTGTCTGCTGGCTGCAACCTTCCCTCAAGAGGCACGCTCACTAGGGCTGCCATGCCAATCCTCTTCCACATGTTGCTGTAAAAAATTAGCATACCACACTTATGAAAATACTTCAAGAGGGATGGGTGTGGCTGGCAAACAAATAGAGACGGTATATGTTATTTGTAAAAATACATTACTACTTCTGCAACTTCCCAGACAATGCAAGGACCTTAGAATACTCTGAATTAATTTACTCCACTCGTAAATTATATGCTGTTGTTATCAGATATTTTAATTCCTTATATATTTTGAACCTCAAAGAATTATCTTCATTATTATTTTATTCAGTTAATATTTATAAAAACATCAGAATCAACTCGACGGCAATGGATTTGGGTTTTTGGTTTTGGATCCACATATTTACCTTTTCTGTTATTGTTTATTTATTTGTTTCTGCATTTCCCAGTTTCCATCTGGATTAAATTTTCTTTCACAAAAGCTTCCTTCAGTATTTCCTTCTGAGTAATTTTGCTGGTGGTTAATTCTCCTAGTTTTTGTTTGCCTGAAAATATTTATTTACTCTTCGTTTTTGAAGATTATTTTTGTTAGGTATAGAATTCTAGGTTGTCAATTTTTTAAACAAGAATTTTGAAGATATAATTTCATAATCTTCAAACTATCATCATTTTTGTTGGAAAATCAGTTATCCATATCATTGTTGATCCTTTGAAGGTAATCCGTTTTTCTTTCTCTCCACTTTCAAGATTTTCATGTTGCTTATATTTTCTATACTGATGGTACCTATGTGTCCTATGTGCATTTTTCTTTTTCTCTTCTTGGGATTCTAGCCCAATCTCTGGCAGTTTTCTTCAGTGAAAGAAATATATTTGTCTTTTGTCAATTTTGGAAAATTCTTACCCATTATTTCTTAAAAATCACCATCCGTCTGTCAGTTTGTTGTACTGTCGAGGCTTGCGGGTTGCTGTGATACTAGAAGCTGTACTACCAGTATTTCAGATGCCAGCAGGACACCTGGAGTGGACAGATTTGAGTAGATTTTCCAGACTAAGACAGACTAGGAAGAAAGGCCTAGTTATCTACTTCCAAAAATTAGCCAATGAAAACCCTATGGATCACAACAGAATATTGTCCAAAATAATGCTGGAAGATGAGTCCCCTAGGTTGGAAGGCACTCAAAATACACAGTGGCCACAAGGACTTGGGCATTTCAATGATCATGAAGATGGCTCAGAACCAGGAAATATTTTGTTTTGTACATGGGGTTGCCATGAGTTGGAGCTGATTTTATGGCACGAACAGCAGTAATGTATTAAAATATTGCTTCTGCTGAATTACCTCTCTGCTAGCAGAACTTATTTCAGTTTTCCTTCTTTCACAGGTTTCCATCTTACACAGGTTTTACTGTATTTTCAGTTGTTAATGTATTTTCAGGTTTTTTTTTTTAATATGTAAAATTACTGAAATACTTCATATTGTTGTAACTAGATAGGGAAACTTAGAAGGAAAAAAAGGAAAAGAAATATGTATTTATTTTTTTTTCTACTTAAAAGTTTTTTCACTATAAAAGTAAAAAAAAAATTTTCACTATGAAAGTAAAAGCAAAGGTGTCACTTTAAGGACTAAGGTGTGCCTGACCCAAGTCATGGTATTTTCAGTCACCTTATATACATGTGAAAGCTGAATAATGAATATGAAAGACCAAAAAAGAATTGATGCATTTGAATTAGGGTGTTGGCAAAGAATATTGAATATAACATGGACTGTCAGAAGAATGAACAAACCTGTCTTCGAAGAAGTATAGCCAGAATCCTCCTTAGAAATGAGGATAGGCAGACTCAATCTCACGAACTTTGGGCGTGTTATCAGGAGGGATCAGTCCTTGGAGAAGAACAACATGCTTGGTAAAGTAGAGGGTCAGAGAAAAAGAGGAAGACCTTCAAGAAGATGATTGACACAGTGGCTGCAACAATGGGCTCAAACACAGCAGCAGTTATGAGGGTGGCCCGGGACCGGACAGTGTTTCATTCTGTTGTACGTAGGCTCGCTATGAGTCAGAACTAACTGGACAACACTCAACAACGACAACAACATAAATGTAAAATAATCATATTAAAAATTAGAAATGAGAAAAAATAGTCAAAGCATCATAAATGCATTCACTTTTATATTTTGGTGGGTTTCTTTTCCTTCTTCTTCACTCTTCTGCTTGGTAATACAGTGTATCATTTCCTAACTTAATGTTATATCATTAGTATTTTTCCAAGTTCTTGCTCAGCGTTTATAAACACATACATTTTTTAAATAAATGTAATACATTTTCGTTAATTTGGTGTACTATAATTTATCTGTTTTCCAGTTTGTGACATCGTTATTGTTGTTGTTAGGTGCCAGGAAGCAGGTCTGCTAGGCTTCAAAGGGTGGGACCACAGTCTCCTGGGTCTCAAAGGGTGGGACCACAGCCACCTAGGCTTCAAAGAGTCGGATATTTGCCAAGTCAGCTCTGGAGTGTGGGGTGTGCCGGGGGCTCAGGCTGCTGGCCAAAGCTGAGGGGATGGAGCTGCCATGTCCAAGGGCCAGAAGAATAGGGCCTGCTGGGGCTGCAGGGGTTGGGTTGCCACTCTGATGGACTATGAGAATGGGGCTGCCCAAAGTTGAGGGAGCAGAGTAGCTGTCCCAGTGAGTAGCCATCCCAGTGAGCCTGGAAGGCAAAGCTGAAGCCCAGGACCAAGGGGCCTCCACCCAGAATCCAGAGGGCACAGCCAATGCTTAGAGTCTAGAGGGCAAGGCCATGGCCCAGGTGGTCTCAGAGAAGAGAAGATTATCTTCAAGGCTTGAGGGCTAATGTAAATTTTTCTGCTGGGTTTTGGAATTGTTTGGTACCCGTTAAACACTTTGTTATTTATTTTTTTTGTATTTTCTTCTTAAGATACCATTCCAGAAGTTGCTAACTCAAAGGATATGAACATTTTGAAGAGTTTTGAAATATGTAGTTGATATCTATTGTTTTGTGTCTGTGTCAGCACGCCATTCAGATGCAATAACCATCCTGACCTCCTCACCAAAGTTGGTTCATTGACTAAGCTGAGTCTGGGCCATTTAGAATTGTTCCTGGGGAATTTGGGAATGAAATAAGGGATTCCAGCTCAATCTCTGGTAGTTTTCTTAAATGAAAGAAATATAAATGTGAGGCCTAGGGATGACTTAAGTCATTAGGTTAAGTCATATGAACTAAGGAACAGAAAGAGCTGATCAATATGACAGAAAAACATAGCAAATTCACAAAGAGTGGTAGGGGAGGAAGACCCCTTCTGGGACTCTCCACCAAGCTGTAGTATCTAGTTCCAGGTGGCTGTGGCATGCATCCTGAGTCCTTGCATTCCACACAAAATGTCCCTTCAGTAGTTCAGTTATCCCTTCAACAAGTATCCTTCCAATCTTTCCTTTTAAGATTTAGTTCTTAATACTTGAGATCCAAATGATTGTAATTAATAATAGTTGCAAAATTGCATTCTAAAAGTTGACACCAATCACAAAACTTCTAGCCGCATTCAGAAATACTAGTTTCTGCATACTGTATTGTTCTCCTCTTTGTCAAATACTAAACTAACTGTTAAGTGGTTAGATCTAATCTATAAATAGGCTTTGACCCCCTGGAAATGCAGATCTAAATTATAAAAAGAGATTTTGTTTTTATTGTTGTTTCTATGTAAGCGTTTTGTCAGTTTCTTCTTTCTAATAACGGGAAGTAGAATCTACTTGGATAATTCCACAAATATTTACTGAGAATCTATCATGTGTTTGAGTTTGAGGCTACAATAAAGAATGAGAAAGATGGGTTCCTATCTTTGTAGCTTCTAGCCCAGTAGAGGAGACGTGCATTTAAAACTATAATTACATTACAAAGAATGTGCACTTCAATGCATCCCAGACGCTTTGATGCTTTTTTGATCTTACCAGAAGTTTCTGCAGTTTCCACACAACTGTCATGACTGCCACCTGGCTGACAAAATTGTAAGGCGTTATTCATTAGGTGATGCATCTTGGTTTCAGAAATATTAAACTATGAAAAAATGTGCATCTTTGAGTTAATGAAATGTAGCCAGGAGCACTTTGGTAAAGAAATGGAGAACAAAGAAAGCGTCACTGAAGTGGACTCCTTCATGTGGAAGGAGTCTTCCTGGTGGAAGTGAGGTGCAGCCTGAGAATGAAAGGATGAGCAGTAGTTTGTGAAGAGAGTGGGAAAGAAGGCTCCAGGCAGAAATTACTTTCCAGACATTTTCCTCATCTTTGAAATTGGAGATTTGGACTAGTTTGGAGGTCTTCAAATATATGTATTTATTTTGTTTTGCTTTATTTTAACAGCAGTAGTTTTAAAAGGACATTCTATCTCAAAGTCTAATATTTAAAAAAGGTAAAGCTGCTCTGCTCCTGACAATGGGAGTGAGGTTATATTCTACGCGCTTACACCCCCTCTTCCTCTTGAAGAAGCTCCCAGGAGTATGACTTGAAAGCCACTGGACTAGATGGTCCAAGATCAAGTCTACTTTTAATGTTCTACAATTCAGTATAATATGCTCATTTGGATATTGTCCAAAGGTCAACTCAGCTTCAGAAGTTTACACAACTGGTAAGTGACAGGTGAACTTTGACATCGGATCATCTGATTCCGAAGCAGACACTCTTAACCTTATACTATGCTGACTACAGTGGCGCTTTTGCTATTTTTTTCTTATTTGTAAAAGGTGAATAATACTGTGTTCTAAGATAATTTGAGAACGAATGAGCTTTGTTTATTTGTCCATTTTTGGTGTTCCTTCAGGTGTGTTCATACAGGTCTTGTTCCTTTATTACTGCATAACAATTATCCCAAAACTCTGTGGTTTCAGAAGATAGCTATTTTATATATCAGACGATTTTGTGGGTTGAGAATTTAGGCAAGCCTCCAGTGGGTGATACTTCAGCTTCACATGACAGTAAATAGTTACTCAGTATTATGCAGCTGGAAGTTGGTCTGGTCTGGTGGCGTAACTCACACGTCTGGGTCCTTGATAGGTGTGGCTCAAGGTTAGACATAATTGGGCCCTTCTCCTTCTCAAGGTGGTATCAGGCCTTTCTGTTTGTTCTCTCCATTTTTTACGTGGTGGCTCAGCGTGCTGAGAGTGAGTCTTCTAAGAGAGAAGGAAGTGGAAGCTCTCAGTCTCTTAAGTCCTGGGCCCAGAAACTCACCCAGCATCACTTCCACCATATGTTGTTGGTCAAAGCAGTCACAGAACTTACCCATATTCAAAGGGTGGGACATAGGCCTGACCTCTTGTTGAGAGAAGTGTCAGAAAGTTTTAGGCTATCTTTAATCTGCCAGTGACATGGTGTCAGAACACAGGCAGCAAGCACACATGCATTGGAGTCTGGATTTCTTTTCCCCCCTTTTGGATTCACGGGTGAGGGAGTTATGGAATGCTGGAGAACTTAGGAGGCAATTCACTCAATCAAGTATAAAAATTGTTCTTTATCTTTGGGAAGGAAATGCTGAATATAGGAGCTGCTCTGGCCTATTTAAAGAAATCACCAGTCTCAGGAAAAGTGGAAGACCAGTGTGAATAAAATAACTGTGGCTTGGGGAGGAGAACTAGATGGATTTTAGAGCAGGAAAAGTTGAAGGTGTATGATTGTCTTTTACTGTGATTCCAGAAAAAATTAGGTATTAAGCACTGAGCTTTTGGATTGGATGAAAGGGATATATCAGTGTCTTCTTTTAAAGGTGGGAGAGTGGTAACCTCTGTGAGAAAGGAGGACTAGCTATGAAAATATTCATATTTCCTTGGGAAGAGGGGAGACGATAGGAAGAGCTGGACGATTTTTAAGAATATGAAATGGAAGGACAAATGAAACAACAGAGATGATAACTGCTATCGAATGAATAGAAAAAAGCTACTTGGGGCTGCAAAGGAAGGGGCAAACAGTAGATTGAGCTTTAGTAATAAATGAAGATAAATTATGAATTTTAGAATGGTTGTAGGGGAAAGCCAAAGATGACAGTATCTCCTATCCTGTGAAGAACATTGAGGCAAGTGCTATGAGTCCTACCAACTTTTTTCAATTTGACATCAGATTTTCTGTGTATGTTGTAATTGTCTGTTCTCCCCTCCCTCAATCCTAAAATATCACTTCTTTTTCAAGGAATCCTTGTGACAGGCCCTCTTGCCTCCCGTAGGAACTGACTCTTTAATTAAACATTTCCTTCTTGCATATTCAATACCCCCTTGTCTACTGATTTCTTTCCCTCCAAGGAGGAGCATTTTCATATCTCACCCATGCAGAAAATATCGTGTTCCTCCATTTGGTATTTCAACAGACTATACATTTTTATCTCTTTCATTTCACTCCTAAACTTCTTGCAAAAGAAGCTGCATTTTTTCAATCCATGGGGTAAAAATTATAAAGAATGAAAACCTATATTTCCTCAGAAGAAAAGTGTGTCAAGGGGGAGACATAGCAACTCTTACTATTCTGTAGCCAAAGACAGTGGAGCCGGTTGCTAATAATTTTTGTAGGTGAAGATGAAGATGAGAATAGAGTCTGTCAGATGCACCTGCAAAGGGTTTGTAAGGATCATACTAAACCTTAAAATGAAGAAAATAAACATATCAAAAAGTAATATATATAAATATAAAGTATATAAAAACAGGAAAGAGAATAAATAAAGAAAATGTATAACTGTGCATGTGTGCCTTTGTGTGTGTGTAAATTACAAAAAGGTGATAGACAATATTGTTGGAATTTTGTAAGTTTGGAAGATGAATTATAAATATATATGATAGGTACTAAGTATGAATCTTAGACTACAAAGTCAGATCTGTAAGAAATAATTCATTTCTTTATTTCCCTTAAGTCAACTTAGTCCTGTCAAAAAATAAACAACTGGGAACACCATTAATAGATTGCTGCTGTTGTTGTTGTTAGCTGCCGTCAAGCCTGTTCCAACTCATAGCGGCCCTGTGTACAATAGAATGAAACAGTGCCTGGTCCTGCGCTATCCTCACAATTGTTGCCGTGTTTGAGCCCATTGTTGTAGCCACTGTGTCCATTCATCTCTTTGAGGGACTTCCTATTTTTCTCTGTGCTATTCGTAAGGTTTTCACTGGTCAGTTTTTCAGAAGTAGACCGCCAAGCCCTTCTTCCTACTCTGTCTTAGTCTGGAAGCTCTGCTGAAACCTGTCCACCATGGGTGACCTTGCTGGTGTTTGAAATACCCATGGATAGTTTCCAGCATCACAGCAACACGCAAGCCAACATAGTATGACAAAGTGACAGATGAGAATAGATTGCTATGCAGGGTTAATAGACAATTTTAAATTGGATAGCACGTCATTTACCCAGTAAACAATGGCTGCTCCAGTTCCTCAGAATTCTTAAAATGTTTATATACAAAGTTACTGGGAACTCTGAACAAAATTTCTGACTGGCTGAGAATTACATAACTTTGCTAAACAAGACAATCACAAGGTCAGTGAATCTTGGTTACAAGACCCCTAAAAATTTTAAAGCAGGATAATATTATCAATCTTAAAAAATAGGGTATGTTCATCAATTTTGAAAACAAGATATGTTATTAGTTTTGAAAACACGTTGTATTTATTGATCTTGAAAACAGGATGTGTTTATTAATTTTTGTTGTTTTTTTGGAAGAATAACTTTAAGTGAAACTTAATGAATAATGAAAGCAGCCTTTCTGGTTTCAGTGGGCCTAGTCACCTAGCCCTAGCTATTTTTAGAGGTTGGTTTATAGCATAGCTAAAAGATTATTTATTTGCATAGATTTTTAACAATATTTAACACGATGACTTTTAGTGTTGAGGGTAATGAAATTCTTTATGTTTTCATAATGCAAAACTTATAATTTTTTTTACAATTTCCTCTGTTTTGATCATGATCCGATTGGAATTTTTGATCGACTAAGTGTTGGCTGGACACTACCTAGGTTTTTGAGTCTTAGTAATTATAGGTACTTGCTGTGACACACACAGTATATCCATTGGTTTCTTGGATTCTTTCTTTCATTGTTGTTCTGGCCAAAAAGGGGCCATTTGCTGCTCCTTAGATGGCTGCTCTCAAGCTTTGAAGATCCCAGTCACCAAACAACTTAGTAACCTGGAAAGGATATATATAATTCATATCAGAAGGATGCATAAGCCAATAATTTAAGACCTAACACATGAACCTAAAGTTCCTAACCAAGAAAACAAACCCCAAAAAGCACTGGTGGGGGGGAGTGGGGGGCAGTGCTTGGTAGCAATGGCTGCTCCTCTAGTGTGCACTCTAGTCATTCCTGTATCCCAGTACACTTTGTTTTGGGTATTGTTATGAATTGAATTGTGTAACCCAGAAATATGTGTTGTAAATCCTAACCTCTATGCCTGTGGTTATAATCCCATTTGGGAATGGATTGTTTTTGTTATGTTAATGAGACAGGATTAGGGTGGGATGAAACACCTTTACTTAGGTCATAGCCCTGATCTGTTATAAGGGGATAAAAGGAGATAAAAAACTAAATAAAAATAAAAGGAGAGAGACGCAAGCAGAGAAAATGGACCTACTACCACCAACAAAGAAGGACTGGGAGCAGAGTGTGTCCTTTGGACCTAGGGTCCCTGTCATGGATTGAATTGTGCCCCCCAAAAATATCTGTCAACTTGGCGAGGTCATGACTATGGTGTTATAAGATGGATTAGCGGCAGTTATATTGATGAGGTCTACAAGATTAGTGTCTTAAGCCAATCTCTTTTGACATATAAAACAGAGAAGTGGGCAGAGAGACACAGGGACCTCATACCACCAAGAAAGCAGTGCTGGGAGCAGGGTGCATTTTTTGGACCTGAGGTTGCTGCACTGAGAAGCTCCCAGACCAAGGGAAGACCGATGACGAAGACCTTCCTCCAGAGCCAACAGAGAGAGAAAGCCTTCCCCTGGAACCAGTGCCCTGAATTTGGACTTGTAGCCTACTAGACAGTGAGAGAATAAATTTCTCTGTTAAAGGCATCCACTTGTGGTATTTCTATTATAGCAGTGTAGATGACTAAGACAGTCCCTGTGCTGATAAATTCCTAGGCCTGGGGGAACACTGATGCCAAGACATGGAGATTTCCAAGGAAATCTAGACACACAGATGTAGAAAGGAGACGAGGACTTTCCCCCAGAGCCAACAGAGAGAGAAAACCTTCATCTAGGGCTGGAACCCTGAATTTGAACTTCTATCCTCCTAAATCATGAAAGAATAAATTTCTGTTTGTTAAAACCATCCAACTGTGGTCTTTCTGTCAGAGCAGCACTAGATAACTAAGACGGATATCATTAATATACGTGCAATAGTTTTCCCTTAATAAAGCACACTGTCCTCATTTGGAAGCAAATAATCAAGAGCTAACCCGTTTTGTGGTCATTATTCTTATCTGAGTTACTTTACTGGACAAAGTATGTGGTATTACCCAGGCTATGAACAGGACTTTCAAGTTCTAAGGCAACCTTGTCTAACATTGATTGCAATTTAATAATTTTTTTTTTTTTTGTCCAACACAAGCAGGGCCTATTTAGATGATTCCAGGGATTACGGCTGCCATAGAACAACCAATGAAAGTTTTTTTAGTAAGGGATCCTCTGTTTGATAGCTGTTCAGTTAGATGTTTGATGATTTCTTTTCAATCCTTTCCAGGGGTTGTAGCTAACGTATTTCTGATCTCTCTGGAAAGTAGTTTAGAGTGGAAGGAAACTAGAGGCACCCCATAAGCCAAATGGCAGGTTCCAATCCAAATGGGTGACAGCACTTTGCAAGCATGATGACCACATACAGTATAATGTCCTTTAAGACCATATGAGGGAAGATCCTTCAAGATCCCAAAGCTAGAGAGGAGTAAATACTAAAAGGAAGCACATAACCGTTACTTGTATCAGTGATAGGTTCGTATACTCTAAATCTATTTACAATGCATTTCTACCAGTACTGGGTAAGTAAACATTTTATTTTCAGGATTGAAAGATACTTTATCTTTAAAAAGAAATAAACCAAAAAAGCCTGTCGCCGTTGAGTGAATTCTGACTCGTAATGACCCTATAGGACAGAGTAGAACTGCTCCATAGGGTTTCCAAGGAGCTGCTGGTAGATTTGACCTGCTGACCTTTTGGTTAACAGCTCTTAACCACTGTGCCACAGGCATAGAGGTTAGGATTTACAACACATATTTTTTTGGGAACATAACTCAATCCGTAATGTATGCAATCTGCCTGAAAGACAAAGATACTGTGTCTCCTTAGAATTCCAGACCATGTCCTTAATTGTTCCATACATAGATGGTATATTTTATGCTGTGATATTCTTGAAGACAATCAAGCAGATTCATTATACCTTTTGCAACAATTACCTGAGAAGATCCACAGATCTCCAAGGATACACTAAAATTTGTCCCAAATTCGACACCTACAGCATGAACTAAATGAAAAAAGACAAGCATTTTTACTTATATGTTCATGAACGAGAAGGTCAAGCTCGGGGGATATTGACTCGGGAACATGGAAATAACCAGAGACCTGTACTCTGTAGACTATTAGAGTTTGCAGCTGGATTCTGTAGGCAAGGCTTTGCCCGGGTGCTTAGAAGCTACCGCTGCAACAGCAAAATTAGTAAAAACATCCTCTGATATGGTGTTGCCAAACCCTCTATGTATACCTCAGGCTGTAGGAACCCTGCTCAATCAAAGTAGTAGTATTCCCTTTTTTTTTTTTTGGCCACCAGGCTTACAATTTATAAACCTTCCATTTTATCCCCCCATCTCACATCTATTGGTCACTAAGAAATGGTCAAATACTGTAAATCACTCATGACTTATACTAAAAGATATTCACCTCTGTGTATTGGAAATATTACTATTATGACTAAGGTTAAATTTTTACAAAAATTTGTCCCCTCAACCTTCCACAACACCCAACATAGGTTGGCTGCCTTGAATGAAGAAATGGCAGGTATGACAGAGGAGGTGTTACAAAATCAGATGGCTTTGGGCATGATTACTCTAGCTCAAGGAGGGAAGTATCTGTGCTTTACTAAAAGCTGAATGTTGTATACATATTCCCGATAATGAAGCATTGGTGAATTACTCCCTCATACACATACAGACACAATTAGGTATAACTGAACACCTTGGAGATGATACTTCGGTGGGCTGAGATCATGAAGATCACGAGTGGGTTGACTCTACAGACAGGTTTTATGCCTGTGGTTATAATCCCTTTTGGGAATGGGTTGTCTTTGTTGTACTAATGAGGAAGGATCAGTGCAGGGTGTATCTTGAGTCAATCTCTTTTGAGATATAAAAGAGATTAAATAAATGAGAGGAACAGAGATAGGGAAGATAGATGCCCAGACACATGAAAATCGCCCAGGTGCATAAACTCAAAAAAGGCGGGATCTACCTTCAAAGCCGACACAGAGAGAAAGCCTTTCCCTAGAGCTGGCACCATGAGTTCACACTTCTAGCCTCCTAAACTGTGAGAAAATCAATTTCGGTTTGTATAAGCCATCCCCTTGTGGTATTTCTCTTATAGGAGCACTAGATAACTAAGACAATATAGAAGATAAAAAACCTTTATAATCTTTTATTAAGAGCAACCCAGTAATTAAAGAAAATTTTGTTATTTTATCAAAGCAAAATCCAAATTTTAGTTCTGTATACTATTTGATATTAAAACTCTTTAAAAAATCTTATAAATCAACCTATCAAGTCTTAGTTTTAACTACAAGACATCAGATTTTTTTATAGTTCAGTTTTTTAAAGTGGCAAAAAAAGTGAACACATCAATTAGACTCCAATACACATTTATTCTCTCTGTGGCTTATAAAAAATAAAAATCAAAAGTACATAAATTTAAATTATAAGGAATATCTGTGAATTAACTCAATTTAGTATTGGCCCAAGATTTTAAGTTATCTAAAGGTCTTAAAAATTATCTTAAATTACATATCACAAAGCATAATTACTGTTGCCAGACATAATGTTCTCTCTAGACCAAAGCCAATCTCTTAGGAGAAAAAAAAAGATGAGAGATAATCAACAATTTTAGGCAAAAGCATACTCTTAAACAGCACACACAGAAAAAAAAAGTAGAAAGACAAGTTTTAGGTCCGTAATTTTATTAACTTGCCAGAGTCTCAAGATGGAGGGATCCCAGACCCTTTGGATTTGATCGAACCCATTTAAAAAACTACCCAAAGCCTCTGTTGAACCCAGTCCAACTTCCCTATCTGACCCAGTCTGATTTCCTTTGGATCCAGTCCAAGGAGGGTATTAAAAAAAAAACTACCTGAGGCCTCTGTTGGACCCTGGTCCAACTTGGACCCAGTCTGATTTCCCTTGGACACAGTCCAAGGAGAGTGTTTGAATAAAGCAAACGGGAATCACTAACAAAACCCAGATATCAAACAAAAGTTCCTTAAAATAGTCACTACAGATTTAATTTTTAATATAATTAATCCATCTAAGAAAATACAACATGTGACTCAAAAGAGAGAAAGACAAAGCAAATGGGAACTGAATTCCCCAAAGTAGCCACTACAAATTCAAGTCATCTTTGGTATAATCAATCTGCTTACTCAAAAACTCACAACATCCAGATTCATACTGAGAAGATAAGTAAGAAGCAGGGGTTTTAGGAGGGAGAGGAGAAAGAGATTTAGAACAGAAGGAGCCCAGCCTTAAAATCCCCGCAAACAGCTGTCTGAAAGCACAAGAAATAGAACAAAAAGATGACTCATAAAGATCACTTCTAGGCTCCAAGCCCAAGTCATGCCTAGCCTGAGTTGCTTCAATAAACCTGAGAGCTCAAAACAAAAAGGGAGCAGAGTTCAGACCCAGGAAAGATTTATCCCTTGGATTCCAGGGTTGGTGAGGGATCGGTGGACAAAAAGGGTCCTGTGGGTATCGGCACCTGGTCACTCACCCACAGAGGTGGTCATAGGTTTTCTTTTCCAGATCCCACTTCTGACACCTTCCTTATTCATCATCCAGGTTTCAAATGCATTGGTGGCTATTGGAAATACCAAGGCTTGGATCAGGTGCACCTTAGTCCTCAAGGTGAAGTCTTTGCTTTTCAACACTTAAATGTATATATATATCTCAAAGAAGTGGCTCACACAGTTGTAGAGGCTGGCAAGTTCCAAGTCAGTGGGTCAGATGTCAGGCTGGAGGTTTCTCCTGACTCAAATAGCTGTAGGGGCTGATGAATCCAAGATCAGCAGGTAAGATGGCAGGCTGCTGGCTCACAGGCTGTGGATGCTGATGAATCCCAAGATTGGCAGGCAATGTAGCAGGCCACTGGCTCAAGGCCCAAGAACCAGAGATCATTCAAATTCACAAAAAAGAAAAGAAAAAAAGACAAGGCTTGCTGCTCTGACAGAGACTGGAGAAACCCGAAGAGTATGGCCTCCGGACACTCTTCTAACTCAGTACTGAAGTCACTCCTGAGGTTCACCCTTCAGGCAAGATTAGACAGGTCTATCAGTCCAACAATAACACGTGAGGGACATGCTTCATAGTATATGAGACTAATGGGCACTCCAGCCCAAAAGCAATGACAAGAAGGCAGGAAGGGCCAGGAAAACTGGACAAATGGAAACAGGGGACCTGGTGTGGAGAAGGGGAGAGTGTTGACACATCACAGAGTTGACAACCAAAGTCACAAAACAATTTGTGTACTAACTGTTTAATGAGAAACCAATTTGCTATGTAAAGTTTCACCTAAATCACACACACAAAAAAGAACCAGAGTCAGATGATAAGCCAGATGCAGGATCCAGAGCAAGCAAAGAAGCTTTGCCAGAATGTCCATATATATATTGGACGCAGGCTACACCCCCAGGGAAACTCCCCTTACAACTGACTGATCACATCGTGGAGGATGACTACATTATTATATAAATGCAAAACCACTGAGATTCATGCCCCAGCCAAGTTGACACAAAACCTTAACCATCACAAAGATCTTTAGTGTTGTGGGTAGAAGAATTCTTTATTTCGTAATGCAAAACCTTTTCTTTTTTTTTTTTTACAATCCTATAGTGTTTTTCCCGTTCTGAGAAGTGGGTGAGAAACACAGTACCTATTCTGATTATGAGTCTCTCCTGCTCTCTAGGACAACACAGGGATCCAGGAGGCATATGTGGCAGGCAGGGTCTTGAATTTCTAGTCCATCATAGTTACTGCTGGTGTCTTCAAGGCCCAAGCACTGATGAACCCTTGAAATTCAGCTGTTCTGCTCTTCACTGCCTTATGTGGAGTGGCACTTCTCTGTGGTCTTGTTACTGCCCTGGGGCTTTGCCAGGGAGCAGGATGTAGGTCTTCTAGAAATCTCTCCCCTTCTAAGCTGCTCCAAAACTCCAGGTCCCACCCACCCCCAACACAGACACACATACACATCCTCAAAGGCACACCAGGACAACTAGCAGAGTATCTGATGAGCATAGGTTTTCATATAAGATTTCCTTCAAGCAGGCTTGGCTTCAGGATGCCCCTGAACATCTAGGCCAGACCATGGATCCTGGTTCAGGTTTTGAGGATGGATGAGAACTATGCCTTGGACCCCTTTACTTCTGAAGCAGAATAGAAGCAGAGACTAAATGAGACAAGGACGCAAGTGTGTAAACACAGCTCCTCACTGCCTCCTTCGTATCTCCCAGAAGCACACTGAAAATTCAGGGGTTTTGGCAGCCCTTCGAGAGAAACATCTGCCAGGCTGGAGGTGCACAGAAAGGTGGGTTTGCTGCCTTTTAGATTTCCGGCCACATGAGCACCCAGAAAGAACTTTTATTACCATAAAAGGCAATACTCTGGCTACTTGAGGCAGCCACATCTCCCAGACCAACAACCTGGGTTCCAGGCCTTGAAATCTTGCTTTGCCAGGACGGGACTGTCTCTCTTTATCTGAGTTTCCCATTGAAGTCCCCTAAGGGACTTTCTGTGGGCAGACCTGGCTGTGGCCACCATGCTGAAGGAAGGAAGTTAAAAGAGCCTTTTTGGAAAGGCAGGAGGGAAAAATAGAGGAAACACACACACACACATTAATAGAGTAATAACTTCTGCCAAACATATGTAAATATCTTTTATTATGTAGGAGCAGCAAATTAAAGTTCGTAAGTGGAAATCTTCCAACAAAATGGACCATTGCTCTCAGACATATTGGATTTCTCTTTTTCAAATTATAGTTTCCTTACCCTGAGTGAGGTTTATGACAAATACATTATCTCCACTTAGACAATTGGATGTAACTTATTTTAACAACCTGAGTGAGGTTTATGACAAATACATTATCTCCACTTAGACAATTGGATGTAACTTATTTTAACAACCTAGTTTAGGAATTCATTTCTGGCATAACTCCTTATTCTAAGTAGGAGTTCTGTTAACTGAAAAAAAAGTCAGAAAAACCATAATTAACTATCAGTAGTTAACAGGAGTTATATTCTAGAATACTGACTGTAATAATTACTCAATTAATATAGTGGTTTTTCTTTGAAAATAAAGTATAATTGATCAGATTTCTGTAGGACTTTTACCTTGCAACACTCGGGGAAATAATTAATAGGGAATAGTTGTCAAACTCAAATATTTAGCCACAGGCCAAGCAATTATTTCTAGTCTTCTTGTCTAATTAACACGTCTTTATGATATTAACAACACAGCCCTTAATAAGAAAAATGCCTTAATGTACCTGCCATCCTTTGCAAGGCATAGGCTTTGAGTTTTTCTCCAGATGGTGTGGAAATGGAGCCATACTAAGGAATTTATGCTTCTCAACAGCTTCCCCTGTGACTAGTTGTACTTTTCTGTGAGTTGGCTGACTATGAGTCACAGTGCTGTCCAGAAAAGCCTTCCACTCCAGAAGGGACCAGACCACAGCAGTCTGCAGAACTTACTAGAAGCTGATTTGTCTGCTTGATGTAAAACCACAAAGGAACACCACCCTCAGTTGTAGAATTCTTCATAACTGAATATTCTGGTGCAAACTTGGGTGGTGTGTGTGACCTGTACAAATTATAACAAAAAGGGTCTCAATCTCATTAAAACCAAAAACCCATTGGTGATCAGGAAAATGAAGACTAAAGACACAATGCTAAAAGAAAATTATTGGAAAATTTCACTCAATAACACATATTAGAAAAATATTAATCTGAAAACCAAACTCGATGCCGTCAAGTCAATTCTGACTCCTAGTGACCCTATGGGACAGAACTGCCCAATAGGGTTTCCAAGGAGCACCTGGTGGATTCAAACTGCTGAACCACCACCAGGACTCCTTTACTCAATAACACGTATCAAAAAAAATTCTAAGAGAAATATTAGCAACTAGAATCTAGTAAACCAAACAACACAATGAAAAAATTAAAAAATAAAAGAACATGTCCAATACAGAGTTTTTTGTGCTCTTGCGTATATCCTAGTGACTTTAGTTTTTTAAAAAATGCTTCCATGTTTTATAATTGTTATTTGCTGCTGGTTAACGAGATCACTTTATTCTTCCATCATTACTGGAAGTTGACTCTGAAATAACTTTGAATATGTTCAAGTTTTGATGGTTTGAAAATTTCAGTTTCACTCTTGAAGAATAATCTTGCTCTGTAGAAAAGTTTAGGTTGGTAATTATTTTCTCTCAGTACATTACAGATACAGCACGTTTAAGCTTCCATTTTTGCTATTGAGAAGTCAGCTGTCAGTCTACTTGCCGAGCGTTTGAGGGAAATTTACATTTTAATTTCCCTTTTGAATGCTTCAAGATTTTTCTCTTTGTATTTGACTTTGTTGTTTTCACTATGATGTATATATGTGTGAAATTATTTCAATTAGCCTGCAGCCTCTTGAAGCTGTGCCTTGCTTCTTTAATCAGTTTTGGAAAATTGTCAGCCAACGTTCATTCATATATTTCTTTTGTTCCACTCTCTTGTTCCTTTTTTATAACTCTGATCGAATGTGAGTTAGTCTTCTCATTGTTTGGTCTCTGACTCAAATCTTCTTTTCTGTATCCTTCATTTTTTTTTTGTCTCTCTGTACTTTATTCTGAGTAGTTTTCTCTACCTATCCTCCAGGTGTCTTTAATCTATTGTTAAACCCATCCATTGAATTTTTTATTTAGATTATTGTATTTTTACTTTTAGAATTTTGAATTGGTACATTTTAAAATAACAGTATTTACTTTTTATAGTTTCTAGTTCTTTGTGGAAATTTTAAAGCTTGTCTTTTAACTCCATTGTCGTAGGAAGTATAATTGTTTTATAGTCAGTGTTTGGTAATTATGATATCTTGAAAAATTATGGATCTGTTTCTGCTACTGTTTGTGTCAGTTCTTGTTCATGTCATCATGTTTCCTCATGTGCTCAGTTATCTTTGGTTGTGTGTTGGATATTGTATTTTAAAAATTATTTATAGAAATAATTTGAGAATTTGGGTGATGTTAATTCTTGCTTTGGTTTCTGTTAAGTGTCTTGGGGCAGTACCAATCTCTAGGATGGCCTTAATTCAATTTTAGGGTTTGAGATATTTGGGCCACCCAGGTTGGAGGGCAGGGTAATTGAATGCATTCACCCATTGATGTTGAGTTGATTCTGACTCATAGCAACCCTATAGGACAGAGTAGAATTGCCCCATAGTGTTTCCAAGGAGTAGCTGGTGGATTTGAATTGCCACCCTTTTGGTTAGCAGTCAAGCTCTTAACCACTGCACCACCAGGGCTCTTTAATGCACTTAGGGAGTTAAAAAATGTTATCTAGCCTTTTAAGCTGTCTTCAGAAGGGTTGGTCCAAACTACTGGGTTGGCTATTATCTAAAGCAAAGTCCTCAAGAGTCAGGAGCTTGAATTCTTAGCCATTTTGTTATAATTCTCTTACTTTGGTCCTTAAACAAAAAGAATAGCACTGAAGATCACCATCCAAATGGTTTCCCGTCTTACTCAGAATAAAACTAAGGTCTTTAGAATAACCTATAAGGCCTTGCCTGATCTTCCCTCTCCTAGATCTCTGGCCTGGTTCCCCCCTCCCCCAAACACCATTTATCATTTTGCTACAGTCACAGTGATCTCCTTGCTGTCCTTCCAACATACCAGGCATGCTTATGTCTCCTTCAGGGCTTTTGCATTTGCTGGTCTCTGCCAGGAATTCTTCTCCCCTAGCTAGCCACATACTCGCTCCCTTAGATCCTTCAGGCCTACAGTCAAATGCCCCCTTCTTAGTGGAGACTACCCTAAAATTTCAAACATTGCTTCCCTTTAACCACATATACTGCCTATTCCTGTACTGTTTTGCTTTATTCCTTAGTAACTGTTACTAAATAATATGCCATACACTTTACTTTTAGAAATCTTACTAAGGCCAAATGTTTAGAGAAGAATTGACACTAATACTGTTTAAACTCTTCCAAAAGATAGAGAAGGAAGGAATACCCTCTAATTCATTCTATGAAGCAAACATAACCCTGATACCCAAACCAGACAAAGACACTGCAAGAAGAGAAAACAACAGACCAATATCTCTTATGATATAGATGCATAAATTCTCAACAAAATACCAGTGAACATAATCCAACAGCATGTTAAAAGATTCATGCACTATGACAAAGTGGAATTTACTTCAGGAATGCAGGAATGGTTCAACATTAGAAAAAACAATCAATGTAAAACACCAGATCAATAGAACAAAGGAAAAGAACCACATGATCATTTCTATGGATTCAGAAAAAGCATTTGATAAAAGCCAACACCCTTTCTTCGTAAAAACCCTAAAGAAGATTGGAATGGAAGAGAAATTCCTCAATATGATTCAGGGTATATATGAAAAAACAACGGCCAACATTATACTTAATGGAGAAAGACTGAGAGCTTTCCTTGAAATCAGGAACTAGAGTACCTGCTCTTAACACTTCTATTAAATATTGTATTAGTAGTCCTAGCCAGAGCAATAACACAAGAAAAAAAAATGGTATCCAGATTGGAAAAGAAGAAATTATATTATCTCTATTTATGGATGATATGATCCCATATATACATATTTATATATAAAATACCAAGAATCCACAAGAAAACTTCTAGAGCTAATGGAGGGATTTAGCAAAATTATTGAGTACAAGGGCAACAAACAAAAATCAGTTGGGTTTCTACACACCAGCAGTGGGAAATCTGAAAGGGAAATTAGAGAAACAATTCCATTTACAATAGTATCTAAGAGAATAAAATACCTAGAAATAAGTCTAACCAGGAACGTGAAGGACTTATACAGTGAAAACTATAAAACACTGATGAAAGAGATTAAAGAAGACTTAAATAAATGTAAAGGTGTTCCATGTTCATGGATTAGGAGATTTAATATTGTTAAAATGTCAATACTACCCAAAGCTATCTACAGATTCAATGCCATCCTCATGAAAATTCCAACAGCCTTCTTTACAGAAATAGAAAAACCAATTCTCAACTTTATATGGAATTGCAAGAGGCCCTGAATAGCTAAAGCAGTGTTGAAAGAGAACAAAGTAGGAGGATTCACACATCTTGATTTTAAAATATACTATACTTCTACAGTAATCAAAACAGCCTGGTACTGGTGTAATAATAGACACATAGACCAATGGAATAGAATTGAAAGTCCAGAAATAAACCCATACATCTATGGTCAACTGATTTTGACAAGAAATATCTCTTCAATAATATCTTAGTCATCTAGTGCCGCTATAACAGAAATACCAAAAGTGGATGGCTTTAACAAAGAGAAATTTATTCTCTCACAGTCTAGATGACTAGAAGCCCGAATTCAGGGTACAAGCTCCAGGGGAAGGCTTTTGCTCTCTGTCGGGTCTGGAGGAAGGCCCTTGTCATCAATCTTCCCCTGGTCTAGGAGCTTCTCAGGCACGGGGATCCTGGGTCCAAAGGGTGTGCTCTACTCCCACTTATATAAAAAGACAAGAAAAGGTAGATGTATAGAGACTAAAGTTTATTAGTGGTTACCAGGGGTGGGAAGAATGTGGGAAGAAGGGATAACAGTGATGGGAAAATCACATTGATTAAAGGCAGGGTTGCACAGCTGATTACTGTAATTGCTGTCAACAAGTTGTACACCTGTAAAAAATTGAATCGGCAAAAGTTGTATGATGGACGTATTTACAACAGTGACAAAAAGAGACTGCTTTTGTACAACCAAACACCTCATGGGATTTGGTTCCTTGGTTTGGAGGTTAAGGGTCGTGGTTTCATAGGACATTCCAGTGTTTAGTGCTTCTGTTCTACCTCTTAGTTCATTGCTTAGTAACTGGGGTCCTAAAAGCTAGAAAGCAGCCATCCAAGGCACAGCAACTGTTCTCTATTCACCTGGAGCAACAGAAGAAGGAGAGTCAGGAACAGGAGGAGGAGATGGAATGTATGGCTAATTGCCTCCATGAGCAGCTGCCTCCTTTGCCATGAAACCAGAACTGGATGGTGCCTGGCTACCATTACTGAACATTTTGATCAAAGATTCCATAGAAGAAACCTAATCCAAAAGGGGAAAATGCAGAACAGAATTTAAAATTCTCATGGACCCTAGACTTTCTGGAGCCATGCACGGTGGAAGAACCCTTGAAACTATTGCCCTGAAGATAATCTTTAAACCTTGAGCCAAAATATCCCGTGATATCATCTTAAAACCAAGCAATAGTTTACCTTAACTAGTAATCAAGGTCTGCCTTGAGAATTATGCCCTTTTCAGAACTACATGGGATCAAATGGACAACAGCAACTTGAAATATTAGATAGGAACCCTGGAGGGCAGTGAATTTATGTTAATGAGGGAGGAACAACTCAAAAAAGGAGGGTGAGAATGGTCACACAACTCAAAGAATGTAATCAGTGTCACTAACAGTACATACAGAAACCGTTGAATTGGTGTATTCACCAATTATATTATGGGGGGCCTCTCTTCCCGCTATAACGTAAACTCCAGGGAAGCACAGAATTTTGTCTGTTTTGATCAATGCTCTATCTACAGCACACAGAGAAGCTGGTCCATAAGTAAGCGTTCAGTAAATATTTGTTGAATGAATAACAAAAAACATAACAAAGCAAACAAACAAAAAAACCAAACTTATTGCCATTGAATCGATTTCCTATAGAAAAGAGTAGAATTGCCCCACAGTGTTCCCAAGACTGTAAATCTTTACCGAAGCGGGCTGCCACATCTTTCTCCCTCTGAGCGGCTGGTGGGTTCCAACCACTGGCCTTTCAGTTAGCAGCTGAGTGCTTAACCACTGTGCCACCAGGGCTCCCTGAGATAGAGTAGACATAAGATGAACTCTGGTTAAGGAATGCTCTTCTGAGAGCCTTAAGGAGCATAAGACAATGCTGATTAAGCGTTATTTTTGATAAGATTCAAGTGCAGAAGAAAAAAAAACCATTCATTTACTGGAGCTGGTGGATATTACACCAGCAATTAGTGAGAGTGGAGCAGTAGTTCCTCATGTTTAGCCTGCTTAGGGATTACTTGGCAGTGCTTGTTAAAACAAAGATTTCTGGGCAGCCACTTTCTCCAGAGATTCTAATTCAGCCAGGATGGAATGAGACGGAGCAATTGCGTTTTATACTGACATCCCACATTTTGAGCATTATCGGTCATAAACCACCCCTTGCTCCTTGAAGCATGGAAATGAGTAGTTACTAGCTGAGCCTGGAGAAACATCCCCTTCTCTCGCTGCTGCAAATACAGTGACCAGTAGGGCTGCAGGGTGTTCGTCCTTCTTCAAGGTCCAGCTTCTGGCCACCATCATCACTTGCCGAATGTCCCGGAAAGAGCCAACTTCTTCCCGTCTCAGCTTTCTTCTCCGTAAATTTGCTATGGTCATGCTCGCATTTGATATCTCATATTTACAAAGCACCAAAAGTGCATTCATGGGACAGAATGAAATACATATTTTAAAGAGTTTGATAATATATAGGGTTTACCCTGGAGAGGAGCTCACGGAATTGAGCTTCATTCTCTTGGACTTGCAGTGTTAAAATGCTTACCAGCTGTGTTCATTCAATATTTATTCCTTTTCATATTTAAATGCAGTCCCAGCTTGGAGACAAAAGGCCAAGAAATAGATTCTAAAATTGATCAGAGAAAAGATTAACTACGTAACCTCATGCTTCCTTTCCTTTGACCTGTTTTCTTGAGGCTCCATTTCTGTAGTCCACACATTCTTGCTACCACATGATACCTGAATATAAAGCATTAAAGAGCCGATTGCGAAGCTTTTGTTCCTAAAAACCAGTATCCATTACTGCTAGGGGTTAGGAAAAGGTCAGGACATCCTGGGTCTGGATCTCATTTTTCTCTAAACTTCCTGTGTAATTTGATGCTCATTCATCTGTGCTCAGGTCCCATTAGAATAAAAAAGGAATTTTACTTGCTTTCTTTTGTTGATATGTAACTGCATTTCCAGTAATAACTCCCCAATACTGGCGCAGGTGCCCATGTGAAGAAAGGCCATCTCACTCCATCTCGATGAATTTGGAACAATGAATTTAGCTGAATAACCTTTACTTTTTCCACTCAGCATATCCTCTCACCTTTAACTTAAAAATAAAAAAGTTTAACCCTAAAGCTGGAGTCCCGGTTTCTTTGTGGTTAAGAGCTCAGCTGCTAACCAAAGGTTAGCAGTTCAAATCCACCAGCCGCCTCTTGGAAACCCTGTGGGGCAGTTCTACTCTGTCCTGTAGGGTTGCTGTGAGTTGGAACTGACTTGACGGCACCTGACAACAACAGCCCTAATGCTGTTGTGAGGTTTCCTCTATTAGTCTATTGAAATGTAGCTTCAAATTTTGAGAGTCTGTGAGCATGGTGGCATAGTTTATGTGGTAACTATTGTGTTTTGGCTGTACTACAGCAAGCTTCCCATATGTCCTTCCCAACTTCACACAACAGAGCCCTTCTGTGTCCATTCCAATACTCAGTTCTGGCCAATCAGGGGCCCCATTCTCCTAGCCCCAGGGATTAGTTCAGAGGTGGCTTAAGGACAGCAGGTAACCAACCAGATTCCTTGAGCTTTTTCTATTGGGGTGAGGATTGAAGATTGTCCTTTGTCTCCGTGGGCCACTCACTGGAAGGATATGAATCTAAGACCATCTTCCTTCTTACCACGTGGATAAAGTTAGTCAACAAGAGGAAGAGAATGAGGCCCTCATTCAGATAGAAGCAGAGCTGATACATGAGAGAAAGAATCTTGATTAACTGGTCCTTCACGTATTTGTGGGTGATTGTGGGGCCCTTCCTTGCCTTTACAGTTACATAAGTCAGTCAAAAAATTTTCCCCTTAAGCTTGTTGAGTTGGGTTTCTGTTATTCGCAAATGAAAATGTCCTGACTAAAATAAACAGCAACAACAACAACAGAAGTGGACATTTAAGGAGGCACATGGTATGGTATAAATGAGTTTTCTGGATATGTCACAGGCCTAGGCATTTTCTTTCATAACTAGGTTTTGTGTCAGGATCCTTTATGCCTCGTGTTTCCTACATCAATAAATTGCGATTTCTTGACTGGGGAAATAAGGAAAGCTTTCTAGGTTTAGGCAAATTTCAGAAAAACAACCTTGTAGAACAAACTGTTCTACAAGTCTTTCTAATCTGCCTCCACTGTCCCTTTGAAGCTTACTCAAAAAAAACCTGTTGCCCTTGAGTTGATTCTGACCTTATAGGACAGCGTAGAACTGCCCCATAGAGTTTCCAAGGAATGACCGATCTTCTAGTTAGCAGCCAAGCTCTTAAAGGGCTCCCCTTTAAAAAACTTAAAAAAATTAAAAAAACTAGTAGGAAGCTGAAAATCAGTATGGAGATGGCTTTTCTAAGGGGAGAATACCAGGGCAGCTAAACAGTTTTACTCCTTCTGGGCACCATGATCCCTAGCTTAGTTTTTTAAAACCTCACAAAGAATTTTGTGAATTCCATTGTTGTTTTTAGCCATAGAGTCACTCGGCTCACGGTGACCCTGGGCACAATGGAGTGAAATGCTGCCTTGTCCTGCACCACCCTCATAATTGGCTGAAGACTGGACTGTCGTGATTCATAGGGTTTTCACTGGCTAATTTTCAGGAGTAGATCTTCAGGCCTTTCCTTCTAGTCTGTCTTAGTCTGAAAGCTCTGCTGAAACCTTTTAAGCATCATAACAACATGCAAACCCCTGCTGACGGGTGGTGGCTACACAGAAGGTGCACTGGGTCAGAATCAAAACCAGGTCTCAAGTGTGGAAGGTTCGTTCTACCACTGAAACACCAATGTCCCACGCAGTTTCCATTAGAGATGTTATTTCAATGTTTACAAGTCAGATGGGCCACAGATAGCCCTTGTCGATTATACTGGAAAGATAGGTATAAACCAAGACCATCTTGGGAAAAGAAGAATATATGGTCATTATCCTAGGTAAAGATGATTCTTTTTCTAGACTAATGGTTCTCTAACTGGTCCTACATTGGAATTGCCTGGGACACTTAAAAAGAAAATACTGATGCCTGGTCTCCATTTCCAGAGATTCTGATAAAATTTTTGGGTTGAGATCTGGGAACAGCACCTAAAAAAAAATCTCTTTGAGATGGCATTGCATAGCCAGGTTTGAGAGCTGTAATGCTTCCCTGGAGTTTAGCTACTTCAATTTTAGTATACAAGAATTTAAACTTGCTGAGACTCGGAAGGCTAGGCCTCCAGTCCTCCTCCTTCCGTTAACTAGTTGTGTAATCTTGGGCAAATACTTTTCTGAGCTTTAGGGGCCTCATATATGAAATGAGGAGCTTAGATTAGAAACACTGTAAGACCCATTGAACTCTGATGTCTACAATCCTGATCCTGTTGAAGAAGAATTCTTCTTTCTAGGGATTAAAAACTCTTAAAATCAGAATTTACTTCCCTCCCTCTTGATTCATGACAGAACATTATTTGGAAGTAGGATAAATAAAAAAAAATTTTTTTTTTGAAAGCCAAGGATTTGTGGTATAACTGAATACCCACATCTTAGTTCCTGGGCTGTTTGCCAGAGCTTAGCTGTTGTTAGGCCAGCTAAGAAAAGAAAAACCTGGAGCAAAACCTGGAGCCCTCAGAGGGATTATGTAATCTTTGCAGTTAAATCCAGCACAGCATCCAACAACCTAAATGTTGAAGGACAAGGTCACTTTTCCCCCAAAGAATTTTTATGGTTGTTTATAAAGAGGAGGCGCTGCATTGGGTGTGTCTTGTGATGACCTAATTCCGTGCATTCCTCTGTCTATAAATGGAGCCAGAACAGAGGGATATCGTACTTGTCCAAAACAGAGGGCCTAGTTCAGGGTGTGAAATGCTTGCTGCTAAATCATTCTATCAGAACCCTGTTGGCACAGTGGTAAAGCGCTTGGTTGCTAACCAAAAGCTTGGGAGTTCAAATCTACCAGCTGCTCCTTGGAAACACTATGGGGTAGTTCTATACTGTCCTGTAGGGTTGGTATGAGTCGGAATCAACTCGACAGCAGTGGATTTTGGTTGAAATCATTCTATGACTTAGTTCCTTATTCCTTTTAGAACAAGATCCTTAACACCGGCATTGTATTACTTCAAGAAATATACCCCTATAAAAAACTCTATCACCTCTGTCTGCTCCTTTTTCACCACCTGGGTTAACGTGTCAGGTAGGATGTGCTAGACTTGCCTTTTGTCCCACCACTGCCCGGCACCATCTCCTCCAGCTCATGGACTGACGAACCCTCCCCTCCCTTAAATGGCCCTTCCATTCTTCCATAGGGTAGTCTTTAATAAATACAAACAAGGAAAACCACCTTTCTACTTACCATTTAATTCCTGAGATAATTGTAAATGGTCTATTTATCCAAAAACATTTTTGAGTTTCTACTGTGTCATTCTCAGCAGTCCGTTAAGACTTACACTGCCCTAGGTTTTTTTGTTTTTTTGTCTGTATCTCTGCACCTAGGCCTGTTGTTGTCATTGTGTGCTGTTGAGTAGAACTGCCCCATAGGGTTTCCTAGGCTATAATATTTACTGTAGTCTTCACTGACTGTGCAAAGGCATTCGACAGTGTGAATCATAACAAATTATGGATAACGTTGCAAACAATTGGAATTCCAGAACACTTAATTATGCTCATGCAGAACCTGTACATAGACCAAGAGGCAGTTGTTCGAACAGAACGAGGGGATACTTCGTGCTTTAAAAACAGGAGAGGTGTGTGTCAGGGTTGTATCCTTTCACCATACTTATTCAATCTGTATGCTGAGCAAATAATCTGAGAAACTGGACTATATGAGAAGAACAAGGCATCAGAATCGGAGGAAGACTCATTAACAACCTGTGATATGCAGATAACACAACCCTGTTTGTTGAAAGTGGGGAGGACTTGAAGCACTTACTGATGAAGATCAAAGACTATAGTCTTCAGTATGGATTACATTTCAACATAAAGAAAACAAAAATCCTCACAACTGGACCAATAAGCAACAACACGATAAATGGAGAAAAGACTGAGGTCGTCAAGGATTTCATTTTACTTGGATCTGTAATGAACACCCAAGGAAGCAGCAGTCAAGAAATCAAAGGACATATTGCACTGGGCAATCTGCTGCGGAAGACTTCTTTAAAGAGGTGAAAATCAAAGATGTGACTTTGAGGACTCAGGTGTGGCTGACGTAAGCCATGGCATAGTCAGTCCTCTCATATGCATGCAAAAGCTGGACAACGAATAAGGAAGACTGAAGAATTGATGTCTTTTAATTATGGTGTTGGCAAAGAGGAGCCTTGGTGGTGCAGTGGCTAAGAGTTCAGCTGCTAACCAAAAGGTCGGCAGCTGGAATCCATCAGCTGCTCCTTGGAAACCCTATGAGGGAGTTTTACTCTGTCCTATAGGGTTGCTATGAGTTGCAGTTGATTCGACAGCAACGGGTTTGTTTGTTTTTTGACTGGCAAAGAATATCCCAGGGACTACCAGAAGAATGAGCAATGCGTCTTGGAAGTACAGTCAGAATGCTCCTCAGAAGCAAGGATGGTGAGACTTGGGCTCACGTACTTTGGACACGCTATCACGTCCATGACAGTCCCTGAAGAAGGACATCATGTTCGGTAAAGTAGAGGGTCAGCGAAAAAGAGGAAGACCCTCAATGAGATGGAGTGACACAGTGGCTGCAACAATGAGCTCAAGCATAGCAAAGATGGTGAGGATGGCACAGGATCGGGCAGTGCTTACTTTGTTGTACCTAGGGTTGCTATGAGTCAGAATCGACTGGACTGCACCTAACAACAAGAATCTGTTATTATTATACTTTAGATGAAGGTTTACAGAACAAACTAGCTTGTCATTAAACAGTTACTACACAAATTGTCATGTCAACACTCTCCCTTCTCAACCTTGGGCTCCCTATTACCAGCTTTCCTGCCCTCTCCTGCCTTCCAGTCCTTGCCCCTGGACTGCTGCGCCAGTTTAGTCTCGTTTTGTTTTATGGGCCTGTCTAATCTTTGGCTGAAGTGTGAACCTCAGAAGTGACCTAATTACTGAGCTAAAAGGGTGTCCAGGGTCTATACTCTCAAGGTTTCTCCAGGCTCTGTTAGGCCAGTATGTCTGGTCTTTTTTTGTGAGTTAGAATTTTGTTCTACATTTTTCTCCAGTTCTATCTGGGACCCTCTATTATGATCCCTGTAAGAGCAGTTGGTGGTGGGCAGTTGGGCACCATCTAGTTGTACTGGACTCAGTCTGGTGGAGGCTGTGGTACTTGTGGTCCATTAGTCTTTCCCTTGTGTCTTTAGTTTTCTTCATTCTCCCTCGCTTCCGATGGGGTGAGACCAGTGAACTTTCTTAGATGGCTGCTCACAAGCTTTTAAGTCCCCAGATGCTACTCATCAAAGTAGAATGTAGAACATTTTCTTTATAAACTATGTTATGCCAATTAAGCTGGATGTTCCCTGAGACCATGGTCCCCACAGCCCTCAACCCAGCAATTCAGTCCCTCAGGGAGTTTGGATGTGTCTATGGAGCTTCCATGATCTTGCCTGGACAAGTTGCACTGGCTTCTCCAGTATTGTGTACTGTCTTACCCTTCACCAAAGTTACCATGTACCTATTGTCTATTTAGTGTTTTTTCATCCCCTACCCTCCTCTCCCTCGTAACCATCAAAGTTTTTTCTTTTACAACAACAATCTTTGCAGGAGCTGATCTCCAGGTTCATTCTCCCATGAAGTGTCTGGTGGGTTTGAACCACTGATCTTCTGGTTGGCAGTGGAGGGCTTAACCATTGTGCCACCAGGACTCCTTCCTAGACTCCTAAAAGTGATCCTTACTGCAAAATAGTGTTCTCCCTAGGCTCTGATCCATAAATAAAAACTCTTTTTCCTGTCAATGTTATCAGCTAAGTATTAGGAGGAGAACAATCAGACTTAACTAATCCATGTTACTGTATAAATGGCTAATAGATTGTATTGTTTGCAGTAGGACAATCAAGTTTATGCATGCTACTTACCTGCTTATAATATTTCTATTTTTCTCTTTTTGCATACTCCGTATAAAGATTCTAACTTTTTTCTTACATGCATTTCTCAGAACAAATTGAGCACATACTTTCAGGTACTTGGTAAATATTTCTCCATAAAGCAGAACAGATCAATGATGGTTCACCAATCAACCAACCAAAAACCAAACCACAACAAACCTATTGATCCTTCTTTCACTGTGCAAATACAGGACTATTAATGAATGTTCTGTAAGTGAGTAACTGAACAGAAGGTAGGCAGGAAGAGTGGTGGAACAGTGGTTAAGTGCTCGGCTGCTAACCAAAAAGTGAGCAGTTGGAATCCACCAACTGTTCCTTGGAAACCCTGTGGGACAGTTCTACTCTGTCCTATAGGGTCGCTATGAGTCAGAATGGACTCACTGGCAATGGATTTGGTGTTTTTGGATTTAGGAAGGAAGGCTAGTCCAAGGAAAGGATCTGAAGTGGAATCCAGTGTGGGAAGGCCTTTTTTCCTCCTTTCCTAGCAAAACTCTGGCCCCAGGCAAAAGTACAATGCTGGAAAATGTTTCTTTTAATCCTCTTACCTCCCTATTTGTACTTCTTTTTCACGTCTTCAGGTCCCTCTCTCCAGCACCTCTGTACAGGCCTAGGTTCATAACTATTATCTTTCCCTTGTTCTTCTCCCAAAAGGCCTCCTTACTTCAAAATTGCCTATTTCTTCCCTACCTAGACTCTCCATACCCTCTAAAAAATTCTTTTTTGAAGTTCTTCTAAATCACATTTTAGTATAAACATAATCTGATTTAATTGTAAAATCCCAAGATTGTGCTTTGAAAGAAGATACATGTTAACCCCAAAGCATCTCCAAAACTGGAATTTTATGTAGTCTGGCTAATTGAATGAGGCAATTCAGGAAGGACGATGAAATACATTTTGGGCTGGAGGACAGTCTACAGAGTCTTGCTTGTCTATGTCTCTCTTGAGCTACTTCCCCTAAATTATTGTGGATTTTTATAGCTTCTGTCCTTTCCTTTTTTTTTAAATAAATTTTTGACTTTATTATATGGATCATTTGCCTGAAAGATAAACAGCCAAACAATAGAATTGTTTTAAAAGTATTTTGAAATCGATTCATTATTTTAAATTACTATTTTGCCACTGAAAAAGTGATTTGCTATTTGCTCACGCCACCAGTGCTGTAGTGCGAGGCAATGACAGATCCAGGAGACCCAGGACCACGCAGTGGGTGACAGAGGTGGAGCCAGGTAGGGGGGCAGACAGAGGCATTTGCCCCCTCCCCCCACAAGTCCAAGGGTGCCAGATGAGGTGTGGAATGACCTTCCCAGGCACCACAAATATGACAGGGGCTTGACTGAGGCAGCTGGAGAGGAGGGGGGAAGGCGTTTCTGGCTTTCTGCTGACATAATGCCACTATCAACGTCCATTCATCTTAAAATTGGGGGGTGGGGAAAGTTAGGGATTGCCCCTGGGCGCTCATTACCCTCCCTACAGGGTGGGCATGGTCACAGTGGTTCACCCTCAGGACAGGCAGTCATGGATAGAGCAAAAGCTGCCCTCAGAGTCCATCTTATGGGATAAAAGTGATTACCACTGGGCAGGAAGCATCCCTGTTGTAGAGGTGAAGAGAACAACCTGCCAATGAAAGACGAGTAATATGAAACGGATGGCGCCACTGAATCTCCCCCAGCCCTCTACAGCATCTTCCTGGGGGCTGCACCCTACGCTGCCCCTCGTCCTGTAGTGAGGGGTCCTGTCGCACTGAGCCTCCTCCGTATCAGCTCACACTTCCCAAAGTACACGTTTCATGGGCTTTCAGGGGCCATGGGATGTTTTTGTTAGTGCCGTTTTTTTAAGCAAGTGAGCGTTCACTGCAAATCCTGATTTTTGTTGTAAGAAACGAAAAGTAAAATGCCTTTGTTATGCTTTGGTGAGTAAATATTTAGTTTTTTTTTTTTCTTTTATAAAGGTAAACTTGGATGGTTTCAATGGAAGCAAAAAGATCAAAATGATGAGTGGATTTGTGTAGCTCCCAGCCCAGTTCCGCTCTCCTCCTGTCTCCTCAGTCCCTCCACTCCTCCCTGGGGTAGCATCCAGACCTATCCCGAGGAAAGGGGAAGGAAGGAGGGTGTCTTAGTTGCCTAAAAGCCAAACCCGTTACCATTGAGCTGAGTCTAACTCTGCCATAACCACAGGTGGGTGGCTTTAAAGAACATTTTATTTTCTCACAGTTGTGGAAGCTAAAAATCCCAATCAGGGTCTCCCCATGTGGATTCCTTCTGTCAATCTAATAGTTATGGGTTTGCTGGCAGTCCTTGGGGTTATCTTTTGTGTGTGTGTGTGTGTCTACTCTGCCCTTTCTATAACTCAGAAGCAATCAGGCTAATAACCTCATTAACCTAACAAAAGAAAGCTCCTATTTCCAAATGAGGTCATGTTCACAGGTAAGGGGGTTAGAATTTCAGTACATATTTTTGGGGGACATGATTCAATCCTCAACAGAGCCGAGGAGGCTGAAAAAGGGTTGGAATCTCTACCTGCCAAAGAGTAACAGCATGGGCCTGGAGGTTGAAGAGAAAGTTCTGATTTGCTTGTTTGTTGATTTATTTATTCCCTTCTTTTCATTTTGACAAATGAAAGACTAATGGGTGTGGAATTTGGGAGAACTGGAGAGGGGAGGAGCAGACCAGATGTGTGGACTGTAACATTTCTCTGAGAGCTTGGAAATGGATCCTTTTTCCTATCTTTAGAGAGGTTTAACTAAGGAAGGGAATTTCATTTAAATCTTCCTTTGGCCTGCATGGACTGGCTGTGCTTCCTTGACGGTGGCACTATTGTTGAGCTAAATCTCCTAGGCCACAACCTCAATAGGTTTGGCCATCACCTATTCTTGAATTGGCTACATGAAATAGTCACATTAAATAAAAAACGTGAAGACGTACATACCTTTCATACTCATTTTTTCTTGTCGTAGCTATAGCCCTTAAACCACTAATTGTTTTCGAGTTAGTCCCAACTCATCATAACCCCGTGTGTGTCATCAGAGTAGAGCTGTGCTTCTTAGGGTTTTCAATGGCTAACTTTTTGGAAGTAGATCACCAGGTCTGTCTTCTGAGTGCCTCTGGGCAAACATGAACCTCCAATCTTTTGGTTAGCAGCCGACATGTTGGGCCACTTAGGGACTTCTCATATCTCTTAGAATGTCTCTATTTAAAAAAACCCATGGCTGACGAGTTGATCCCGACTCATAGTGACTCTATAGGACAGAGTAGAACAGGTCCCTAGGGTATCCAAGGAGCAGCTGTGGGTTCAAACTGCTGACCTTTTGGTTAGCAGCCAAGCTCTTAACCACTGTGCCTCTAGGGCTGCAAAATATCCTCCTACTTTAATATTGTTCTTTTGTCTGAGTCCCCAAAATATTGTGAACCTGGAGCAGTTCAGATCCCTTGAACATTCCTGAAAACAATCTTTCATTGTAAAAGTAATATAACCACATTATAGAAAAAGCATCAGGTAGGTAAGGAGAAAGAAAAACGTCACCTATAGTGCTGTTGCCCTAACACCGCCTGCTACGAACACATACAATACGATTTTGGTAATTTTCTCTTCTTTTTCTTTTTTTGCTTAAAAAAGCCTGGTCACAATTTCATTAAAGACTTTACCTCAGGGAAAGCACTAAGGTTCCCAGTGCAGTGGGGTCTGAGAGGGATGACCCTTAGTGGACATAAAGACTTTACCTCAGGGAAAGCACTAAGGTTCCCAGTGCAGTGCTCTCAGGGCCTGTGGGGTCTGACAGGGATGACCCTTAGTGGCCATTTTTTCTCCTTCAGGAGTTTCTAAGTCAGGGTCAGACTGTCAAATAGGTTCATGTTAACATCTGTTAAATTCCGACAGCTGAAGCACAAATTTAAGTTATCCTTGGGATAACTTTGTATTTTGTAGACTTGAAAACTGAAGAGCCTCCTCGGCTTAGCCCAGTTATTTTTAGACAGAAGTTCCCTTTCTGTTCTTCAAGAGGTATCGTGTTTAACGATACTCTTCTAGTGTTGTTTCCTTACACAAGTGTTAAAAGAAGTTTGAAAAACTATTTCCTCTTGTACATTTAAATGGTTTTTTGGTTTTAATCTTAACAGAAGCAGATTGCCAGGCTTTTGTTTTAAGGTACCGTTGGGTGGATTAGAGCAGCCAAGCTTTAGGTTAGCAGCTGAGCACAAACCATTTACGCCACCTAGGGACCTTGATGGAAAGATTAAAAACCAAAAACTAAACCCACTGTCGTTGAGTCGATTCCGACTCATAGCGACCCTATAGGACAGAGTAGAACTGCCCTATAGATTTTTCCAAGGAGCGCCTGGTGAATTCGAACTGCTGACGTTTTGGCTAGCAGCAGTAGCACTTAACCACTATGCCACGATGGAAAGATTATGTTCATGTAAATAGGTAGATGCGGATAGGAGTTTTGTTACAGTAAGTCACTCTGTTGTTTGAACTCCTGTGTATATGCAAAAAATAAAATACTACCTGATTTCTTATCAAAAATATTTTTAATGATCATTTGACAGCTGCATTAGTTCCTATTTATTTTATTTTTTTATGATAAAGAATTGAATACTCCCTGACTGCAAAAAAATGATTTGTTGTTCAGTCATTACAGTCATCAACTGTCTCACCAACACCAACATTTCCGGTAACTTCTTTGGTGCCCAGAGGTTTTTACGTCCCTAAGGCAACTTCCTTTCTTTTGTGAAGCAGGAGGGTAATTTTGAAAGAATTTAAAATGAAATCATTTTAAATGAATTTTTTTGACATTATCTTTGGAAACTCTAAAGTAGCCTTAGGGTCACCACTACCCATCTGTCAGTTTGTTACACTGTGATGCCTTGTTGTTGCTGTGATGCTGGAAGCTATGCCACCAGTATTTCACGTACCAGCAGGGTCACCCATGGTGGGCAGGTTTCAGCGGAGCTTCCAGACTAAGACAGACTGGGAGGAAGGGCGATCTACTTCTGAAAACTAGCCACTGCAAACCCTATGGATCATAACAGAGTATTGTCTGATATAGTGTTGGCAGGTGAGCCCACTTGGTTGCAGGGGACTCAAAATACATCGTGGTCACAACGGTGGACTTGAGCGTTCCGACAGCCGTACAGATGGAGCAGGACGGGGCAACGTCTTGTTCTGTTGTACGTGGAGTTGCCGTGAGTCAGAGCTGGCTCGAATGAAACTAAGAACAGCTTTAGGGTCACCATGCCACAGCTTGAAAACAGGTGATGTCAACCATCTGGCCACCTACGGACTTAAATAATTTTTCTCTTGCTGTTTATTTAAGAACAGCATTTTGACTTTGGTAGAAATAAAGCACACTCAGAGAAACTAGGTTAAAATTTGGGGGAGAAAAAAAAACCTCAACCAACAACCCTTATTTAGAAACTAATGATATATTCATGATAGTAATGATATTGACATTCAGACAAACATGTTTCAATAAGCCAGAGAGTTTGATCAAATTCCTTATGGTCCATTTACAACTTAATTGTACATTTTTACCTATCTCTTTTCTACTCTGCCCTATAGGGTCACTATAGTCAGAATCGACTCGATGGCAGTGGGTTTGTTTTGTTTTTTTTAGTTAATATGTGAAGCTCAACTGAGTAATTACCACTCATCGTTTCTTTTGCTAGTAAGAGAATGCACTAATGTATGGCCTGGAATTACTGACTTGGTGCTGGGCCTATTATTCTTTTTTAGGTCATATATCAGAAAAAGGATGTAAACAACATCTCATGACACATAGCCCAAGTATTTTTGATGCGATGGCCCAGATGTCTCCCAGACTTAGCGTAGTGTTTGACACATGGTCGGAGCTTCATAAATGTTTGTCGAATTGATTGAAAGTGCAAATACAGACTCTTAACCATTGTCGCTGCTGAGTACGTTCCTACTCATGGTGGCCCCATGTTACATAGCAGAACTGCTCTGTAGGGTTTTCTTGGCTGTGATCTTAGCGAAAGGAGATTGCCAGGCCTTTTCTTCCACAGTTCCACTGGGTGGCTTTGAGCTGCCAACTTTTGGGTTAGCAGTTGAGCGCAAACTGTTTGCACCACCTAGGGACTTCTCTTAAGTATTTCGTACCCCAAATTGTGGTTTCGAATCTTTAAAAATGGAGTAATTGCTTTAGCGAAAAGAACTCTTTTATAGATCAACAGAAAAGACGTTAAAACACAAGGACAAATTAGTTGACTAAAACAGCACCCTAATAACAAAAGATTGACCTCCAACCTGTAAACTGCCTTCTTTCAGTTGGATAATTAATCTTATCCATAGTGCAGAGTATTTTTATGGTAAAACGTTGTTGTTGTTAGCTGCCATCGACTTGGCTTCAACTCATGACGATCCCACGCACAATGAATGAAGCACTGCCCAGCCCTGCACCATCTCCATGGTTAGTTGCAGGTTGGATTGTTGTCCTCCATAGGGTTTTCGCTGGCTGATTTTCAGAGGTGGATTGCCAGGTCTATCTTAGTCTCGAAGTTCCCCTAAAACCTGCACAGCGTCATAGCAAAACACAGGTCTCCACAGACAGGTGGTGGCTATGCCTGAAGTTCATTGCTGGGAATCAAAGCCAGGTCTCCCACATGAAAGGTGAGACTCCTGCCACAGAGACACCAATCCCTTCAGTTAAACATAACCTCAATTAATTAATTTTACAAAATAGAATTTAAAATGCCATTAAGTGAATTGATATGTTTAAAATGTTTACTGAGTGTTAGCCATTATTACTGGAATTCTCACCCCGTAGCTTGCTTTATTCTTTTCATAGGTGGAATAATGTCCTAGTTACATTTTCACAGCAGTGTCGATTAAATTGGCAGTGTCAATTCATGTCTAAGGAAGCATCTGCTTTCCTCTCATTCTTAAAATTCTGTATTTAAGAACTGTAATTTCTTTGGGGGAATTGATGTTGTGAATAAAAAAATTCCTGATTTTGTTTTGTGTGTATGGTAAAAAATGCGGAAACCCTGGTGGTTTAGTGGTTAAGTGCTACAGTGCTAACCAAAAGGTCAGCAGTTCAATTCTACCGGGTGCTCCTTGGAAACTCTATGGGGCAGCTCTACTCTGTCCTATAGGGTCACTATGAGTTGGAATGGACTTGACGGCAACAGGTTTTTTTTTTTTTTTTAATGGTATAAGAAATGCGTAAAATTCAATAGAATAAAATTTACCAAGGTTTTCCAAGGTTACAAAACTATCCCAAAAATATGAATAGTAATTAGATAGCACAATAACCTAGGGCGAAAAGGAGGCTCATGACCTCCAGTTTCCCACTTAAAAGAAATAACGTATCTAGGTTGAGAGAATAAGTGTGTAAGATCTTCTCTTCTATTTTAAAATGATACAAAGCTTTTCAGAGTCACACAGGCCAGGGTACAGCTGAAAGACAGCTCCTCACATGTCCAAAAGCTGTCATCTGATTTAAAAGAAAAAGCTCTCAGCATGGCTTTATGGCTGCGTTTCTGAAATACAGCTTGAAAAGCTGTTCTCAAGGCTGAACAGAGCGTGAAGGTCACGGTTATTATCTACCTCGCATTAAACACCCACACACACCCCAACATGAAGATCTACAGAATCGTCTTTAGGCTCTGCTTCCCAGACCAAACCCAAACCAAACCCAGTGCTGTGGAGTCGATTCCGACTCATAGCGGCCCTACAGGACAGAGTAGAGCTGCCCCATCCCAAAGAGCCCTTAAAACATTTCTTTAAAAGCTGCTTTTATGTTGCCGAATTACTTACTGCTATATCGCTGATTTTTCATTGTGCTGTTTTATTCAACCATTTCCCTGTCAGCCCTGATAGTATATCAGGAAGATATTTGTGCTGCAGAATTTTTGCCTTAGTAGAAAAATAATTGAGTATAATATGAAAGATTACATTTGCCGTAAATCATATACCCCGAGCTACATAATCACTCTAGAGAGATGGAGTTGCTGTCATCCGTTTGCCTTCAGTGGTTCAAGGGCACCCCTCCCCACCCACACCCACTGGTGTGCTGAAACTGGCTCGCACCCACATGTGAAGGCTGATTGTTAAATTTTCAGGAACCCTGTTGTAGCTTGAAATGAGTCATGGGTGGTGGAGTTTCACACCACGGAAACCGGCAAGCGTTGCAATGCAGTACGTTTTTTTCTCTCCAGCAAGGCTACTTGTTAAACCTTAACCATCTATGCCACTACTTATGTGTCTACACACATACACGTACACACACACACACACGTACAGACATATACACATGTACACACATATACACACGTACACACACGTACAGACATATACACACGTACACATACACACATACACAAACACATATACATACAAACACATACACAAACATACATACACACATGTGCACCCACATACACCCACATACACACACTCAATGGAGTTGGTATTGTCATGGGTAAAAAAAAAATTCAGTAATTGATATCTATTAAATTAAATGGCTGTTAAATGTCTCCATACGGCTGTTGTGTATCAAAAATACTATATTCTTGAGAGAAAAAGATGAAGACTGGACAAAGGATGGATGTCTTGTAGAAATATTATAAATTAGCTTTAGAACATACAGTCCTAGATTTCTCTCTCCAATCAAAAACATGTTTTGTGAAAATGAATAACTGGTTTATTAGCTCTATAATTGTGCAACAGTCTTTTTCAGGGGAAGTTTCTTATAAGACTTAGAAGAGTCTTCCTTGTGTCTCAAAAAGGAGTCCAAGCTTAGACTTAATTACTATTTAATGTGAGGCAAGTGAGGTCAATTTTAGCAAAGCAAGAAATTGTAGTGCTGTTCTGTCTGCATAGAGTCAGCCCTGAGGCACACTGACCCAAATACTGTTACGTGTATTGCTTCCAGTTTCCAGGGTCCTTATTGTAGCCAACAGAATACACACACACACAAGGGAAAGTAAAGGCAATACTGCTGGTGGTATTGTGAGTTGTACACGTTTGCTGCCTGAGCAGTTATATCCAGCAAACCTGGGTGATGTGTGATTAGCTGACATCGTGCCTAAACAGCATCTATTATGCCTAAGTAACTTTCAAAATGCAGTGCTGACATTCCTCCCATTCTGCGCTAGAGTTCACATGTTAAAAACTGGTGGCACAGTGGTTGAGAGCTCGGCTTCTAACCAAAAGGTCTGCAGTTCGAATCCACCAGCTGCTCCTTGGAAACCCTATAGGGCAGTTCTACTCTGTCCAAGAAGGTTGCTATGAGTCATATTCGACTGGGTAGCAACGGGTTCGTTCGTTTGTTTCTTTGTTTTTTTCAAGATTGATATCAGGAGAAAGATGTGGGAGCCTGCTTCTGTTAGGATTACAGCCTTCGAAACTGTATGGGCAGTTCTACTCTGTCTTGTAAGGTAGCTATGAGTCAGAATCTACAGCAGTGGGTTTGGTTTTTGGTAAGATTGGTACGTAGGCCATTGGAGTGCAAGATTCTCTCACAAGACTACTTACTAAGAAAACTTGTGAGACTTAGGTCATATTTCTATATTTCTATTCATTCACGTAGGTTTTTTTTTTTTTTCCCCCATGCAGACATCCCTGAGCAATAACTGAAGCTTTATCAGGGTTTTGTATAATTTTAATCTTTAATTAACCAGATTGCTGTTATGACAGAAAAACATGTAATTATTCTGGTAATGAATTGTTCACTCATCATTGATACAGGCACCTATAATTATATGATAATTTGGCTTCTTATCTTTAGCAAAGAGCTTTTGATTTCATTTTTTTATAGGATTTGGAATAAGATGATGTAGTATGTGATTATATTTTGTAAATGCTCCAGTTGTATTTGAATAGAATGTTTATTTTCTCTTTGAGAGGGCCCAAATTAAAGTTTTCTCACATGATTATGGATTTTTTTAAATCAATTTTTCTATTGCTTTATTTATTTTGAAGCTATACCAAAAACCAAACCAAACTCCTAGCGACCCTGTACGCACAGAGTAGAACTGCTCCATAGTGTTTCCAAGGCCGTAATCTTTACAAAAGCAGACCACCACGTCTCTCTCCTGTGGATCGGTTGGTGGGTTTGAACCACCAACGTTCTGTACTGTTTGATCTATCCATTATAAAGATCCTCATCAACATCTTATCTAATATTTTTAGCAGCAATTGATGAATGTTGTATCAACCATTATTTTATTGGCAGCAGAAAAATACTGATTTTTATAGTTATAGAAATTACTATTATTCCATAAAGGAAAACTTTCCCTCATCAACTTTTGGGTTTCCCTGAAATAGTCTGTACAGAAAGATACTGTAAATGCTGATTATTTCACAGTTTTCAGAATAACAACTTGGTGCCCCAACAACCTCCAAAGGTGATGATATAGTTTTTTTGGAGTATTGTTATGAACTCAGGGTTTTTTATATATTTGATAAGTTTCTATTTATTGTAGTCAGGATTCTTTTTGATGTTCCAATTTCTGTCCTTTGGCCAATGAGAGTAAAAACTGGCTTTGTGTTCTTTTTGAAATGACCCCAGTAGTCTCTGACAGCTTGTTTTCTTTTTAGCACAGAAAGAAATCCCAGGCGTGTGTAGTGCATTCTCTGCCCCAGCCGGTAACTGGCCGTTCTCCAAGGACCCCTGGTTCCTTTTAGTGACAAAACGTATTTAGAGAACACAGTCTGGTAGCAGGGGTGCTTATTGCTCTTGGGTTGTTTTGGTTTCTATGCCGTTTAAGTTGATCCAAAAAAACCAAACCTGTTGCCATTGAGTGGATTCTGACTCCTAGCAACTTTATAGGACAGAGTAGAACTGCCCCATAGGGCTTCTAAGGAGCAGCTGGTGGATTCGAACTGCCAACCTTTTTGTTAGCAGCGAAGCTCTTAACCACTGTGCCACCAGGGCTCCTTTAAGTAGATAGAGCTAGGAAATACGTACATACTGATATTTCCAATTCCGATGAAATTTTAAGAAGAATATTACAAGATATTTACTTAATTTCTTAGATTTTATTCTCTGTTCCACTAAAAATGTTAATTAGTAATGACATTGGCCTAAATTCTTATTTACTTTTCCTAACATAAAAAAAAAAAAAAATAAGTATATAATTATTCAAAAAAAAAATACTATTAACACAATATATAGAATTGTATTATTTGGGAATAATATTTTTCTTTTAAACAAGCCTGTTATTTTTTATGGAAGTGATACATTCTCACATTAATCTCAGGATGTTATATTCTTTTAAAGTTTTCTTCCTTTTGTTCAAGTAACTCTGCTTCATCAAATGCTATTTATTTATTTATTTATCTTAATGCCTCACTTTAATGGTGTTGATTTTCCTTAAAAAAAAAAAAATTGCTTATGTTTGTATTTGAGATTTCATTTTCACCTCTGACTGTAAGTTCCATACCCACTTGCTTCAGCCTATCTTGAATAATTATGGAGTAGGGGAAAAAAAGAAAACCCATTGCCATCGACTTGATTTTGACTCCTAGTGACCCTATAGGATACAGCAGAACTACCGCCTAGGATTTCCAGTGATCTTCTGGTGGGTTCCAACTGCTGACCTTTTGGTTAGCACCTGAGCTTTTGTGAAGTAGGGGCAGGGCATATTTCTGGGCGTGAAATGCCGGTAGCTGTACACATTTTCCTCTGCCTCCTGGGTTTTGGTAGCCACCTGATTTCTGCCATTTTAGCCCTAGCACCTCCAATTTCTGCTCTTGCCTGAATTCTGTAGTCCAGTGCCCACTGATTGGCATAAATAAGGAGGAAAAGTGTGGGTTAGGGTGGTATGTAGCAAACTGACTGCTACCTCAGCAGTCTCTTAACCAACCACTCAGATCATATCCCAGAGCAAGCTTGCAACTGGGGAGCCTAGAGCAACTTTCAAGCTTTCCCATATTTCTGTAACAGGCCTCTCTTGTTCCTGTTTTATGCTGTGGTTTCTTCTGTTAACTCAACCACATCTACCTTCCGTCTTTCGGAAATTTATTATTTCTGGTAGTTCAGTGTTTCCCACTGTTGTTACTTTACAAATTTTAAATTTATATCATCTGTTTATCAAGTGATACAATTTAAATATATATCATATGTTATTGGGAACATAGCATATCAAAAATTTAAACGTATTTTCAGTAATTACCAATATTTTGGCAATCTTGTTTTATCCTCCTCCCTCAGTTTTTGTCGCTGATTATTTTATAGTGAGTCATATGCAGAGTAGTTCAGATTCTTTATGTAAATATGTCCTATCTAGATCATTTTTAGATCAAGTAATGGGGTCCTCAGCTATCTTAACCAAGATATCCTCCAAGGCGCTTTTCTCATCAAAAAGCCATTGGTCTATGATAAATTCTATACATTTTGCAGAATGAATTAGAATTTTGTTAAACTTTTTACTGTTGCAGAAATTTTCCTAAAAAGGGATTTTGCAAATGTAGTTGAAGTTACTAATGAATTGACTTTGAGTTTAATCAAAGTGAGACTAAGCCATTGGTGTCTGATGAATTCTACACGTTTTCCGGAATAAATTAGAATTGTTAAGCTTTTCACTGTTACAGAAGTTTTCCTAAATTTTAAGCTATATGTAAATTGCAGGGAATATGCTAATGAGATATGGGGCTAGAAAGATACATTAGTGCCATATTTTGAAGGCCTTGAATAACAGGCTATGGGCTTTAAATTTTTTACTTCAGTTCTTAATTATTTTAAAATAGGGAATCACAATATATGATCTGTTTTAGAATGTTTACTGCTTAGGATATTGGTGCCGTATGTCATGGAGTACAGAGTAATTTCTTCTCAAACGTTGTTTCTTTTCTGTCATTTGCTGTTCACAACAGGCCTGGGAATTAGCTGTCATTCCTATTTTATAAATGAAAAATAAAAAATGCAGCAGATGGGAAAGAGTATCCGATGGAAAGGAAAGTAAATAGTTTCTTAGTGAGTGACTTCTTACTGGGGGCGGATAGCATGAAGCAGGTCTCTTTTCACAGGTATCCTGCTTATGTAGAATTTAGGTGTGGTATTTCAGGAAGGTTGGAAAAGTTCTCTAATTGGGAGTTCAACTGGAGTCAACTCTTGCCTTATCTACTGATGTTGGCAATTATGGTCCCCTGTGGGACTATGTGAAGTTATCCTAAATATTTCTCGGAGTTTCTGGGGGACGTCCCTCATGGGTTTCCAAAGGATCTTCTCCTGCTTATTGCTGCCGATGTTCCTCTGGATATTATGACCACTGATGCCAAGTTTTTGTGAGGGTGCACTCACATGGTGGAGTCCCTCGGTGGTGCAGTTAACATGCTGGGCTGCTAACTGAAATGTTGGAGGTTTGAGCTCACCTTGAGGTGCCTTAGAAGAAAGGCCTGGAGATCTACTTCCAAAAAATCAGCTATTGAAAACTATGGTGCAGAGTTCTACTTTGACACACGTAGGGTTGCCATGAGTTGGAAATGACTTGGTGGCAACAGGTATACTTGCATGGTAGGCTGCAGACAAGCAAGGTGGATGATTCTCTCTGCTTTTGTCATACAATAGTTTTCAAGGCAACTCAAGCCCTGGTGACATAGTGGGTAAGGCTCGGCTGCTACCCGAAAGGTCAGCCATTTCAACCCACCAACTGATCTGTGGAGAAAGATGTGTCACTCTGCTTCTGTGAAGATTACAGCTTTAGAAACCCTTTGGGGCAGTTCTTCCATCCTGTAGGGCCGCTATGAGTCAGAATCGACTTGATGGCAATGGGTTTGGTTTGGTTTTTACCCAAGCAAGTGCTTCAGACCCAATATCTTAGAAAGTTTCTCATAAAATAATTCTTTCAGTTTTTACTCATAGCCCTCTGGGTTCTCCACAGAGCTCAAACGATCCGGAGGCCTTTAGGCTGAGAGACAAACCCAAGTGACAGCCCCATGGAATCCCTCGCAAAAGAACACTTTCACTTTGGTTCACATGCAAGTTTCTATTGCTGCCGGACAAATTACCATAAATTTAGCAGCTTAAAATGGCGCTCATTTATTATCTCACAGTTTTGTAAATCAGATGTCCAGACCGGCTGAAGTGGGTTCTCGGCCGGTCAGAGAAATAAAGGCAGAAATAAAGTGCTGACCAGACTGGGCTCTTATCTGGATGCTCTGAGGAAGAATGGGCTTCAAAGCTCACTTGGGTTGTTGTCAGAATTTAGTTCCTTGCAATTGTAGATTGTGCGGATGGTGCAGGACTGGGGAGTGTTTTTTTCTGTTGTACACAGGGCCACTATGAGTAGGAACTGACTTGACAGCACCTAACAACAGCAACAAATGTAGAACTGAGATCTTTGGTGGCTGTTCGTCAGTCAGAGATCACTTTCTGCTCCCAGGAGTCTCTCTCCAGTTTTTGAACATGACCTCCTCCTTCTTCAAAGCCAGCAATGATGAATCAAACCCTTCTTGTACTTTGAATCTCTGACTTCCTCTTCTGCCACCAATTGGAGAAAATTCTCTGCTTTTAAAGTGCTCATGTGATAGATTAGACCCAGCTGGATAATCTCACTTTTGATGAACTCCACGTCCATTCATTAGTAACTTTGACTACATTTGCAAATTCCCTTTTGCCACAGAAGGTAACGTAACTATGGACGTACTATCTCATCAGATTCGCAGGCTGGAGGATTAGGGCAGAACATTTTCTGGGATCATTTTAGGATTCTGCCTACCACAGTCCAGCTCGTTTTTTACTTCCCTTTTCTCTCCTCAGGATTAGTTAGCACTCAGAAGTCTTCTGAGAAATAGGCTTTTGGTAGACCCGTCCCTGTGGCTTGAAGTTTATCTCCACATGTGTCAGAATTCCAAATTATGCTGGCTATGAGACACACCATACTTCGTATAAAAAGGTAAGTATATAGTCAAATCACCTCTTGAGCATTTATGGTTCTCTCGCTTGGAGGAATGTTTACACCCTCCTCCATAAAAGCATTTTGCCCTTTTTATAATATTGAATTGGAGAAGACTATCTTTGAAAGAAACAAGTTCAAATGATTTCTGAGAGTCTTGAAGTACGTACAGAAAAGTATTTTCTAAATTCCTTCTTCTCAGAATAGCAATGGTTCTTAATAAATGAAAGGTCATGTTAATTATTTTGGCATTTAAATCAGCACCTTTAATGTGGCTAATTGACTTGGTATTTAATACATGATTGTCCCTGTGTTCCACTATTATATGAAAATACGGATTCAGATCCATGAGGATATTAAGCAATTATTAATTGATTCTAATTGTGCTAATTTCTGCATTTAAATCTCTTCCATTATTTTAATGAAGTAACACTTTGTGCTTTAAAAAATGTAACCCACTTGGCATTTAGCTTATGCTTATGAAAAATAAAGGTTCAGTTGTTGTCTCATGATAGAGATGATGGAGCCAGAGTCATACCTGACCATTTCCAATGTGAATGATACAGCAATCTGTGCCCAAAGGGGGAATGTTCTTAAAAATTGTATTTTACTTTCAAGGAGGACCAGTTGCGGTAACTTTACTTTTAGCCTCTTGTGCCTAGAGATGATCAGTACTGATTCAGAAAGTGGAAATTGGCTTATATATTTTATTGCATATCACTTATATTAGGAGGAATAAAGTAGACGACTTTCCTGAATACAATGCAAGGTCTGTGTTTTGACTGTGCATTTCTCTGGAACATCTGATGTCCCGTGTTGGTGTCGTGGTCTTCCCAGGGAAATGGAGCCTGGATCTTTCTCATTTTGTCATTATGGCAAACATTTCTTGATTCTGCCCAACACTCATGACCTTTGGAAACAGCTCCTAAGTATACTTTAAGGAACTCCTTCGTCCGCTTCGCTAATTCTGCAGTCTTCCTTATGCATCAGGTGCTTTCTTCCTGGGCTAAAAGCAGTTAAAAAAAAAGCAGTTAGGACGAACTGATTCCTGGTAGTGAGACTCTCAAGAAACAGTTTATTAATACCACTGAGACCCCTGTGCTTCCTGCAGCCTTATTCCACAGCTTGCTTTCAGTTCTTTCAACTATACCTATTGACTTCTAGTATATTTTCTTTTATTCCCTCAAGTTAGCAAAAGTTACTTGCTTTTGCCTGCAGCCGAAGAAATCTAATTGATAAATTTATTTAGCCGTGTAGTAATTAAGTTCAGTTCTATGTCCAGTGAAGTTATCCTGTATTTATCATGTTATTATCCTCAAAGGCTCCGATATCTCAAGGTGGAAAGAATTTGGTTGGATTTTTCTCAGTTTATTCCCTCTGCTGTTTCGGTTTAATTTATCAGTGACTCAAACGCTAACACGTAGTGAATATTCAGTAAATTTTCTTATGTTAATAAAATCCCTAGCACATACATGTGAACCCAAAAATAACACGAAGATCAGCCTTAAGCCTTTTTGTACATTAACCAATGTTTGGAAGGGGTATTATTAAATTAACTGGTAGGCTGAGGAACTAGTAATGGCATTTGAAAGTCAGAGTTACTTGCCCAGAGCTCAAGGCAATCCAGTTGTATGTTGGCAAATGCAGACAAGGCTTCCACTGTGATGGTTCTTAGGGATTGCCCTCTAGAAAATATCAGAACCCTCTGCCTGACTCATAGAGACCCCTTAGGTTTCCAAGGCTGTAAATCTTTACTGAAGCAGACCTCCACATCTTTCTCTATTATCTATTGCCTTGTATTTTCACACATCCATGCCACATTGATGGTTTCTTAAGATTTATTTAAGGTATTCATAATTAGTCCTTTGTGCTATGAATTGTGGAGAGAGATTACATAGAACTTCCCCTGGTTTTAGAAAGTATTCATCTATATTTAGGTTACCATGAATTACTGTGCCCCTTTTACAATTTAACAATCATAAAAACTTGCTTTGCCCCTTCTGTGCTACTTAAAAAGAAATTAAATTCCATTTGTAAAAAGACACATTTCCTAACACAAAGGGATGCATTTGATGGGTGTTAATGGGACTGATGGCTGAAAAAAGCAGTGTAGCGAAAGCAACACCAAATCAAAGAGATACAGATATCCAAAGAAAGAGGAGAAGGAATCACAGTAGAATGAAAAATTTTTAAAAAGGAAATGGAAATGATCAAAGTCTTAAATACCTAAAACAGGTAGTCAGTGGGTCAAATAAAAACTCATAATGGCAGTGTAATTATTTGTTTGGATCTTTATTTCTGTTGGATTCTAACATTGTCACGGAACCCCTTTCTTACTCTGGGTTTGATCCCATCCCTACAAACTGGAAACGATGAATTCTGGGATGGTAACGATGATTTGATGTTAGGCCAGCTCTGCTCCTAGTTCTACCCTGACTTTGCTCTTTGTCTGTTCCTAGTTCTACCCTGACTTTGCTCTTTGTCTGTTCCTAGTTCTACCCTGACTTTGCTCTTTGTCTGTTCCTAGTTCTATCCTGCCTTTGTTCTTTGTCTGTTCCTAGTTCTATCCTGCCTTTGTTCTTTGTCTGTTCCTAGTTCTATCCTGACTTTACTCTTTGTCTGCTCCTAGTTCTACCCTGACTTTGCTCTTTGTCTGTTCCTAGTTCTATGCTGACTTTGTTCTTTGTCTGTTCCTAGTTCTATCCTGACTTTGCTCTTTGTCTGTTCCTAGTTCTATCCTGACTTTGCTCTTTGTCTGTTCCTAGTTCTACCCTGACTTTGTTCTTTGTCTGCTCCTAGTTCTACCCTGACTTTGCTCTTTGTCTGTTCCTAGTCCTATCCTGACTTTGCTCTTTGTCTGTTCCTAGTTCTACCCTGACTTTGTTCTTTGTCTGCTTCTAGTTCTACCCTGACTTTGCTCTTTGTCTGTTCCTAGTTCTACCCTGACTTTCCTCTTTGTCTGTTCCTAGTCCTATCCTGACTTTTCTCTTTGTCTGTTCCTAGTTCTACCCTGACTTTGTTCTTTGTCTGCTTCTAGTTCTACCCTGACTTTGCTCTTTGTCTGTTCCTAGTTCTACCCTGACTTTGCTCTTTGTCTGTTCCTAGTCCTATCCTGACTTTGCTCTTTGTCTGTTCCTAGTTCTACCCTGACTTTGCTCTTTGTGTGTTCCTAGTTCTACCCTGACTTTGCTCTTTGTCTGTTCCTAGTTCTACCCTGACTTTCCTCTTTGTCTGTTCCTAGTCCTATCCTGACTTTGCTCTTTGTCTGTTCCTAGTTCTACCCTGACTTTGTTCTTTGTCTGCTTCTAGTTCTACCCTGACTTTGCTCTTTGTCTGTTCCTAGTTCTACCCTGAATTTGCTCTTTGTCTGTTCCTAGTCCTATCCTGACTTTGCTCTTTGTGTGTTCCTAGTTCTACCCTGACTTTGTTCTTTGTCTGCTTCTAGTTCTACCCTGACTTTGCTCTTTGTCTGTTCCTAGTTCTACCCTGACTTTGCTCTTTGTCTGTTCCTAGTTCTACCCTGACTTTGCTCTTTGTCTGTTCCTAGTCCTATCCTGACTTTGCTCTTTGTGTGTTCCTAGTTCTACCCTGACTTTGTTCTTTGTCTGCTTCTAGTTCTACCCTGACTTTGCTCTTTGTCTGTTCCTAGTTCTACCCTGACTTTGCTCTTTGTCTGTTCCTAGTCCTATCCTGACTTTGCTCTTTGTCTGTTCCTAGTTCTACCCTGACTTTGCTCTTTGTCTGTTCCTAGTTCTACCCTGACTTTGCTCTTTGTCTGTTCCTAGTTCTACCCTGACTTTGCTCTTTGTCTGTTCCTAGTTCTATCCTGCCTTTGTTCTTTGTCTGTTCCTAGTTCTATCCTGCCTTTATTCTTTGTCTGTTCCTAGTTCTATCCTGACTTTACTCTTTGTCTGCTCCTAGTTCTACCCTGACTTTGCTCTTTGTCTGTTCCTAGTTCTATGCTGACTTTGTTCTTTGTCTGTTCCTAGTTCTATCCTGACTTTGCTCTTTGTCTGTTCCTAGTTCTATCCTGACTTTGCTCTTTGTCTGTTCCTAGTTCTACCCTGACTTTGTTCTTTGTCTGCTCCTAGTTCTACCCTGACTTTGCTCTTTGTCTGTTCCTAGTCCTATCCTGACTTTGCTCTTTGTCTGTTCCTAGTTCTACCCTGACTTTGTTCTTTGTCTGCTTCTAGTTCTACCCTGACTTTGCTCTTTGTCTGTTCCTAGTTCTACCCTGACTTTGCTCTTTGTCTGTTCCTAGTCCTATCCTGACTTTTCTCTTTGTCTGTTCCTAGTTCTACCCTGACTTTGTTCTTTGTCTGCTTCTAGTTCTACCCTGACTTTGCTCTTTGTCTGTTCCTAGTTCTACCCTGACTTTGCTCTTTGTCTGTTCCTAGTCCTATCCTGACTTTGCTCTTTGTCTGTTCCTAGTTCTACCCTGACTTTGTTCTTTGTCTGCTTCTAGTTCTACCCTGACTTTGCTCTTTGTCTGTTCCTAGTTCTACCCTGACTTTCCTCTTTGTCTGTTCCTAGTCCTATCCTGACTTTGCTCTTTGTCTGTTCCTAGTTCTACCCTGACTTTGTTCTTTGTCTGCTTCTAGTTCTACCCTGACTTTGCTCTTTGTCTGTTCCTAGTTCTACCCTGACTTTGCTCTTTGTCTGTTCCTAGTCCTATCCTGACTTTGCTCTTTGTCTGTTCCTAGTTCTACCCTGACTTTGTTCTTTGTCTGCTTCTAGTTCTACCCTGACTTTGCTCTTTGTCTGTTCCTAGTTCTACCCTGACTTTGCTCTTTGTCTGTTCCTAGTCCTATCCTGACTTTGCTCTTTGTCTGTTCCTAGTTCTACCCTGACTTTGCTCTTTGTCTGTTCCTAGTTCTACCCTGACTTTGCTCTTTGTCTGTTCCTAGTTCTACCCTGACTTTGCTCTTTGTCTGTTCCTAGTCCTATCCTGACTTTGCTCTTTGTCTGTTCCTAGTTCTACCCTGACTTTGTTCTTTGTCTGCTTCTAGTTCTACCCTGACTTTGCTCTTTGTCTGTTCCTAGTTCTACCCTGACTTTGCTCTTTGTCTGTTCCTAGTCCTATCCTGACTTTGCTCTTTGTCTGTTCCTAGTTCTACCCTGACTTTGCTCTTTGTCTGTTCCTAGTTCTACCCTGACTTTGCTCTTTGTCTGTTCCTAGTTCTACCCTGACTTTGCTCTTTGTGTGTTCCTAGTTCTACCCTGACTTTGCTCTTTGTGTGTTCCTAGTTCTACCCTGACTTTGCTCTTTGTCTGTTCCTAGTTCTATCCTGACTTTGCTCTTTGTCTCCGCTAGCTGGGCTTTTACCTTTTGTTCCTACCACACGCTTTAGTTCTAGATATTAAGTCATGCTTTGATGCTTGTTTCAGTGTTGATTTTGGCTATAAATAATAGAAAATTTGAATACAGTGGCTTAAAAAAAATAGGAGTTTTTATTCTCACGTAACAATAAATCCAGAATTAGACAATCCAAGGCTGGTATGCTCCTTAACAATGACATCAGAGACTCAGGCTTTTTCTGTCTTTTCGCTTCACCATCTTTAACACCTTCGCTTTTAGATACACTTGATCACAAAATGACTGTTACACCTTAAGATATCAAAGTCTGAGTTTAAGGCAGAGAGAAGGGAAACAAGGGAGTGTTGTTATATTAGGGAAGCAAGGCTTTTTCAGTTTTTCCCCTCCCTCTACCATATTATATCAGCTTATGCCTTGTTTGCCAGTTTATCAGTGAGTTTTTGGTGCATGACAAATGACTACGAAACCACAATGGAATACACCATTAAAGCCTTATTTGCCATGTATCTATGGGATTCCGCTGATGAGGACTGGGCTCGGCTGGGTGGCTCTGCTGGATCTGCTGCCCTCACCTATACCTGCAGGCGCCCTGGAGGCTGTGCTTTAGGGAGAACTGGGCAGAGCTAGTTGGGTACCTTAGCTGGGACGGCTCTGCATCGTGGGTTTCTTTTCCTTTTCCTGGGATTAGTGGCCTACTGCATGCAAAGCTGACCTGCAAGAGTAAGCAAGAGGAAACATGGAGGGCCTCTTGAGGCCTAGGCTTAGAACTGACAAGGAGCCTACTGTTTGGCCAAAGCAAGTCGCATGGATAAGCTCAAAGTCAGAGCTGGAGAGAGCATGGAAAATCTACGTGGCAAATCACGTGGCAGGGGAGAACATGAGAAACTGGGGTCTTAAATGTCATTTACCACAGACAATTGTACCGCACAGCCACTCCTAGCTATGAAGGGAGACTGGAAAATAAAAGCACTTAGCTGGCTTACATTGCTATTAAATATTAGTTCTTTCCTGCCTTTCTTCTTTCTCCTTCTCTTCCTCCCCTTTTCCTCCTCGTCCTTATCACCTGCCTACTTCTTTTTACAAGAAAAAGGGGACAGAAATGGACATTGAGGAGGCAGCCAACAGGGACACAAGCCGTTCTCTCTGTAGTACTCTCATATCTTCAGCAAACTTGCTTCTAGATCTCTGACACGCCTGCCTTCCTTGACTCCTGCCTGTTCTCTTTCTCTGCTACTGAAGCTCTTATGCTAAACCTTACCTAACTGTTATGCTAAGCCTTACCTAACTGTTATGCTAAACCTTACCTAACTGTTATGCTAAGCCTTATCTAACTGTTATGCTAAACCTTACCTAACCGTTAAGCTAAACTTTACCTAACTTTTATGCTATACCTAGTTGCCAAGTTTCCCAATCGTTGCCTTCTGCCTGGGTCCCCTGATGCCAACCGTTTGTCTCTTTCCCTCTGCCGGAAGCTCCCGATTGCCTGCCCCCGACTCTAGGAGTCTGTACTTTCCAGTCATTTCCAGTGTCTCCATTTAATTTTTGCTGACATTAAGTAAAAGAAAGATGGGAAGAAAAATGTAATGATACTTTTGTGGAAGTTAAATACAGAAATGCAACCTCGTCTGACTAAATGTGATAATCAAGAAATGAGATTGGACAAAAGATAGATGAATTAAGGCTAAAGCAGGAAGGAGAATCACAAATCAGTAGCAGTTACTGAGAGCCGCGAATGTGAGCAGGGTTCCTTGAAGGCAGTGGTTATTGACTGAAATAAGCAGAGGAAGTAGACTAGAAAACACGTGGAGGCCTGTGAGGGTTGATGTGGCCCAGAAAGGATAAGAAAGGAAAAAAGCCATGTGAAGTCCCAGCTGGATATCAAGGCTTGGTAAGCGGGGCTTGTTTCTGACATTTAAGAGACAATTTTTGAAACCACTTTTTTTTTTTTTTTAGCAAACTAAGCTTTGTGTTGATGTTTATGTTTTTCTTATAAAATCAAAGCTGTCTATCAAATCTTAAATAATCTGTTCCTGTAATTTTGGCTCCACGCTGTTATCATTATGTTTAAGCATTTATAGAATTCAGATATAAATGTGATTATGAAAACCAAGGCAAATTTTTGACCTTCAAAGAGAACATTATAAAAACATGTCTTTAAAGCATTTATAAAATAAACAGTTTCCTTTTTTGGATCTCGGAAGTTTAAGATAGCTAAACTTACTTGGATACTGGCCACATCCAACTGAGTATGTTTGTATTTACAGTTCTTGTCTTTATCAGAAGGTGTAGCAGAAAACAAGACAAGGATGCTAATCAGGACACAGAAGACCTGAATTCTACCATTGGCTTTAGCACTAATTTGACACATGAATTTGTATGAGTCTCTGGGCCCCAGTTTACACACTTGTCAAGTTGATAGTGTGGCAATCTTTTTATTACTTTATTTTTAAGCAATAATGATTTGATTCTAAGTTATTACTAAATTAATATAAACTCACAGTAATAAAGCCAAATGGTACCAAAAGTTGCAAAGGTAAAACATTTGATTCTTTTTTCTAATCTCAATTAGTATTTTTATCCACCAGCACTAATTCCTTTTACTGTTTTTTTGTAGACTTTCAATAATCATACCTGATAAAACCAAACCCACTGCCACCAAGTTGATTCTGACTCGTAACGTCCCTATAGGACAGAATAGAACTGCCCCATAGGGTTTCCAAGGAGCAGCTGGTAGATTTGAACTGCTGACCTTTTGGTTAGTAGCCATAGCTCTTAAGCACTGCGCCACCAGGCCTATACATGTATAGAAATTCTTGAGGCTGGAAGAGCAAAGGCAGCAGGTCTCTGTGCATAGGCATGGAGTCTGGCACCCTAGGGGCCCTTAGTATGGAACCTTCCAAGGACTCCCTGACCCTGGGTCTCTGCGTCCAGCTTCTGAGCTGATGGGTACTCAATTTCCTTTTCTCCAAGTCCTGGCTTTGTTCTTCCCAATCTCCCTCCTCGCTGGGAATTTGAGTTCTGACTCTGAGCCTCAGTCTGTGGCTGGAGCTTTGCTAACTCCTGACAAATGTGTTTTTCTGAAACCAAGTTCTGCTTTCCATGTGGCAGCACCCTGGCACTGCTGGGCACACCCAGTTCTTGCCTCAACCCAAGCATCTCCTCTTTCCAGTACTCTTCTGAGCGTGGTGACTGTGTCATGAAAACATTAAACGGTGTGGGTATTTTTAGGTCTGCGGTGCTTCTTATGTGTCTTCTGTAGACTTGACTGTACACGGGCACCCCCGTCATCTGGAGGCCAGTGGGGCTGCAACTTATTGGCTTGCATTTTCCCAGCATGACCTTAAACTATTACTTAGGTCTTTATAAAAGCAAACAGACTGTTGGCTGCCTGAAGGCTCTAGCACAGATGCCCAAAGGAGTGACAAAATATGCTGCAGATTAACTGTCTAGAGGGACTCCATGTGGAATTTGAAACCATTAGAATATCCGTAGGCTTTCCTGAAATAACATTTCTGGTAGCCATGTTTCTGTGTCAGCTAATCTGCTTGTCTGGCACACTATTGTAGTACACACACGGGGCCTTGAAAAGCTTTTGCCATACTTGGCTTGAATTTAAAATTTCATTATGTATCCTATAGACTAAAGACATAGAAGAGTATTTATGGACATTCCAATCCACAAGCAAATAATATGTAGTGAAATGTTTAAGACAAATGCTTGTCTTCTCTTTGACGTATCTTTGTGGATTGTTTAATTTATCAAATATAAAGTATTATCTAGGTTTGAACTATATCTACTATAATTTACTATACATAACCTAAATATTTCTTTTGGAACTCTGGTGGTACAGTGGTTAAGAGCTTGGCTGCTGACCAAAAGATCGAGCAGTTCGAATCCACCAGCCGCTCCTTGGAAACTCTATGGGGGTGTTCCACTCTGTCCCGTAGGGTCGCTATGAGTCAGAATCGACTGGACTGCAACGGGTTTGTTTGTTGTTTTTTTTTTTTGGTTTACAAACCAAAACAACCATGGGCCCAAATGGTTTTTCAGCTTTTATCAGTTTATTCCTCTAAGTCCTATAGATCTTTTATATAATTATTTATTACAATTTTTTTTATTGTAGCAGCAGCAATGGAAATTAAAATGATGGAAATATTCTCTCAATTCTGTTTACATTTTCTCATATTCTTTTAAAATTCTTGGAACATGTTTATGTGTGAGTTTATACTGTGTTAGTCATAGGGTATGGTCACATACATTTTACTTTCTTTAAATTAGGAAATATTTCAAATATAAAGAATGGTATTATGAACTGTACCCATAATATGGAGCCTGGTGGCACAGTGGTTAAGAGCTTGGCTGTTAACCAAAAGGTCAATAGTTCAAATCCACCAACTGCTCCTTGGAAACTCTAAGGGGCAGTTCTACTCGGTCCTACAGGGTTGCTGTGGGTTGGAATTGACTTGATGGCAATAGGTTTGCTTTTTTGGAACCCATAATAATACCATGACATGTACCTATAACTAAAAACTAAGCTTTAATAAATCTTAAGGTAGTGTTGTATTTTCTTTAGCTATCGCTCCTTAAAAAAAAAGAAATTAATCATCGTGGAGTTGAGGGCTGTCTGCTCTGTAAAGCCTTCTCTTACTTTTTTCTCCTTTATTCCCTCTTTAGAGATATCTACTATTCTGGATTTAATGTCTATTTCTCTCTTGCATGACTTTACACTTACCACATAGTTCATAAGCACCCTAGAATATTGATTTCATGGTTTTAAACATCATATAAATAGTATTAAATTAAATATATTATTTGTTACTCGGTTATTTCCCTCCATATTATGTATTATTAGAGATTTATCTATGTTGAGACATATAACTTCAATCCATTCATTTAAAGTGCTACCTAGTAGTGCATTATATGAATAACACCATAACATTCATCCATTCTCCCAGTGAGCTGTGAGCACGAGAGTAGGTAATTATTGCTTTACCCCACGGACTATTGGGGTGCTTTGTTGTGTAAGCTAGCTCTGTACATGGTATGGCCACCGGCCTTATCAGATACTGCCAAATTGTTCCTCAAGGTGTTTGTACCGACTTTATCGTCCCATGATGGCTGGCTTCCACCTACTTGCCAAACTTCTGTACTGACCGATTGTTACTTTTTTGTTTGTTTTTAAAAATATTTTATTGTGTTTTAGGTGAAAGTTTACACAGCATGTTAGGTTCCCATTTAACAATTTTTATACAAATTGTTCTGTGACATTGGTTACAATTTTTGCAGTGTGTCAGCATTCTCATTTTTTCTGTTCTGTTTGTTCGGTTTCCATCTATCTAGCTTCCCGGCCCCTCCTTGCCTTCTCATCTTTGCTTTTGGAAAAATGTTGGCCATTTGGTCTTGTATAGTTGATTGTTTACGGGAGCACATTCCTCATGGGTGCCATTGTTTATTTTACAGGCTAAATTGTTATTTGGCTGAAATGTGACCCCTGGGAGTGACTTCAGTTCCAAGTTAAAAGGATTTCTTAGGGCAATAAGCTTGGGGGTTCCTCTAGTCTCTGTCAGTCCAGTAAGCCTGGTCTTTTTGAGGAGACTGAGCTTCGTCCCACGTTTTTTCTCCTATTCTATCTGGGACCTTCTATTGTGTCCCTGGTCAGAACTCCTTGTGTTAACTTGATGGATGTGAAATGGTATCTCATTGTTTCAATTTACTTTCCTCTGATTGTTGGTCAGTTTGATCATCTTTTCACAGGTTTCTTGGCCATTCAGATTTCCTGTTCTGTGACTGTTATCTGCTGCAATCCTTTGCCCATTTTTAAATTTGGCTTTTCATCTTACCATTATTAATTTTTAGGAATTCTCGTATTGATACTGGGTACCAATACTTTTTCGGGTATGTGTTGCAAATATCTTTTTCTGGTTTTTAATCTTTGATGTGCTGAAATTTGTGCCGATGTCAAATTTATTAGTAATTTCCTTTACGTTTTTTGCAATTTGTATTTTGTTTAAGGAATTGTTTCTTATAACAATGTTATAAAATATTTTTTATTTTATTCCAAATTTTTAAAAATGTTGTTTTTAACACTTTGTTTTTTTTAATCCCTTGGGATGTATTTTGGTTTGTGGTGTAGGGTAGGCACTTGATTTAATTTTTTCCCTTTGGGTAACCGATTATCCCAGCCCCATTTACTGAATTATTTGCAATACCACACCTATCGTATATCAAGTCCGTATATTTGTTCCTAGATCTGTTTCTGAACTCTGTTCTGTTCCCAGTCTATCAGCTCATGCGTATGTCAATGCTATCTAGTGTAAATGATACAGCTTTAAAATAAATGTCTTACTATCTGCTCTTTAGTTCTTGTTCTTTAAAATTGTCTTAGTTATTTTGATATTTTGCATGATTTTATGATCAGCTTATCAACTTCTATGAAAAACTCTGTTGAGATTTTGATTGGAATTGTATTGAATTACAGATTAGTTTGATTACATGTGATATTTTTAAGATCTTGAGTACTTGCATCCAAAAATACAGTATTGTTATTCCTTTATTCAGGTCTTCAATAATACGTTTCAAAATTTGTCCACAGAGATCTTGCACAGCCTTTTCTTAAATTGTACTTTAGATGAAGGTTTATAGAACAAACCGCCTTCTCATTAAACAATTAGTACACATATTGTTTTGTGACATCAGTTACCAACCCCATGATATGTCAACACTCTTCCCTTCTTGACCTTGGGCTCCCTATTACTGGCTTTCCTGTCCCCTCCTGCCTTCTAGTCCTTGCCTCTGGACTGGCGTGCCCTTTTAGTCTTTTTTTTTTTTTTTAATGGGCCTGTCTAATCTTTGGCTAAAGGGTGAACCTCAGAAGTGACTTCTTTACTGAGCTAAAAGGGTGTCCGGGGCCATACTCTCGAGGTTTCTCCAGTCTCTGTCAGGCCAGTAAGTCTGGTCTTTTTTTGTAAGTTAGAATTTTGTTGTACATTTTTCTCCAGCTCTGTCTGGGACCCTCTCTTGCGATGTCTGTCAGAGCAGTCAGTGGTGGTAGCCGGGCACCATATAGTTGTGCTGGACTCAGTCTGGTGGAGGCTGTGGTACTTGAGGTCCAGTAGTCCTTTGGACTAATCTTTCCCTTGTGTCTTTGGTTTTCTTCATTCTCTCTTGCTCCCAGTGGGGTGAGACTAGTGTATCTTAGGTGGCTGTTTACAAGTTTTTAAGACCCCAGACACTACTCACCAAAGTAAAATGTAGAACGTTTTCTTTATAAACTATGTTATGCCAATTGAGCTAGATGTTCCCTGAGACCATGGTCCTCACAGCCCTCAGCCCAGTTATTCAGTCTCTCAGGGAGTTTGAATGTATCTATGGAGCTTCCGTGACTTTGCCTTGGATAAGTTGTGCTGGCTTCCCCAGTACTGTTGTGAAGCTTTCATTAGATTTATTTTTATATACCTTGTAGGTTTTATTGCTGTTGAGAATGTTATCCTTTTCTATCACATTTTCTAATTGGTTATTAATGGCAGTAATAATCAGTTATGCCATTAATAATCAATGGCTATTTTTGTTTGTTGATTTTATATTCAGCAAACCTACTCAACACTCTTAATAATTTGAATGGTAAATCTGAGAATTATCTTGGATTTTCTGTCTAGACCATCATATTGTCAACAAATAAGAACTTTTTTTTTCCTTTCCCATAGTTATCTTCTCACTTCTTTTTCTAGGTTTTCCAGTAATATGTTGAATAGAATTGGTGACAAATATATTCTTGTGTTGTTCTTGACAGTAATGAATGCCTTTCAAGTTTAAGTTATTGATACCACCCCAGTGCCGTCGAGTCGATTCCGACTCATAGCGACCCTATAGGACAGAGTAGAACTGCCCCATAGAGTTTCTGAACTGCTGACCTCTTGGTTAGCAGCCGTAGCACTTAACCACTATGCCACCAGGGTTATTGATAGATATCCTTTATCAGGTATGTTGCTTATTGGTCTTTTTGTTCTTAGAGCTTTCCCCTTTCCTGAAACTACATCTCTCAGAGTCTCTCAATTGGCTTTTGGCTATGTTTGGCCAATGGAATGCACGGACTGGAGGTTGAAGGTGAGAAGCCAGGGAAGTTCTCCCTGTCTTGATGCTTCAGATCCTATCCGGCAGTAGCTCCATCTCCTCCATAATACCAGTTCCTTTAGAGTCCTTTCCTTTGGGATCATAGTTTCTACCAGGCAATCTCCATGTGGATCCATCTCCTGCCTGGCGGTTTTAAGTCTTGGGCTCTGCTTATACTACTTTCTCCTCTTGTCCCTTGTTATGGATTGAACTGTATCCCCCCAAAATGTGTATCAACTTGGCTAGGCCATGATTCCCAGTATTGTGTGGTTGTCTACCATTTTATGATCTGATGGGGTTATCCTATGTGTTGTAAATCTTAAACTCTGTAATGTTAATGGGAAACCCTGGTGGTGTAATGGTTAAGAGCTACGGGTGCTAACCAAAAGGCTGGCAGTTTGAATCCACCAGGTGCTCCTTGGAAAGTGTGGGTCAGTTCTACTTTGTCCTATAGGGTCGCTATGAGTTGGAATCAATTTGACAGCAACAGGCTTTTAGGATGTTAATGAAACAGGATTAGAGGCAGTTATATCAACATGGCGGGACTCAGTCTACAGGATCTGGTTGCATCTTGAGTCAATCTCTTTTGAGATATACAAGAGATAATTGAGCAGAGAGGAGAGGAACCTCCTTACCACTAAGCAAGAAGAGCGAGGAGTGGAGCACATCCTTTGGACCCAGGGTCCCTGTGTTGAAGACAAGGGGAAGATTGATGACAAGGATCTTCCCCCAGAGCCAACAGAGAGAAAAGCCTTCCCTTGAAGCTGGCCCCCTGAATTAAGACTTCTAACCTCCTAAACTGTGAGAGAATAAATTTCTGTTTGTTAAAGCCATCCACTTGTGGGATTTCTGTTATAGCAGCACTAGACAACTAAAACATCCTTCCACTGAGGATAATAATAGATTTCTGCTTTACTAATTTCTGTCACCTCTTTGTCTTTCACCTCTTCCAGTATGTTTGTAACTACTTCCCTATGTTAAATTCCTTCAATAGGACAATTTGGTATGGGCACGGTTTTCCTGGCTAGGCTCTAATACATCAAGTTAGAAAAGTTCCAGTCCGTTAGTTTGCTAATGGCTTTTGTTTGTTTGTTTTTATTTTGTTTGAATCACAAATTCAGTGCTCCGTAAAAAAAATTTTTCTGCTTTCATTGGGAGGCATCTATGTGGTTTTTCTTTTACCTTCTTAATGTGGTGTATTAAATTTAATAGACTTTCTGAAAATAACTATCTTTGCAACCCTTGGGTTAATCCTATTTGGTTATGATGTATTTTTAAAACCACGCTGCTGAATTCAATGGCTTGCTGTATTTTTAAAAGATTTTTGCATATGTGCATAATTGGTCTGCCATATTCTTTTTTTGTATTGCATTTATCTAGTTTAGTATCATGGTAATACTAACCCAGAAGATGGGTTGGGTAGATTTCCATCTTTTTCTATTCTCTGAATAAGGTAGTACAGGAGTCATAAATCTTTTTCAAATATGAAAATTTATGGTTGCATGATATCTCATTGAATGTTGGTGCCACATTTTATTTATCCATTCTTACACTGATGAGCACTTAGGTTGTTTTCATCTTTTTGCTATTGTGAATAATGCTTCAATGAAAATAGGTGTGCATATGTCTGTGCCTTTTTTATTAAATCGCAAGGGTACATACTATTAGCTTATTATCTGTCTTGTGTTTCAACATGTTTATTAATTTTGTATCTACTTGATCTGTAAGTATCTATTAGGAGGTATGTTGAAATCTCCCGTTATGGCTTTGAATTTATCAGATGTGCCTTGTCATTATGTCAGCCTTTGCTTTATATGTTTCAAGGGTATGTTTTTAGGTGCATACAAGTTTGATCATTTTATATTCTTGTACGTTCACAGTAGGAGTCTCTAGGTGGTGCAAACAGTTAAATAGTCAACTACTAGCTGAAAGTTTGGAGGCTCAACCCCACCCACAGGCACCTTGGAAGACAGACCTGGTGATCTGCTTTCCAAAAGGTCACAGCCTTGAAAACCCTATGGAGCAGTTCTGCTCTGCACACATGGGGTCTCTATGAGTTGGAATCAAATCAACAGCAACTAACAACAACAATGTTCATGGTAGATCATACTATATATTGTCCTTTTTCAATATTTCTGTGCCAGCTTTCTTTCTGATGGTATTTAAGTGTTTTATCTTTTTTCCATTTCTTTAATTTTAATATTTCTGCATTATCTAAGTATACCTTCTATAGGCAACATATAGGTGGATTTTGTATTTTATCTACCTTGATAGTCTCTGGGAGTTTAATCTATTTACATGTATCATGGTTCATGTTATATTTGGGGTTATTTCTACCATTTTACTTATCCTTTCTGCTTATCATTCTTTCTTCTTTTCCCCTTCTCTTGCCTATCTTTTCTTAAATTAATGAAAGTTTCAATACCTTCTTATACTTCTTCTGATGTTTGGTAGCTATAATTTGAATATCAATTATTTTATTCATTATTTCTGAATTTTAAATGCACATATTCAGTTGTATACTTTTCTAATGAAATCTAAATTACTTAATATTTGTATAATTCTTCAAAACAAGACAAGAGTCTTATCACACTTTATCCACTGAACCCAATTAATAATTCCCACATCTTAGAATTCACTCTAAATATTTTTTTTTTGCTATGGAACACATTGTTTTTTATTATAAAAATGGTTCACATACATTTTGAAAAAATAAAGAGCAGACAGAAAAATAGAAAAAATCACTGATAATGTCAAAGAAGCCATTGTTTTTTCATATTTGACTATTTCCTTCTAGAGAGTTTTCCATATAACTTCTGTGTAGGTTTGTCACACTTACACAATGGTGAATCTCATTCTTTTTACCTAACTCCATAACTACCATGTCCTCAAGTTATAAGGTCTATATTTGTAGGTCTTTTGAAATAACTGCACAATATCTAAATGATTTTTAAAGCAGGTAATTGCTATCAAATTAATGAACTTCTTCTCTCTTAATGCAATTTCTAAGCTAGCTATGAGTTTAATTTTTGTTCTTATTAACAGTAATTTGTTCTTTTGTTTTAGCTTTTATGATTAACACTTTGTCCTTGATAAATGCAATTTTACTAAGAGTGTACCCTTCTGTGTAATCAATGCATTCTTTTGATTTACGGAGCCTTTTTTTCCTTTAGTTATGTTAATTACTTTGCTATTTATCTCTTCAAAAATTTCTTCCACATTGCTGCTTCTATCCATTTCTTGTATTTGCATTAGATTTACACTGGGGATATTCTCACAACTACTTAAAATTTAACTGATTCTTTTTAGTATCACCTGCTTTTATTTCATTTTACAAGTTTGGATTTCTTAATTTTAAATTTTTCAACAGATATGATTCTTTTATCAATTTATATACCCTAATATATTTATTTATTACAATTTTTTTTGTCTATTTGTTCTGCAAAATTAATTTTATGTGGGGTAAATGAACATTCTGATTGTAGATTTTGCTAGCTGTGTTTCCATGCATTAGATTTCATCATAGTATTTTTGTTTGCAGTCTCATTTTGAATGGAAGTATTTTTTCTTTCTCTCTCCTTCTGTTTTTACCCCATTATGACAAGTGGTTGTTTTTGGTTGTCTCCACCTATGCTCAGGTCTTCAGTGAGAGCCAGGTGTTCTAATGGCATTTTGGTGTCTCTGCATTTACATAAATTTGGTGTTATTGCAGATCCAATTACTAAGCCTGTTGGTTAGTCAAATTTCTAGATTTAAGCGTGTGTTAGTGTCTTCCTACCTTGCCAATTGTGGTAGCAGAATAATGGCCCCCAAAGACACCCACGTTCTCATTCTTGGAACCTGTGATTATGTTGCCTTAAGTGGTAAATGGGACTTTGCAGGTGTGATTAAGGTTAGGGGACTTGGATTATCCAGTGGGCCCAATCTAATCACATGACTCCTTAAAAGTAGATAACCTTTCCCAGCTGTAGTCAGTCAGAGAGAAATGAGATAACAGGAAAAGGGTCAGGGAGCTGCTGTCTTTGAAGATGGAAGAAGGGGACCAAGAGCCAAGGAATGCAGGCAACCTCTAGAAGCTGGAAAAAGTAAGGAAACATTCTTCCCTAAAGCCTCTAGAAAGGAATTCAGCTCTGCTGACACTTTGATTTTAGGGCACTGAGACCCATGGGGACAACACTGTAAGAAACAAAAACCTTCAAGAGAACATTGATTGTAAACTCTCTTTATATACAGTTAAAAGAGTCTTCTGCCGTTCTCTCAGTTATGTCCAGACATCATGCCTTCTATTCCATCATCACATAGAAACGTGGGAGAGATTGTCCCATACAGTTTATTATGGATTGAATTATGTCCCCCAAAATGTGTGTCAATTTGAGTCTACCACGATTCCCAGGGTTGTGGGTTGCCCACCATTTTGTTCTCTAATGTGATTGCCCTATGTGTTGTAAATCCTACCTCTAAGATTTTACTGAGGCAGGATTAGAGGCAGTTATGTTAATAAAACCCAAACCAACCCACTGCTGTCAAGTGGATTCTGAATGTTAATGAGGCAGGACTCAATCTATAGGATTAGGTTGTATCTGGAGTCAATCTCTTTTAAGCTATAAAAGGGAGAATGGAGCAGAGAGGAGAAGGACCTCATAGCACTGAGCGAGAAGAGCTGGGAGTGGAGTGTCTCCTTTGGACCCAGGGTCTCTGCACTGAGAAACTCCTAGACAAGGACCTTCCCTCAGAGCCGGCAGAGAGAGAAAGCCTTCCCCTGGAGCTGAATTCAGACTTCTAGCCTCCTAAACTGTGAGAGAATAAACTTGTTTGTTAAAGCCATCCACTTGTGGTATTTCTGTTACAGCAGCACTAGATAACTAAGGCACAGCTCAGAAAGGTTTTGTTGATGTAAAACATTTTGCAATGACTATTTTATAAAGTATTTCAAAAACTCTCATAGTGAATATTGCTGGGCAGGTGTAGGGAGTATGATTTTTTTCCTCTTCTTTTAATCTCTCCAACTTTTTGGAAACCCATTTTCTTGGATTGAATTGTGTCCCCCAAAAATATGTGTATCATTTTGGTGGGGCCGTGATTCCCAGTATTGTGTGGCTGTCCTCAATTTTGTGATTGATATAATTTCCCTATGTGTTGTAAATCCTAATTTCTGCCTGTAGTTAATGAGGCAAGAATGGATTATGTTAAAGAGGATTGGGGTGGGATGTAAAATCCTTGCTCAGGTCATATCCCTGATCCAATGTAAAGGGAGTTTCCTTGGGGTGTGGCCTGCACTACCTTTTGTCTTACAAGAGATAAAAGGAGAGGGAAGGGAGCGGAGAGTGGGGGACCTCATACCATCAAGAAAGCAGTGCCAAGAGGGGGGCGCATCCCTTAGACCTGGGGTCCCTGCATTGAGAAGCTCCTCGTTCAGGGGAAGACTGATGACAAGAACCTTCCTCCAGAGCCAAAAGAGAGAGAAAGTCTTTCCCTGGAGCTGATACCCTGAATTTGGACTTCTAGCTTACTAGACTGTGAGAGAATAAACTTCTATTTGTTAAAGCCATCCACTTGTGGTATTTCTGTTATGGCAGCACTAGATGCCTAAGAGACCCATATATTTTTGTAGAATTGTTAACTAAATTATCACAGCTGAAAATAATTGGTGGATTTGTACTGCTCTCTCTCTCATATACCAAGTGCCCATGTATGAATGGGGCTCTTTCTAAGCTCTCTCTGTTTTACTGCTCTACTTGTGTGTTTCCACCATGTGTGTGCCAGAGTGGGTTTACTTTTACTCATATTACTCAGCAGTCAGTGTGCACGTTATACGTGAGGATTCATATTTTTCCTCAGCTAAGGAAAAAAAAAAAATTTTTTTTTTTTTTTTTTTTTAAGGAAAATTACTGCTGGTTATCCACTCTTACTGTTCTCCATATCTGGAACCCTGACTAGCCTGACACTGGAACAACTCAGTCTATCTTCCAGGGCTCATAAATCTTTCCCGTATTTAAACAAAACAAAACACAAAACAAAACAACTCCTTAAATCTTTGTGCTGGCTCTGGTTCTTCTGTAGCCTCTTCCAATTTATTAATACTCTGTTTAACTAGCATTTTTATCATCTATTAATTTTTTTTTTTGTTTTTAAGGATCCTGGTGGAGCAATATAGGGTCACTATGAGTTGGCATCGACTCGACGGCAATGGTTTTTTTTTTTTTTTTTTTGGTGGAGAGATAGTTAAGCCCTCAGCTGCTTACCGAAAGGATGGAGGTTCAAATCCACGAGCTGCTCTATGGGAAAGAAGACCTAGTGATCTGTTCCCATAAGGATTACTGCCTAGAGAAACTTGATGGGGCAGTTCTACTCTTAAAGGGACACATACAGTTGCTATAAGTTGGCACCAACTTGATGACATCTAACAACAATAAGTTGTTGAATTATTAAAAAAAATTTTTTTTTGTTATTTTTTTCATCTTATTTTTATGTGCTCTAGAATTTTTTTTTCTATAATTTTAGTTTGCAAGTGTATCTTGAGTAGAGGTCTCTTGAGTATCTTCTTCCAAACACCTCCCCTCCTCTGCTTCTCACTTTTTGGTGCTGATAGATTTACAATTCCCTCTGCTGGCCTTAGCAGGGTCTTTCATTCAGAAAGTCTTATACTGCTATAGTTATTGAGGAAACATTGCAGATTCATTTCTTGGACAGTAAGACATTTACTGTAGGTCCTGGTTGCTCCTTCCTGGCCAGTTTAGCCAATGGCTCCTGAAGGACCTCCACAGTGTTCAAAGCATTTATAAACTTTAGTTAATGAGTTGGGAAACCCCCACAGCAGGGAAGTCAGGCCTGACACAGTGAGGCTGTCTGCTCTCGGTTTCCATAATAATCGTTACCCCAGTAGAGGTGAACATTGTCTGCTTCTTGTAGATTCCAGAGCCCCTGCTTATACATCTTTGTATTTTTGTTCTATTTTTTCCCCCTTGGAACCATTTGTTTTTAAGTATGATTATGGTCTTTTTTTTTTTTTGCATATTTTTTTCTTTTATATCTTTACTGTTGGGAGGTCGTCTGTGTAAATCACAGCACCATCTTGACCAGAAGTCCAGGTTTGTATTTTAGAAAGACAACGTTGGTGTGAGTGTATGGTATATCAGAGAGAATTGAGACCTGAGACAGGGAGCGAAGTTCGGAGTCATTCCAGGGAAAAAGATGGTTGGTTTGTGACAAGGATAAGAAGGGAAGAGAGGTAAATTGCAGAGATTTAGAAAATGGTATCCAAGGAGGGATGAAGCAGTTGCTCTCAGCAGAGATCTACTGCCCTCCGTGTATTTTTATTTTTGTGTGTGTTTGTGATACCAAGATGACAAATACGTATTTATAAAATGACATAATGGAATTATTTATTGTTTTGGGGCTCCTGTTGCTTTTCGACCTTCTGATTCTGGCCCTGGAGACCTAGCATACCAGTTCTCTTTAGCCTTATATATTTCAGTTCATTTTTCTAAACCATCCCGTATTCTGCATCACCTATCAAAGGTTAGGATCTCAAGAGTCTTTATAAGCTCTGAGAATAAATGTAGGCTTCAACATGTGGGGAGACTTCAAGATAGGAGCTAATATTCTTGTGCTCCTTTATTCCGTATCATAACAAAGGGAATCATTTGAACACAATGCTTATAAATATGGTCCAGCTTATTTGTAAGAGTTTTTCCCTTTGACAATGTGTAATTCATCTTACCATGTTATTCCCACTTCATCCAAGGTTATTTTCCTCCTCTTATGCAAGCAATTCTGGTCTATTAGCTCTTAATAGATTCTTTTCTAGTGAGACTCATCCCTCTGTCCCCCACCCCCCCAAAAAAAACCTACTCATAGAGATGGTTTCTGATCTTTTCTCCAATCCAAATATTTTTGTTATAAGTAGATAGAAGCAGCTGATGTCTTCCATATGTCTTCTAGAGTATTGAAGCCCAAGAATTTACATACTGAAATACTTATTATTTTATTGTAAATTTATGTCTGTTTATATTCCTTTCCAGTAATTACATTAGGCTAGTTATTTTGATATGTATATCAGTAGGTGAAATTTCCCACTGGCATTATATTGAATCTAAAACTCATTTTGAAAAGAATGGGCTTTTAGTGTTTTTAAAATGTTTTTCAAGTAAATAATTGTAATGTAAATGGTTTACACGTCTTTTGTGAGATTTATTCCCAAAAAACAAATCCAAATCTGTTGCCTTCATGTTGATTCCGACTCACAGCATTCCTATAGGCTAGAGTAGAACTGCGCCGTAAGGTTTCCAAGGCTGTAATCTTTATGGAAGGAGCCCTGGTGGTGCAGTGATTAAGGCACTTGACTGCTAACTGAAAGGTCAGTGGTTCAAAACTACCAGTGGTTCCAAGGGAGAAAGATGTGGCAGTTTGCTTTCCTAGAGAGTTATAGCCTTGGAAACCCTATAGGGTCACTATGAGTCAGAGTAGACAGCAGTGGGTTAATCTCTGGGGAAGCAGACTGCCCTGTCTTCCTCCCGTGGAGGTGCTGGTGGGTTTGAACTGCTGACTTGTTGTTTGGCAGCCAAGCTTTAAAGGCTGCACCATCAGGGCATCTTAGTGTGTTTCTAGGTACTTAATATTTTTTGATGCTACTATAAGTGGCATCTTTTTAAAATTTCATTTTCTAAAGAAAAAAAAAAACTCATTGCTGTCAAGTCAGTTCTGGCTCATAGCAACCCTACAAGACAGAGTAGAACTGCTCCACAGAATTCCCAAAGAGCAGCTGGTGGATTCAAACTGCCGACCTTTTCGTTAGCAGTCAAGCTCTTAACCAACTGTGCCACTAGGACTCCACATTTTCTAATAGATGCGGTTATGTAGAAATACAATAGATTATTTTCTGTACTGGTTTTTGACCAGTTACCATGTTAAACCCTGTTACTAATTTTGGTCCTCTAAGAGTAGGTATTTCAGATTTTCTATGTAGACAATCATATAATCTAGAAGAGTGATGGTTTTGTGCCTTTATTTCCAATCTTTATGCTTTTGTTTCTTTTCTTTCCATTGCATTGGATAAGATATCTAGTAAAATTTTGATTATTATTGGTAGTAGCAGGCATCCTTGCTCTCTTGCTGGCCTCGTAGAGAAAAAGTTTCAACATTTTGCCATTATGTATGATGTTTTCTGTAGGTCCTTTGAGGACACTTATTAGAGATTTAGAAATTTCCTTTCCAATTCTAGATTGCCAATTTTTTTTTTTTAATCATAAAAGGATGTAGGCTTTTATGAAATACTTTTTTGTTTTTGCATTTATTATGCTGATTTGAATGCTTTTTTACTACTTGCACCCACAGCAGGAAGACCAGTACAGAGAACACTGCTGGGCAGTTTGCCTTCGGCATAGGTAGGAAAGGAAGTTTTCTGTATCTTCTGGTCACCTAGTTTGGACTTGTTTTCTGTTTTCATTTTGTTGGAGGTTAAAGAATGAAGTTTAGTATTAGTAAAGTTTGGCATTTATTTCTTCATACTCAAAACATTTGGTTAAGTGAAAAACTAAAGCAGTAGAATAATAAGTACAGTATGCTCTTGTTTATATAAAAAAGCTCCAAAATATCCAATGATGTATTTATGTATGGTTTATTTTTTTCACATCTATGCCCAAGGGTCTTTTTTCTCGTTACCATTAGGAAAGGGTATCATACCAGCTTTGGAGAACAGATTTAAAATTTAAATTTTAAAAGATTTTAAAATTTTAAAAGATATACTTTAGAAAAAAATTGAATACTTGCTGCCTAAATGCTCCCCAAGATGGATTAAAAAAAAAACTAAGTCATACTAGACTGAATGAGATAAACTGATACGTGTTATCATCAAAAGATCTCCTTGATCCATTAGTGGGTTTGAGATTCTTTTTCCTATCGCTGCAAGTACTGGGCCAAATTAACTACCCCCAGCGTTGAATTAGAAGGGACTGGCTTTTCTCGTAGAATTTGTAGACATATGCTTGCTACTGGGGTAAAGAACATGCACAGTAAAAGACTTCATAAGTAATACCAGACTAAACCCCAAAAGGGCTATAACCAGATTTCATTCCTATGAACAATGTTTCCTCCACACCCTTGATGCCAAATACCAGCCCATTGCTGTTCAGTAGATTCCAACTCCTAGTGATCCTACAGGACAGAGCAGAACTGCCCCACAGAGTTTCCAAGGAGCGACTGGTGGATTCCAACTGCCAACCTTTTGGTTAGCAGTTCAGTGAGTAAAAATAGTATGTTGTTTATTTATTTTATTTTACATTTCTCTGATATTAGTGAGGTTGAATATCTTTCCACATATATTGGCCATTTGAATTTCCTCTTCAGTATTTTAGCTGTTTATATTCTTGGATATTTGATTCTTTTTCATTGATTTATGTATTGTGAATATTACTCTTTTGTCTCCACACAAGCTCTAAATATTTTCCTCCATCTCCCACTTATTTCTTAAATTATGTTGTCAGTTTTTTTTTTTTTTTTTAATATACAAGGTTCTATTTTTTCATGTGGCTCAAATCTGCCAATCTTTTACATCTTAAAAATTATTTTCTACGTGTTCCTTTCTTGTATGTAAAACTTTTTTTTTCTTGATTTTTTTGGGTTGGCTAGGTCCTCTATCTATACTGCCATGTTGGCTTAGCCTCCCATGGCTAGGTCCTCTAATGCAAAGCAAGACTGACTGTAATAGCAGGCGTCATTGTCTTGATCCTAATTTTAACAGGAATATTTCTAAAGTTTCACTATAAAATATTATTTTTATTACAGGAGATTTTTTTTTTTGAGTTTTAAATGGTGTCCCAGCACATAAGCAATAACTATCATTTATCATTTGAAAAACCACTTAAATTCTCTGTTCGAAGTCTTATCACTTGTAACTGAGGAATTGGGCTGGATAATCTCTCATGGCCTTTCCAGCTCAATGAGTCTTCAGATTTCAAGATAAATTTTCAAAAAGTCTCACGTCGTTTATCAACCTACAGAGACAACAATCTTACTTCTGAAATAAAATATATAAGCACAAACAACAATGGATCCCCTCATTATCTCCAGGAATCATATTTTGATATGTAAAGTACTTCGAGGCAAAAGAATATCTTAATTTTGGTATAAATTCCCAGGTCAAGAACATTTTCAACTTATAGACAACTCATACTTAAGGAAGGACTGCCATAAAGCCTACTGTATTAAAAATTTGAGTTAAATACAATGGTTCATAACGGGGAGGATTATCCAATAAGCAAGGAAAACATGGGCTTGTGCTTACTTACTGACCTGTAGTAAACAACTTCATATGGGTTTCACCGCATGGAAGATTGTAAATTTGATAAGAGGCTTTGATTCTGTAGAAAGGTGCTGTGGGGTTGGGAGAGACACAGATGTCGGCCATATCTAGACGCAGAATCTTTGATGTAGTGAAAAAATGTGAAATTGCTCACTACAGATGACCTGGTTAAGCAAGGTAAGCACAGTGCTTACCTTACGTATTGGATAATCCGCCCCTGATTCGTAATAATGAATGCAGATACTATTTTCTGATGTTCGTGGAAACATTACGCAGCTTCAGTGGTCTTAAAACAAACTTTTAAGAATTGTTTCCTTAATTTTTTTTTTTTTTTTACAGTAATATATAGGGTCTCTATGAGTCAGAACTGACTCCACGGCAATGGGTTTGGTTTTTGGTGTACGTACTTACGCGGAACCCTGGTGGCACAGTGGTTAAGAACTCAGTTGCTAACCAGAAGGTTGGCAGTTCGAATCCACCAGCCACTCCTTGGAAAACCTAAGGGGCGGTTCTACTCTGTCCTATAGGGTTGCTATGAGTTGCAGTCGACTCTGTGGCAATGAGTTTGGTTTGGATATACCTACATATGTACACAAGCACACAGATTCTCTCTCCTCAGTACAGTACCATCCGTATGTAGTTACTTTTACTATTATTATGTACTGTATTATTATGTTTAAGATGTTTTAGTTTGTTAGGTGTTTTATATGCATAGAAAGGTAAAATATATACTACTTACTAAGACAAACATTAAACTAACTGACTCTAAATAAGAACCGTACGTTCCTGTTCCAGCTTACCTACAAATTTGATGTAAATGTAGACTTAGGAATGAATCTCGTTTGTAAGCCAAGGACTGCCTGTATTCCCAGTTCCTTTATAAAACTGTTTGGTAACTTTCATTAAAAGAAAAAGGCTAAAGTCAAGAGGAAATGGAAGTGGAGCAATGATTGGAAAATCACTGGTGAATATGGCAATAGCTCAGGTTTTTTTTTTTTTTTTTAAAGCCAGTTATAATCTAATCAGTCTTGGAGTAAAGACAGCTTTTATTATTATTGTAATTTTTTCCCCTCCACTGGGGTGGAGCTCCATGTCTGGGAGGTAGAGGGAGGGAGAATGCCCCAACTGGGAATAAAACGATTAATTTATTTTCTCTCATAGAGATACAAGAAGCAAAGGGGTGAGGGAAGTGCCCCCTGGGAAAGGCAATTGAAATTGCTAACGAATGAGAATTGAGAAGCAGCCAGAAACTATACTGAGTGGAAGAGCAGGCAAGGATCGCAAGGAATTGGCAGGCAGTCACAATAGAGGAAGCCAGAAAGGAGCACACAAAAGGTCTGAAATGAATCAGGCTTTATAAAAGGAGTTATAGGGGAGCGAGAAAGCATGAATGAGGATGCCCTGGGACAGAAGAGGGTGAGAGAGTAAGAAACAGGTTGAAACCCAGCACTTCAAAAATGCAAGCTTGAAGCTAGTTACAGTAGACATCTAGAGTCTGAGAGCTGGTTAGCAGATTATCAGAAAGCAGACCGTAGATGAAAACTGTCCACAAATTGGAATATATGTGTTATGGATTGAATTACGTTCCCCCAAAATGTGTGTCAACTTGGATAGGCCATGATTCCCTGTGTTTTTGTGGTTGTCCATCATTTTGTGATCTGATGTGATTATCCTATGTTTTGTAAATCCTAACTTCCATGATGTTACTGTGTGGTTTTAAGTCAGGAGAGATGTGTGTCAGGGTTGTATCCTTTCACCATACTTATTCATCTGTATGCTGAGCAAATAATCCAAGAAGCAGGACTGTATGAAGAAGACCATGGTATCAGGATTGGAGGAAGACTCATTAACAATCTGTGATATGCAGATGATACAGCCTTGCTTGCTGAAAGTGCAAAAGGCTTGAAACACTTACTGATGAAGATCAAAAACCACAGCCTTCAGTATGGATTACACCTCACATAAAGAAAGCAAAAATCCTCACATGTGGACCAAGAGGCAACATTAAGATAAATGGAGAAAAGATTGAAGTTATGAAGGATTTCATTTTACTACAATCAACACCCATGGAAGTAGCAATCAAGAAATCAAACAACACACTTCATTGGGCAAATCTGCTGCAAAAGATCTCTTTAAAGTGTTAAAAAGCAAAGATGTCACTTTAAGGACTAAGGTGCCCCTGCCCCAAGCCATAGTGTTTTCAACCGCCTCATATACATGTGAGAGCTGGCTAACGAATAAGGAAGACTGAAGAAGAATTCGTGCCTTTGAATTATGGTGTCGGTAAAGAATATTGAATAGACCGTGGACTGTCAAAAGAACAAACAAGTATATCTTGGAGGAAGTACAGACAGAATGCTCATTAGAAGCAAGGGTGGTGAGACTTTGTTTCACGCACTTTGGATATGTTATCAGGAGGGACCAGTCCCTGGAGATGGACATCATGGTTGGTAGAGTAGAGGATCAGTGAAAAAGAGGAAGACCTTCAAAGAGATGGATTGACACAGTGGCTGCAACTACGAGCTCAAGCGTAACAACGATTGTGAAGATGGTGCAGGACCAGGCAGTGTTTTGCTCTGTTGTACACAGGGTCACTATGAGTTGGAACCAACTCGACAGCACCTAACAGAAATGATGTGTTGTTAATGAGGCAGGATTAGAGGCATTTAAAAAAAAAAAAATTTTTTTTTTTTTTTTATATTAATGAGGCAGGGCTCAATCTACAGGATTAGGTAGTATCTTGAGTCAATCTCTTTTGAGATATAAAAGAGAGAAGCAAGCAGAGAGGCGAGGGACCTCATTACCACCAAGCAAGAAGAGCCAGAAGTGGAGCACGTCCTTTGGACCCAGGGTGCCTGCGCTGAGATGCTTCTGGACCAGTGGAAGACTGATAACAAGGACCTTCCCTCAGAGCCAACAGTGAGAAAAAGGCTTCCACTCACTGGAGCTGGTATCCTGAATTTGGACTTCTAGCCTCCTAGAATATGAGAGAATAAAATTCTGTTTCTTGAAGCCACCCATTTGTGGTATTTATGTTACAGCAGCACTAGATGACTAACACACAACTCAAAAAAGGTTTTGTTGACGTCAAACATTTTGCAATGGCTGTTTTATAAAGTATTTCAAAAAATCTCATAGTGAATATTACAGGGATGGTGTGAGAAGTATAATTTTTTCCTCTTCTTCAACATGGAAATTTACTTCATTCCCCAAAACATTTTGAAACAAATAGTTCTAAAATACTTCAGAATAAATGTTTTAAAAAATTATTTTAAATTAAAAATTTTACGTATGAGTTAAGGCAACACTAAATGTCATAATAACTAAACCCAAAAATGTCATTCCACTTCTAAGAGGCAGAGGGAAACATAGTTGAGATATTGTGGCAAAATGCTGTGATGGGAAGTGGGATGGGTGATCAGGGCAGACACAAAACTCTCAGGTTGTTTTATTTGTGGAGCTGGACTAAGGAAACAAACAGAGGCCTATATACCACATGGATAAATACTTAAAATTTATAAATCAAGCTACCGAAGTTAACCCTTTGGTGACCCAATTATTTTTGGCTTTGAATTTTTTGTTGATACTGCACGTTTCCATTAATGGAAGCATGCTAAGTCGTTGAGTGTTCCTGAAATTTTGGTAGGTGGTATGGATTTTTTTTCTCTTTCCCTCCCACAAGCCTACCCTAAGTGTTTACTGGTACATATGAAGCACCACTAATGATACCCCAGAGTCCCCACCTAGGTGGTACATATGTGTAACAAATAAAAATTTTCAAAATTTCTGTTTTTCCTACCAAAAATTCAGACATCTCGTACAATATCCTGTAAAAACTGTAATTTGGGGCACACACCCATTTCTTCAGTTTCAAACAATCGTAAAGGCCCCTGCCTTGAGGCAGCACACACTGTCAGTGGTGTACGAGCTCCCCGCTAAACCTTCAGAGGCTGAAAAAGTTTGTGGTTTCTATATGTACCACTGGGCATGAAAGGGTTGAATAAAAGTTCTGTTCACCAACCTAGACAAATATACCTTCTTAACGATATGGAGGGAGGGCCAGATTCACATTTAGAATTCTTAGAGTTAGCCAGAACATGGCAGTATTTGAAGAGCTGACCCCTGGCCCCAGGCCTTGGCCTGTACCCCTCTGACCTTTCTCCCAGGCCTTCGGTTTCATCCCTAGCTCTGTCTTGCATGACAAGGGACCTGGCTCACCAAGTGTGGGCATCCTAGCCTGTTTACCCATGTTCCATCCCAACTGCCTGTCCTCTGTGGCCTCCTGTACAAATAACCATCCCTTGTTCACTCTTCAGGCCTAGGTGCACCCTTGGGAAGAGAAGAGAAGCCTATAGAGTCCTTGGAAGTAGATTTGAGGCTGTCAGAGCAAGAAATTACTGGCTCTGAGCCCCCAGAGGATAGTCTATGGACAGATGGGCAGTCCCTCTGGCCCTGTTGACTCCTCACCCCCTGGAGTCAGGATGACCAGAGGAAGTCCAGAGTACATTCCTCCAGGGCAGGAGGACGGGGAAGGGTGCCATCTTGCCCAGGTCTAAAAAAAAAAAAAAGGTCTAAGGGTAGGTTTTAATCCTGAATAGTGTAAGGTAAAGCTAGGAGTTCTTGTCACAAAGAAGAAGAAAAGGTTTATTTTAGAGCGAAACCCTTCTATGGAAAGCATGTTTACTTTATTCACTGAATCTCAGTTTTTCTGGCTCTTTTTGGTTTGTGTCAGGTTCCAAGGGCCCTCTTTCTTGGTTTTTACCTACTGACCATCAGACCGAGAGCTTGTTGTGCTCAGTGACAAGAAGGAGTCGAACAGACAAATCTACCAGGCTTTGACAAAGGGAAATTGTCTACACTCAGACACATACGGAGCTTGAGCGGCACTACTCTTTAGTGTGTAAAGATTTAATTTATATAATTTAACACACATTTTGACATTTTCTTCCAGTCGATGCGTATTTGCTTAATTTCCATTAAGTCTTGTCTCACTCCTGTTAATTCTCACCTCTCTTTTCCCTCTTAAGTATACTCCCATTTTTGACTCACGTCTCAGCTCAGGTCTGATTGATCTGTGGCTTATGAGCCCTGTGACATGGGAACTGCGTCAGCGAGGTGATCACAAATGCCATGCTGGGAAGATAGGGGCGTCGGAGGGTCAGGGGCAGTCAGAAGTTCATGGTTCAGACGCCCTCACGTCGTGACCTGAGACGTGCCATAGCCTGACTGGGAGTGAAGAGCATTGTCTAAAGTCCCGGGGGCTTCTATGGGTGCATGTGTCTTCTGAGTCAAGAACTGACAACAAATTGAGTGTTTTGATCTTTCAAACTTTTTGCAGAAAGGTTAAGGTTAGGAACCCAGTCATCAGTAACCCTTAGAACATAACTGGATAGCGTGCGGGTTTCTCAGGGCTCTGCAGGCTAAGAAGAAATACTGGCAGTGCTCTATTTCAAATTTCCTGAATAAGTGAGCTTTTTCTTCTTTCTGAACAAAATCAGAATTGAGTAAAGACTTTGAACTCGTTTTCAGCAACTCAGGTTTAACAGGTCCCTGAAGTCTGGTGAAGCATAAAGCACTCCTGCATTGGCCAGTTAGCCTGGGTTCCAAACAAAACCAAACCCAGTGTCGTCGAGTTGATTCCGACTCCTAGTGACCCTATAGGACAGAGGAGAACTGCCCCATAGAGTTTCCGAGAAGCGCCTGGTGGATTCGAACTGCCAGACCCTTTGGTTAGCAGCCATAGCACTTAACCACTACACCACCAAGGTTTCCTTGGCCTGGGGTAGGCAGGGTTACCTCTGAGCAACTCTTTGAAGAAAGTGAAATTTGTCTTTTCTTTTTTTCTCATTTCCGTGCTTCATTCATTCTCTTCCTTGTGACTCTCTTCCCAGAACCCTAGTACCCAGTGCACCTGCTCTAGGGAAGCACGAGTATCTACCAGAGCCCCCGTTCATCACCCCAGGGCTGCTGATTTGTGAACTGGAGGAAAGGGGTGACGTTTCAGGGAGTGTACAGGGGCCCTACTTGGTGGTGCCGATGGGGGTGAGAGTAGTGGTCACTGGGGAAAGTCTCCTTAAGTCTCAGTCCTCAGACCAATTTGCTCATGTAGAGGGCTAGGCTCCAGAGAGCGGAGGGGAGCCGTGGAGGATACCTACCCCAGACAAACAGCTCCTCTAGTTGGCTTTGAAGACTTTGTCTATAACTCAGGGAGCCTGGTGATTGTAGGGTCCTACCACTTATCTGGCAGGAAAGATCAAATTGTCTCGAATTTTCTCGAAACCCCAGATGAGAAAGAACAAGAGAAAGTATCTGGGAGCCACAAACTGCACTTCCCTGAGTTCGTAGCAGAACACTCCCCTCCTTTTTTTCTCCCTAGCCTGTCTTCTCACCAGGGAATGAAGAAGGCCCAGTACCTGGTTTTCTTTGGAGGCGTCTTGACAGAGCTTTTTAATCTGCCTTGATGTCCCTCTCCCAGCTGACCCCAGAAGCGCTGAGTTTGGCTGAAGGAAAACGGTACTAATTTCAGTCATTTAAGTAATCATTTGCCATTTATGCCAAATTGCTGTGTAATAGTATTGCGATTATGCCACATGCGCCTTGTGGGGAATTTTAATTATAATACTAAATCACACTCAGGATTCTTAGACTTTGTGGTTTGTTATTTATACGGTACTGTGATCATTTAGTAACTTAAAATTTTAGAGAGAATAATGCCATTGAGGGAAAGTTGGATAAAACACTTCTCTTTTCCTCCCAGCCTCACTTTAACTTCAACATTGGCAGCATTTGTATGGCCGCCGTCTTTTGGGTTTCTAAATGTATCTTTTAACCACACAGTGCAAATTGCCTTCACAAACACATTGTTTTGATGCCTTTAAAAAATAATCCAGGTTTTAAATTGTGACTAAAAAACCTCACGTACTATTCTTCTTCCCACTGGATCTTATTGTTTTTATATTCACTAAAAGTCTTTGGAAACCCTGGTCGCATGGTGGGTAGGAGCTGTTTGAGTCCCCCAGCTGCTCCTTGGAAACTCTATGGGGCAGTTCTGCTCTGTCCTGTGGAGTCCCTAGGAGTCAGAGTTAACTCATGGCAGTGGGTGGGAGTCTTTGTTCATAGGCGTACTGCTAATGCGTCGAAAGAATTATGGGTGTCCTTAGAATGAAAATAGCTTTTTTTTTTCCATAGGAACAAAATCTGAAAGGCTATACACTAAATATTAGAAGTGTTTATTTGTGGATCTTGTGTTACAGGTATTTGTTACTTTCTTTGTATTTTTCAATATTGTCAATGTTATCTTTAACAGGTATGTTTTACTTGTATGTTCAGAGAAGTAAATAGCCTTTTAAAACCAGGATGTTTCTTACAAGTAAAAATGTAATTTTCTTATTGACTTCTTCAATATTCATTATCCTGTTGAATATTTTCCTTAGCAAACACATGTGATATTTTAATCCTCTGACCATTTTACTTAGGGGCATAGCCATAGGCGTAATAACTTGTAACTCTTGGTGTTAAAAAGCAACCAAATTCTCTTACTCTTTGTCCAATCCGATTTAACCCAACTCAGTAAATACAGTCCTCCATCTGCTGCATTCGGAATACCTGAACCCCGAAGCCCCTGAGGGATGCAAACGGTTAATGAGCTTGGCTGCTACCCGAAAGGCTGGCTGGCAGCTTGAGTCCACCCAGAGGTACCTCAGAAGAAAGACCTGATAACCAGCTTCTGAAAAAACAGCACTGAAAACCGTGTGGAGCACAGATCTACTCTGACGCCCACGGGGTCGCCATGAGTCGGAGTCAGCTCAATGGTAGGTTTTTTCTTTCTTTTTTTTTTTAATCTTAGTCCACTGTTGGATTCCTCATCTCCTGCTCTTTTAAGCTGATTTGTCCTTTTTCATTTATTGTAAGGTGCCTCACTTTAATTTTAGAAGTATGAAGGACGGACAATATAGAAAGCTTCTGCTCCCCTGTACCAGTCTCTGCAGGTACAGACCACGGGTGGTTGAGTGCTTCACGGTGGAACTAAGAAGACACAGCTGTAGTTTTTTTTTCATTTTTCCACGTGGCATTCTCTTTACATCCTGGAGTACTTCATGGAAAAAATTGCCAAAGGCAGGGGACTCCAGTTGCCATGGGTGGCTCATGTCTGCCATGTGCAGAGGACAAGAACCTGGCTTACAGTTCAACTCCAGATTTTCTTAACGGTGGGAGAGGGGAGAGAAAAAAAAGAAAAGAGAAGAGGGTAAAGATTAGGGCAGGATAAAGTCTGTGCTTGTATTTTACAAAATTATCTGAAAAGCACAATTTAACCACTAAAAATAGTTTTCCTTCACATTAAATTGCTGAGCTGGGTTTTGCACCTGTCTCTCTTAACCGTTGAGGAATTCTCCAGTGGAGATGGCGTGACTGATGGCTTTAAGTGTTTATCTGTTGTGTCTTATGAGCAGGGATTAAAACAGCCACCTCCTGTCAAGGTCGCTTGCCAAGATTTAGACAGATTTAAACGAGAGGCTGACACGACGACTGTTCTTGACTTTGTGTGCAATGATCAAAATTGCCACTAGGCGGAGCTGTTTGTCTTATTTTTAACCATCCCAGAACTCGAGATTTGCAGGGAGCTGGAGCCAAGGGAAAGAAAAAGCTCTAAGGGATAATATCTTTTGTGAGATGGGTGCTCTTAGTACTTAGTACCCCTTTTCTGCTGGTTGTACATAATTTCCAAATTGTTCAGCGTCGTTGTCACTTGGGCAGTTGTAGCTCGGGTTCTTAAACTTCTCATCATGGAGATTTCAATAGCTAATGAAGAATAATCAGGATGGATTATGTAATAATGCTCATTCTTTCCTATTACAGTAGCTGAAGTCAGAGTGACATCTTAAATTCTGAGCTTTTCCTGGAAACATCTTGGTAATTTATTCTCTGCTGATTTTTTTATGAAACCTGTGTTTTACAAGAAGAAATTTGGAGATTACGGTTATGTCATTGTATATGTTATGTTATATTCGCATGACAACTTTCTATCAAGATGGGGAACAGATTTTTAAAAAATTGTGCATCACTACCATCCTAAATGGTGGTACTGATTTATATAGATATATATATATATATTTTTATGGAGTCCATGTTAAGCCCAGTCCGTAAAACACTGAATTCTGGTGATTTGGTTAGAACTGTGACCTCAGAAATTCCGTGAATGAAAAATCTGAGAGGACAACCCAGAAGCAGGTCCTTTATACAAATGCCTCACCTTCAAGGTATACAGCCCGGTTTCACCCACAGCAGTGGTTCTTAAAGTTTGGTCGCTGGACAAGGGGCATCTTCTTTCTCAAAGGCAGATTCTCAGGCCCCATCCCAGACCCACTGGATCAGAAATTCTTAGCATGGGGCCCTGCAATCTGTGTTTTAATAAGCCTTTTGGGTTATTTTGATGTATGCTCATGTTAGAGATCTGTTGTTGTAGAGGAATAGCTTCCAAATGGGGGGAAAAATTAGAGAAAAAAAATAAGCTGGATAAAAATTAGACAATGCGTGGTAGAGCAGTAGAGAACACCAAAAGGGCTCTAATTAGTAACCTTAAAGACAGAAGAATGTTGTGAAAGACAATATGAAGGAGTTGATGGAAATTAAACATAAAATAATCAAAAAAGTTGATAGAGGTGTTCAAAGACAGTTGGAGAAAGCTCCTATAAAGTAGAAAAAAAAGAAAGAGAGAGTTGAGAAATTAAACGGAAAAAGAGAGATGCAAAACTGGACAATGAATAAGGAAGACCGAAGAAGAATCGATGCCTTTGAATTGTGGTGTTGGCAAAGAATATTGAATATACCATGGACTGCCAAAAGAACGAACAAATCTGTCTCAGAAGAAGTAGAGCCAGAATGCTCATTAGAAGCGAGGATGGCAAGATTTCGTCTCACATACTTTGGACATGTTATCAGGAGGGACCAGTCGCTGGAGAAGGACATCATGCTTCGTAAAGTAGAGGGTCAGCGAAAAAGAGGAAGACCCTTGATGAGATGGACTGACACAGTGGCTGCAACAGTGGGCTCAAACATATCAGCAATTGTGAGGATGGCACAGGACCAGGCAGTGTTTCCTTCTGTTGTATATAGGGTCGCTATGATTCGGAACCGACTTGACAGCACCTAACAACAACAATACAAAACCTCCAATATCTACTTAATTGGAGTTCCGCAGAGGTGTGGAAGGAATTATTTAATGCACTGTATGAGAAACTTTCTCAGAGTTGAAAGATGTGAGTTCCTAGGCTGAAACAGCCCACTCAGCGCCCAGTCCCTGAGAAAAGAGCCACAACAAGGCACGTAGATGTGAAAATTCAGAACACCTTGTATAAAAAGAAGCTCCTAAAAGTTTTAGAGAGATAAAAGTCACATAAAAAGGGGAAAAAAATCAGAATGATTTCAGAATTCTTACTAGCAACCCTTGTTGTTGTTAGTTACTGTCTAGTTGATCCCAATTCATGGTGACCCCATGTGGGCAGACTAGAACGCCTCCATAGGGTTTTCAAGGCTGTCATCTTAACAGAAGCAGATCAGCAGGCTTTTCTTCTGTGTTACCACGGAGTGGGCTTGAATCACTAACCCTTAAGTTAGCATCCGAGCACAAATCATTCGCGCCACCTAACAACACTAAAAGATGAGAAACCATGGAGAAAAGTCTTCAAAAATTGAAGTACAAATAAATTTCTGTCTCAAATACTATACCCACCTATCGAGAACTCACAAAATTTACCTCACCTGTCTCCTTTCTGTGATGCTACAAGGGTATGTGTGTCAACAAAATATGACAGTAATCAAGAAAGAGAGGATGTGGGATCAGGAAACAGTGGAACCAACACAGGAAACCAACAAAAAGGAGACCTGAAATAACAATTTTGTAGCAGGTCCAGAAAACTGCCTGTTGGATAGGAACAGGAAGATGGAGTGCAGTGTTCAAAAAAAACAAAACGAAACATGAACTATTTGATCATCCCATGATTAACCATTTGGAAAGTATTATCAATAAACATTTGAAAGGCCTTTTGGAGCATCTGGCAAACATTTGTGATAGGCCATAGAAACTGAGCAAATGAAAACCAAGGTGATTATTAACTTCAGGAGAAAACAAAAAAGTCATATAAGAGAGGAAATACAATACATAGTACAGTGCTTAGCCAGGCAATGAACAACATTTATCCAATTGTGCAAAGGCTGATTTCCATTTTATTCAAAACTGGATTGCAAAAAAAGTAAAAAAGGATGGCTGACGGGTTATATTGTGAACAAAAAGCAAGATAAACCAAATTAAATAAAAAGAAGCTTTAAAAAAACTGAAATAATTTTACTCCATTTAATGGTTCTGAATTCAGATATTCAATTCTACCAAATTCAGTTGGGTTTCAGCAAAGAGCCTACCCAGTTAAAATGGTCAAACTGGTCACGAAATGACCTAGGAAAGTCTGGCTGTTTTACAAGGGCCCTCAAATTGTAGTCCCTAACATCACCCGGGAACTCCTAAGAAATGCGAATTCTTGGCTTCCAAGATTTGGAGCCCTGGTGATGCAGTGATTAAGTGTTTGGCTGCTATTCAAAAGGTCAACAGTTTGAATCCCCCAGCCCCTCCTTGGAAACCCCATGGGGCAGTTGTAGTCTGTCCTATAGGGTCACTATGAGTTGGAATCCACAGCAGTGGCTTTGAGTTTTGACCCAAGACTTACTGAATCAGAAACCCTGCGTTTGGGTCTGAGCAATCTGTCTTTTTACAAGCCTTCTAGGTGATTCTGATCCACAATTAAGTTTAAGAAGTACAGACCTATGAAACCTTGTTCTCAGCTTGGGCTGCAAAATGCATAAGTCTTTAGAGTTGACCAAACCAAACCAAACAAACAAACCCTTTACTGTCGAGTCTATTCGAATTGGGATTGCTACATTATCCAGGAAACAAACAAACAAAAAATGTACCAAGAATTTAACTTCATCATACTATATCTTTCTCTGCAATCTAACCCATCCCATTCTCCATTAGCCCATCTCTTATTTTACGTCTAACTTTCAATTTAGTGGTTAAGAGCTACCACTGCTAACCAAAAGGTCGACAGTTCGAATCCACCAGGCGCTCCTTGGAAATTTTATGGGGCAGATCTACTCTGTCCTATAGGGCCGCTATAAGTCAGAATCAACTCGATGGCAACGGGGTTTTTGTTTTGCTTTGGTTTTTTCAATTTTGGAGGAAAAAAGTTAACTTTTGCTAAATGAAGAGTTAAAAGTAAATTACTTCAGCAGCGTTTGATAATTATTTGCCAGTCCTTTGTCTAGACACACGAGACATCAGATATATTTATCTCCATTCTGAGCACCTATTTCCCTATACGTGGGATGCTGGCATTTTCTCATGTTTTTTACTGATGTACTGACTGGCTGCAGCCCTGACTGGCGCGTGACAAATGGGTACAGATGCTCCTGTCAAGGAGAGCGGCTCTTTAATGCCGAATGTCATTCCCTTGGAAGAGGAGTATCACGTGTATAATCTTAGAGTCGTGGCATGGGTCAAGGAGACCCTCCCAATCATCCAAAACTGAAAGCATAGCCCTCTCTGCACAAACGTTCCCCGCGTCTCCTACTTAGTATCTCAGTGAATGGAACCGACATCTGGCTACTTGGTAGAGCCAAACAAACGTGGGATTTGACCATTGATTTAGTTCGTAAAATTTGTGGAGTCCTTATTGTGTGCCAGCCACTATTCTAGAAACTGAGGAGGTAGCGGTGAACAAAATAGATGAAAACCTCTGCCTACAAGGAGCTTGCATTCCAGTAGTGGGAGATAGACAATAACCAAAATAAATAAGTAAATTACTGTCTATATTAAATGGAACAACAACAACAAAAAAAATAGGTATTAAGGAGAAAATTTGGTACTGCTGACATGGATGTTGAAATTTTTAGTAGGACAGTCAGGGGAGGGCTCACTGAGAGCAAAGACTTGAAGGAGGTGAGGGTGTGAGCCATCCTGGTAGCTGGGCAGAGCAAACAGAGCAAAGACAGGCTCGAGCCTGGAGTATCTGAGCAACACCAAGGAGATGGCGTGGATGAGGTAGAGGGAGCTTATAGGATAGCCGTAGGAGGCGAAGTTGGCCAGGTAATGAGGAGGGGCAGGGTTGTGTGGTACAGATGTTGTCAGGCCGTGTAGCCCATTGTAAGGACTTTGTCTTTCATCAGAGTGAGACGAGAGCCTTTGCCATGTTATAGGCTGAGGGATGATGTGAGCTGACGTGTGGGTTGAAATGATGCCCTATTTCCTTCACCCCCTCAGCCAACCGTCATGGGCTCTCAATTCCAGTTCCTCCATATCTCTCAAATCTGTTCAGTTTTTTCCTCACTGCTGCCATTGTGTTAGTTCAGGAAGCCTAAAGTTCCTACTAGAGCCACCTCAACAGCTTCCTCGTAGGTCCGCCCGCCTCCATCTTGCCCTCCCCCATTCACTCCCTACAATGTCTGCAGTAACCACTCTGAAAATTTGTAAGAGTTGTTGTGTTAGGTGCCGTCCAATTGGTTCCAACTCATAGAGACCCTATGTACAACAGTGCTGCCCTGTCCTGAGCCATCCTCACTGTGTTTGAGTCCATTGTGGCAGCCACTGTAGCAATCCATCTTGTTGAATTACATTCCTAGTTAGATCCATCGGTAGCCTCCTTTGTTCCTCTGAGAATAAATTCTGAACTCTTTAATGTGACTTACAAGATTTTCCATGGTCTGCCCCTAAATCTTCAGCTTCGTGTATCCCCTAGTCTTCTCCTTCACACAATACGCTTTGCCTGTACAGAGCTTCTGCTCCTTGGATACGTGATGTCCTCTCCTGCCTCGGAACCTTCACAGGCCACTTATTCCAGGAAGCCTTCCCTGATTTCTAAATCTGACCTGATGCCTCTCTTTCTGTTCTTACAGCACTCTCAACTTCTCCTATATTAAACTATTCATTCTGTATTCATTCCGCTTGTTTCATTATCTATTTCCCCATCCTGTTCTTCAGAGAGGTCTGTCTCCTGTTCATTTTACCCACAATGCTACCCTGTCTGTGACACATAAAAGCTGCTCAGTACATATGGGGTGAATGATGAAGGATGCTAGAGCCACTCTATGGATCCACAACCCGGAAAAAACCAAACCCTTTGCTGTCAAGTCAATTCCAACTTTTAGTGACGGTTTACCAATATTAATGGATTCCTTTTTGTTACAGCCAGAAAATAGTCAAATATTTGTTGCATGCATGAAGTAATGAATCAATGATTAATTTTTTTTTATTCTCTGTATTTCTGCTCTTTCCCTGATTGTCCAAATGCTCGTCAATAACAGGTGATCAGTTTACACAGCATAACCGCGTGGGGGACATTCCTCGCTGCGAGTCCTCCCCAACTTCAGCCCTGGAGGCAGTTGTACGGGCAGCACTGGTTTTGGCCAGCTGTGGACACATGACCAGCTTTGAAGGCTAAAACAGCAGTCACCTAAGTGGTAGGGAGCAGAGCCGGTGACTTCCGTGGATGTCAGCAGTGACGTTGTCTTCATTTAAGCTTGATTGCAGCAGAGGCCTCAGCAACGTGTGATATTGAGATTTGTTCATTAGTACACATGAGACAACCCTTGAGTCTCCTACAAGTAAGGGGGACATTTTGGAGGGGGACCTGAGCCTAGAGGGTCATATTTGATTTCCGGCATTGCCAAATAGTTAGAGAAATGTTGTTACTTCGAAGTTCTTCTCTCATGCTGCCACGGCCTAGAGAAACATAGGTTATATAATCTTCCACACAGCCCCTGTCCAACTCCCCATCAGATCACCAGACGGCCTATTAATAAAGCAAAGCCACATTTAGTAGAACTCACTGCCGTAGGGGAGAACGTCGTCTGGACTGAGTCCTCGCAGTGTCCCAGAAGCAGGAAGTCAGAAGTGCTATGTTTTTAGACCTTTGGCGTCTGAGCTCAAGTCATCTAAAGTGGGTGTTTCAAGAAGAGAAATTGATTGAGAATGGGCAGAATTTGGGATGTAATAGTTTAGAGTTGGTGAACGCTATGAAGGCAGGGTCCTGAAGCAAGCCTTCTTGGTAAGTAAACTTTTTTGATAAGCAAGTGTTTGCCCAGGTAAGCAGACTCTTGCCTCTGATGATTGATCTGTGGAAATTTCCTGAAGTAAACAGTCAAAGTGTGTTTTTTTCTTTAATTGGTTTACAGCTTTATCTTTCCCGGGCAGTTTCCTGAAACAAACCACGAGGTCGTATTGACGTCGGTGGTCTATATTCTTAATTAAGTCATGTTGACGCAGATGGCTGCAGTACTCACACCTTTGAATCGTTTCCAGTCTTGAAAAGCTTGAGACATTTATTTGTCTCAATGGTTTTCGAAAACACGTTTTGAAAACAAAAAGATGAGAGTATAAAGTCTGAGGATGGAGAAGTACTACCAAAAGATGGACATGTAGGTGACGCTGGGAAAATGGGGGTAAAAAAATAAACTTACCTTTGTGCAGTTTTGTTTGAGGTAAGACCCTTGCTTCAGCCTATAGAATAACCAAGCAAGGATTTGCTCGTACCTTCCACAAGTATCAACTGTAGTAGTTGAGGTTGAAGCCTTCTGTCTCGTTCCAGACAGTTCCAACCTGGGGAAATGGACATCCCATGTGTGCTGCTGGGGTGCATGATGGTTTTCCATCTATGCTTTCATCACAGTCCAGGCATTTGGGTACCACGGCGATGGGTGAAGGGACCACCCTGGGGAAGTGATAATGTAGGGCTATGACAGAAAGAAATCCATGTCTGATATTAAAATAGTTGTGGATATTTGATTGACCTGTGCTCAGTACTCTGCAACTACCTCTAGCCTGTAGCTTAGGTAGATGGTCTCTTCTCCACCGATTTAAGAGACTGGCTGCTAACCAAAAGTTCAGCAGTTTGAATCCACCAGATGCTCCTTGGAAACCCTATGGGGCGGTTCTACTATGTCCTATGGGGTCGCTGTGAGTCAGAATCCACTGGATGGCAATGGGTTTTTTTTTTTTGTTTTGGTTATTTATGTTCACAGAGGATATTTGCAAGACTCTGGATTGTAGCATTTGATAGCTCAACTTCTGGAGCTTTATAATCTTAGGTAAGTTGTTACTTAGTTGCAACCATAGATTTTTCATATAAACCACAACCTCATTTTTTTCATACATAAAATGAAGATAATTAATAGCTATCTCATAAGATTAACGTAAAAAATAATAACATCTATGTAAAAACTTTCAACCTAGTTCATAGCATGAACTCAGTAACTGTTAGCAATTATCATTATTATTGGAGGTAAGCTGTACTTTGTTTAAAGTGAAAGACAAAGAAAGAGATTCAGAGAATAGTAGAGTTGGGAGGAACCGTTGTGTTGTTAGGCACTGTCCAGTCGGTTCCAATTCATAGTCCCCCTATTTCCTTGAGGGTCTTCCTCTTTTTCACTGACCCTCTACTTTACCAAGCATGATGTCCTTTTCCAGAGACTGATCCCTCCTGATAACATGTCCATGTCTATGGGAAGGACCATAGCGATGTTCTGATTTAACACCTTCATTTTACAAGAGGGGAAAGTGATGATCAAAGAGAGCAAATAATATCCGAAGCGAAATGGCCAGTTGGTGGAAAAGGCAGCCATCAAGTTTCCATTGCTTGCCTTGCAGGCCAGCGTCTGCCTCTTGAGAACAGCTACAGGAAAAGTGCCTCTGGGGTTCTCCTGGTCAGCCGCTCGTACTGGGTTCACCGTGGACGGTTGGAACCCTGGCCTAATCTGCAGTACTTTCAGTGGAGAATAGAAAGTGGCAGACATCATTTCGCTCGTGGAGCCCAGATCCTGCAGTGCGTTGGGTATGGTTTTGTCACTTGGCAATAACCCACGTCTTTAAGAGCATGAAGTAAATATTTAAGATGAATAAGTCCGAGATTAATGCTGAGCTCCCCACTTGTGGACGCATTCTTCCCATGCTCAGCACCTACTCCCAGCAGTTTCTCTTGTCACAGAAAAGCAAATAGTGTTGACGGTACAAATAGCTGCAAATATTGAAAACCTGGGTTTTTAAGAGGTCCCGAAATAGATGATTGAAAAACTCATGGAGTGATATTACTGCAAAGTGGAACAAACCTTAAGAAATGATTATCTCTGGTCCTAAATCAATGAAGGTTTATCGAGCACTTGCTTTGTACAAGGCACGTTAGGCAATTTGATGTTATTTGCCTTTGAAGTGCTTACGATTTAGTAGGAAAGATGAAATGTTAGTAAACTCATAAGAAGTTAAATAATAAAACATAACATATAAAACATGCGGATGAAAACCAGAGGATCTTGGTAGGCAGAGTCCGATAAATTGCCAAATAAAGGATGTAATAGCAAACCTGCTGTATGTGGAAGTGGCAGACAGAAGGGAAGAAGAACACTTTTGGATGTGGGGTCAGGGAAGAGAGGAGGTGATGTTTGAGTGGGACGAGGAAAGGAGATGGGGCTAAGCAGAGTGAAAAGATTTTCAGCTCGGAGACATCCTGTTATTTTTAATTCTGGAACAGTATTCGAACCATTTTCTTAAGTTGTAAACTAATCAGAAAACTTGTTCACAAATCCTGAGGATTTAATGCTTCGCTAAATGCAAGACCAGGGCAGTGTTGGAAAATACTTCCGGCTTAGTGTTGTGTTAAAAAAAAAATGTTAAAGACTGAAAAGACTGGATTACAGATGTATCTAAGATAAGGCTTATTCCTACCCTGAATTTGGCTTTAGGCGTCTCTTGGTCTCACTGTGTTTCTGGTCTCTGTTTCTTATCTTGACTCTATGATGATCCATTTTTAAGAGTCAGATAAATTCATCCTTTAGCCTATCAAGATTTGGAAAAATATAACTCAAGCTTTCTTTGCAAAACAAGATAGGGTATTTGGAAATTATGTTATCCACGTTCAGCTATTCTTGTTAATACTTGAAACCACAAGCTCAGATGCTTGTAAAGAGCTCTCAAGCACTAGTGAATGTAATTCCCCAAATTTACCTTACATGCAAAACAGTTGTATATATTTATTTATTTTTTATTGACTTTTATTAAGCTTCAAGTGAACGTTTACAAATCCAATCAGCCTGTCACATATAAGTTTACATACATCTTACTCAGTACTCCCACTTGCTCTTCCTCTATTGAGTCAGCCCTTTCAGTCTCTCCTTTCGTGACAATTTTGCCAGCTTCCCTCTCTCTCTATCCTCCCATCCCCCTTCCAGACAAGAGTTGCCAACACAATCTCAAGTGTCCACCTGATATAATTAGCTCACTCTTCATCAGCGTCTCTCTCCTACTCACTGTCCAGTCCCTTTCACGTCTGATGAGTTGTCTTCGGGGATGGTTCCTGTCCTGTGCCGACAGAAGGTCTGGGGACCATGGCTGCCGGGATTCCTCTAGTCTCAGTCAGACCATTAAGTATGGTCTTTTTATGAGAATTTGGGGTCTGCATCCCACTGATCTCCTGCTCCCTCAGGGGTCCTCTGCTGTGCTCCCTGTCAGGGCAGTCATCGATTGTGGCCGGGCACCAACTAGTTCTTCTGGTCTCAGGATGATGTAGGTCTCTGGTTCATGTGGCCCTTTCTGTCTCTTGGGCTCTTAGTTGTCGTGTGACCTTGGTGTTCTTCATTTTCCTTTGTTCCAGGTAGGTTGAGACCAATTGATGCATCTTAGATGGCCGCTTGTTAGCATTTAAGACCCCAGACGCCACATTTCAAAGTGGGATGCAGAATGTTTTCATAATAGAATTATTTTGCCAATTGACATAGAAGTCCCCTCAAACCATGTTCCCCAGACCCCCGCCCCTGCTCCGCTGACCTTTGAAGCATTCATTTTATCCCGGAAACTTCTTTGCTTTTGGTCCAGTCCAATTGAGCTGACCTTCCATGTATTGAGTGTTGTCTTTCCCTTCACCCAAAGCAGTTCTTATCTACTGATTAATCAATAAAAAACCCTCTCCCTCCCTCCCTCCCTCCCCCCTTCATAACCACAAAAGTATGTGTTCTTCTCAGTTTTTACTATTTCTCAAGATCTTATAATAGTGGTCTTATACAATATTTGTCCTTTTGCCTCTGACTAATTTTGCTCAGCATAATGCCTTCCAGGTTCCTCCATGTTATGAAATGTTTCACAGATTGGTCACTGTTCTTTATCGATGCGTAGTATTCCATTGTGTGAATATCCCACAATTTATTTACCCATTCATCCATTGATGGACACCTTGGTTGCTTCCAGCTTTTTGCTATTGTAAAGAGAGCTGCAATAAACATGGGTGTGCATATATCTGTTTGTGTGAAGGCTCTTGTATCTCTAGGGTATATTCCGAGGAGTGGGATTTCTGGGTTGTATGGTAGTTCTATTTCTAACTGTTTAAGATAACGCCAGATAGATTTCCAAAGTGGTTGTACCCTTTTACATTCCCTCCAGCAGTGTATAAGAGTTCCAATCTCTCCGCAGCCTCTCCAACATTTATTATTTTGTGTTTTTTGGATTAATGCCAGCCTTGTTGGTGTGAGATGGAATCTCATCGTAGTTTTAATTTGCATTTCTCTAATGGCTAATGATCGAGAGCATTTCCTCATGTATCTGTTGGCTGCCTATTTCTTGATTAAATAACATCAGTTGAATTCTGGAGACACACATATACCTCCTAAGCCAGGGAGAGCTAAAGTCCAATATTTGTTTGGGGCTAGAATTTAGTCCGATTTTCACTCTACAGAAACAACTTTACTGTTGGCAAAAGGGAAATATAATGAAGAATGGGGAAAAGCCAACTGGAGAGATGAGCCAGGCCCATCTTCCTCTTTCCCTTCTAAATGGATTATTTTCTTTTTCTAAACAGAGATCCATTCCAGAGGGGGCAGATATTTTTCCTAAAGTGATTTTTGGGTGGGAAGCGACTGCCTTCCTGCTTCTGCTGGCCAAACTGAAAGTTTTTTTACGTTGATTTTTACAGCAAATGGGTCGGCCTGTGTCTGAATTTCTGGCAAGGCCCAGAACATAACACTATACTTCTTTTGCATTTATGCCTCTCTGGCCGGACAGATTTTTAAAACATGAGGTAAATCAAGTGGGAAGATTAAACACAGATGGTTTTGTGCGGACTACCAGTGATGAGGGGTAAAGCTGGTGTTTTTCCAGGGGCTTATTTGATTACACATCTTGTACTTCTTTTTAAGGCCAAACTAGGAGAGCTGGAAAGTACTGCTGAAGTCCAAAATGGGAAGCAGCCCCTAGTTACTCTTATCGTGAATTTTAAATCATAAAATGCCCATGGCCCGAGTATTCTGGGACATGATCAAGTAACCTTTGCTCTCTTCGAAGAGTTTATTCAAAAACATGTTTGTGGCAGAGGCTTCTCATTGGGAGTATCTAAGGGAGACCTGTGTGAATTTTACCCTTGTCTGCTTGTGTTGCCATGGGAATGGCCATTTTTATATCTTCAGAGAGATGTTTTTTCCATGTGATGTGCACAGAGAGCAGGACCTCACAGGTAGGAAGCCGTGTATTCACCTCTGGCTTCCACCCCTAATGGGCTGTGCAGCTGTGGGTAAGTAAGTTCTCTGAGCCTCCGTTTTTCTCTTTAATGAAAATGAAATAATTCTTACCTTGAAAGGTTGCTAACGGTGTTCGAGGCAATGTATTGGGTGGAAGTCCCAGGCACCCAGAAGGCACTTAGTAAATAATAGTGATTATTATCATTGATGTGACTGTGACCGTCAACATGCTATATTTAACATGTAAATATTTACTGCCTGAGTCCACGCGTGCATCTCACGTAGAGAGCCTCCTGTCTTTGTCAGCTCAGTCCCCGGATCTATTGGTGAAGCAAAATTAGAAAAAAAAAAAAAAAGGAGTAGAGAAGGAGCTGGCCAGAGAAGCGTGGGAGAAAAGTGCAAAAGGCTGAAACAGAGTGCCCGGCCATTTCATTTCAAAGAGCTGGGAAAGTGGGGAGGGAGAGAGGGGAAGTGACGCCAGGCGTCCGACAGAGCTTGGTGATTCGTTGAGGCGGAAGCTCCAGAGCAGAGCTGTCCAAGAGAACTTTCTGCAGTTATGGATATATTCTGTACCTGACGTATCCGTATGGTAGGTATTAGGTCACGTGGCTATGGACCACTCGAATGTGGCTAGTGTGACTAAGGAACTGGCTTTTAAAATTTTATTTAATTTTAATTAATTTAAATTTAAATTGCCATACGTGGCTAGTGGTTACTTTATTGGGTGGCTCAACTCCAGAGAATCTAGGAGGCATGAAAGAGGGAGGGAAGGAAGGAGAGGAGAGGAGGTTTTAGTAGGCGTTGTCCTGGAGTGTGCATTGGATCTTCCTTCATCTTTCTTGAGAGATGCAACTAAGAGAAATTCACTTGAAGTTAGTTTTGATAGCTGGGGTGTATATGCATCTATAACTCAAAGCTGAAGACAGGACACATGGGGCCCTGGTTGATAATACATGGGTAATCATAAAAATTTCCTTCCATTACCGTGATGATAAGTAAGGTTTTTTATGGACCTAAAATTCAAGAGGAAAAGAGGTTATTTATATAAATTCTTTTTATTTTAAACACACCCCCATACCGTACTCCTCATCTGGAACTCGTTGTTGTTGTGGTTAGGTGCCGTTGAGTTGGTTCTGACTGATAGTGACCCTACGTACAACAGAACAAAACACTGCCCGGTCCTGCGCCATCCTCACAATTGTTATGCTTGAGCCCACTGTTGCAGCCACTGTGTCAATCCATCTCATTGAGGGTTTTCTTCTTTTTCGTTGACCCTGTACTTTACCAAGCATGATGTCCTTCTCCAGGGACTGATCCCTTCTGATAACATGTCCAAAGTATGTGAGGTGTAGTCTCACCATCCTTGCTTCTAAGGAGCATTCTGGTTGTACTTCCTCCAAGACAGATTTGTTCGTTCTTTTGGCAATCCATGGTTTATTCAATATTGTCTGCCAACACCACAATTCAAAAGTGTCAATTCTTCTTCATCTAGAGCTCAACATGACATATAAATACTAAATTTAAATATTTGATGTAGGAAGTTGGAACTAACTCTCCATAGCCTTTATATTGTGCATCAGGTTTTGTTTTCTCAAACATAACAATAACAAGAGTCCATTTTCTCTGTAGGAAGTAGATGGTTCCCGAAGGTCCAAGAACTTCCTCCAGAAGTGAAGGGAAATTACGTGTGTGTATTTTTTTGCTGGGAAGAATGTTTCTAATATTCACTAGAGATTGTTTATTGGATATTTGTCTTATTTATTTATTTTTTGTTTCCACTGCCTGACATCTGAAAGCGCTTCCACACGAGTCTCACTGCAGAAGGTGAACGTTCCAGAGAGGTGCCTCCAACCCTCTCTTGCAGCTGGGCTGTGAACACTTACTCCTTACTTTGCCAATGCTTCTGACTTGGAATTTGGAACCAGAGACATAAATATGGGGAATGTCGGGAGGTCTCTGGTGATGGCAGTCAAAGCAAGACTGAGGCCTGAGACAATGGGGACAGTGGCCAGTGGCAGCCCAATGCCCCGGGATGGTGACCCAAGGGTAACCACAGCACGAACGCTCAAAGGCACAGCAATGGTGTCCTCACTGAAAGGGATTCTGCAAAAAGATCTTGAACACTGTTCCTTCCTGTCCGCCCACCCACAATGCTGATGCTTCACCATCCCCGCGTACTCTGTGAACCGCCCGTTATCCCTTTAACGCATGGGGATCTGCTTACATTTGGCAGAATTTGCATCTAGAATCCTAAATGTACAGATACTCAACCAAAGCAAACCTGTTGTCCTTGAGTCAATTCCGATTCACAGTGATCCTATAGAACAGAGTAGAATTGCCCCGTAGCGTTTCCAAAGCTGTAAGTCTTTTTTGGGAGCAACTGCCACATCTTTCTCCCACGGAGCAGCTGGTGGGTTCAAACCACCAACTTTTTGGTTAGCAGCCGAGCGCTTAACCACTGCAGCACCAGGACTCCTACAGATACTCCAAGGTGCTTGCAGTGCCCAATGGTTAAGAACTATTCCAGAAAGCCCCATCTATCACATGACTGGACCCTGGTGGTGCAGTGGTTAAGAACTATGGCACGCTATGGCCGCTAATCAAAAGGTTGGCAGTTGGAATCCATCCGCTGCTCCTTGGAAACCCTATGGGGCAGTTCTACTCTGTCCTATAGGGTTGCTATGAGTCGGAATTGACTCGACGGCAATGGGTTTGTTTTTTTTGTTGTTGTTTTTTATTACACGTCTAGAAGACCATCACAGGTGGTATGAGTAAGACAGAAACACAAAAATCCAGACTCGAGAATATGATATATGCTTCAAATGACGTGTTTGTTCACGAGTATGAACTAGACCAAAAGGTAGACAGAGATGGCACCTTAGAAAGGGAGGTGGGAGGCTTTACTGGTGCATCGCTGGTTTTAGAAGGAGAATATTGAGACTCTGCGTTATCTCCATTTTAACCCTTTCATGGGCGAATTTCTTTTTGGAATTTTTTAGTGATGCCGTGTTTTTCACTAATGGGATGAATGCCTTGGTGCATCGCACTTCCTGGTTGCACTTGAGCCATTAACTATCTTACTCAACTTTCCAAAAATACACACGAAAAACTAAACATCACACTTGCTGCACATAATTGCTATTAGTTTTATTTAGAGCGGGCCACCACATTCCATGAAGCACATTACACACTTGGTACATATCAGTACTATCGCCCAGAAAGTAGATCACAACTGTTTTCACCCCAGAAATAACTCATTTACTTGGAGACTTCTGAATGCTGGTAACTGTACCTTCCCAGTAACCAAAAGACACAGAAGTTTCACACAATCACCCCTCTGGGAAGGATCCCCTCACACGGATGGCTCTCAACACTCAAATGTGGCGCACACCAACCTCCTTGGTTTCAGACAGTTGTGGCAGTATCTATCACTATGCCTGAATGTACTACAGTGGCTCAAATCCCTGCCAGTAATGGCCAGGGGCAGAAAATGGAACGTAAGCGTACATATTCCACGGTCCATGAAAGGGTTAGTGAACAGCTTTATAATGGAAGAACCAACTCCCTCTGTATAAGGGCGCATGGAACCAGAGTGAAATGCTGGGGTTGTGATATTTTCCTTTAGCTCAAACACGTGAATCCAATAGCACTCCGTATCTTCCATCTTCTACTCTCCTGCCTCCATTTTGATACCAAGGATGTTTCTAGTCATGACACTGTAACATTCTATCTGAAAATTCAAAGTATTTAAATATATGTTAACCTCAGTCCACAATTTGACCATGCCTCTAGATTTGTAGAAATTAGTAAAATATGTAGTCAGAGTATTTATTCTTGGAAATTGATACACAAGAAGCGAACTATGAAAGTACAAAATGCATATTTAAATGAAAGTTTCAGTTAAGAAGCAGATTGGGTTAGAATTTGAATGATGCTGGACAGTTTCATCTTGGGGCCAGGAGACTGAGCCACAACTCCCTTCTTCGAAAGCAGAATAATAGCGTTTTATTAAAGGAAATGTATTCTTCCATCATTTGCTCTGTTTACACAACACTGGCACTGCTGAGGAGTAGACGTGCATTAAGGAAAAAATGATGAGCATTCCTTTCTTTTTATACCATGAAAATTCTAAATTGCTGCTTAATCCTTGCTTATGAATAAATTCAAAGATGCATATTATATTTATAATGGAACCACCCTGCACACACGTTCTCAAATGCATTAGAAGTTGAAGCCTCCAATCTTCTCATTCTTTTCCAGAACGCCAAAGAAAAGCATCATGAAACTTGGAAAATTGTTTTTCTTTAAACTTGTATTACGAAAATTCCCAAACATATAACAAAGCAGAGAGAATAACATCGTGTACCCCGATATCCACCAAACAGCTGGGACAGCTGTCCGTATTTGGCTATAGTCACTGCATCTCTTTCTCCAACCTCCCCTCTCCCACCCCATCTTTTCTTCTCTGGTATTTATATTAGTGTTAAAGACTGAATTAGAGTCAGGTTACAACTTTTTGTTTTTTGACCAAAATACCTTGTAAATGGCACCGTGTACTTCAAATTACCTAACTCTGGAGGCAGATAATGTCTCACAACTGTGATGCTGAAATTAATCCATGAGTGTGGGTGATAACACCCTGATCCTGTCACTGTAAAATTCCATCAACGTTTCCCCTAACAACTTTGGCATCGTTGGTAGTCATTGTATGTATCAGATTTTTACTTGGGGATTGTAAAATGTTAAATTTCCAACTCTCTCATTTCTTCTGCATTTACTAGCTGGACTTTTCCTTTACAGTTGGGCTTCCTCTCATCCACTAAGACTATGTAGTTACTCTGTCAGTCTATTTCGGAAAGGCTGGATAAATGCCTAATTACCAGGATCAGTCGCCACTGAGTGGACTCCAACTAATGGTGACCCTATGTGTGTCAGAGTAGATCAGTAGGGTTTTCAGTGGCTGATTTTTCTAAAGTAGATCGTCAGGCCTTTCTTCTGAGGTACCTCTAGGTGGATTTGAACCTTCAACCTTTCAGTTAGCAGTGGAGGACATTAACCGTTTACATCACCTAGGGACTCCAAAAGCCTAATGATTTCTCATTAAGTATTAATTTTCTGAGGAAAGAGTTGGAGTCAGGAAAGGTGTGCGTCAGGGTTGTATCCTTTCATCATACTTATTCAATGTGTATACTGAGGAAATAACCCAAGAAGCTGGACTATATGAAAAAGGATGTGACATCAGGATTGGAGGAAGACTCAGTAACAACCTGCGTTATGCAGATGACACAACCTGTTGGCTGAAAGTGAAGAGGACTTGAAGCACTTACTGATGAAGATTAAAGACCACAGCTTTCAGTATGGACTACACCTCAACACAAAGAAAACAAAGTCCTCACATCGGGACCAATGAGCAGCATCATGATAAACAGAGAAAAGATTGAAGTTATCAAGGATTTCACTTTACTTGGATCCACAACCAATACCCATGACAGCAGCAATTAAGAAATCAAATGACTTATTGCATGGGGCAAATCTGCTGCAAAAGACTTTTAGAATGTTAAAAAGCAGAGACTTTGAGGACTAAGGTGCGCCTGACCCAAGCCATGGTATTTTCGATCACCTCATATGCATGTGAAAGCTGGACAATGAATAAGGATGACTGAAGAAGAATTGATGCCTTTGAATTATGGCGCTGGCCAAGAATATTGAATATACCATGACTGCAAGAAGAACGGACACATCTGTCTTTGAAGAAGTACAGCCAGAATGCTCCTTAGAAGCAGAGGATGGTGAGCTTTCGTCTCACTTAGTTTGGACATGTTATCAGTCCCTGGAGAAGGACATCATTTTTGGTAAAGTAGAGGGTCAGCGAAAAAGAGGAAGACCCTCAGTGAGATAGACTGACACAGTGGCTGCAACATGGTCTCAAACATAGCGACCATTGTGAGGATGGCGTGTTTCATTCTGTTGTGTACAGGGTCGCTATGAGTCAGAACCAACGAATCAGCACCTAACGGTAACAAGAAAACTTCAAAACCCACTGCTAAAGGGCAGAGATGCTAACTTATTATCAACAAGAAATAATTAATGAAACAAATATGCCATTTACTATTAACAGGAAATAATTAAACAAAATATACCATTTATTAAACAAGACATGCCAATAAATAATTAAACAAAATAGGCCAGAAAACAGCAAGCATTTCAAAGATTTTCTGTCTTCTTTTCACCCCCATAATGCAGAAGAGCAGTTGTATATCCTATCATCTAGTTGCTTGGTCCATGCTGGATTCTGAATTCCACTTCGAGCTTCATTAGAAAATTAGCAGTGCTTTTTTTTTTTTTTTTTCCGGTTCTAAAATGTAGCGGAATCGTGCTCAACTCTGTTTTAAAGGGTAACCAATATTTTCAAAAAAGTGTTCAAGTAAGCCTTGACGTTCTAATATACATTCAAAACACTTCCCAGAGCAGGGGACGGGTTAGAATGTAGTAGATTGGAGAATCAGAGTAAACTGTGTGTTGGTGATTAAGTTGCCCCGGATTTTCTGATCGGATGTAGAGGACACAATGCGTTTCATGCCTAGGATCAATTTTCGTCTTTTCCTTTCCCCTCCTCAAAAAATCCTTTTTTTTTTTTTCAGGTATCCTTCCCATTCAAAGCCCTGGGGATAGATCTCAATTAGTCTAAGTGAGGATGGCACCTAGAATCTACCAGGCCTGGCTGTTACTGGTGCACTGGCCCGACCAGACAGAATGCGCGCCTTAGGGTCTCCAGCTGTGGGAGGGGTTTCCTGCCTTCTGCTGGGATTGAGGAAGCTCATCGCTGGAGGTCCTGCGGGCCCCCAGACCTGACCGACCAGGAGGTGGACCAGCCTCGGGAAGGAGGAAAAGCAAAGCCAGCAGAGCGGAAAATGCAGAGTTTGCACTCCTTGTTAGCATCACCGGGCTGCTGAGTGTCTCTGGACTTCCCTTTAGGTAAGCCAAACGTTTTTCTTACTGTTAACGCAGTTTTCACAGGCGTCTGTTATTTTCGACAGAAACAAACACAAAAACAAGCTCCCTCCGACAGAAAACAAAACTCCTACTGAATAAACAGCTTATGAGTATCGCTGTAGAAGCAGTACGTTATTTATTTTTTTCCCTTCAGTCTTAGTTTGACATTGGAATTTTCTTAACCCTATCCGGTCCTTACACCCAGGTCTGGACAAATCTGTCTTCTGAGAACCCCATGGAAGCCGGGGTGCTAGAATTTAGCCTTGACAGGGGACAGTAGAAATTAAGATACAGGACATTGGAGCCTCTCTTCTGGTTTCCTTTTGTGTTTGCTCACTGCCTGGAAAATTTAGTCACTTCAGTGAGTGTTAGTGGTGTTTTTTTCTTTAATTTTTAAAAATGTTTGACTGTACTTCAGTGAATCAGTAGTTTTAAGATATGACTTGGTTATCTGTGTCCAAGGAGGAGTACTAAAGACACTGTAGGCAAATTTACACAATGCAGTGGGAATAACGCTAGAGGTAAGCCCTTGGGCTGTGGAGGAAGTAATACCAACAGTGGGTGAAACAGGAGCCCTGAGGGGAGAATAAGATAATAGTGCGCACCTGAGGAAGGGTTCTTTTCCAGGTAATTTATTCTTGTTCAGACTAGAGTGCAGCAGTCCTAAAGATATGTAATTTTTCTTGAGAAAATCTGTGAAGAAAATGTGTTGGTATCAAGTTGCCCGCCGTCCTCTCTAGTTCCATGAGCGCACTGTCCCATGGGCCAGCCTCGGTTCCCGCTTCCCCTGCTGGCAGGAAACGCCATGATGCTTTTGACCCCTCTCCTGACTCCAGAACCCCTCCAATGTTTGTGACTCAAATCAGAGCTTTACAGAGAAGTTTTTCTAATTCAAGGCATATTCATGCAGTGATCTGCAGGGCGGCACCACCAGAGTGTCTGGGGACAACTGAGAGTAAATAAGTGGTTATCTCAGAAACCAGCCCCCAACCTTTGGTCTTTCATTCATTCTCCCAACAATTGTTTTCTGAGTGCTTTAATGTGGTCCAGCATTTGTTGTATGAGGTCCAGTCCTCAAGGGGTGAAGCAGAGGGAGACAGATCCCCAAAGAAATCATTGTAATGCTGGTGTAGGAGGAAGGTGTGCGTCCCGGGCAACCTGCAGAACTCTCTGTGCTTTGGTTTTTTCATTCTAAAATGGAAACAACAGAACCTCCTCAGAGAGTTAATGTGAGAATTAACCACTGTATGTGAAGGGCACAAGACAGTAAGCTCTTAATAATAATAGTGATGATAATAGCAACTGTTATTAATTATTAGCTATGTTATGGACCCCTGGTGGCACAGTGGTTAAGAGCTTGTCTGCTAACCAAAAGGTCAGCAGTTCAAATCCACCAGCGGCTCCTTGGACACCCTATGGGGCAGTTCTACTTTGTCCTCTAGGGTTGCTATGAGTCTGAATCAACTCAATGGCAATGGGTTTGTTTTTCTTTTGATTTTGGTTAGCAATACTATCCAGTAACTGAAAATTAACATCCCATTTAATAGTGAAACGTTAGAATCGTTCTAACATTACTAATATTTAATATTTTTCTGTAAGCACTCACTGATGCAATTAAAGGACAAAAAGATACAGTATAAAAATTGGAAGAAAAGAGGCAAAATGACAATTATTTGCAGATTATTTGACTACAGATTTAGAAAACTCAGGATAATTAACTGATAAAATATTAGAGACAAAAGGTAAGAATTCATTAAGGTGACGATTACAATATTAATACACAAAAATCAATGGGTGTACAGCATACAAAACCCACAAAATGTAATGAAAGGATCACATTTATAATCACAGCCGATAATATAGAATATCTGCAAATAAAACTTAGAAAACTGTGTAAATTTTCTGTGTGCAAAAAAACCTTGGAATTTCTTATGAGCAACTGAGACAATCAGACCAAATAGTATGAGCTATTATCTTGTTTTTGGAGAGAAACACATTATGGTAAAAAGACGATGACTCTGCCTAAATCAATCCATACATTTAATGTAAACCCAGTAAAAATGCCAATGTATTTATTTTTGACCTAACTAGAGTCACTAATTATAAGGCTCATGTAGAAAGTAAACATGGAAGAATAGGTAGGAAAATTGAGAAAATAATATGTGACAAGGGCGTACTGGTTGTACCAGACATTAAAATGCATTTATTTTATTTAGTGAGTATTTGCATAGTGTTTGCTATGTACCGGACAGTGTTCTAAGTGCCTTACATACATTAAATCTTATCAAGGGATCTTTATAATAAGCCTACTAAAGCCAAAAACCAAACTTGTTGCCGTCCAGTCGATTCCGACTCATAGTGACCCTGTAGGACTGAGTAGAACTGCCCCATACAGTTTCTAAGGGGCGGCTGGTGAATTCAAACTTCGAACTTTTGGTTAGCAGCCAGGGTCTTAACCACTGCGCTACCAGGGCTCCTGTGTTAGCCTACTACTAGGAGGATGTTATTATTATCCCCATTTTACATGTGACGAAAGAGGTGCAGAGAGGTCAAGTAATTTGCTTCAGGTTGCTCAGATAGGAAATGGTGGAACCAGCCTTCAATCCCAGGTAACCTGGGTCCACAGTTTGTGTTTTTCACCAGTACACTGAGCTGCAGTAGATAAAGCAGTTTGGCATGAGCCTAAGAATAAACACAGAAGCAGATGAAACATAATAGAGTCTATAGACAGACACACTCATGTATGAAAATTTAGCATATAAAAAAGCATACAATTTAAATAAGGGAAAATGAATTAGTCAGTAAATGGTGTTGAGAGAGAAAAAAATAAAGATGGATTTCTACTAATTTTTTCACTAAATTCTATGTGGGTCAAAATTTAATGTAAAAAAAGTATAAAAATACTATAAGAAAATATAAACTAATCTTTAAGTGCTAAGACTTTTTAAGCAGTATACAAAATTCAAAGGCCATAAAAGAAAACTTTAATGCATTTTACTGTAGGAAAGTTAATGATTTCCAAAAGCATTTTACTTGTTCAGGAAATCAATCCTTTGTCATTGTGGTACAAGTATTTTCTAAATTTGACGTGGTTCTTTTATAAAAATTAAAGCAAGGTCAAAAGAGAGATTTTTTTGTAATTCGTGATATGTTTAGTGATGTGTATCTAATATGTGTATAAGTCACTCGTGCGTATCAAAAGAAAAACAGCCCCTGCTTTAATGGATTGAATTTCTAGGAATATGCTGTCACTGTTTTTTTTAGTGATTTCCGTTTTTTTCCTCTGTCTCATGAATTAGGAAAAGGTATCCATTTAATGGTATGGCAGAGGGCAAGGAAATGAAAAATTTTAAAAAATATGTCTGAAGCATAGTGGAACAATGGATAAAATATAATATATGAGATTTTAATCAGGTGTGACAATACTTTTTTAAAGTAAAGGATCAGAAAGGCTGAAACTATGTTTTCTCAGTAATATTTAAGAAAACTTGGAATTTACACCATTCTGATTGACAGAAACTCTGTTTATAATATATTCAGAACGTTGAAATGGTAAAATGGATATAAAATATTGAGGAGAAGGTAGACAATAATAAAAATAATAAGAAAACACCTTATAATCCTGCCACTATAACACACACACTATAATTTTGTCATATTTCTTTCTACTGTTTTTTCTTCTATAAAAACCCCCCAAAACTATGCATCAGTTTTATTTTATGGAATTAACCGCAGAATGTACATAAATATTTAATGACAATGATTTAATTTTTTAAAATTTATTCAACAGCCCCAGTGGGTAAATTCATTACTGTTTTTTAATTTTTAGTTTTGGATAACTAGGTTCCTGGGTGATATAAATGGTTTGTGCTCAACTGCTAATGGAAAGGTTGGCAGTTCCAACCCACCGATGGCACCATGGAAGAAAGATCTGGCTATCTGTTTCCATAAAGATTACAGCCAAAAAAAACCGCGTGGAGTAGTTCTACTGTGCAACACATGGGATATCCATGAATTGGAATCAACTGGATGGCAATGGGAATGGGGCATCCTGTATCATCATTCATTAGTCACCAGCCTTTTTTTTTTTTTTTGACCATTCTTTATTCATATTCTTTGTTCTTTTTATCAGTTAGAAACGCGATTTTCTCATCAAATTTTATGATTTTAATGAAAAATAAAGCTGCTTTTTTTCATATTCAAAGTATATACGTTGGATATTTCTAATTTATGGGACTTCAGATAATGTACGTAGTAAAATTAACCAAACAAAATTTTCATCTTTTTATCAGTTTTGTTTATTTTTGTTAAGTTTTTCTGCTGTGAACTATAATAACGTGGGAAAGTGTACAAACGGAAATTTACAGACATGTTTGAGTTGAAATCTAGAGGTTTTTACATGCATCCTGATTCACCAAAGTCATTTATATTTACCTACATATTTTCCGTTTATTTTGGTCTTCATTTCATCCCATATCTCCCAGTTTTCTTCTGGGATCGTTTCACCTTCTGCCTCACTGATATTTTTTTAGCATTTCCTTTAATGTGGTTCTCTTGGTCACAGATTTTCTCAGTTTTTGTCTGAAAACAGTTTTACTGCAAATTCATTCTTGAAGGATATTTTTGCTGAGTTTAAAATTCTAGTTTTGCAGGTGTTTTCTTTTTGCACATCCAAGATAGCATTTCATTTTCTTCTGGTTTCCATATTTGCATAATAATAATGTTATCCCATCTAATTCCTTTGAGGGTACTGTTTTTCTTTGGCTTGCCTATTAGTTGCAATTGCTGAGTAATAAATTCTGACAAACTTAGTGCCTTAAAGCAGCACACATATATTATCTCACTATTTCTGTGGGTCAGGAGTCAAGAAAGGGTTAGCTGGGTCTTCTGCTGAGGCTCTCGCAAGGCTGAAATCAGGGTGTCCGCTGGGGTTGCAATTTTGTGTGAATCTGAGGGTACTCTTCCAAGGATGCTCAGGTTTTTGGCAGAATTCAGCTTCTTTTGGTTGTAGGACTTAGGTCCCTGTTTTCTTGCTTGCTGTCAATAGGCAATGACTGACAACTCCTAGAGGTCACCTTTAGGTCCAAGCCACATGGCCCTTTCACAACATGGCAGCTTACTTCTTCAAAGCCTTCAGGAGAATCTCGCTCCAGTTTCCAACTACAAAATCTTATATAACTTAATCAAGGGAGCCACTATGCCATCATATTTCCAGATCTCACTCAAGGGCAGAGGATTATATACAGTGTGTACACCAGGGAATGGGAACCATCTCAAAATTCTGCCTACCACAGCTAATTTTAATATTCTTTGTCTTTTGTTTTCAATGGTCTCATTATAATGTATCTAGATGTTAATTAGGTGCCCTGGTGGCAAAATGGTTAAAGCGCTCAGCTGCTAACCAAAAGGTTGGCAGTGCAAACCCACCAGCCACTTTGCGGGAGAAAGATGTGGCAGCCTGCTTCTGTAAAGATTTACAGCCTTGGAAAATTGTGATGCTGTTTTACTCTACTCTGTAGGGTCACTATGAGTTGACAACAAGTTGGTGACAGTGGATTTAAATGTGAATTTATTTTTATTTATCCAATTTGGATTCACTGGTTTTTAATCTGTTGATTAAGCAGTTTCATTAGCTTTGAAAAAATTTTAGGTGTTATCTCTAAATATAACTTCTGACACATCCATTTTTTGTTTTCCTACTGAAACTCCAATTACTCGCATGTAACTTGTTTCCAGTAGATTCTCTGTATCTCTCAAGTACTTTTCTATGTTTTCCATTGTTTGGTAACTCTCTTCTTCATTCTAGATATTTTCTTCTGACCTATCTTCCAGTTCAGTAATTCTCTTTTCAGCTAAGTCTAATCTAATGTTGAAACCACACACTGAGTCTTTAATTTCTGCTATTGTAGTTTTTCATTAGAGATTTTCCATTTGGTTCTTTTTCACATCGGCCATTTAATTTTTTATAGTTTTTACTTCTTGCCACAGTTTATGTCCTTGAACATAGTAAGAACATTTGTCTATCTAACTGCGTAAACTGTCTAATCTGTCTGCTTGTCTGTCTCTCTGTCTACCTGTCTATCTAATCTAATCTATCTATTGGCTTAAAACAACAGTAATTTGTCTGGTCACTGTTATGGAGGCCTGAAGTCCAAAGTCAGTTTTCCTAAGCTGAAATCAAGGTGTCAGCAGAGATGCACTCTCTCTAGAGGCTGCAGGGGAGAATCTGTTCCTTGCCTCTTTCAGTTTCTGGTGGATCTTGGCATCCCTTGGCTTATGGCCATATCTCTCTCTGGTCTGTCTCCACATTGCCTTCTCTTCCTTGTGTTTGTCTTCTTCTCTGCCGCTCTTTTATAAGGATAGGTTGCATTGTATTTAGAGTTCACTTGGTAATCTGGGATAAGTTCCTCCTCTCAAGATCCTTAATTTGTTTACATTGTTTGCCATATAAGGTAATATTCACTCTTTTGCCATCAAACCTCATTGCCTTTGAGTCAATTCTGCCTCATGTTTTAAAGTCCATGAGTGATGATTTAATATACAGAGCCCTTATAAGACTTCTTTGGTTTATTATTTTTACTGTTTCTTGTTCATTTGTATTCTCTCCTCATATATTCGATTATCTTTGATTTTATACTTTATATGGTATTTGAAAAATTGTTTGTAGAAATAATTTGAGGCCAAGGATAATATTGGAAACCTTGGTGGCATGGTGATTAAGTGCTATGGCTGCTAACCAAAAGGTAGGCAGTTTGAATCTACCAGGTGCTCCTTGGAAAATCTATGGGGCAGCTCTACTCTGCCCTATAGGGTCACTGTGAGTCAGAATCAACTCAATGGCAGCAGGTTTTTTTTTTTTTTTTAAGGATAATATTATCTTCTTCCAAAGAGTTTTTTTTTTTTTATTGTACTTTAGATGAAGGTTTACAGAACAAACTAGCTTTTCATTAAACAGTACACATATTGTTTTATGACATTGGTTAACAACTCCACAACATTTCAACACTCTCTTTTCTTGACCTTGGGTTCCCTATTACCAGCTTTCCTGTCCCCTCTTGCCTTCTAGTTCTTGCCCCTGGACTTTAGTCTCATTTTGTCTTATGAGCCTGTCTAATCTTTGGCTGAAGGGTGAACCTCAGGAGTGACTTCATTTTTGAGCTAAAAGGATATCTGGGGGCCATACTCTCGGGGTTTCTCCAGTCTCTGTCAGGCCAGTAAGTCTGGTCTTTTTTTGTGAGTTAGAATTTTTTTCTACATTTTTCTCCAGCTCTGTCAGGGACCCTCTACTGTGATCCTTGTCAGAGCAGTTGGTGTTGGTAGCCAGGCACCATCTAGTTGTACTGAATTCAGTCTGGTGTAGGCCATGGTAGTTATGGTCCATTAGTCCTTTGGGCTAATCTTTCCCTTGCATCTTTAGTTTTCTTCTTTCTCCCTTGCTCCTGAATGGTTGAGACCAGTGGAATATCTTCCATGACTGCTCATAGGCTTTTAAGACCCCAGACACTACTCACCAAAGTAGAATGTAGAACATTTTCCCAAAGAGAAATTTTTTATCTGATTCTTCCAGCCTCAGTTAGTTAGCCTTAATAGCAATTCCAGATCATTTAAATTTAATTTCAAGAATGAGATTTGGAGAGCTATCTGTATAATGCAGAGGTGGTCTTCAGTCCATATTCATTCTTGTTTATCTCCGGTTCACCATTACTATTAGGGTACAGTGCCTCATGATTTCTCCCTTAGTGCTTGTTGTATGTCCAGTTTTGGTCCCTATCGCTCTGAGCAAAGGCAAAAGCAGCTTCAAGTGCTGGGCCCATCCTCTTTCCCTGGATCTAGGGCAGGTAATTCTTCACTATTTTCTGGCCTTGCCATGCCTTCAGGCATATGTTTTGAAAATTACCTGGTTCACTATTTTTAAGAATAGAATTCCCCAACATTTATTTCCTGAGAGTATTAAACTTAGAAAGTTCTCTTCTCTAGAGGTTTTACAAACATTCAGTAAAAAAAAAAAGTATTAATATGCTTTAATTCATGTATCTATATCTCTATATGTCTTTAATCCACTTGCTAACAATATTTGGGTATATAATTCCCTGTTAATTACTCATATATTTGACATAGGGGATTACTAAATTTATCATTGTATTAAAATCTCAGCCTGCACATTTCTTTAATTACTATCTGGGGTATTCTGTTATCTCCACTCCCCAATCTCTAATTTAGATATTGTGCATGGTAGTTTAAGTCAGAACTTGGGTTTGCACCCCAGCTCCGTTGCTTACTGGTCAATGAGCTTAGAAAAGTTACATAACCTCTCCCTGTTTTTTAGTTTTCTTATCTGTAAAGATGTCAATAATAATAGCACCTAGCTCATGGGGCTGGGAAGGCTGACTGAGATAGAGCGTTAGTTGCTTGGCAGACTGCCCGGCACTCATTAATATAAACAATTATTTTAATCATTATAATTTAAACATCAAAGCCAAAAGAGACCATTAAGGTACATTGATTTAATCCCTTAATTCTACAGATTATAAAATATAGTTACTGAGCTATTCAGTACTATTTCAGAGGACGTACAATCAAGCAGAAGTAGAATTCAAACTTGGGGCTACAGACTACAAGGGATGAGTTTTTTGTTCTACTACTGGAAAAATTTTTGAATAAATGAAAAAATGGACAAGTGAGTATTGTAAATACCTTTTCCAAATTTGCAAGATAATTTTAGGTATATGAGTTGATTCTAAAATGTAGCAAATGAATCAAGATTTCCTGAATAGGTGAGATTCTGAAAATTTTTAGATTGTCACAACCATGAGTTGTTTAAATAGGGCTTTGGGACACATTTGTTAATTGAAATGTCTATGGGGATAAAAAAGGAGCAGAAGAAAGGTGATATATAACAGTAATTTTGAAGTGCTGATACCAAAACCAAACCCACTGCCATCATGTCAATTCTGACTCATAGTGACCCCATAGGGCAGAGTAGAACTGCTGCATAGAATTTCCAAGGAGCACCTGGCGTATTTGAACTGCCGACCTCTTAGTTAGCAGCCGTAGCACTTAACCACTACACCACCAGGGTTTCCGAAGTACTGATAGTACTTTCTTTATCTTCCATAAGATTTTGCAAAGGTATCCAGGATAGAATTAGGGGCTGGGAGGTTAATTTAAATGAACATTGAATTGGTGGTATGCCAATACTTCCCATCTGAAGAAGGAGATCATCATGTGGACTTATCAGTGCTGACTTATGACATCAGCCATGTTTGTATTCACTAAAATCGCTGGGATTCCATGATATTTCACTGTGCCCCATGGTGCCATTGTCCTTACAGTCTTCTTTAAGGAGCTAATGGAGGGAATAAGTAAGCCCTGTGCTGCTGGGGGGAAGAGGAAAGAGAGTGTGTTAAGAATTAGGGAAAAGATGGACAGAGCTTTGACAAAATAGCCCTGGGAACACCCAAGAAAGTAGCCTAGAGCTTTCTCTAGTTGGTGAACTAATGGAACAGAGAACCCTACTTGGAGAAGAGAAGTGGTTTTGTTGACCAAGGTAATAGAATAATTGGAAAGAGCGGAGTGAGAGAGAAAGTGAAGGGGGAAGAAAAGGAGCAGTTGTGTACTTTGCTTTTAACTTCTAACTTTAAGACCTTAGAGAAGATTGTTTATTTTTTGCATGAATCCACTACCACAGGAATATAAGCATTATTCTTCTATAATCAGGTCATTTAAAGATACACACTAAAAAAACTGGGTAATGCAGATCTCAGGAAGAGGTCCTGTACTGAATGACCAGGGTATTTAGTGCACGAGGAGTTGTGTTATTGCAGCTCGTGGTGAAGACAACACAGAAGAAGACGTGGAGGCTCCATGTCTGTTTCAGAAGTCTCCTTTCTGTTAAATGTCCCTCTCAGGGACCCACTAATCCCAATTAAAGGATAATTAACCCCCATAAAATATGACTTAAATTCTTTGACATAGCAGGAGTGTGTTGTAATGCTGGACACTGTGCTAAAGGTTCAGACGGGCACCATGCCTCAGCAGCTCTATAAAACGTGGGGCATGAAAATAATTTTACTGAATCTTGTACATAAATTGTGAAAGTTAAGATAGGGTGGTATGTTTTGTGTCTAAAAACAAAGTCAAGATTGTTGACTTCTCCCTTGACTCCCTCCAAGTAAGAGATGCCTTCACTCACAACATTCTGCATTCTTTCCTTTCTCCAGTTGGTTCATTCATTGGCTACATTTATTCATTTATTAACCAACATTTGTTGAAGGCGTGCTACCAAGCTCACACTCATGCTAAACTCTGAGGAGATGATGGGAGACAGCCACTAATCCCATGCGTGTAAAATCAACTGTGACATGTGCTCTATGGGGCTAGAAGGAGAGCATGCTTTAGGGAGACCCAGCTCCTTCAAGACCAAGTCAGGGAAGGCTTCTCTGAGGAAGTGATGTTTGAGCTGAGACCTGAGAGAGGTGATTAGAAGGTAATCAGACAAAGTTGGGTGGTTTGAGGATATGGAGGGAAGAGGCACAAAGGGACGGGGATGTTTGAGTTTGGGCAAACCTTAGGTTCTGCATTGCTTAGTGGGAAAACCATGGGGCACACAGTCCATAATGCTTATGAGGACTCTATGCCATAGCATGGCAAAACACCCTGACCTGTGACCTCACCTCATGTATGTATTTTATTGTTTCCTGTGGGCTCTTGTATATATTTTATATGCCAAGTTTATATGCTCCAACTTTGCTGTCTACTTTGTCTCCTGTCCCTTACCTCAACTAAAAATTATTAGTTTTTCCTTTTTACTGTTTGTTACAAAGGAGAGTGCATCATGGAGGTTTAAAATCTAGGATTTTCTGGTGTTTTGCAGGATTCCAGACCACTCAATAGATTTACATATTGTAGGCCCTAGAATTAAACTCTTTTAATCATGGACTCATTTACCCCAGAGATGCACATATTATGTCTAAAACCACCAGTGGTATAGAAAACTGAACATTGAAAATGTTCCCATTCTCTGGAAAAAACTTTTTATTTATTTTTTTTGTTAAGCAGCTCTTTTCAGAATGACCTAGAATTTCTTTCCCTGCTGATTTTTTTTCTCATTTATTTTGTACATTTCAACAATTTCTAAGCTGACTATGGGCCTTGAACTAACAATTGCAAACACTTTCATAAGTCTCAGCTACGAGCTTATGAACCATTATGTAGCTCAGCAAGAAAGACTGTGACAGGGGTGTACAATTACCCTTCCACTGAAGTCCCATTCTCCTGCCTCCCTTCCTCAGTTGAAGGTGAAAAGGCTCTTGAGGTCATCAAATGAAAAAACATTCTATCTCTCTAAAGACAAGGTACACATGTTTCTGATGAAAATGCTTCCCGGCAAAAGTGGAATGAAATTGTTGAAACCATGTTCCATATTTGGTTTAGGTTCTGCCAAGATAGCATTTTCTTTTTTTTCTTCCCCCACAGTGCTGGGGAGGCAAACATGTCGGAGCTAGAAAAAACGAGAATCCCCGCTGGAACCACGCTCAGAAACCTGCCGGGTAATGATGCCCTTTCCCTTTTATTTCTGTTTGAGCTGCGGATAAAGCTGGCAATTCTGAAACACAAAAGCCAGGTTCCTGCTGTGACTTCCCAAAGTGTTTCTCAAAATACCCATGCAGCAGCTGACTCTTAAAAAAATGTCCCCAAATGTCTGGATGGCTTCCTGGACCCTGTCTGAAAGCACGTACCCCAGTTTTCAGGTAAGTTTGATTTATGATGCTCTGCAGTCTTATTTCTCGAGTCCTGATTTTCCTGCGTAGGTTGAAGGTGCATTCTAGCCTGCCTGATGTTCATGGAGCTGGGCATGCCCTAGAAAAATCTGTTCCCGACTTGTTCAGGATTGTTTCCTCGTTGTTAGGTGCTGTTGGGTTTGCTCTGACTCGTGGTGACCCCACGTACAACAGAGCAAGACGTTGCCTGGTCCTGCGCAGTCTTCATGACTGTTGGTGTGCTTGAGTCCATTGTTGAGGCCACTGTGTATTTTGAGTGCCTTCCAGCCTAAAGGACTCATCTTTGCAGGACTGTATTGGACAGTATTCTGTTGTCGTCCGTAGGGCTGTCACTGGCTAATTTTGGAAGTAAATCATCAAAGCCTTTCTTTCCAGTCTGTCTCAGTCTGTAAGCTCTGCCAAAACCTGTCCACTGTGGGTGACCCTGCTGGTATGTGAAGTACGCTGTCATGGCGTCTAGCTCCATAGCGACATGCAAGCCACCACAGTATGACAAACTGAAAGACAGGCGGTGAACTGCTTTCCTATCTAGGAGCTAATCAGGGAGGGTGGGCAGAATCTGCAGAAGCCGTCATGAGTCCATGGTTCCGTAAAGGCTCTGCTGCTAAGTTGATGTTCAGTGCTGGTCTTTTACTAGGTGTCAGCTTTCTCATCTGTAAAATGAACAATGGGGTGACAAGTGTGGAAGCCTGTACGATAGAAGTACAATCAGCTAGAAATCTGCCTTGTTGTCAGAGCCATCTAGGCTACAGAAAAAAGGCTACAGGGAGGGTTTATTCAGGCCAAGATTCTATCAATAAAAATAACTTGAAGAAATCTTTCAATCAAAACTTTAAGAATGCATCATAAGGATTAGTTGACAATGAATGAGAACTATGTGCACGTTACATTTCTCTTAATTAACACGTATAAACACGGGTTTCTGATACCATGGTGGTTGGGATAACCCTTTTTAGTTTCTCCTCTATAAGGAATTTTTTTTTATGTGTGAAAGAAACTAGACTCCACGTTTACCTGTTTCTCAAACCTAAGCCACCTCTGAGATTCTAATGTAAGTCTTGCTAAAAGCTATTCTGGAATGAGATAATACGTTTGGAAGTTTGCTTTCTTTTCTTATTGTTTTAATTATCAGTGGTAAAAAAAAAAAGTGTCGGATCCTATATTATTATTGAAAATTTCCTCCAAATACAAACTTCTGATCTGGGAATTTCTAAGTAATAAACAGAAACCAAAAAACCCACTGCCATCGAGTTGATTCCAACTTGTCTAAGTTATATACTCCGCAGAATGCCAACTACCTGCTTTGTTGGTCTCTAGAAGACTTCCTGTCTGCCCGGTGTTGCTTTGCTGCTTTCTTTGCTAACCACGAATGTTTACTGCGCTGCTGGACTGGGCACTGGACAGGGCGTTTACATGTGTCACTTCATGTAATGGATCTAACTCCATGGATTAGGTATAATAGTTATTCCCATTTTATAGATATGCAAGCTGAGATTCAGAGGTGTTAAATAATTTGCATGGAGTCTCACAGCTAGTAAGTGACTCACAACTCTTACCTTACTCCAAAACTCAAAAGGTGAGATCTCTTTCTGAACTAACCTGTGACCTTTTAAACTTTCTGTGTTTCTTCCTGGGGTTCTGCCTCCTTTGTTTTCTGAGTGCTGTCGTGATAAGCAATGACTTAAAACCACTTTGGGTAGAAAGTGTAACTTCCTGATTAGGGGAACAACTGGAAATAAATTCCGCCATTGGCAGTCCTGTGGCAGCCATGACATTTCCTGTGTAACACCATTAATGGTCCTTCCTTGCTGAAGCAACCACTCAGGATGCTGCTATTTAACCTTTCAACACTCGCTAACATGTAAGCAAAAAGGCACAGTAACAAAAGTCACTATTCAAACGTATAAAGCAGTCATTTTCAAAGTGGGAATGCATCTTACTAAGGGCACTTTTGTATGTCTACCTCTCTTTCTTTTACCAAGCACCACCTACCCTGCAGTTTCTGCCCAAAACTCCTGAGTTAGAAATATCCTTTGGGTTGAGGCCCAGTAACTAACGTGAGTGTTTATCCTTGTGTGATGGGAAGAAGGCTGAGATCCCCTGATGTGTGGCAAATCTTCCCACCACCCTCAGCATAAAAATGAGGTGCACTGGCTGAAACTGAACCAGAGTTTCCCACACGGAAGGTGAGAATTCTTCCACCAAACCATTACTGTCCCCCATTTTATACTTAGGAAGCAGCATATGTCTGCATTAAAGGAGATAGAGAATTGATTGCCTTTTTTGAGGGTGAGAGGGCCCTGAAGAGAATAGGAATGCGATGGATGAAAAATTTTAGCTACTCCCCATCTACCCCCCCACCCCCGTCAAATGTCATATTTTCTTCACAATGACATATATCACAGAGAGACAGGGAGTAGATTGACAGTCAAAAGTTCTTTTCCATTTGTGCATAGCTGCTCGTGTGTTGCACCATCTGGTAGTTCTGAAAATGTGGTGATGCCATGGAGATTGTATGTAAATATATCCACTCCTGGACGTAGGAAAGCAGCAATATTTTAGTAAGAACAGGCTGCATGAACTGGGAAGCACTTTACATGCTAATGACATGTTAGTGCTGTCATTTTATTTTCCTTTTTTTTTGAACAAAGGGAAACGTGACTTTTGCAGCATCAAGGCAGAGCCCAGAGGGTGGCAGAACTCTAGGGCATTGCCACGGTTGACACAAAAGTGCCTTGTGGCTTGGCTGCCACTTCCCCATGTGGCAACCTCTCTGAAGTCACAGCCTTTCTTTCCCAGAAAGGAGGAAGCCATGGCGTCTTTGCCCTGCTGTTCCTTTAGAGCTAAAATCCCTTGGACGTGCACGTTCTGAACCAAATCTTTTATTATCTATGTCCACTGAAATTAAGCTTCCAGGTTGCTCAAAATTTCCATGTCTCCTCTCCTCTCCTCCCCCTTCCCACAGCCCCAGGACACTGTCTACCATCCAAGAAGAGGTACCCATACAAGACTTGTTCTCTGGAGATGGTACTGTCATTACCTGGCAGATAGAGCAGTCACAGGAGACACGTTGTGCTTGTAGGCTTTGGGGAAGAAACCTGTAATGAGCTTTAGGGTATTTTCAGGAACTACTGTATCTATTTCAAGTTTGCTTCTAAAATTACAATGTGTAAACTTGATTTTGAGTAATTTTTTATAGGACAAGCCAATATTGAACACTGGTCAAGTTAGAATTTGACAGTATAAAAAAAAAAATTTTTTTTTTTAAACATAACTTAAAATTCCAACCTGAGGTTTGGAGGAATTTAGTTCAAGTAATTACTAATTTAAATCTTTGGGGTAAAAATAGCTCATTAAATAAAATTAGAAGAAATGCTCATTAATTCTAGATTCATCTAATTTTTGATCCCTAAAAGATTTTATTTTGGTTTTTATTTTTATGATGTGAGATTTAGATAAGTTTAATCAGATTTTTGGATGAAATAATTCATTTCCTCGTACAAGAATTAAATTTCCTCTTGAAAAAACCAGAAGTCATTGAGATGAATTGTCCTATATAAATAAAAATTTTCCCCAGAACACAGTATGAGTAGGAGTACTTCTGGAAAAGAAAAATACTGAATGATTTATGGCTTGGAGGAATATTTTATGTAAATTAACTCCAGCCGCCTATGGGCAAGAAATAAAATTGGGCAGCTGAAATTTTCCCATAGAATCGGTGTGAAAAAACTTTTTCAGTGGCGCTGTTGAAACCTGGTATGTGTGCGGGCAAAATGGTAACAAAATCCGTATCTTGGTAACTTCTTTAAAAATGGTTGCAGTTCTTACTGGGGGTGATTGTAGGACTTGTGAACAATGATTTGATTATAAGGCTTCATTCCCTATTGCTCCGTATTAAAATACGCATTGTAAGAGTTCAGACTGTGTCGTGGTCTTTCGGCACTTCGGAAGTAAAGGATGCTGAAAAATTTAACCTGGCAACCAAATTATACATGTAAAGTGACAGGAACCCTTTTCAATTTGTTGGTCACACAGAATTGGATGCCTTTTAGAGGAACATCGTGTTTGAAAAGGTGGGAAAAGTTTTTTTATGACTGCCAGGACTGTTAGCAAAGATGGTAAAATGAGCTAACTGAGGCAAAGTGAGCTGGTTTTAGACCCGGCCCTGGCTCCAGTGCCTGGAAAACTTGGAAGACACTTAACCTCTTTGGGCTTCATCTGTAAAATGCACGTTCTGGACTTCACCTAAAACAAAAAACCCAGGACTTCACCTACATTATAGGAAAAAAACCCAGTTACTATCCGTGGACTTGCTTTGAAAAATATAAATCCGTTGCTGTCGAGTCAATTCCGACTCATAGCGACCCTGTATAGGTGCTAGAAAACCATATTATTATGTTATTAAGTTAAACCATATTTTATAAGTCAGAAATGGTCAAATAGAGGCAGTATTATAAATGAAGTGTTTTAGTCTGTCGGGGCCATAATACATTATTGCTATACTATATATGGAGTCCCTGGGTGGTGTAAATGGTTAACAAACTCTGCTGCTGACCCAAAGGTTGGCAGTTCAAGTTTAACAAGAGGTACCTCAGAAGAAAGGCCTGGCAATCTACTTTAAAAAAATCACCCATTAAAACCCCCGTGGAGCACAGTTCTACCCTGACACACGTGGGATCACCATGAGTCAGAGCTGACTGCACAGGAACTGGATTTTACACTGTGTGCTTGTTTGTCAGTGTGTCACACTGTGGAGGGTTCCCTGTTGCTGTGCTGCTGGAGACTAAGCCACCAGCATTCAAATACCAGCAGCGTCACCCATGGTGGACAGGTTTCAGCTGAGATTCCAGCCTAGGAAGAAGGACGTAGTGGTCTACTTCTGAAAAGAATTAGCCAGTGAAAACCTCATGAATAGCAACAGGACATTGTCTGGTATAGTGCTGGAAGATGAGCCCCCCAGGTTTAGAAGGCATTCAACATTCGCCTGGGAAAGAGCTAGCTCCTCGAAGTGGAGTCGACCTTAATGATGTGGATAGAGTCAAGCTTTTGGGACCTGCATGTGTTGATAGGGCATGACTCAAAATGAGAAGAAACAGCTGCAAACATCCATTAATAATAGGAATATGGAATGTATGAAGTATGAATCTAGGAAAATTGGAAATCATCAAATATGAAATGGAACACATAAACATCAATATCCTAGGTACTAGTGAGCTGAAATGGACTGGTATTGGCCATTCTGAATCAGAAAATCATATGGTCTACTATGCCTGGAGTGACAAATTGAAAAGGAATGACGTTCATTCATCATCAAAAAGAACCTTTCAAGATGTATCCTGAACTACAGCTCTGTCAGTAATAGGATAATATCCATATGCCTACAAGGAAGACCAGTTAATATGACTATTATTCAAATTTACACACCAACCACTAAGGCTAATGATGAAGAAATTGAAGATTTTACCAACTTCTGCAGCCTGAAATAGATCAAACATGCAATCAAGATGCATTGATAATTACTGGTGATTGCAATGTGAAAGTTGAAAACAAAGAAGAAGGATCGGTAGTTGGAAAATATGGCCTTGGTGATAGAAACAATGCTGGAGATTGCAGGATAGAATTTTGCAAGACCGATGACTTCTTCATTGCAAATACCTTTTTCAACAACATAAACAGTGACTATTCATGTGGACTATATCAGGTGGAATATACAGGGATCAAATCGACTGCATCTGTGGAAAGACACAATGGAAAAGCTCAATATCATCAGTCAGAATAAGGGCAGCGGCTGACCATCAAGTGCTCCTATGCAAGTTCAAGTTGAAGCCAAAGAAAATTGGAACAAGTCCACAAGAGCCAAAATATGACCTTGAGTATATTCCATCTGAATTTAAAGACCATTCAAGAACAGACTTAACACACTGAACGCTGATGATCGAAGACCAGCTGAGTTGTGGAATGACATCAAGGACATCATACGTGAAGAAACTAAGAGGTCCTTAAAAAGATAGGAAAGGAAGAAAAGACCAAAATGGATGTCGGAAAAGACTCTGAAACTTGCTCTTGAACATAAACTAGCTACAGAGAATGAAAGAAATGATAAAGTAAAAGAGCTAAACAGAAGATTTCAAAGGGCAGCTCGAAAAGACAAAGTATTATAATGATGTGCAAAGATCTGGAGTTAGAAAACCAAAAGGGAAGAACACACTTGGCATTTCTCAGGCTGAAAGAACTGAAAGAAAAAATTCAAGCCTCGAGTTGTAATTGCGAAGGATTGTTTGGGCTAAAGAAGATAGGAGGAATACATAGAGTCACTGTACCAAAAAGAATTTGTTGAAGTTCAATCATTTAAGGAGGTAGCATATGATCAGGAACCCATGGTATGAAGGAAGAAGTCCAAGCTGCACTGAAGACATTAGTGAAAAACAAGACTCCAGAAATTTATAGAATACCAATTGAGATGTTTCAACAAACTCATGCAGGGGTGGGAGTGCTCATTCATCCATGCCAAGAAATTTGGATGACAGCTACCTGGCCAACCAACTGGAAGAGATCGATATTTATGCCTATTCCAAAGAAAGACGATCAAACAGAATTGGGAAATTACCAAACAATATCATTAGTATCGCACACAAGTAAAATTTTGCTGAAGTGGCCATGGAATTTCTGTAGACACTTCCAAACTCCCTGAGGGACTGAATTACTGGGCTGAAGTCTGCGGGGACCGTGGTCTTGGGCAACATCTAGCTCAGTTGGCATAACATAGTTTATAAAGAAAATGCTCTACATTCTACTTTGGTGAGTAGCATTCGTGGTCTTAAAAGCTTCTGTACAGCCATCTAAGATACTCCACTGATCTCACCCTGTCCGGAGCAAGGCAGAATGAAGAAAACCAAAGACACAAGGGAAAGATTAGTCCAAATGACTAAGACCGCAAGTACTATAATTTCCACAAGATTGAGTCCAGCAAACTAGACAGTATCCACTGACTGCCCTGACAGGGATCACAATAGAAGACCCTGGACAGAGCTGGAGAAAAGTGTAGAAAATTCTAACCCACACACACACATGCACCCACACACTCACAAAATGGACTTACTGGTCTGACAAAAACTGGAGAAACCCGGAGAGTATGACCCCTAGACACCTTTATAGCTCAGTAATGAAGTCACTCCTGAGGTTCACTGTTCAGCCAAAGATTTGACAGGCCCATAAAACAAAATGAGACTAAATGGGCACACCAGCCCAGGGGCAAGGATGAGAAGGCAGGAGAGGACAGGAAAGCTGGTAATGGGGAACCTGAGGTCGAGAAGGCGAAAATGTTGACATGTCATGGGGTTGGTAACCAAATGTATCAGAAACTTTTTTTTTTTTTTAGCCAAGTTAAAGATGGCTTTCTGAAAAATCTGAAGTTTTAATATGAATTTGGCCAATTTTATCTCTTCCACTTGTCTTCTGCAGTACCCTTAAGAGGGCTCTTCCAAAGGGATGAGTGCAAAAAGGGGCTGACAAACATGGAGTTAGGCCGTTAAGGGGACATCTTCGCAGCACAGAACCTCCCCAGCTCAGCTAGTTTGGACAGGGGTGACCCAAGCCTTAGTGTTTGTATTCCTGCCCTGGACTCTTGACACCACTCAGGTCCATTCTCCAGGGCTCCTGGAAACTAGCCCTGAGTTCTGGCTTCGTACTGAACCACTAACCCAAGCCTAGGGATGACCTCAGGTTGCCCCAAACCAAAACCAAACCAAACCCGTTGCTACTGAGTTGATTCCAACTCATAGCGACCCTATAGGACAGAGTAGAATTGCCCCATAGGGTTTCCAAGGAGCAGCTGGTGGATTTGAACTGTCTACCTTTTGGTTAGCAATCAAATTTTTAACCTTTGTGCTGCCACCAGGGCTCTTAGTTTGCCTCAGATAGCTTCCAAGAGTGGCAATTTAGTTGCTCCCTTGAGTTTTCCTCCCCTCACCTACTGAATGGTTACTGTGAGTTTGGCGAGGAAAAGCAGATACTCAAATCCTTTCATCAGTCCAAGGGGTGGGGTGGGCCTTGTTGTAGGGTCCTACTCTACTGAAATGACTTATTGGAGAAATTAGCTGGTTATAATTGTAAAAAAAGTCAAACAGCTGACTGTCTACATGTTCTGCCTCATGTCCATTGATGCCATCAGTGAAGCGGGTATCTATCTGAAAATGTAATATTTATATGTGGTTTTTAAATACAGCACTCGAGTTTAGCAAAAGGCTAACATGTTTGATTCACTTTGATTTATATCCACAAAGAAATGTAAAGTGTCAGAGACCCAGTTAGTCTTTTGAAAGGGGCTTCCTTTTTTTTTTAAATTTGCTTATTTGTGCTAAGAGGCAAGATTTATAATATTTGTTCTTGGACTCACCACAATGTGGCACTCTAGTAATTTCTATATCCCTGGGTGCTTCTAGTTGCTAGAGATGACTTGAAAATACTGGACTTCTGGCAAGCGTTCTCTGCCTAAAAGTGTGAGTCATTTTCAAAAATCTCCATGTATGAAGTCATGGAAGGCCCAGTTAATTAAATACGTGCACTCCACTTACAAGGGCGTTTCCCTGTGCTTTGCTTAAAACACAAGAGCAAAAACAAACACTCCCCTCCCCCCATATTTTCTTTATTCCTTAACCATTACCCTTTCCATTTCTTTTTTGGAAGGCAGTAAAAAACAAACAAACAAACAAACAAACCAAAAACAAAGACCTTGATGTAGTGACCATGAAAGCAAATCTAAAAATTAATATATGAATAAAGAGGTGTGGTTTGGACGGCACTCTCTGGCTCATGGAAGATACTGAAGTACATAGGAGAGCTGAAACCTTATTTCAAATACAGGAAAGAATAGCAGTGTTATTCCAGGAATTTTGATGGGTTCTCACCGGATGACTAGACACAGAATGGTGGCCTCTTCATGACCTAGAGGCTTGACATCATCACACTGTTTAAAAAAAAAAAAACCAAACCCACTGCCGTCGAGTCATTTCCAACTCATAGCGACCCTGTAGGACAGAGTAGAACTGCCCCATAGAGTTTCCAAGGAGCGCCTGGCGGATTTGAACTGCCGATCTCTTGGTAAGCAGCCTTAGCACTTAACCACTACGCCACCAGGGTTTCCATCACACTGTTTAGGGAGAGTTAATTAAAGAGGCTGGGAAGGCATTCAGGTGGCTAACAAACATGTGCAGAGATGCTCACGATCATTAGATGTTAAAGTGATGAGAATTAAAACTACAAGGAGATACCATCTCACCCCGGCAATAAGGAAACTGATCAAAAAAAAAAAATACAGAAAACAACAAATGCTGGTGAGGTTGTAGGGAAATTGGAATTCTTACACACTGCTGGTGGGAATGTAAAATGGTACAGCCACTATGGAAAACAGTATGGCGCTTCCTTGAAAAACTAGAAATGGAAATACGGTATGATCCAGGATTCCTGCTCCTAGGTATGGATCCTAGAGAAATGATAGCCGTAACAGGATTAGACATACGCACGTCTATGTTTATTGCCGCGTTGTTCACAGTGTGAAAAAGACAGAAACAACCTAAATGCCCATCAGGGGACAAATGGATAAACATACACACAATGGAATACTACGCAATGATAAATAATAACAATGAATCCCCGAAACATCTTACAACGTGGATGAATCTGGAGGGCGTTATGCTGAGTGAAATAAGTCAATCACAAAAAGACAAACATTGTATGAGACCACTATTAAAAAAGTCAAGAATAGGTTTACACACAGAAAGGAACATTCTTTGACGGTTACCAGGGATGGGAGGGAAAAATCATTAAATAGATAGTACACAAAAGTTAGTTCTGCTGAAGGGAAGAGTAATGTACAATATGGAGGAAGTCAGCACAGTGTGACCAAGGCAAAGGCATGCTCTTAGCGGTATGTAAGAAGAAAGGGCAACTATGGTAAACGCTATAACCTATATAATCCTAAACGCTATAACATATATAACCCTACAATAGCAGCAGTAACAAGCAATAATTTGTGAGTAGATATACAGGTAAATATACATGCTGAGTAGGTGAGGAGGTCATGTGGGAGGATACTCGCGTATAGTTATGGTTGTGGATATTTCTACACATGTATTTGTAAATGCTGCATATATATGGTTATATACAGTAGAGCACTTGGGGGCACAGTTATAGAAACTACTTAGACATTGGGACTGAAAGCTAAGGATCATAGTCTCAGGGGACATCTAGGTCAATTGGCAACACACAGTTCATAAAAATGATTTTCTACATCCTTGTCTGGTGAGTAGCATCTGAGGTCTTAAAACCTTGTGAGTGACCATCTAAGAAGCAACTATTGGTCTCTCCTTGTCGGGAGCAAATGGGAATGAAGAAAACCAAAGGCTCAAGGAAGCAATTAGTCCAAAGGTCTAATGGCCCACAGTCTCCTGTAATCTGAGACCAGCAGAACTAGATGGTGCCTGGTGCAGACCACTCTGACCAAGGACCACAATAGAAGGCCCCAGTTAGAATAGGTAAAAAATGTGAAACAAAATGCAAATTAAAAACAAACAAACAAACACCAGACTTAGTGGTCTGAAAGAGACTGGAGGAACCCCCAAGACTATTGCCCTGAGACAACCTTTTAACTTGAAACAGAAGACACTCCCGGAGGCCACCTTTGAGCCAAAACAGTAGATGAGACTGTAGACTAAACAATAACACCCATGAGGAATGTGCTCCTCAGAACAGTCAACTGTACAAGACGAAAAGGACAACCTTTGCCCAAAACCAAAGATGAGAAGGCAGGGAGGCACGGGGAAACCGGACTAATGGCAATGGGGAATTCAGGGGGGAAATGAGGAGAATGATGACACCTTGCGGGGATTACCCCCAAAGTCACAGAACAGTTTGTGTATGAATTGATTGGAAAACTAATTAGCTATGTAAACTTTCACCTAAAGCACAATAAAATGTTAAAAGAAAAAAGAAAAAAAGACTCACAGTAGTAAGTCATCGACATAACCCTTTGTTGGTACTGCTACCTTCATTGCAAAGGAACTTCCCATCTTCTCCTTCACTTTTCTTCCTCACATTTACATGTTTAAAAAAGGAGGTAGAAGGTAGAAGGATGAAGGAAGAACCAAAAGAGGGAAATTCAGAATAAATTTTTCTCAGCTTCTAGAGTTTTAGACTCCTTTCCATTTGTGATCACAAAACTAAAAAGAGTGAAATAGCCAGGATTTGCCAAACCAGGGCAATTACCAGGCATTTCCCAAATGCTGCATTTTAAGAGAAGTGACAGCAAAACAACAACAACAAAACCCAAAACAGATGTCAAATAGGTATGTAGTTCTACAGATAAAAATGTAAAGGAATTAGGGCTTGAAGGACAAACCTCCTTGTCCACACCACTAGCAGGCTGTCCTTAACGTTTCACGACATTTTCTTGAGTATGGACCTTGAGTCACTGGACCCGGCCTGTTCCTCATTGTCAAGAAGCTGTGAGTTACTCTGCAGTTTCTGGCATATTCCTCTTGATTTCTTGCCAACCAACTGTGACTAGGGATGGGCCTGTGCTACATTTCCAACATCTGGAATTAAAAGATTGCAAAATTTCGTATATTTTGAGTATCCACATATTTGACTTGAACATCCTCTTAACTCTTCCATTTGTCTGATTCCAAGCTTTCACCCCAGCTGCTCCTCTCCTCTCAATACTGCGTCTGCTTTTTGTACTGATTCTGACCTCTGGTCCTTTAACATAATTTTATTCTACAGTTTATCTCCTGATGACATTTCACTTCCTTTTCTACCAGGGCTGGACCGAGGAGAGAGTTTGCCTCAGACAACTATGGCCCTCTGACCATGCTTCATATCTGCTTTTCCAGTCTCCAATCACAAGCTTTCTACTTTTCCCAGCAGAATGTCATAAAAAGCACATGGTCAATGAAGTCAGACGGACTCGAATCAAATATCAACTCCACTACTAACTAGCTATTTGCTGTCAGGAAAAAAAAAAAAAAGATTAAATGATTTAATACATGCCAGGTGATGTGTCTGTCACCAACTCTAAACAGTAAAGTACTAATACCTTCTCAGCATGATTATATGGTTTCAATTAGAAGGTACCTGAAGAGCTCCCAGCACAGAAAAATTTGGACTTTTAGCCTACTTCACTGTGAACAAATAAATTTCTCTTTGTTAAAGCCATCCACTTGTGGCATTTCTGTTATAGCAGCACTAGATGACTAAGACACTCTTATTTTGTACAGGGTTTCTGGTCACCAGCAACAGAATCCACTCTATATGGCTTTCTTTCCTTCTCGTCTTCTTTTCTCTCTCTCTTTCCTTCACTCCCTTTCTTTCACAATAAATTGAGACGTAGCATACATATAACCAATGAAGTTTTGCATATGTATACACTCTGTATCCAGGATTCTGACCAAGCTACAGAATAGTTCCAGCAACCCAGAAGCCTATCTTGTGTCCTTTCCCATCCATACTTGTCTTCTGAAATAACTACTGTTTGGGCTTTTTTTTTTTTAATGTATTTATTGTGCTTTAGGTGAAAGTTTACACAGCAAGTTAGTTTCCCATTCAACAATGCATACATAAATTGTTCAGTGACATTGGTTGCTGTCCCCTCAATGGGTTAGCACTCTCCCCAATTCCACGCTGGCTTCTGTGTTTCCATCCCTCCAGGTTCCCCGCCCCTCTTTGCTTGTGGGCAAATGTTGCCCATTTGGTCTCATATAGTTGATTTTTCTAAGGTGCACATTCCTCGTGGGTGTTATTGTTTATTTCATAGGACAACTTATTGTTTGGTTGAAAGGTGACCTCCAGCAGTGACTTCAGTTCCACGTTAGAAAGATGCCACGGGGCCATAGTTTTGGGGGGTTCCTCCAGTCTCTATCAGTCCAATAAATCTGGACTTTTTTTTTTTTTTTTAAGAATTTGTATTTCATTCTATAGTTTTCTCCTGTTCTAACTGGGACCTTCTATTGTGTCCCTGGTCAGACCAGTCCATCGTGGTAGCCGGGTACCATCTAGTTCTTGTCTCAGGATAGAGGAGGCTGTGGCTTGTGTGGGCCATTAGCCCTGTGGACTCATTGTTTCCTTGAGTCTTTGGTTTCCTTCGCTCTCCTCTGTTCCAGATGAGAAGAGACTAATTGTTGTATCTTAGATGGCTGCTCACAAGCTTTTAATACCCCAGATGCTACTCACCAGACTAGAATGTAGAACATTATCTTAATGAACTGTGTGATGCCAATTGACTTACATGTCCCCAGATGTTTTGACTTCTTTCACTAGGGATGAGTTTTGTCTTTTTTTAAATTTCATAATCATCGAATCATATGGTAAGTACTTTTCTGTTTCTCGTTTCTTTTATTCAAAAGTGTCAGTGAGATTCCTCCATGTTGTAAGTTGTAATGTGCGGCAATAGTTTTTATTTTTAATTGGTGTATGATATTTCGTTATATGGATATATCACAATTTATCCATTCTATTTTTGATGGACATTTTGAGTTTTTAGTTTTTAGTTATTATGCATACAGCTGCTACAAGCATTCTTTTCACATCTTTTGGTGGATATGGAGCCCTGGTGGTGCAGTGGTTAACTGCTTAGCTGCTAACCTAAAGGTTGGTGTTTTGAACCCACCAGCCTCTCCTTGGAAGCAGAATGTTGAAGTCTGCTTCCTATAATATTGGAAATCCTATGGGGCAGTTCTACTGTGTCCTATAGGGTCACTATGAGTTGGAATCGACTCAGTGGCAATGGGTTTGGTTTTTTGGTAGATACAGATATACTAATTTTTCTTATGTATATACCTAAAGAGTGAAATTGCAGGGCTATATGTTAGATGTAGTTTTTAAGCTTTAGTAGGTACTCCCACTCTGGCTAATTTAGCCAGGAAGGGATTTATTGAGGAATGTAGTAGTTTCCTAGGGCTGCTGTAAGCAAAATGCTGTAAAATTAAATGGCTTATAAGAAGAGACATTTATCGTCTCACTGTTTTGGAAGCTGGGAATCGAAGATCAGGGTGTTCGCTGTGTGGATTCCTTCTCAGGTTTTAAGGGAGAATCTATTCTATGCCTCTGTCCTAGCTTCTGGTAGCTACAGGCATTCCTTGGCTTGCAACCGTAGGGTCACGTGGTGTCTTTCCTCTGTTTCCCCGTCTTTGTGCATCTTCCCTTCTTTTTTAAGAACACTGGTATCATAAGGAAGACAGAAGAACTGACGCCTTTGAATTATGGCGTTTACAAAGAATATTTTACCATGAACTGCCAAAAGAATGAACAAATCTGTCTTGGAAGAAATACAGCCAAGATGCTCCTTAGAAGTAAGGATGAGGAGACTTCATCTCATGTCCTTTGGACATATTGTCTGGAAGCACCAGTCTGTGGAGAAGGACATTACGCTTGGTAAAGTAGAAGGTCAGTGAAAAAGAGGAAGACCCTCAATGAGATGGATTGACACAGTGGTTGTAACAATGGGCTCAAGCATAACAACGACTATGAGAATGTGGCAGGACTGGGCAGTATTTTGTTTTGTTGTACATACCATCGCTACAAGTCAGAACCAACTCCATGGTACCTGATGACAATAGTTTTACAGGATTAGAACTCAATCAATGACCTCCTGTTATAACCTAAGTGATAACATCTTCAAAGACTCTATTTCCAAACATGGTCATATTTACAGGTGCAGGTTTAGAATTTTAACATATCTTTTTTTGTGGACAAAATTCAATCCATAACAAGGGATATCAGTAGTTCGTGGATGTGATGAACAAACAGGTTCTAAGGCGGAACTTCCAAGTACGTGATCCAGAGGCACACTGCAGAGTGGATCTGGTGAGGACATTGCTGCTGCAGCTTACCCAGAACCGTGCTGCTTCTGAGGCAGTAGGAAGTGTCCATCATTGTCACCAACCCTGGACACTGTTGGGTTGAAGAGGAGGATCACCTTGCTGTGCTGTGTGGTGGAGGCCAACTCCTGCGTAAAGACTTTCAACCAATCTTCCTCTGTTTAGCTTCATTTCATACTCCATGTCTCAGGAGTCCTGGTACTTCCAGTTTCTGAGACTTGCGTAATAAAAGAGTATGAGGCCTCCTTTTTCTCCCAGTATAGGCTTATGTTTCAGCTTTCTCAAAATTTTTAGGTCAGTTACCATTCATCTGTCTGCTTACTACTTTTCAAAATTTTGTTGAATCTCTGATCTTCTCTTTTTCATCCTCTCTAGTTAGCTTTAATCTTGTAGGTTATTGCCTATTTTCATTCCTTTATAGTGTTTGGTAGAGATTTGGGAAGGAAATTTCCTGTATACAGTTCACTATTTTTAGCATTCCTCAAAAGGCCGTGCACACTTTTTCTGTTCTTGTAAATCTCTATGCCACTACTTCCCTCCCACCACGTCTCACGGATGCCCCAGACTGTCTTCTCCATCCACCTCTTCTCCATCTCCAACTTCTCAGTATTGTCATCTGTTTTATGGGCATGAGGAATCAAGATGAAAAATCTTCCTTTCCCAGGCTAATACCTTCCTTCGTTTTTACCTGTGACCAAGTATCCTCCTCTAGGCTCTTGTTCATACCACGCACACCTCTTTTAGTTTGGGATATGCATTTTTGGAAATGGAGGTGCAACTGAATTAGTGTTGTGGTACAGTGGTTAAGAGCTTGGCTGCTAGCCTAAAAAGGCCGGCAGTTCAAATCCACTAGTTGTTCCTTGGAAACTGTATGGGGCAGTTCTACTTTGTCCTGTAGGGTCACTATGAGTCGGAATTGACTTGACGGCAATGGTTTTTTTTTTTTTGGTTTTCGAAGTCCCTATGGTATAGTCTCATTGGAAATTGTTCCCAGCATTGTTTTTTGGCAGAATAACTTCTGTTTTTTTTTTTCAGATTTCCTGAAGTCATGACTACCTGGCCACAGTTTTTTCCAGGTACAGTTCATGTAGTGGGTGGTCAGTCCTCTTAGGCTGCAATGAAGTTTATGAAGTCCTTCCTAATTGTCAGTGGTCTGCCCCCAACATTTACTTGACTTCCAATCACTGCCTTCTGTTAACTTGATCATTTCATTTCCTTGATGGTGTCTGGAGCTGCTGCAAAACTTTTATGTCCATATAACAGCTTGCTTTTCTTTCTTTGTTTCTTTGTGGCAGTTCTAGACTCATTACATTTTTGTCAGCCATTATGGGTCAGAACCATGGGGAGGTCCCTTGATATCCTCCAGAATATAAAAGAAATGTCAAAGAGACAGGCTGTAGTTGACAAACACCACAACTCAGGTAGTTGAGAGAACTAAAACACATTTGATGAGTAGTGGATGGGAGCCTACATGGCTCTCAGAGAATGGAAAGATCTCTATTTTACACAGATGTTTCTGTGTGTCATGTAAGCATGCACACACTTTTAAAATAAATTATTTCAGAGACAAATAGCCTTATAACCTTGAGACCTGTTGAATAGAGCATGTAGAAATTATCTTTCCCTCTCCCCTGGATATTTTCCTTTTGCCTAAGAAATGTTCAGGTCCTCTCTATGTGTGAATAAAAACTTCATCTACCTCTATTCTTCATCTTTCTCCTTTTAGAATTCAGCTATATCATGGAACAAAACAAAACTAAAGGGGCACACAAGCCCTGCGGCAGGGACTGGAAGGCAGGAGGGAACAGGAAAGCTGTTAATAGGGAACCCACGGTTGAGAAGGGAGCGTGTTGACATGCCGTGGGGTTGTTAACCAATGTCGTAGAACCATGTGTGTACTAACTGTTTGAAGAGAAACCAGTTTGTTCCGTAAACCTTCATCTAAAGTACAATAAAAAAAGAAAAAAATTAATAATAAGCAAAAAAAAAGTATAGGTTTCAACTATATCAAAATAGAAACTTGCTTTTCATTTTTATATCCCTTGCTCTTTGACTCCTTGGAGTTTTCCGCTTACACTCTTACTTTCACCTCCTACCACTCAAACTACCTTCACTAATGGCAGTAAAGGCCCCCTGGTCTGGGAATCCATTGCCCTCTTTACCATGTTCACCTCCTTTACCTCCGAGCAGGAGCACTTTTCACTTCTGTCCTCTCCTCCCTCAGGAAAATCTCTTTTCCCTCATCTTCCGTCACACTTTTGAATCCTAGTTTTCTGCATCACTAACTGATGTTTGCCCTTGTTCTTTCTCTTAAATATGTGCTTTTCCAAATCTTATATCTCCTTTCTCATATCCACAGCCCCCTGCTCGCATCCCCCATTTTTCCTTTGTATGCTTAGCCGCACTCTACTTTCTTGTCTTCAACGATGACCTCTGTGCAAACGTCAACATCAGTTCCTACCTTTCTTGGAATCTACATTTTGGTATTTCCAGCTGTTTGGTGGATTTCCCAGTCCCACCCCACAGTGTATCACTACCCTATGTCTGAAACAAATCTTCTTTTGACCCTACAATTAAGTTTTTTTGACATCCTTATTTGGGCACCCCAGTCTCAGAAATTCTAAGTTACACTTACCTGTTCTCTCTCTCTCTCTTTTTCCCATGTTTAATCAACTGTGAATATCCTGTGGATTTTACTTCTCCAAATCACTCCATTTCCTTCTTTCTGTCCCTACTGAACTCTGATGCCACTCTTGTTAATTTTACTTCAGTAAATGGGTATGTTTCTTAACTGGTCTTATTGTCTTCCTCAAACAATGAATTCTAGATAGTTCAGCCTGCTTAACTGCCTTAAAGCATAGATTTAGTTGTATCTTTACCTTGCTTTAAACTCCTGTGTTTAAGTTAACACACTTTCAATGATAGGTACCAGAAACCCTGACACAGTTGACTTAAATGATGATATTTATTTCAATTAATTAGAAGTTAGAGATAGGGTAGTTACAAGGCTGGTTAACTTGGTTGCTCATTGATGGACTCAAGAACTCATTTTCTTTCCATCTTTTTATTTTGCCATCCTCAAGCTGAATCTCCTAATGGCTATGAAAATAGATGACTGCCTCCATACAGGCTTGTTATCTAGATATAACAGCACTCAGCAGAGAAACCAAACATTTCTTGACATTTTTCTTTTTTTGTGTATGTGATGAAAACTTTCCAAGATTCACCCCCAGTAGAATCCATCTCACATTTTACTAGCTAGAATGGCATCCAATGTGGCTGCCTACACAGCTAATTGACAAGGGCAATGGGATTATAATATGGGTTTAGAATAATCAGGATTTGTCTTCATATGACTATGGGATGAATTCCTGAGCAACCTTAGAGCTTTTCTAACAAAGGAAGAAGAGAATAATGGACCTTGGATAAAAATCAACAGGTTTGAACTATCACCACCATCTCATTCCTTTTCTTTCTCTACTCTTCTACTCACCTCCTTTTTTTGATACCATTTCCACTGGTTTTTTTTTTTTTTTTTTTAATTCCTCATTTTACTTTCCTCTTCTTTAGTCTGCGCTTCATAGTGTAACTCTGGCGACAGCCATGTTTGATGAAGTTTCTGATCCATGAAAAGAGTTGCAGGGAGAGGGGGTGAAAGAAAAGGGATTTCTTAAAAACATTATTTTACAATATGTATTTTGCTGTTACCTAATAGATTAGTCAATCAACCACATTCTTACTGTCATCTATCATCCACCAAGCCCGTTCTCTATACCGTAGGGGAAAGAGACAGGAGTAAGTCAAGGTTATTCTTTTCCAGGAATTTGAGATTGAAGTGGGTGTATGTGATATTTACAGATGAAAAGTGTGACCTGAAAGCACGTTTAAATGTCTATAAAATAGTGAGACAACATTGATATTTGACATTCAAATGGGCTGTAGCAACATCTCTCTTTTGAATTGATGGTAGTTGCTGGCAAAATTTATATCAGTGAGACAATAAATTCATGTCCCTCAATCCCTTAGGTGTAAAAGGACAGACAAATTTTAAAGTCTCTTCCAGAAAACAGGAGAAGTAAGGAGAGCTTTAAGGAGAAAAAAGGAAGTCAAACAACCTGGGAAATTTTATTTCATCGTCAAAAGGTAGAATAACCTCAGCTGACATCTGTGTTATACATATAAGCACCCAATTAATTAATTTAGGGGGAAAATGGGACCAGTTTATGACTGCATAAAGTAAAGCAATCTATAAATATCATTTCTCATTTCTCTCCTCTTTTGTTTTAACCTTTGAGAGTAATGTACTGAATTAAAAAAAAAAAAAAACACCAGCTTTAGAATTAGTCTGTACTACCTTAACATTTTACCTTAACATCTTAGCTCTGTCTATACTCGATGTGTGGCCGTTAGTAAATTTTCTAGCCATTTAGGGCTTCATTTTTCTCCAGAGTCAAATGATCATAACAATATTTGCCTTACAAGGGTTATGCAGGGCACAACATCTGGCAGATAGTAAACACTGGATTGTCATTGCTGTCATTGTTATCTCTAGTAATAAATGAGAGCAGTTATTGTGCCCTTACTATGTGCCAGGTATGCTTCTAGCATTTTACTTGATTTATCTCATTTCATACTTATAGCAACACCATAAGGTAAGTGAAAATATCTCTATTTTACAAATGAGGAAATGGAGACAGGATGGCTGGCAACTCTCCCAACATGACATAGTCAGAGTCCAGGCCAAGATTTGAAATGAGCCGAGCCTGTTCTCCTAACCAAAATCTTCACAACTGGACCAATAAGCAACCTCATGATAAACGGAGAAAAGATTGAAGATGTCAAGGATTTCATTTTACTTGGATTTACTATCAATGCCCATGGAAGCAGTAGTCAAGAAATCAAATGGTGTATCACATTGGGCAAATCTGCTGCAAAAGACTTCTTTAAAGTGTTCAGAAGCAAAGATGTCACTTTGAAGACTAAGGTGCAGCAGACCCAAGCCATGATGTTTTCAACACATGTGAAAGTAGGACCGTGACTAAGGAAGACTGAAGAAGAATTGATGCCTTTGAATTATGACGTTGGCAAAGAACATTGAATATACTGTGAACTGCCAGAAGAATGAGAAATCCGTCTTGGAAGAAGTACAGCCAGAATGCTCTTTAGAAGCAAGAATGGCAAGACTTTGTCTCACATACTTTGGACATGTTTTCAGAAGACACCAGTCCTTGGGAAAAGGACATCATGCTTGGTAAAGTGTGGCTCAGTGAAAAAGAGGAAGAAGACCCTCAACGAGATGGATCGACACAGTGCCTGTAACGATAGGCTCAAGCATAGCAACGATTAAGAGGATGGCATAGGAGCGGGCAGTGTTTTGTTCTGTTATACATGGGGTCACTATGAGTCAGAGCATGACGACACGTTTCAGTAACAACAGCAGGAATCATCAGGGTAGACAGCCCTGAGGAGATGGCCTTCAGGTATGCATGGTGGGATCTGCGAAGTTTTCTGAGTCGTGCTCTACTCATAAGCAAATGTAGGGTGTCAAGAATACCTGTTGTTTGTTGGAATGGGAAGGTAACCAATAAGAATGGCAGAGGGCATGTCTAAGGTATTGGTGGGAGTAAAGTAAGAAAGGTAGGTAGGTGGTGGGACCTTGGGCAAGAAATTGGTATGTGTGATGGGGTTGAGATCTGAAAAAAGCATATTGTTTTGAACTCCTGGGACATCAACAGGCTGCAGGTCTGTTGGGTAAACCAGTCGATTGGCTAAAGTTAGCTAAAAATGGTACATCTTGGACCCATGACCCCAAACCTTAGTGGCTGGATGATCTCGTCCTTCAATTGCGCAAACTGAACTTCTTTCACTGAGGACTTACATCTGCAGGTCATGTCGGCAGTTGCTTGGAAGCGATCTAGAACTAAGGACCATCATTTGAGTTATTCTACTTACCTTTTAACAAGAACAGGTGAATTCAGAGTCAGCAGAACACAAAAGATGAAAAGGAGGGAAGTGAAGGAGAGAGCCAGTGCAAATAATCAGTTGGTCCCACAGACAAGCCATTCACATTTCAGTATCTCTAGCTTTGTCCACATACCCCTGACCAACATTCTCTCTGCCCGTGACTACTTTACTTTTCTGGGTTTCATTGGTGTGATAGATCAAATCAGTTTTGCCTTTTTCCATACTCTTTTGGCTCTATTACCTGTAAGCCGCGCTGGTGGTGCAGCGGTTAAGTGCTCAGTTGCTAACTGAAAGGTCAGTGGTTCGAACCCATCAGCCACTTTGAGAGAGAAAGATGTGGTAGTCTGCTTCTGTAAAGATTACAGCTTTGGAAATCCTATGGGGGGCAGTTCTACTCTGTCCTGTAGGGTTACTATGAGTCAGAATCGACTTGATGGCAATGGGTTCGGTTTGGTCACATAATCTGTAAGGAGCCCCGGTGGTGCATTGGTTAAGTACTTGGCTGCTAACCAGAAGGTCAGCAGTTTGAACCCACCAGCTGTTCCTTGGAAACCTGCTGGGGCAGTTCTACTTTACAGGGTCACTAGGAGTCAGAATTGACTTGACGGCAATGGGTTTGGCTTTTGGATATTATCTATAACCCTTGCTAAGCACCAAGCCATACTCTGCCTCATATTATTGTGGGTGAAGACTTAGACTCATGTATTCGAGGTGCACTAGTTCCAGATGAGATTATGAGACACACCTAGGCTAGTTCTTTGCTTTCATATCACTGTCATTTATCTGAGCTGAGTTGTGCTGAAATGGAACACTGTGCCTCTACCTTGTTTTGTCTGACTGGCTCTCCCATGTGTCTGTCACAGGCATGAAGTTCAGCACACTTGTGAGTGGCATTGAGAAGAGGTTCTATAAATCCTGACTGAAGAAGTGAACACAATCACACTGAAAAGTAGTCGCATAAAAAGTGAGTGTAAGGTGTAATAGGATGACATGTTCAGAAATGCACTTGACATCACCTGCTAGCTTTCTAGATAAATTCATACTGTTGGGCTGTTAGGATTATATTATTTTCCTCCTCTCTCATCCCTTGATTTCAGTTACCTAATTGACATTTTTTTCCACCGCATTCGTGTCCCAGCTTTTCCCATGTTGTTTTACCAGCCAATGTTTGTAAACTTGGTTTTGCGAACAGTTCTAAAATACAGCAGAAATATCATAGAGATGAAGAGCTGACTTGAAGTGCATCCGAGTCCTACTTGTGAGTCAGATTAATTAACATAAAAATAACAACTATAGTCATTAAAGCAGGATCTCTCCTCTTCCTAAAAGAACTGTCTTCTCTAGAAAAAGAATTTTAAGCGTTTTGTTCTACCCTTTCAACTGGAAGGGGCCTTAGAGATAATTTAGTCCTCTGATGACCATGCTTTAGTTTTTCTTCTTAGTGTTGAGTTCTACTCTGAATTATAAAGCTTATGGAAAGGTACTGCTAAAATCCTTTAATGGTTACGAGTAGATAAACCTACTACTCAAATTCCCCCTCCTGGAGGTTTATTGGCAGGCATTTGAGCCACTCACGCGCTTTCTGGCATTGTGGCAGATACTCATGCAATTGCCTAAAAAACAAGGAAGTTGGTCTGTGTCACATTTGAGTGTTGAGAGACATTCATATGAGTGGTTGCTTCCCAAAGGTGTGATTGTATGAAACTTTCTTGTCTTTTGGCTTCTGTACAGCAAGATGAGGCTTGCAAGTATGTTTACTACTTTGTTTGTGTTATTGGGAAGATAACAGTTACCAGGATTCAGAAGTATTCAAGTAAGTGAGTTATTTTGGGGGGTAAAAACAGTTCGTGGTTCTCTTCCTGGACCATGGTACTGATATGTACCACGTGTGTAGTGTGGTTCATGGAACATGGTGCATATCTGGCCCACTCCAAATAGAACCGATAACAATCATGTCCAGCAAGTGCGATGTTTATTTAGTTTTTCGTGTGTATTTTTGGAAAGTTGAGTAAGATAGTTGATGGCTCAAGTGTAACCAGGAAGTGCGATGCCCTTCGTGGGCCATGGTACTGATATGTAATGTGTTTGCGGTGTGTTTCATGGAACAGGGTACCTATATGGGCCGCTGGCAAGTGGCACCCCATTTTTTCAAATAAAAAACTACCAACAAACCATGACTGAGCATCTGTTCCCTTAGTGGAAAAAAAAAAAAAATGGCATCACCAAAAAATTCATCCGTGAAAGGGTTAAGTCAAAATTTCACACAAAAAAACAAGATCTTAGCTTGCAAGGTTATAGAATGCACTGATAAAAGTGTTACAGGGTTAGTAACTACATAAAGATTTGACTCTCTCCAGAATTGCTGCTCTCTCTGCCTAAAATGAGTAGAAATGGCACACTTAAGCAGAAATCATTTTTCACCCAAACGTGTCTAACACATAACTTTTAAACACTGAGTTCCTTTTTAAAGTAATTATGGATGACAATAGATTTGTCTGTTTTCATTTTCTTTTTACTTTCTCCAGTAAACCATGCATGTCGTATGATTTTTTGAGAGCCCATAAGCCCCAAAGAAAGGGTCAGAGATGCCAGTGAATGTTAGAGCTGGTGACCTGGAGCAGGTGCTTACACAGGTGGCGTAGCAGCTCAGCCCTCAGATGCCTCGATTCTTGGCTGCTTCCTGTTGAATCTTCAGAGCTCTTCTCCTTCAGCTCGTGGGAACCTCTTTGCTCTTCCCAATGTCATACAAATCTCAGAGATTAGACTTCAGCCTAATTGTTCTTGAATCTGCTCCGGGGCTTCTCTTCCCTTCAAATATGCTTCTCAGGAAGTCGTAATCCCTTCATCTCTTTCCCCCTTTTCCATTTCCTTTTTAACCACCCTACAGCATACAGAGAATCTCTTTCATTTTAGGGGACTTACTGTTAATTATTAGAAGGAAAGTGATATAGGACAACAAAAATCACACACACACACATTTCTCAGAGTTACTGAGATAAAAGTACGAGAAAGTAGAACTTGCAGGGCACCCGGGTAAAAACAAGCCTTGATGAAAGACTCCCCAAGGAAGGCTGTTTATATTGTTTTGCCTATTTTGGGCATCAAAACCTCAAATGTAGTAATTAATAATATAGGATGCATCTGGTTCAGGAATTTACATTTAAGAAAATTGAAAGAGTTTTCTAATTCTTGACTTCATAAAAAAGAGAAAAGAAATTTGTTGAGAATAACTAAGTTCACACCCTCTAAAGAAAATTTAATAATTATGGTCAGACTATGAACTGTCAAAAATATATATGATAATAATGGCTACCATTTAATAATCCTTATCACTGCAGGGATTATTCTAAGTGCTAATGATCTTCCCCATGAACACCTGACACCATTCACATCCCCTCACTCTTCCTAGATGACCTTGCCACCTTCCTCACAGAGGAAATAGCAATCACCTTGATTTCCCACCACTCAGCCTACACATTTTCATGAATCTTTGTGTTTTCCTGTTACAGTTGAGAAGGTATCCCTCCTTTTGAGGCCAATCCTGCAGTGTTCTGATAAAGCATTTCAGCTTTCTGGAAAAAAAAATAAAAAAGCCCTGTTTTGTAGCACTTGGTGGATTTGAAGCCACCGATATAACGCCACTAAATGATGGATGATAAGAAATGTGCGCATAGGCTCTTGTGAGTCAACGAAGCAAGCTCTAGCACACCACAGGGTCAAGTCCTCTTGTCATCTGAAGAAGCAGTGGATCCATCCACACACGTACTGTAGGGCCAAACTTGCCTGGGCTTGTGACCTGGTTATATCCCTAATACATCTATGGTTTTAGACAATACTTATGATTCCTCTGTGCCTCAGTTTTCTAACTGATGAAATGGTGATTAATAAAAGGACTAATACACCATAGGGTATAACAGAGCCCTGAAGGTGCAGCGGTTGAGAGCTACGGCTGCTAACCAAAAGGTTGGCCATTGGAATCCACCAGTCGCTCCTTGGAAACCCTGTGAGCTAGTTCTACTCTGTCCTATAGCATCGCTATGAGTTGGAATCGATTTGATGGCAATGGGTTTGGTTTTTTTGGTTTTCTCTTCTAGTTATTACTCTAGTTGATTTCTTTTTATTTAGTCATTTCTTGAGTTCCTACCTCCTCCTTAATGCATTTCCATCTGGCGTCTGCACCCATTATGCAGACAGCTGTGGCTGTGACAAAGTAGCCTTCTGTATTAGGTTGGGTTTTCTGGAAACAGACTTTTAGAATGAAATTTTTGTATGTAGGAAGCTTATTGTGGAGTGGATTTGGGGACAAATCTAAGAAAATGTGGAAGTTTGGGCTAACTGAGGCATTTGTCTCTAATGGGAGCCCTGGAACTGTGGTGGTCCTTTAGCACTGATCTGAATTGAGGTGAGGAGGCAGATCCTTTGCTTACTGAGTCAACCAGTCCTTGGAGGGGAAGGAGAGAAAGCTAGGGCAAGGAGGCTTCCTTTGGTTAAGAGCACTGCCTGGACAGGATCACAGATGTGAGTCACCAGCAGCGAACATGGCCATTAGTCAGCTGGGGCGAAGGGTGAGTGCCTCAGCTAGAAGGCGGACGGTTTGGGTGGGACATTTTTGGTCTCTTTTCCTGGGTAAATTGACAAGATGAAGGTTACAGGATGAACTACAGCCTCAACTGTTACAGCTGGTCTTGAGGTTACAACTAATTCTTATTTTTTCCTACTTCTCATTCCTCTCACCATAGTCACTTTCTCAGTCTAGGGTTGCTGCACTTGTCTGTTCATCTTCAAATTTGGACGGGAGCGTAGCAAGAAATATCCTAGAGGATCACCTGGTTGCCAAGCATATTCTCCGCAGCTGCATTGTGGAATAGCCCCTGCACCCTCCTGATAATCAGGGTCAGTTACCCCATCAGATGTTCACTCCTTTCCTACCTGTTGATCTCTTGATACAAGAGACCTGAAACAACTACGTAACAGCCATAGTTCAAAGCTGAGTGAAAGTCCTGCTGTGTCCTCTTGTGGAAGTGTTTCCTCTTTGGGAACCAGTGTCTCCAGACTCAAAAAGTTAAAAAAAAGGAAAAAAAAGAAGTGAGGGCAGGAAGCAGACATTTCCCAAGTGAGTCACTGGGAGTGATGGTAACTGAGACCATACCTACTATATGCTTGGTTCCTGGATCCATGTATTCTACCTACTGGGACATAACACCATAGAATTTTACTGTAGTAGGAAGTATACCACATCCTGGTGGATGGCGCCCACAACCTGGTGGATGGCACCCCCACATCCTGGTGGATGGTGCTCCACACCCTGGTGGATGGTGTCCCTAGATCCTGGTTGATGGCACCCCATCTTCATAGAGTTTCGTCTTCAATCAGTGCCTCAGATGCAGCTGGAAGAGATTGTTCCATGATTCTATTGGGCTAACAACTTCTGGTTGGTGCAGTGTGTTAGGATCAGTGATGTCATGCCCACTGCCACACCTCCTTTCCTGTAACATGGGCCCCTTGGTTTGAGATGATGTAATCTGACCCAAGCCATGGTGTTTTCAGTCACCTTATGTGCATGTGAAATTCGGACGATGAATACGGAAGACCAAAGAAGAATCGATGCCTTTGAATTTTGGTGTTGGCGAAGAATATTGACCATCCCATGGACTGCCAAAAGAATGATCAAATCTGATATGGAAGAAGTACAGCCACAATGCTTCTTAGAAGCAAGAATGGCGAGACTGCATCTTACGTACTTTGGACATGTTGTCAGGAGGGATCAGTCCCTGGAGAAGGACATCATGCTTGGTAAGGTACAGGGTCAGTGGGAAAGAAGAAGACCCTCAATAAGATGGATTGACACAGTCGCTGCAACGATGGGTTCGAGCCTAACATTGATTGTGACGATGACACAGGACTGGGCAGTGTTTCGTTCCATTGTACATAGGGTTGCTATGACTTGAAACCAACTCGATGGCACCTAACAACAATGACAACAATGAAGTATTTGCTGTCAGTGAATCAACACTCTGTAAGCACTCAGATAGTGGTGCTAGCTGAACCCCTGTGGGCAAAGTCAAATCCCTACCCAGAATATATGCCAAGTTCAGGTAATTGCTGATCTTTTCACTGTGGAAGAAGTCCAAACAAATTAATTTGCCACCAAGTGGCTCAAGGGATGGTGCTGTTGGGGGCTCAGCATTGATTTCTTTTGCTGGCCAGCTGAACATTCAGCAATGGGAGAAGCTAGATTTTCTTTTGTGCATTGAAGACCAAACCATTGGACCTGTGTAGTCACCTATCTCTGCTACCACAGCTGCTCCATTCATGAGGCATAGTGCCAGCACTGGGGTGATCATTGGAAAAGGCTGGCTGACATCAATTGACTGAGTTATTCTCTCTCCCTGGTTATTTAATGTCTCTTTCTTGGCTCGTGGATGGGTATTAACATGTGATACAAGAAACCTATAGAAAGCAAGCAGCCTTGCACAGCCTTTTAGCACTACTCTGACTGTAGGGTCGCTATGTGTTGGAATTGACAGCAGCGTTTTTTGTTCTTGTTTTAAATAGGTGGAAAAGCATGGATTCAGTTGGCAAACACAAAATATGGTTTGCATAGGCCCAGTCCCAGCATCATGAAGCACAGTACAGAAGGGCAAGTTTGGAGCTGAGAGATAGGTCCCAAAATAATTGGGATAAATAAGGATCACCATCATGGATTCTTTGATTCTTTAAGGGTAGCATTGATCTCTGTCATTACCTTTACTTAGTTTCCCATGTTTATTGATAATTCAACCTCAAATATTTCTCCAATTGTTTAAATCAGGGGTTGGCAAACTTTTTCTATGAAGAGCTACCTCCAGTTATGGGCTTCTTATTGCAAGCTCTCATTTTATAGTCTGATCCCTAGGGCCACTCTTAGCACTAATTGCCTTAGGTTGGATTGAAACAGACTCTGAAATAAAATTTTAAATACAGGGAATTTATTGTGGTGTGTTTCCATAACCGGCAATAACTGTAAGGGCACAAGGGAAGAAGAATTGACAGAGGAAGAAGTTGAATGGTGATGTAGCCACACCAGAGGCCTAAGCTGATCCAATGGGAGTTCTGGAACTGGGATAGCCTTTCTAGGTTGTTCTGAATTGAGGCAAGCAGGCTGATCCCTTGTTCTGTATTAGCCAGTCATTGTATATAGGCTGTCCACAGGAAGTGCCTCTTCCTGAAAGGAAGAGCTGAGTAGTACACCAGGTCATCCATCTACTGTCTTTCATTTCTACCACCACAAATACTCCAGTCTAAGATATCATCGTCTCTTTCGAGATTACTGTTATGGCCTCCTAACTGATCTTTGTCCACTCATGTTCTAGTCCAGTCATTTCCCTCTACATCAGCCAGGTTAATCTTCAAAAAGCTCAATTCTGATTATGTGACATACTATGTAGACATATTATGAGTATGTCTTACTTGAAATTTGTGTATGCCTTCTCATAGCTTTTTGGACCAGAAGCCTTAACCTAGTTGAGGCCTGTTATAATCTTTTACTTCCTCTTACCACACATTGTCCTTTGCATTTTCCATGTCTACAGATTCTGAATTTCTTGAAAGTGTCATCCTCCCTTCCATCGTTAAACCTTTGTGTATGCTGTACTGTCTCCCTGGAGTACTTGCCCCTACCCACGCCCCTTTCACTTACTTAAATCTTACATTTTACATGTCAGCATCAATATCACTGCCTTGTGAAAATGTTCTCCGTCAGTGGAAGTGATAGAGGAGGCTTGGGAGACATTTAACATGAAGAATTTCTTTGTATTTGGAGTAAACAGAAGATGGATCCCTCCTTGGTGAAGAGCCCCGGCACTTGGCCGTGTAACACTACTGAGCATCATCCAGCCAACTGTAGAGGAGGACATTGCTGTTTAATCATTTCCTAATTAATATCATGTGGTTACAAACACATCTTAAAAGTGCCAGCCAAATACTAGTTCTTATTCATATTTACATGATCGTGATTCTCATGTGGATAAATATGTTGTGAAAACTCTTAAACCAAGAGAGCTGGAATGGACAGTGAGTGGCCTGCTTTTCTTTCTGTTGCTTTTCATTTCCATCGGTCTGAGTTCTAATCAAACATAAATACTTCATATCAGTGTTCAGTGCCTTTACTGATGCCATTTTCTCTGCCTGGAATGCTCTCAATTCCAGCCCCCTTCCCTCCACACGCCCTCCCCAACTGTGCACATATCTCGGACCTTCAAATCCTATCGATCTTCACTTTTTCTATGAAAACCTTTCTCATTCCCTACCCCAGGATTCCTCCCATCCCAGTAATTCCTCTTCTCAGGACTCACATTCCTGTCCCCCTCTTACAGGATGTCCATAGTCTTCTTTGTATTTTATTCTGATGTGTGCATGTTTTATCTTTATGATATTGTGAAATCCTTGGAGGAGACATCCATGTTTGATTTGTTTTTTAATTCCTCACTGCACCTGGCATAGTGCCTTGATCAAAGAAGATGCTCAATAAATGTTTTGCTGGATAAATAACTCTTTTAAATTATTGTACTTTAAATGAATATTTACACAACAAACCAGCTTCTCATTAAACAATTAGTACACATTTTGTTTTGTGACATTGGTTGTCAACCTCACGAAACGTCAGCACTCTCCCCTTCTCAATCTTGGGTACCCTGTTGCTAGCTTTCCAGTCCCCTCCTGACTTTTGTCCTTGCCCATGGGCTGGTGTGCCCCTTTAGTCTTGTTTTGTTTTATGGGCTTGACTAATCACTGGCTGAAGGGTGAACCTCAGGAGTGAATTCATTACTGAGCTGGGTGCCACACTCTCAAGGTTTCTTCAGTCTCTGTCATGCCAGTAAGTCTGGTCTTTTTTGTGTGAGTTGTTAGAATTTTGTTCTATATTTTTCCCCAGCTCAGTCCGTGACCCTCTAGTGTTATCCCTGTCAGAGCAGGCAGTGGTGGTAGCTGGGCACTATTTCGTTGTGCTGGACTTAGTCTGGTGGAAGCTGTGGTAGTTGTGGTCCATTTAAATAACTAATTTTAGTGAACAAAAGTTCTTAGCGAGGAACTAAAGATCACGGATGAGCCAGAGTTTAAAAAAAAAAAAGTTAAGGGTTGAAAGCTAGATACAAAAAGCCAAGACAGAGATAGAGAAAGCCCTCTAGGAAAAGTAGACCTTGAGACCAAAACTCAACATGAGATGATTCAGTTAAAAAGGATGGGGTTATGTAATTTGAGGATTAGGGGGCCAGTTAGGTGACTCATGTGTTGAGTCATGAAGACTCTCCGCTTGAGAAAATGGTGCTGATCCACTGGGTTTATTAAGTTGTTTTTAATCATTTTTCTTTCCTGTCTAAAGTGAGAGGAGGAAAATGTTCTTTCTTTTGAGTGGGAAGACAACTGGGAAACATGAGGATAGGAGCCATTTCGGCAGTAAACCAATGTTGGGAAGTAGAATGGTAGACTTAAAAAAGGAAGGAAAGGTGGGCCTAGAACTTTGCCAGACTTCTTAAAGGTAAGTGGGAATGTAATCACCCACTCAGAAACTTTGAAGCCCCAAAGAAAGAGAAGGTACAGGATAGAAAAGATTCTGTGAACTAAATTCGACAGAGGCCTTGGGAGTCAGAAGGGGTTAAAAAAAAAAAAAGGAGGGGGGGTAGAAACAGCAAAGAATAAGACATAAAAGAAACTTTTTTGTGAAGATTTAGAATTTATATTTTTGGTGTAATGTAGTCAACACTTTCAGGTTGACTAAATTCAGTTTTCATCCTGATGTTCTGATATTATGTAGGCACAGCTAAAAAAAAAAAAACCACAGAAAACAATACCAACTATATCTTTAAAAAGCACTGACTTGATTCTTTTATGTGTTCCTTTGATTACAGTCATCACTTTGGACAAAAGGTATCAAAAGTTAGAAGATTTCGACTTCAGACAACTCTAACCACATCACTTAGTCTTGTGGTCCTTACACACAGAAAGTCAGGGGAGATAAAGATCTTCATTTGACATCAAGGCATGCCAATTTTCAATACCTCAGTTCACACTAAAACATTTTATGCATGAGCTCATCTCTTTTCTCATATTATACGCATTCCTTGGTGCTTGTAAAAGTTTTTCAACACAAGACCCATTGTATCGTACCACGCTTGCAGTCTAGAATGCCGCCACCCAGATAGTAATGATCTCATAGTCGATGAATCAAGTCTTAGATGTAGCATAAAAAGGACATAGTATTGCTAGGAGAATCGGGGAACATGCGATGCAATCGTATTTTTGAATAATATTGTATAATTAATGTATTACTGTACATGTACAGATATTAGATTGTACACACCCCAAAGAGAAGCTCAATTTTATGCAATAGCCATGATCATACATGAGCATGTCTTTCCTTTTCCTTGAAGGAAGCCTTACTGGCATGCATATTATATACTTAGCAAAGCAAAATTTATAACATTAAATATAAGCCAAAGAACTGCAGTGATCCTTAGAAAAAAGTATTTTAAATTGCGAAGTATTTTTCAGGAAACAAGAGAGCTTTGGTTACAACTTGGCATTCGGTCGACTTGGGTAGAATATTGTATGAATCTGTTAAATGTCAAAAGAGAATGAGACTAGCTCCAGCCAATACTTTCCTTTGTCTATAATGCACATATTGTTTTTATATTGTATTTAAAGTTTTCTTTTACCTTCCGATTGGCGTTAAGTTAATTCCAGCTCACAGAGACCCTATAAGACAGAGTAGAACTGACCCGTAGGGTTTCTAAGGCTGTAAATCCTTACAGAAGCAGACTGCCACATCTTTCTTCCTCGGAGCAGCTAGTGGGTTAGAACTGCCAACCTTTTGATTAGTAGCTGGGTGCTTAACCACTGTGCCACCAGGGCTCCTCTTCTGTTACCTACCCCAGAGAATTCTCATTTCCCTCAAATAATCCTAGGATATCTCCGTCTCTCTGTTTTTATAGGCAGAAGAGCTGAAACGGAAAGATTAGCTTGTAGTGTCAACACAAATAAATAACATCCAACATTATCTGAGACTTCGTGGAGAAATAATTCCAAGGATATCTATTACATTTAGTCAAAATAAGAGTCCCCTGCCATCAGTGGAACTTCACTGTTATGATATAATGACAAATGTTTTCCGATGGGGTGCAAAGATCAGGTGAGGTATTAGTATTGAATAATTATTCTTACGAAATATTTGTGGAAGAATTGAAAGCACACGAGTTGCGCATTGATCAGGGCTGAATACTCTCTAAAATGACGCTTGGTGTTTTATGAGTGTTTTTTATATAATACTAGGACCAAGCTTTTTTGGTTTTAATGTTTTCCAAAAGTGTACGTGTACATAATTCAAGAATCAAAGAATTGTACAAAGTTTGTTTCCACCATGAGCGTGTCACCTCTTTTTCTTTCCTGCTCTCCAGAGGCAGCCACTCCCACCTCCTTTCCCTGACTGCCTAGGTGATCACCTCTGTGTATCTAAACAATATGCTTTCCATTCCATTCTTACTCCTTGATTTTTCAGTTTTAGGCATTACCTATTGTATTTCCATTATGTATGACAAGGATTGTGGGCCCTGGTGGCACAGTGCTTAAGAGCTCGGCTGCTAACCGAAAGGTCAGCAATTCAAATCCACCAGCCGCTCCTTGGAAGCCAAATGGGGCTGTTCTACTCTGTCCTACAAGGTCGCTATGAGTCAGAATTGGCTCGATGGAGGTGGGTTTGGTGGTTTGGTTTTCTGACAAGGATTGAGCTCTTTTTTCTTGCCAAGTCCTTACTATTCAGTATCCTTTTCCCACACCCCTCTAGTTTCCCCAAGTATTGTAATTTTGCTCAGATAAATATTCAACATTTATATTATTGTGGAAATTCCTGGTGCTGCACATGGTTAATACCCATGGCTGCTAACCAAAAGGTTGGAGGTTTGAGACCACCGAGAGGTGCCTTGGAAGAAAGGCATGGCAATCTACTTCTGAAATATCAGCCATTGAAAACCTATGGAGCACAGTTCTACCCTGACACACATGGGGTCGCCATGAGCTAGAGTTGACATGACAGCAACTTTTTTTTTAAATATGTATGTTCATGACTACATAATGTAGTTCACAGCTAGCAATGTAGTAAACTAGTTTTTTTCCTTTTCTATACAGCTTTTTATTTTCTTTAGAGTTAATTATCTTTCAGCTTCTTCTGCTTAGCTTTTCATGTTCTTATCACTAATTCAACCTCAAACTTTTCTCCAATTGTGTAAATCAGGCGATGGTGATTTTTTTTCCTATAAAGAGCTATAAATCTTTTAGGCTTTTAATTATTCTGTTGTGTGCTATTGAGTTGATTTCAACTCCTAGTGACCCTATGTGACAGATTAGAATGGTCTCATAGGGTTTCCCAGTCTGTAATCTTTACGGGAACAGATCACCAGGTCTTTTCTCCCACGGAGCTGCTGGTGGGTTTCAACAGCTGACCTTTCTTTCGGTTTGCAGCCCAATGCTTAACCAGGGCTCCTTTTTAATCCTTTAGATCCTTTAGACCACGTAATCTCTGTCACAATGGCTTAACTCTGCCCTTGTAGACTTGGCCCACAGGCTGTAGTTTTTCGACCCCTGGTCTAAATCATCTCTCAAGATGTTTAGCTGCCTCTGATGGTCCATCAATTTATTTTCTCCAAAGAAGTTACTTGTTGAGACTCCAGGTTACTCTCTACCCTGTGTCACAGCTGCCATCCTGGTGGCTCTTTCAGCACAATTCAGTGGGTTTCCTTTTTTGCTTTTCCCTTGTTGGGTTTTGGTGGATAAGCTTTTCTAGAAGCTTTTTTTTTTTTTGTGCTCTAAGTGAAAGTTTACAAATCAGGTCAGTCTCTCATACAAAAATTTACATATACCTTGCTATACACTCCTAATTGTTCTCCGCCTAATGAGATAGCATAGTCCTTTCCTGTACTCTCTCTCCTCGTGTCCATTTGGCCAGCTTCTGGCCCCCTCTGCCTCTCATCTCCCCTCCAGACAGGAGATGCCAACATAGTCTCAAATGTCCACTTGATCCAAGATGCTCGTTCATCACCAGTATGATTTTCCATCCCATATTCTAGTCCAATCCCTGTCTGAAGAGTTGGCTTTGGGAATGGTTCCTGTCTTGGGCTAACAGAAAGTCTGGGAACCATGGCTTCTAGGGTTCTTCTAGTCCCAGTCAGACCATTAAGTCTGGTCTTTTATGAGAATTTGGGATCTGCATCCCACTGCTTTCCTGTTGCCTCAGGGGTTCTCTGTTGTGTTCCCTGTCAGGGCAGTCATCATTTGTGGCCAGATACCATCTAGTTCTTCTGGTCTCAGGCTGAGGTAGTCTTTGGTTTATGTGGTCCTTTCTGTCTCTTAGGCTCATAATTACCTTGTGTCTTTGATATTCCTCATTCTTTCTTACTCCAGGTGGATTGAGGCCAATTGATGCATTTTAGATGGCTGCTTGCTAGCATTTAAGACCTCAGACGCCACTACCCAAAGTGGGATGCAGAATGTTTTCTTAATGGGTTTTATTATGCCAATTGACTTAGATGTCCCCTGAAACCATGGTCCCCAAAACCCTCCCCTGCTACACTGGCCTTCAAAGCATTCAGTTTATTCAGGAAACTTCTTTGCTGTTGGTTTACTCCAGTTGTGTTAACCTGTCCTGTATTGTGTGTTTAGAAGTTCTTTGAGAAAGGAGCGTAAGAGATAATGCAAATGTTTTCTTAACACACCATTTTCCAAGAATCACTATAATGTGAGATGTTTTTGTTTGCTTGCTTCTTTTTTTTTTTTTTTTTTTTTACCACATTTCCCATTGGACTCATTGGAATTTGACCAAGAAAAGGTAATTAAAAAGCTACATGAATTTTATGTAAAACATTTTATTTTATTTTCCTTATTTTTAAATTTGATTTAGAAAGAAAAAGGGTCAAACAAATGTCTGGTACTTGTAACTACCACACTCGACAGACTCATTATAGATTTCTTCTTTAAGGAAAACCACCTAAGAGGCTAAGGAAACCTGATGGCAGGAATGTGGGAATGGCAATGTATAAAAATTGGGATGTCATCAGATTACCAGGAATTTGTTCTTCCTTTAACACTTGGATAGCTCTAGAGCTACCTTCACCGTGATTTCTATTACAATGCTGAACTAAATAGTTTGTACTATAATTGCACTAGGAAACCCTGGTGGCTCAGTGGTTAAGAGCTATGGCTGCTATCCAAAAGCTCAACAGTTCGAATCCACCAGCTGCTCCTTGGAAACCTATGGGGCAGTTCTGTTCTGCCCTGTAGGGTCGCCATGAGTCGGAATTGACTCAACGGCAATGGAAATTAATATTGATGCCTCAAACCAGTGTTTCCCCTGAGTATTTGGGATCGGCTGTGCATTTTTGGATCTTAAGAAAGAAGTCACTTAATTAAATTGAAAATTTTCACAGCATCTAGGTAATTGTAGGTTGCATTGTTTTTACTGAATATATATTTTAAGCATTTGGTGCTTAAGATATTTTAAACTAAAACAAATTAAAAACAATGTTGTGGCAATTAAATTGGAAAATCCTCAGGGGAAGGTATGGTATTCTTGATACCAATGAAGCCTAGTTAGTAATGTGTCTTTAAATTAAGGAAGAGAGCACTCATGTTCCCAGGAGATCTGTTCAGACATGTTCCCAGCATGGATGTATTAGACAGGAAATAGACGTATTCTTGAGCACCTCTATTCTTTACCGGCACACTGGCGGGTTATTTAAATACAGAACCAATTAGAAGCCTGGAGCTTCTGAAGCAGACAGATGGCTTCACCTTTGACCTTTGTGGCCTTGGTAGGTTTCTTTTTCCTTAAAGTTATTTTTATATCCTTTAATTTTAGGTTCCACATGAGTCTGGATGTACCATGTAATTATGGCTGTGCTATGGTAATTGCTCAGCATAATAGTAATTTCCAAACCAAACCAAACCAAATCAAACGACAGTACCACCAAAAAAATCCCGCAAAGCAGTCGTGCATGTAAGCTAGACCTCCATCTTTTGTTAGGGCTTTTGTCTGATCTATTTTTAATTTATGTGTTTCTTTATGGTCTGAAGCCAGGCTTAACAGCCGTCTCCCTAGTCTGTCCTCTTTGTGGTGAAGAATGAAGCTTCTGAAAACCCCATTGTTCCAAAAATGCCTTGCTACTTTTCGATTACATTTTTGAAAATCATCTCTGGAAAGGCTGTTTTTAACCCCAGTCTTTCCTTTAGATGTAGGTAATGTAATTCCTGGGCAATGACCCTATTTAGAATATTACTGAAAACAGCACACTCAGTAAGCTAGGGTTTTTTTTTTTTTTTTTTTAAATAATGGTTTTAATTACTTTTTGGGTGAAAAAATCCCTCTCAAATTTGACAAATCGTGGATAAAACTGGACCATGTTTCTCAATCAAAAACCAGTTCTTGCCAAGTTGACTCCGACTTACGACGGTGCTACGCGTGTCACAGCAGAACTGTGCTCCTTCGGGTTTTCAACGGCTGATTTCCGAAAGCAGGCCTTTCTTCTGAAGCACCTCTGGGTGGACTCAAACCCCTAACCTCTTGTTTAGCAGCCGAGCACCGCATTAATCCCTTGCACCACCCAGGGTCTTCCTTTCTTTTGTGTTGTTGTTAAGAGCGGTCAATTTGGTTCCGATTCCCAGCGACCCTGTGCACCACAGAACGAAACGCTGCCCGGTCCTGTGCCGTGCTCACAACCGTTGTTATGCTTGAGCCCATTGTCGCAGCCACTGTGTCAGTCCCTCTCGCTGAGGGCCTTCCTCTCTTTCACTGACCCACTACTTTACCAATTATGATGTCCTTCTCCAGGGACTGACCCTTCCCGACAACATGTCCAAAGTATGTGAGACACAGTCTCGCCATCCTTCTTAGAAAGGTAAAATTGACCAATAGTATTTAAGAGTCCAAAGAGTCTGTAAAGATGTACTGATAGAAAAGAATGACAAATTTTAAGAACATGGCTTGGAAAAATGTAATCCACTCCCCCAAAATTGGAAATATCTGTTGCCATATGAAAAATTTCAAGTAATTCACAATAGCTAACTTAATATGCAGGGCGATTTTCCAGTCATCATGTTGCTCTAGGTATTTTCACTCTTCTTGTGACATGGCTGACTTGCACCCTTGTTCTAGTTGAGGATTCTACCTCAAGTAGTTAAAAAAAAAAAAAAAAAAAAGTAGTTATAGAGTGAAAATTAAGTTTTGGCTCAGTAATATCATGAATTAGTAAAATGGTTTTATTGCAAAAAAAAACTTATCCTTGCTCCAGAAAATGAATAAAGATGATACCATGAAACCCTCATCTGTCTCGAAGTTTGCAAATACAAAGTACTTTGAATTTCTTAAAAGGAAACTTCCATTTTATTGAATAGACCAAACAAAGACCATTCCTTAATTCCTTTTATCATTTTTCATTGGCTCAGTGTTACCAAAGCACTTTTTTTTTCTTTTTTTGCGAACTAGAAATAAATTTCCTCTGCAATATAAAAATGTCCCCAAACGACACTCTTGTCACTGGATCCGAAAATCTGTTGTGTTAGAAATGGGTTAACTGAAAAAAAGAAAAGAAAACAAAAATCACGTGTGCGAGCCCCGTACACTAATCGTAGTTCACTTTCCTGAAATAGTACTCTTCTGGCACGGCAGGTAACAGTAATTAATACGTGATAAACAAAACAATAAAATGCCAGTCTGTAACTAACCTTGCCCGAGACTCCTGCTGTCGTTCTAACCCCTACTAATCAGTCAGGCTAATTAGGAGATCAGACGGTTAATGTCTTCACGCCTGAGAGGAGAGTAGCACGTTCTGATTAGCACAGAGTTAAGGGGCTGTGATGAGATGTGATCATCTAAGGGAAGAAACCAACAGTGAAGGAGAAAACCCTTCTCCAGTGGTTTCTTCACGGCCTGCTCCTTGCACCTGTTTCAAACAATGTGCTTTTCAGATTTTATCGTTAGCGGCTCAAGCAAAGTGTATAAATATGACAATTACTCAGTTGTGTGTTTTGAACTGGAATGAATATGCTAAATGTTTTATCTCTTCCTGCTTTCATGAATATTCCTCTAGATGGCTTATAACTGTAAGCAGTAACAGCCTCCTATCTACCTCGATAGCCCTCATTCTAACAGCGAAGAGTGCTATTGGGTTCCTTGCCTTTCTGCTTGTGTAAATTACCAGCAATGAGAAATGATGGACTTATTCTGTCCAGTAGACTGTGAGTGATCAACAACGAATGATTAGAAAGTAGAGTTTCCCAGTGCCTTCCTGAGACATTTTTGGGCTGATGTCTTAGACAAAATCGTTTCCATCTTGAATGTGGTGGACACACTGGGGACCTGACGTGTTCTCAGCATCAGCTCCCAGCTCTGAACTTCTGCACCAAATACGGACAAGGTGTTAATGAAGAGAACCGCCAATCCCAATGAATAATGGAGTGCTGGAAACAACGCAGCAAGGGCTTGACCTTGTGCCTGGAAGAGGTGCTCCAGTGCTGCAGTCTCAATTCGGGAACTATGACTACAGAATCATGGGGACACGGGAGGGGAGAAAAGAATAGTGGCATTTCCGTGAACTCTTTCAGCTACTCCCTAATTAGTTTTTAAAGACTGTCAGGCAAAGTTCAGTGAAAGGCTTTTCAGGAATAAAAAATGAATAAAGGTCACAGCACATGCTATTTCTTCAACCCAAAAGGATACCAACTAAATACTAAGCGAGACTGGATACTTTGTGAGGGCTCCTCCTGAATGGTCTGCATTAGAGCAACATCATCAACCCCCCTCTTCCTGACACCCTCTCGGACCAAGTCAACCCAGCCACCTCTGCCCAAGTGTGTGGGATCGGGTGGAGAACAGGGAGGTCTGTGGGAAGGTGGTATCCGGGGTCAATCTAAGCACGGCCCCTTTTGCTAGAATAGCCACATGACCCATACGTCTCTGGCAGAGAGGCCTGTGTGTCTGTTACTTAATTCAGACCAGTCCGAATCAGAAACCATTAGTCAGGTACCTCCTCCTGATTCTACTTGAAAATTAAGTTGGAAAGTCTTCTGGGCTATGGGGTTGTTCCTGCTTAATGGGGTGACCTAGTTACCGTTTAGTCAGGCAGTGCATTATAAATCCCTGGGGTATTTAAAATATTCAAAAACCTAAATCAGTACCTGTGAAGATTCTTCTGAAGTTGCTAAGCACCTTCAGGCTGTGAGACTAAGAAACACTTTAGTGAGCACATGAATTGCTTTCAGGAGTAGCCTTGACTTTGGAAAATCTTTTTCCTCATCTGGGAAGGCTCCAGGTCAAACAGAGAATGAGATAGAGGGGCATCTTATTATGAAAGTGAACAGCATTTGTTGAAGGCGTACTATGTGACAGGCACTATCTTTTTTTTTTTTTTTTTAAATAATTTTTATTGTGCTTTAAGTGAAAGTTTACAAATCAAGTCAGTCTCTCACATATAAACTTATATACACCTTACTACATACTACCATTTACTCACCCCCTAATGAGTCAGCCTGCTCCCTCCTTCCAGTCTCTCCTTTGGTGACTGTTTTGCCAGTTTCTAACCTTCTCTACCCTCCCATCTCCCCTGTAGACAGGAGATGCCAACGCAGTCTCAAGTGTCCACCTGATACAAGTAGCTCACTCCTCATCAGCATCTCTCTCCAACCCGTTGTCCAGTCCAATCCATGTCTGATGAGTTGTCTTTGGGAATGGTTCAGGGACCATGACCACCGGGATTCTTCTAGCCTCAGTCAGACCATTAAGCCTCGTCTTACGGGAATTTGGGCTCTACATCCAACTGTTCTCCTGCTCCCTCAGGGGTTCTCTGTTGTGTTCCCTGTCAGGGCAGCCATCGGTTGTGGCTGGGCACCATCTAGTTTTTCTGGTCTCAGGAGGATGTAAGTCTCTAGTTCATGTGACCCTTTCTGTTTCTTGGGCTCATAATTGTCTTGTGACCTTGGTATTCTTCATTCTCCTTTGCTCCAGGTGGGTTGAGACCAATTGATGCATCTTAGATGGCTGTTTGTTAGCATTTAAGACCCCAGACGCCACTATCCAAAGTGGGATGCAGGATGTTTTCTTAATAGAATTTATTTTGCCAATCGACTTAGATGTCCCCTGAAGCCATAGTCCCCAAACCCCCGCCCTTGCTCCGCTGACCTTTGAAGCATTCAGTTTATTCAGGAAACTTCTTTGCTTTTGGTCCAGTCCAGTTGAGCTGACCTTCCCTGTATTGAGTGTTGTCCTTCCCTTCACCTAAAGTAGTTCTTATCTACTATCTAATCAGTAAATAACCCTCTCCCACCCTCCCTCCCTCCTGCCTCTCGTAACCACAAAAGAATGTGTTCTCCTCAGTTTGAACTATTTCTCAAGATCTTATAATAGTGGTCTTATACAATATTTGTCCTTTTGCATCTGACGAATTTCACTCAGCATAATGCCTTCCAGGTTCCTCCATGTTATGAAATGTTTCACAGATTCATTACTGTTCTTTATCGAGGCGTAGTATTCCATTGTATGAATATACCTTAATTTATTTATCCATTCATCCGTTGATGGACACCTTGGTTGCTTCCAGCTTTTTGCTATTGTAAACAGAGCTGCAATAAACATGGGTGTGCATATATCTGTTTGTGTGAAGGCTCTTGTATCTCTAGGGTATATTCCGAGGAGTGGGATTTCTGGGTTGTATGGTAGTTCTATTTCTAACTTTTTAGGAAAACGCCAGATAGATTTCCAAAGTGGTTGTACCATTTTACATTCCCACCAGCAGTGTATAAGAGTTCCAGTCTCCCCGCAGCCTCTCCAACATTTATTATTTTGTGTTTTTTGGATTAATGCCAGCCTTGTTGGAGTGAGATGGAATCTCGTCGTAGTTTTAATTTGCATTTCTCTAATGGGTAGTGATTGAGAGCATTTTCTCATGTATCTGTTAGCCACCTGAGTGTCTTCTTTAGTGAAGTGTGTGTTCATGTCCTTTGCCCACTTCTTCATTGGGTTGTTTGTCTTTTTGTGGTTGAGTTTTAACAGAATCATATAGATTTTAGAGATCAGGCGCTGGTCGGAGATGTCATAGCTGAAAATTCTTTCCCAGTCTGTAGGTGGTCTTTTTACTCTTTTGGTGAAGTCTTTAGATGAGCATAGGTGTTTGATTTTTAGGAGCTCCCAGTTATCGGGTTTCCCTTCGTCATTTTTGGTAATGTTTCGTATTGTGTTTATGCCTTGTATTAGGGCTCCTAACGTTGTCCCTATTTTTTCTTCCATGATCTTTATCATTTTAGTCTTTATGTTTAGGTCTTTGATCCACTTGGTGTTAGTTTTTGTGCACGGTGTGAGGTATGGGTCCTGTTTCGTTTTTTTTGCAAATGAATATCCAGTTATGCCTGCTCCATTTGTTACAAAGACTATCTTTTCCCCAATTAACTGACACTGGGCCTTTGTCAAATATCAGCTGCTCATATGTGGATGGATTTATATCTGGGTTCTCAATTCTGTTCCATTGGTCTATGTGCCTGTTGTTGTACCAATACCAGGCTGTTTTGACTACTGTGGCTGTATAATAGGTTCTGAAATCAGGTAGAGTGAGGCCTCCCACTTTCTTCTTCTTTTTCAGTAATGCTTTACTTATCCGGAGCTGCTTTCCCTTCCATATGAAGTTGGTGATTTGTTTCTCCATCTCATTAAAAAAAGTCATTGGAATTTGGATCAGAAGTGCATTGTATATATATAGATGGCTTTTGGTAGAATAGACATTTTTACTATGTTAAGTCTTCCTATCCATGAGCAAGGTATGTTTTTCCACTTATGTACGTCCCTTTTAGTTTCTTGCAGTAGTACTTCGTAGTTTTCTTTGTATAGGTCTTTTACGTCTTTGGTAAGATTTATTCCTAAGTATTTTATCTTCTTGGGGGCTACTGTGAATGGTATTGATTTGATGATTTCCTCTTCAATGTTCTTTTTGTTGATGTAGAAGAATCCAAGTGATTTTTGTATGTTTATCTTGTAACCTGAAACTCTGCCGAACTCTTCTATTAGTTTCAGTAGTTTTCTGGAGGATTCATTAGGGTTTTCTGTATAAAAGATCATGTCATCTACAAATAGAGATAATTTTACTTCTTCCTTGGACAGGTACTGTGTTAAGCCCATATTCAATCATCTATGACAACCTAATAAGCAAAGTGCCCTTATTATCTTCATTGTACAGATGAGAAAACTGAAGCATAGAACACTATCTCATTCAAATGTCTGGTCTTAGGCATTGATCTTGGTGTCCAGGGTGCCACGGGTACATTGTGGTCACTTGTTTTCACCCAGGCTCAAGATACTGGTTTTGGAGTCTTCAGGGTGTTTTACTTGGTTTAAATCCTGGCCTGTATCCAGACTCATAGGAAGACCTAGCTGTTCCTGCTCTACTCCAACATACCTTTGTGGACAAACTCAGCAGTCACACACACCTCAGCTCTCAAAGCAGAACCATATTTATTAGAATGAGGAAGAAAGCAGCACCTCTTCCTCACCCTTGGTCCCAGTCTATCCTAACTTTCATAACTAAATAACCAGTTGTCAGTGGAGACTGAAGCAGTGGTAGTAATTTTTCTCCACTACCCGTCTGTCAGTTTGTTGTGCTGTGGTGGCTTGCATGTTGCTATGATGCTGGAAGCTATACCATCAGTATTATGAACACGAGCAGGGTGACCCCTGGTGATCAGGTTTCAGTGAAGTTTCAAAACTAAGACTATGAAGAAAGACCTGGCGATCTGCTTCTGAAAACCTGATGAATTACAACAAGTATTGTCAATTATAGTGCTGGTGGATCAGCCCTTTATGTTGGAATCAAAAAAAAAAAACCAAACCCATTGCCATTGAGTTGATTCCAACTCATAGCAACCCTAAAGTACAGAGTAGAACTGCCCTTTTCCGAGGAATGCCTGGTGGATTCGAATTGCCAGCTTTTGGTGAGCAGCTGTAGCTCTTAACCACTACACCACTAGGGTTTCACTCAAAACACACAGTGGCCGCACCAATAGACTCCAGCACGTGGATGATAGTGAAGAGGGTTCAGGATCCGCAGTGTTTCGTTCTGTCGTGCATGGAGTTGCCGTGAGTCGGAGTCAGCTCAGTGACAGCTGACAACAACAACAGTAGTTTCTGTAGGATCACAGCTTAGCCATTGTTGAGTCCCTGGAAAAGATTCCTGTCTTGTGGACAAAACAAAGTGAAGTTTGGTTTTAGGGTGTTATCTAACCCTCTGGTGATGTAATTATTTTCTCCTTTGAATTTTTTATTGATACCGTGTGTTTTCATTAATGGGAGGCATGCTGATTAAAGGACAAATTCAGAACTTTTGTTATGAGTTATGGATTTTGATGCTGTTATCTGGGATCCCAGATGTCCCAGCAGACCCTGGACGTAGTAAATCCTACCAATGTGAGCCAATGATAAAATCATTAAAAAAAGTTTTTTTTAATTTAATTTCTTGAAAATTTTCAAACCATGAAGGCACCTGGCAATGACAATGCATGCATTTCGTTCTGGTCTCCTTCTTCTTAGCTTTTTTATTATTTTTCACCAAATTTTTCAAAACATGCTACAATGCATTCTTCCTTATTGCAAAAATAGTACTTACAGCCCAAATAAATAAAGCCAAGGGATTTTTTTATCTCAGGAAAATTACCACTACTAAGTATTCTTCATTATAACAAGAGCAGTACTAACAGCTAAGAAGCAGAAACAGCTGCCTGGAAAGCTGCCCAGCTGCTCACAGGGGTGCATTCCACCTGCTACACATGGAAGCAGCGATTGGGCCTTAATATTGAATGCAGAGTTAGGATAACTTATAGGAGTTCAAGGCTCTTGAAAAGTACCACTGCAGTGCATTATTCCTTATTTCAAAGGCATCATTTACTGTTCAGAAGCTAGAAAAGCAGGGAGCCAGTAGCACCTGGAGACAATGAACGGTGTTAGGGAGAAAATGGCCACTAGGACTGAATGAAGCCTGGGGATAGCTTCCTCTCACAATAAGTACGTTCTCACAAGAACACAGTAACTGGGAAACATAGTGAGGAGGCTTATCTCACAGAAATAAAGGCAAACTTGTCACAAGTTTAGAAAATTCACACATCCGGGGGCATTACCTAAGACAATGCTCAACCTACACAAACATGAGGCTCCAATTCAGGATTCTTGAGTTTCATACATTTCAAAAGGCTTCCATCTTGAGGCCGAATGCGTTAAAATTGGGCTACCTCCTTCCCAAAGAACTCCAGAGGCGTAAAAAGTGGCTGGGATACGTATGTCCCACAGATCACCAAAGGGCTAAATAAACAATAGTTTTCTAGGCCTTAGTCAATGACTAGAGCTTAGTAAATGTAGACTCCATTTTCCCTGTTTCTGTATTAGAACTCCAACTGCTTAATTTTCCATCTTGTTCAAGGGTCCTCTATCAACTTAGAGTCTCCACAGTTTCTTTATACCCACAGTATACTTTATATCTACAATAGAGTTGTCAGATTAAAAACACATGACACCCAATTAAGTTTAAATTTCAGAGAAATTCAAATATCACAGGGCATCTTGTACTTTTATTTGCTAAATCTGGCAACCCTCTTCTGTAGCTAACTTATTAGGAATGAGAGGACTATGGATAAACCATATTGTTTTGTGTAGCTTAGTTTAATAACACTGGAAGCTAAAACATTCTTGTGGTTAGTATCCATGGATGGCTGCAGTTTCCCCTCAGCCATTTATTTAAAACTATACATTCTCAACCAATTACATTCAGAATCTAAATCTAAACATATTTAGTATAATTATAATGGTTGCATTTCCCAGAGTAACGTAATCACTATAATCTCTTTCAAGAATTTCCTCCAATAATGTAGAATTAAGTGGCCCCATAAAGATGAATTTTCTTGAACATTAATGATTACACCCTTTCAGCACCAAAACTTTAAAATTCCTTAAAGATGACAGTCTTGGAAACCCAGCAGGGCAGTTCTACTCTGTCCTATAGGGTCGCTATGAGTCAGAATCGACTTGACGGCAGTGGGCTTTATGTACTTGAGGGTGACAGGTATGCTGAACCTGACTTCCTCTGGAAAATTCAGTTGTCATTATTAACGTCAGTTCCCTTGACCCTGAATACAGTAATAGACCCCAGCAGCTACTGCGGCTTATAGAACTATATTCCCTATCTGCAGACGGCCTCACTGCTGTGCTCTTGTCTGCATGCTGCTGTTCCCCGTCCTCTCCATACACCCTGGAAGACATACCTCGTCACTGCCAGTGGGTTTCCACTTCTGACTTGTAGCCTTAATTTAAAAACATTAATGAAGAGTTTTAGTGTTACCGACTTTGCAGTCAGCCTAAACTTGATTAGAATCCTGACTCTGATAATTATGTATGCCTCAGTTTCCTTATCTGCACAATGGGGCTGGTAATCAAATGACCTTGCAGAGAGGTGAGCATTAAATGAGATAATGTGTGAAAAGTGTTTAGCATGGCACCAGCTTGTACTAAGCGTAAGTGTTAATTATTGATTGATATGGAGAGTAGATCCTGTTATTCAGGTGTCTCAAGTGGCAAGTGTCGTGTGGGCCCAGAAGGAACATGGAAATATCCATAGTATAAGAGGCAAAACATAACTGCTGAACAGACGAATCCATAGGAGCTTTGCCAGTGTGTGAGTAAATGGCAGTGGCACCAGTGAGCCCACGCAAGGTGACATCTCTCTCTCTCACACACACACATGATAGAAGCAGAATTTCTATTTAGACAACAAAAAATGTAACAACAACAACAGAAGAAAAACCATACAACAACTGCACCATATTACATTTTGTGAACTAGTGTCTTCATCATCACATGTCCTTAGGTGCGATATCTGCCCTTAATTCCACTTGCCATGCTAAATAGCTGCCCTTTTAATGCTCTACCTGTTGTTGTCGAGTCGATCCTGACTGATAATCACCCTATAGGACAGAGTAGAACTGCTGCATAGAGTTTCCAAAGAGTGGCTGGTGGATTCAAACTGCTGACCTTTGGGTTAGCAGCTGACCTCTCAACCACTGTGTCACCAGGGCTCCTATGATGATGTAGGTTAACACAAGTATCAAATTCTTTGTGCCTGAAATCGTAATTCATTTATGCATGCCTCAGCCTCCAATTAAACCATGAGGTTAAGAAATGCTTTTTATTTAAGTCAGAAAAATGGCTCCTGAGGGGCACATACAGCCCCTTTAGTTAAAAAAGAAAGAAAACCAGTTGCTGTCGAGTCGATTCTGACTCATAGTGACCCTATAGGACAGAGTAGAACTGCCCCCATAAGGTTTCCAAGAGTGGTTGGTGGATTCCAACTGTCGGCCTTTCTGGTTAGCAGCCCAACTCTTAACCACTGTGTCACCAGGGCCCCTTCTTCTAGTTAGGGTGATCATATTTTCCAAACCCAAATCAGTAAGTATGACTGGATAAAGGTTTACAGTGTCACCCGGGCCCCTTCTTCTAGTCAGGATGATCATATTTTCCAAACCCAAATCAGTAACTATGACTGGATAAAAGTTTACAGGAGGGGTTTCCAAATTCATTTTGGGAAGTTCTAGGGAAAAGATTGACGCTGTCAAGGATTTCGTTTTACTTGGACGCACAATCAACAGCCATGGAAACAGCAGTCAAGAAATGAAAAGACGCATTGCAATAGGCAAATCTGCTGCAAAAAACTTCTTTAAAGTGTGGAAGAGCAAAGATGTCACCTTGAGGATTAAGGTGACCAAGACTCAAGCCACCGTGCTTGGCAAAGTACAGGGTCGGTGAAAAAGAGGAAGACCCTCAAGAAGATGGATTGGCACAGTGGCTGCAACAGTGGGCTCAAACATAACAACGATTGTGAGGATGGTGCAGGACCAGGCGGTGTTTTGTTCTTTTGCGCATAGGGTCGCTGAGTTGGAACCGACTTGACCACACCTGACAACAACAGGGTTTCAAGGCAGGACTGCTGATGGCATTACACGGAGACAGGGGTTGAATTGCCAAGTGGCCAGGGGCTTTAGACCTCCCTGTTCATCTGAATGAGAATAAATGGGCTTTTATTTGCTGTACATATTGGAATTTTTTTTAATCGAGATAGAGTTCATGTAACGTAAAATTCAACATTCAGTGTTTTTTAGTATATTCATAAGGTTGTGCGTCCTTCACCATTATCTAATTTTAAAACGTTTTCATCCACCCAAAAATAAATTCCGTGCCACTAGCAATCACTTCCATTTCCACTCCCTCCCCACCTCCTAGCCCTTGGCAATCACTAATCTACTTTCTGTTTCTATGAGATTTGCCTGTTCTGAACATTTCATATAAATAGATTCATGCAATATGTGGCCTTTTGTGTCTGGCTTCTTTCTCTTAGCATATTTTTAAGATTTATCCATGTTTTTGCATGTATCAGTACTTTTTTCCTTTTTATGGCTGAATAATTTTCAACTGTGTGGATATGCTACATTTTGTTTATCTGTTCTTCAGTTGATGGACATTGGCTTGTTGGCTTCTTGGCTGTTGTGACTGATGCCGTTATGAACATTCAAGTACAAGTTTTCTTGTGAATATATGTGTTCAGTTCTCTCAGAAACATACACGGGATTGGAATTGCTGAGTCATAAAACGCTGGTGGCATAGTGGTTAAGAGCTATGGCTGCTAACCAAAAGGTAGACAGTTTGAATCCAGCAGGAGCTTCTTAGAAACCCTATGGAACAGTTCTACTCTGGCCTATAGGGTTGCTATGAGTCAGAATCAACTTGTCAGCAATAGGTTGGGTTTTTTAATTGTAACTGTTTAACCTTCAGAGAAATTGTCAAACTGTTTGACACAGATATTGTACCATTTTATATTCACACCAACTGTATGGAGGTATATATTGAAATTCTAATTTATGGGTAAAAATAGAAAAGTATTTGAAATCAGGATGATCTAGTAATATCCCGACATGTTTATCAACTGCCTGGACTCATAGTTAGTACTTTTTACCGTGCTGATATCTGACTTCTTCATGAACATTCTATTTTCTCTAGTCAGACTGAAAATAGCACACAGTTCAAATTTCTTGGTTTAGCTAACACAGCCTACACTTTCTCCCTGCCCCAGCCCAGTCCTCTTCTTTCTACTTCTGTGAATGTTATTTGATTTTACTCATTCATCAAGGTTCAACTTAAACCTCCACTAGGGCTTTCTAACTAATCCAACTCCTGGTTAGGTATAGATATTCTTCTCTACTTAGTACCTAATATTGTTTTATGAGCATGGAAACGCTGTCTTCCTAATGCTGAGGATAACACCGTATGTAATACATTTATACATGTTGTTGTTGTTGTTAGATGCCATCAAGTCAGTTCCGACTCATAGTGACCCTGTGTACAACTGAACAAAACACTGGCTGGTCCTGCGCCATCCTCACAATGGTTGTTATGCTTGAGCCCATTGTTGCAGCCACTGTGTCAATCCATCTCATTGAGGGTCTTCGTCTTTCTCACTGACCCTCTCCTTTACCAAGCATGGTGTCCTTCTCCAGGGACTGATCCCTTCTGACGACATGTCCAAAGTATGTGAGACGTAGTCTCGCCATCCTTGTTTCTAAGGAGCATTCTCACTGTACTTCTTCTAAGATAGATTTATTCATTCTTTTGGCAGTCTATGATATATCCGATATTTTTCACCAACACCATAACATATAGATCATATATATATGTAGTTTTCCCAAGGTGTATATTCTAATATTTTGATCTTTGTATGCTCACATGCTTTGTATCATAATCAGATGATTGGTTAAAAAATGATTCTTGAGCAGTGAATGGGCATTAACATTTCTGGAGGGACTTTTAAGTGTTAGGTCCTAAACTAGGGCTTTTTCAGTTAATTCTTGTCATAATACAACAAACTGGCCATCGATGGTTTCTTATTCATCTGGGGAAATTGAGGCCTAGAGAGTTTTTTTCCCCTAAATTACAGAGGTGGTAGATGACAGCAGTAAGGCTTGAATTCAGATCTGACTGCACCATGCTGAAAATATTCACATTTTAAAGATTCCAGAAAACTATTTAGAAAAGCTCGTTAAGAGCGCCATGGACTCCTACTCATCTGGAGTAGTTTAAATGTGGGAGTTTCTGGAAGCAAGGGAAGGAACTACACAAGTCTTTAAGGCTGTCTGTAATTTTCAGAATCTGGTTTTAAAAGATAATGTTAAAACTCTTTTTCCTAAGCAGAAGCTAATTTTGAAAAAAGATCTAATGGATTTGGAATATTGACACAATTAAAACTATTCAAAAATTTATTTCCTTTACAAAATTTTTTTTAAAAATTAGATTAGTGTTTACAAAGATACAGCTAATACATGTATTATAAAATCTATGCACCAGCAGTTTTCAGTGACCAAAGATAGTTTTCCTATGTTGTTAAAAGTTATTTACACTGCTTTGCACATCACCTTTGGTTGATAATCATGACTCAAGAACATCTTGACATGTGAATACAACATATCAACATAATTTATATATTTACAATTTTGAAAGACCAAGGAAAGCACCCTGATACAGTAGAAACAGAACTGGGTTTGGAGAAGGGAGACTTGGGGTTTGTCTTCATACTGCTACAAACGTGTAGATTTAGGTAATTTCTTTCATCTCTCTGGAGCTCAATATCTTCAATTATAAAATTAGAGGGTTAGACCTGATTATCTGCAGAATCCTTCCAGTTTTAAAGTTAATGATCATCTCAGTGATGGAACCCCAAAGAACAAATACTATACACTAAAGAGATTTTTATCCATAAGGTTTTTATTGGCTAATTTAAAGGTCACTTGTTAGAAAAGGACATCATGTTTGGTAAAGCGGAGGGTCAGTAAAAATGAGGGAAACCCTCAATGAAGATGGATTGACATAATAGCCTCAACAATGGGTTCAAACACATCAAAGGTGGCGCAGGACTGGGCAACATTTCCTTCCATTATAGACGAGCTCACCATGAGTCAGAGTCGATTGGATGGTAACGACCAACAACAATGAAGAAGTTTTGGGAGCTCTGAGCTGCCTTTTAGAAAGTTAGCGATAGCCTTTAAATCAACCATAAACCAGAGGGCAGAGCTGAAATGTGTGAGCTGAAAAGCTTCTTGGTCTTAATTTTTGGGTGCGTGTCCAACACTTCAGGGTGGTTTCAATGGCTCTGAGTGTCCTAATGCCACACAGAGCTCACATCGCTGTAATCGTTATGAAACCTTCACAGATGTGCATGGCAAAGATTTTCCATGGAAGCTGGAAATATGAAACTATAAATGCCTTCCAGCTGGCGTGCCTAAATATCCTTTATCTCGTTGGAGACGTGTTCAGGTTAATTTCAGGTGATGACTGATAACTCATCCAAATGTTACTCAAGAGAATGTGGAGCAGTTTTTCTTTCCTGGTAATGAACCCAGATAAGAGGGTGATTATTGGGGGAAAAAAAAAGTAGCTAACGTTTCTTAATAGAAAAAAAATGATACCATTACAATAACCCAAACTAAATTGTATCATCTTTTAAAAACAGGAATAAGACCCAAGGTCAGGACATAAAAAGAATAAAGCCAATTACACACGTGAATGTGGCGTACATTCTGGTTAAGTTCTGAGAGAGTTAACACCTTTGTGCCCAGCTGGTTTAGGTCATGCCATTCACATCCTGCTGTTCACAAAAATGATGATAAAAAGTGCGCTTTATGCTACCACTCAGTGCCAGATAGAGACCATATGGTGACAAGGCAACATCAAATTAAAAAATAATAACAGTTATCTGGAGATTTAACATACTGTGATAGCTCAAGACACGCAACCTATTGCACGTTTCCTTAATTCCTTTAAATTCCTGTTCCAGCCCTGGCATTTCTACTGGCAGCATTTCAGCTCGATAACGTGAATGTGAGAGCAGGCAAAGAGCGTGATTACGGAATCACATACTCCAGAATTCAAGTTCTTTAAGTTGGATGATTTCCCCCTTTAAATGATAGCTACTCTCGTTATAGTAACAACAGAATTCCAGAAAGAAAAACACAAAGAGGGAAGACAAGCTATTCAGCTGCATGTGGAGAGAAGCACAAATAGTATGAAGTCATTTCTTAGAAGTGGGGATAAAAGTAATGGAATCATAGGATGTTAAAGCTACAAGGGGCCTCAGAGCTCTGTAGGGTCATGCCTTTATCTTACAGAAACTAAGGCAGAGCTGTGTGACGTGACTTCCCCAAGAGCACATGGGCACTACTGATACAAACCAGTGTAATTTCAGCCTGTAGGCTTCCATTCCAGTGTTTTAAAAGGTTGCGGGGGGAGGGGGAGGGGGACTAGATGGTATGTTGATGGAGCTAAAAATAATTCGATCTCAGAGAATTAATTATGATGGCTGATTGAGAAATTATTTTAGTGTGTAACAAGTAAGCAGACTCAGGAATACATGACTAAAAACAGTCAATTTCTACCAATGTCTGTGTATTTTGATTTAAATTGAATACTTCTTTAATATGATTTTATTTGTTAATTAAATTAGTTAATTGCCCTAACCAATTCATTCATCAACCTTTTGGGGGGCTTGGTGCAGGCATTCCTAGGAGATATTGCCGGTTCCACCACTGCAAAAAAGCGAGTATCACAATAAAGGGAGCCACATGAACTTTTTGATTTCCCAGTGCATATAAAAGTTGTGTTTACACTACATAGTAGTCTATTAAGTGTGCATAGTATTATGTGTAAAGAAACAATGTACAGATTTTAATTAAAAAATTAACAATGCACATTCCTTATTGCTGAAAAATGCCAACCATCATCTGAGCCTTCAGCCCGTCATAATCTTTTTGCCGGTGGAGGGTCTTGCCTTGATGTTGGTGGCTGCTCACTGATCAGGATGATCATTACTGAAGGTTGGGATGCCTACTGCAGTTTCTTAAAATAAGACCAATGAAGTTTACTGCATCCATTGACTCTTCCTTCACGAAAGATTTCTCTGCAGCATGCAATGCTATTTGATAGCATTTTACCCACAGTAGAACTTCTTTAAAAATTAGAGTCCGTCCTTTCAAATCCTGCTGCTGCTTTATCAGTGAAATTTATACAATATTCTAAATCCTTTGTTGTCATTTCAACAATGTTCACAGCATCTTCACCAGGAGTAGTTACCATCTCAGGAAATCACTTTCTGCTCGTCCATAAGAAGCAACTCCTCATCCATTGAAGTTTTAGCATGAGATTGCAGCAACTCAGTCACACCTTCAGGCCCCACTTGTAATTCTAGTTCCCTTGCTGTTTCCACCACATCTGCAGTGACTTCCTTCACTGACGTCTTGATGTCCTGAAAGTCATCCATGAGGGTTGGAATCAACTTCCTCCAAACTCCTGTTCATGTTGATATTTTGACCACCTCCCATGAATCATGACTGTTCATAATGGCATCTAGAATAGGAATCCTTTCCAGAAGGTTTTCAAGTGACTTTGTCCAGATATACCAGAGGAATCACTATCTATGGCAGCTATAGCCTTACGAAATGCATTTCTTAAATAATAAGACTTGAAAGTCGAAATTACTCCTTGATTCATGGATTCCGAATGGATGTTGTGTTAGCAGGCATGAAAACAACATTAATCTCCTTGTACATCCCCATTAGGGCTCTCGGGTGACCAAGTGCCTTGTCAATGAGCAGTGATATTTTGAGAGGAATCTTTTTTTTTTTCTTTCGTGAGCATCAGGTCTCAACAATGGACTTAAAATAGTCAGTAAACCATGTTGTAAACAGATGTGCTGTCATCCAGGCTTTGTTGTTTCATTTATAGAGCACAGGCAGAGCAGATTTAGCATAAGTCTTAAGGGCTGTAGGATTTTCCGAATGTTAAATGAGCATTGGCTTCAACTTAAAATCACCAGCTGCATTTGCCCCCAACAAGAGAGTCAGCCTGTCCTTTGAAGCTCGGAAGCCAGGCATTGACTTCTCCTCTCTAGCTATGAAAGTTCTAGATGGCATCTTCTTCCAATAAAAGGCTGTTTCACCTACATCGAAAAGCTGTTGTTTAGTGTAGCCGCCTTCGTCAGTTATCTTAGCTACATCTTCTAGATAACTCACTGCAGCTCCTATGTCAGCACTTGGTGCGTATGTTATGGAGACAGCTTCTTTCCTTAAACTTCATGAACTAACCTTTGCTAGCTTCCCCACCTCTCTCAGCCTTCACAGAATTGAAGAGAGTAAGGGCCTTGCTCTGAATTATGCTTTGGCTTAGAAGAATGTTGTGGCTGGTTTGATCTGTCCAGACCACTAAAACTTTCTCTATGTTAGCAATAAGGCTGTTTTGCTTTCTTATCATGCATATGGTCACTGGAGTAGCACTTTTAATTTCCTTCAAGAACTTTTCTTTGCATTCACAACTGAGCTAAATGTTTGGCTCAAGAGTTAGCTTTTGGCCTATCTCAGCTTTTGACATGCCTTCCTCACTAAGCTTAATCATTTCTAGCTTTTGATTTAAAGTGAGAAATGTGTGACTGTTCCTTGCACTTGGACACTTAAAAGTAATTGTAGGGTTATTAATTGCCCTAATTTCAATACTGTTGTGTCTCAGGGAATAGAGAGGCCCAAGAAGAGGGAGAAACATGGGGGAACAGCTGGTCAGTGGAGCAGTCAGAACACACATATTTATTGAATAAGTTTGCTGTCTTAGGGGCACAATTCGTGGCACCCCAAAACACTTACAATAGTAACATCAAAGATCACTGATCACAGATCACCATTACATATATAATAATAACGGAAAAATTTGAAATATTGCAAGAATTACCAAGGTGTGACAAGAGACATGAAGTGAGCACATGCTTTTGGAAAAATGGCACTGATAGACTTGCTTGACGCAGGGTTGCCACAAACCTTCAATTTGTAAAAAACACAATTATCTTTGAAGTGCAATAAAGTGAAACATAATAAAATGAGGTATGCCTGTACTGATTTCATAGTCGTGCTACAAATCTTCCTCCACACACAAACTAAAAATACTGTATTTCACAAGGTCTGATGAGTGATTTTTTTTTCCTATAAAATAGGCCTACATGATTTCAAAGGTCCTTTTCAGCAGATTATGAAGCAATGGACTCAGAATGAAAGGACTTATCGCATTTTCTCATTTTACAAAAAATTATTGGAGTTTTGTTGGCTCTCCAAGTGCTTTTTGAAACTGTGATCACCTGATTTTAAGGGAGCTCCAGATTTAGCTTTTCTGATTTAACAGAAATCACTGTACAGTGTTGGTTTAAATTACCTTTTAGTTAAAGATACTTTCATAATTCCGTTATACCTAGATATTTCAGAAAATCATTCTCAAGTTAAATGTTTAGAAATTTCTACGCTCTAGTCATAGAAACACAACCCATTGTAGTTTTTCTGCAAGTCACACTTAAATGGGTAAAAAAGATGCAATAGAGGCTATTTGCATTTGTGCAGAATTTTTCATACTTTTTAAAATGAGTGGCAACAATTTTAAAGAGCATTTCAAAGTAAAACAGTATTACCGAGATTGCATTAAATTTTTTTAATCTATGTTTCCATGTTTAATTTTCATATTTAAAGTTTCATAATTAAACTCCATGATTAAAACCAATCCCAAATATCAGAACATCAGGAAGATAGGTAATAAAAATGAGGCTACAAACCAACGGGAAACAGAACCTTTAGTTACAAAGCATGGTGAAAAAACCGAGCTGAGAAGCCTAAACTAAAAGTTAGAGCTAACTTAAATGGTTTATTGAAAAATATTTTTGTTATTCAATTTTTATTTGATTATAAACTATTCAAGGACTTCAAAGGATAAAATAAATGATTATAAAAGAAACAATATGAATTATGCTAAAAATTCATCATTAAATTCCAGAAAAAATCGTTACTCATTTCCGTTTTCTTTTCCAAGTCTTCTAGAGCATAGCACTACCACTCATCTGTCAGTTTGTTATACTGTAGTGGCTTGCATATTGCTGTGATGTTGGAAGCTATGCCTTCTGTTTTTCAAATGCCAACAGGATCACCTATGATGGACAAGTTTCAGCGGAGCTTCCAGACTGAGACAGGCTGGGAAAAAGGACCTGGCAGTTGACTTCTAAAGAAATGACCAATGAAGACTTGATGAGTAGCAGCAAAGCATTGTCTGATATAGTGCCGGAAGATGAGCCCCTCAGGTTAAAAGGCACTCAAAATATGATTGGGAAAGAGTTGCCTCCACAAAGTAGAGTTGACCTTATGATGCAGATGGAGTCAAGCTCTCAGGACCTTCGCCTGATGATGTGGCACGACTCAAAATACAAAGAAAGAGCTGCAAACACCCCATTAATAATTGGAACGTGAAATGCACAAAATATGAATCTAGGAAAATAGACAGTTGTGAAAACTGAAATGGAATGCTTAAGGATCTGTGTCCTAGGCATTACCGAGCTGGTACGGACTGGTATTGGCCATTTTGAAACAGATTATCATATGGTTTACTTCAACAGGAATGACAAATTGAAGAAGAGTGTTGCATTCATTGTCAAAAAGAACATTTCAAGATTTATCATGAAGTGCAATGCTGTCAGTGACAAGATAATATCCATATACCTACAAGGAAGACTTGTTAATGTGACTATTACTCAATTTTATGCACCAACCACTAAGGCCAAAGATGAAGAAGTTGAAGATTTTTACCAACTTCTGTAGTCTGAAATTGATCAAACATGCAATCAAGATGTGTTGGTAATTACTGGTGACTGGATTGTGAAAGGTGGAAACAAAGGAGAAGGATCTGTAGTTGGAAAATGCAGCCTTGGTGATAGAAACAATGCCGGAGACCACACGATAGAATTTTGCAAGATCAATGACCCATTCACTGGAAATCCCTGTTTTCAAGAACATAAACGGTGACTATACATGTGGACCTCACCAGATGGAATACACAGGAATCAAACTGACTACACATGTGGAAAGAGATGAGGGGGAAACTCAATGTCATCAGTCGGAACAAGGCCAGGGGCTGACTGAGAAATAGAGCATCAATTGCTCATATGCAAGTTCAAGTTGAAACTGCTGAAAATTAAAACAACTCCACGAAAGCCAAAGTGTGACTTTGAGTGTATCCCACATCAAGACCACCTCATTCTTTTTTTTATTTTTTATTGTACTTTAAGTCAAAGTTTACACACATCAAGTCAGTCTCACACACAAAAACTTATATACACCTTGCTACATACTCCCAGTTGGTTTTCCCCTAATGAGACAGCCAGCTCCCTCCCTCCACTCTCTCTTTTAGTGTCCATTTCGCCAGCTTCTAATCCCCTCTACCCTCTCATCTCCCTTCCAGGCAGGAGGTGCCAACATTGTCTCAAGTGTCCGCATGATCGAAGAAGCTCATTCCTCACCAGCATCCCTCTCCAACCCATTGTCCAGTCCAATCCCTGTCTAAAGAGTTGGCTTTGGTAATGGTTCCCGTCCTGGACCAACAGAAGGTCTGGGGACCATGACCACCTGGGTTCTTCTAGTCTCAGAATTTGGGGTCTGCATCCCCCTGCTCTCCTGCTCCCTCAGGGGTTCTCTGTTGTGTTCCCTGTCAGGGCAGTCATCGGTTGTAGCCGGGCACCATCTAGCTCTTCTGGTCTCAGGCTGATGTAGTCTCTGGTTTATGTGGCCCTTTTGTCTCTTGGGCTCATAATTACCTTGTGTCCTTGGTGTTCTTCATTCTCCTTTGGTCCAGGTGGGTTGAGACCATTGATGTATCTTAGATGGCTGCTTGCTAACATTTAAGACCCCAGACGCCACTACCCAAAGTGGGATGCAAAATGTTTTCTTAATAGAATTTATTATGCCAATTGACTTAGATGTCCCCCCAAAACCATGTTCCCCAAACTGCTGCCCTTGCTACACTGGCCTTCGAAGCATTCAGTTTATTCAGGAAACTTCTTTGCTTTTGGTTTAGTCCAGTTGTGCTGACCTCGCCTGTATTGTGTGTTGTCTTTCACGTCACCTAAAGTAGTTCTTATCTACTAATTAGTGACTAACCCTCTCCCACCCACCGTCCCTCCCCCTCTCGTAACCATCAAAGAATATTTTCTTCTCTGTTTAAACTATTTCTCGAGTTTTTATAATAGTGGTCTTATACAATATTTGTCCTTTTGCAGCTGACTAATTTCACTCAGCATAATGCCTTCCAGGTTCCTCCATGTTATGCAGTGTTTCACAGATTCATCACTGTTCTTTATTGATGCGTAGTGTTCCATTGTGTGAATATACCATCATTTATTTATCATTCATCCGTTGATGGACACCTTGGTTGCTTCCATCTTTTTGCTATTGTAAACAGTGCTGCAGTGAACATGGTCGTGCATATATCTGTTCATGTTAGAACTCCTATTTCTTTAGGATATATTCCAAAGAGTGGGATTGCTGGATTGTACAGTAGTTCTATTTCTAGCTTTTTAAGGAAGCACCAAATTAATTTCCAAAGTGGTTGTACCATTTTACATTCCCACCAGCAGTGTAGAAGTGTTCCAATCTCTCCAAAGCCTCTCCAACATTTATTATTTTGTGTTTTTTGGATTAATGCCAGCCTCGTTGGAGTGAGATGAAATCTCATTGTAGTTTTGATCTGCATTTCTCTAATGGCTAATGATCGTGAACATCTCCTCATATATCTGTTAGCTACCTGAATGTCTCCTTTAGTGAAGTGCCTGTTCATAGCTTTTGCCCATTTTTCAATTGGGTTGTTTGTCTTTTTGTAGTTGAGTTTTTACAGTATCATGTAGATTTTAGAGATCAGGTGCTGATCGGAAATGTCATAGCTAAAAGCTTTTTCCCAATCTGTAGGTAATCTTTTTACTCTTTTGGTGAAGTCTTTGGATGAGCATAGGTGTTTGAATTTTAGGAGCTCCCAGTTATCTTCTGCATTGTTAGTAATGTTTCATATACTGTTTATGCCATGTATTAGGGCTCCTAATGTTGTCCCTATTTTTTCTTCCATGATCTTTATCGTTTTAGATTTTATATTTAGGTCTTTGATCCATTTTGAGCTCGTTTTTGTACATGGGATGAAGTGTGGGCCTTGTTTAATTTTTTGTAGATGGATATCAAGTTATGCCAGCACCATTTGTTAAAAAGGCTGTCTTTTCCCCATTTAACTGTTTCGGGGCCTCTGTCAAATATTGATGGCTCATATGTGGATGGATTTATGTCTGGATTCTCAATTCTGTTCCATTGGTCTATGTATCTGTTGTTGTACCAGTACCAAGCTGTTCTGACTTCTGTGGTGGTATAATAGGTTCTAAAATCAGGTAGAGTAAGGCCTCCCACTTTGTTCTTCTTTTTCAGTAATGCTTTACTTATCTGGGACCTCTTTCCCTTCCAAAAGAAGTTGGTGATTTGTTTCTCCATCTCATTAAAAAATGTCGTTGGAATTTGGGTAGTAATTGCATTAAATGTATAGATCTCTTTTGGTAGAACAGACATTTTTATAATGTTAAATCTTCCTATCTATGAGCAAGGTATCTTTTTCCACTTATGTAGGTCTCTTTTGGTTACTTGCAGAAAAAAAAAAATTCCTTTGTATAAGTCTTTTACACCTCAGGTAAGATTTATTCCTAAGTATTTTATCTTCGTGGGGGCTACTGTAAATGGTATTGATTTGGTGGTTGCCACTTCGATGTTCTTTTTGTTGGTACAGAGGAATCCAACTGATTTTTGTATGTTTATCTTGTATCCCAGTACTCTGCTGAACACTTCTAATAGATTCAGTAGTTTTCTTGAGGATTTCTTAGGGTTTTCTGTGTGTAAGATCATGTCATCTGTAAATAGAGATACTTCTACTTCTTCCTTGCCAATCTGGTTGCCCTTTATTTCTTTATCTAGCCTAATTGCTCTGGTTGGGACATCCAGCACAATGTTGAATAAGAGTGGTGATAAAGGGCATCCTTGTCTAGTTTCCTATCTCAAGGGGAATGCTTTGAGGCTCCCTCCATTGAGGATGATGTTGGCTATTGGCTTTGTATAAACACCCTTTATTATGTTGAGGAATTTTCCTTCTATTTCTACTTTGCTGAGAGTTTTTATCATGAACGGGTGTTGAACTTTGTCAAATGCTCTTCTGCATCAATTGATAAAATCAAGTGATTCTTGTCTTTGGTTTTATTTATGTGATGGATTACATTGTTTTTCTAATGTTGAACCATCCCTGCATAGCGGGTATGAATCCCACTTGGTCATGGTGAATTATTTTTTTTTTTGATATTTTGTTGAATTCTATTGGCTAGAATTTTGTTGAGGATTTTTTTATCTAAGTTCACGAGAGATATAGGTCTGTAATTTTCTCTTTTTGTGGTGTCTTTACCTGGTTTTGGTATCAGGGATATGCTGGCTTCATAGAATGAGTTTGGGAGTATTCTGTCCTTTTCTATGCTCTGAAATACCTTTAGTAGTAGTGGTGTTAACTCTTCTCTGAAAGTTTGGTAGAACTCTGCAATGAAGCCGTCCAGGCCAGGGTTGTTTTTTTCTTGGGAGTTTTTTGATTACCTTTTCACTCTCTTCTTTTGTTATGGGTCTATTTAGTTGTTCTACCTCTGTTTGTGTTAGTTTAGGTAGGTAGTATGTTTCTAGGAATTCATCCATTTCTTCTAGGTTTTCAAATTTGTTAGAGTACAATTTTCCATGGTAATCTGATATGATTACTTTAATTTCACTTGGGTCTGTTGTAATATCACCCATCTCATTTCTTATTCCTGTTATTTGCTTCCTCTCCTGTTTTTCTTTTGTCAGTTTGGTCAATGGTTTATCAATTTTGTTGATTTTTTTTCAGAGAACCAGCTTTTGGTCTTGTTAATTCTTTCAGTTGTTTTTCTGTCTTCCATTTCATTTAGTTCTGCTCTAATTTTTATTATTTGTTTTCTTCTGGTGCCTGAGGGTTTCTTTTGTTGCTCTCTTTCTTTGTTCAAGCTATAGGGATAATTCTTTGATTTTGGCCCTTCTTTTTTTTTTTTTTTAAATAATTTTTATTGTGCTTTAAGTGAAAGTTCACAAATCAAGTCAGCCTCGCACACAAAAACCCATATACACCTTGCTACACACTCCCAGTTACTCTCCCCCTAATGAGACAACCCGCTCTCTCCCTCCACTCGCTCTTTTCGTGTCCATTTCGTCAGCTTCTAACTCCCTCCACCCTCTCATCTCCCCTCCAGGCAGGAGATGCCAACATAGTCTAAAGCATCCACCTGATCCAAGAAGCTCATTCCTCACCAGCATCCCTCTCCAACCCATTGTCCAGTCCAGTCCATGTCTGAAGAGTTGGCTTGGGGAATGGTTCCTGTCTTGGGCTAACAGAAGGCCTGGGGACCATGACCACTGGGGTGTGTCTAGTCTCAGACAGACCATTAAGTCTAGCCTTTTTACAAGAATTTGGGTCTGCATCCCACTTCTCTCCTGCTCCCTCAGGGGTTCTCTGTTGTTTTCCCTGTCAGGGCAGTCATCGGTTGTAGCCGGGCACCATCTAGTTCTCCTGGTCTCAGGCTGATGTAGTCTCTGGTTCATGTGGCCCTTTCTGTCTCTTGGGCTCGTAATCGCCTTGTGTCCCTGGTGTTCTTCATGCTCATCTGATCCAGGCGGGTTGAGACCAATTGATGCATCTTAGATGGCCGCTTGTTAGCATTTCAGACCCCAGATGCCACTACCCAAAGTGGGATTCAGGATGTTTTCTTAACAGAATTTATTATGCCAATTGACTTAGATGTCCCCTGAAACCATGGTCCCCAGACCCCTGCCCCATCTTTCTTCTTTTTGGATGTATGCCTTTATTGATATAAATTGACCTCAGAGCACTGCTTTCACTGTATCTCAAAGGTTCTGATAGGAAGTGTTTTCATTCTCATTGGATTCTATGAATTTCTTTATTCCATCCTTAATGTCTTCTATAATCCAGTCTTTTTTGAGCCGGGTATTGTTCAGTTTCCTAGTGCTTGATTTCTTTTCCCTGATTTTTCTGTTATTGATTTCCACTTTTATGGCCTTTTGGTGAGGGAAGATGCTTTGTAATATTACAATGTTCTGGATCCTGCTAAGGCTTGCTTTATGACCTAATATGTGGTCTATTCTAGAGAACGTTCCATGTCCACTAGAAAAGAAAGTTGCTGTTGGGTAGAGTGTTCTGTATATGTCTATGAGGTCAAGTTGGTTTATTGTACCCAGAAATCTGGATTCCAGGAGAATTGAAATGGTTTCTCAATACCTCAATCAATCTGTTTTTTTTTTAAAGAAAAATCCACAAAATTCACAGCAAGGATGCACGTCCCACTGCTGACATCTTGTCCCACAAATGTCAGACTGGGTGATGTGTTTGCATAAGATTAGGTATAAGAGTGTTTTGAAGTTCTCTTATCTTTGGAACATTTTTGACTCTCTAGTTGAAGTGTGGAGCCCTGGTGGCACAGTGGTTAAGAACTCAGCTGCTAACCAAAAAGCTGGCAGTTGGAACCCACCAGCCACTCCTTGGATAATTACAGAAGTCTTTCTTCATGAGATGGCCATCATAGTTCAGCATGCAGCAGACGTGCTTTATTTCTACCTTCCGTTTCATCATCCAGGTACTCAATGGTCAGGATTTAATAAAATTTATAATATTGACTGTGTCATCAAGGACATTCTTTAGGGGCTATTGATGTAGTTTTTTGCCACTGCCTTTATTGCACTATCAAAGCTAACGTAAACCCCATGTCTTAGTATTTTTATGAAAATAGTTTGACCTCATATATCAGTTTCCTTGGACTGCTATAATATATTACCACGAACTTAGTGGCTTGTTGTTAGGTGCTGTCGAGTTGGCTCCAACTCAGACCCCACATATAACAGATCGAAACACTGCCTGGTCCTGCACCATCCTCACAACAATTATTATGTTTGAGCCCATTGTTGCAGCCACTTTGTCAATCTATCTTGTAGAGGGTCTTCCTCTTTTTTGCTGACCCTCTACTTTACCAAGCATGATGTCCTTCTCCAGGGACTGGTCCCTCCTGATAACATGTCCAAAGTAAGTGAGACAAAATCTTGCCATCCTCGATTTTAAGGCACAATCTGGCTGTATTTCCTCCAAGAAAGATTGTTTTGTTCTTCTGGCAGTCCACGATATACTCAATATTCTTCACCAACACCATGATTCAAAGGTATCAATTCTTCTTCAGTCTTCTGTTTTTACTGTCCAGCTTTTGTATACATATGTGGCAACTGAAAATGCCATGGCTTGGGTCAGGCGCCTCTTAGTCATCAAAGTGACATCTTTGCTTTTTAACACTTTGAAGAGGCCCCTTTCAGCAGGTTTTTCCAATGTAATACATCCTTTGATTTCTTGTCTGCTGCTTCATGAGTGTTGATTGTGGATCCAAGTAAAATGAAATCTTTGGCAACTTCAGTATTTTCTCCAAGTTGTGAGGATTTTTGTTTTCTTTATGTTGAGTTGTAATACATACAGAAGGCTGTAGTCTTTGGTCTTCATCAGTAAGTGCTTCAAGTCCTCTTCACTTTCAGCAAGCAAGGTTGTTTCATCTGCATATTGCAGGTTGTTAATGAGTCTTCCTCTAGTCCTGTTGCTATGTTCTTCATATAGTCCAGCTTCTCAGATTCTTTGCTCAGCATATGGATGAATAAGTCTGGTGAAAAAATACAGCTGTGACACACACCTTTTCCGATTTGAAACCATGTTCTGTTTGAACAGTTACCTCTTGGTCTATGTATAGATTCCTCATGAGCACAATTAAGTGTTCTGGAATTCCCATTCTTTGCCATATTACTCATTATTTGTTATGATCCATACCACCAAATATCTTTATATGGTCTATAAAACACAGGTAAACATCTTTCTGATATTCTCTGCTTTTGGCCAAAATTCTCTCACAGTTGTGGAGACCAGAAGTCCAAAATTAAGGGGTCAGCAGGGCCATGCTCTCGCTGAAGGCTCTAGGGGAGAATCCTTCCCTGCCTCTTCCAGCTTCTGGTAGCTCTGGATGTTTGTTGGTTTGTGGCTATATAACCCTTTCCTCTGCCTCCTTCTTCACATGGTTTTCTCCTTTGTGTCTTTTTCTCTTTTGTCTTCTATAAGGACACTTGTCATTAGAGTTAGGGCCCATCTGGGTAATCCAGGATCATCTCACCTTAAGATCCGTGATTACATTGCGAAGACCTTTTTTTCATACAAGGTCACATTTACATGTTCTGGAGTTAAGATATGGACATACCTTTTTGGAGGCCATCATTTAACCCACTGTACCTTAAAACCCACGTGAAAAGGCCTGTGAACCCCAATGGGTCTGTAGACCACACTTTGAAAACGGCTGCCCTTGGGAATATGAGAAACAAGGTGGAAAGGACTTGGGTCCCTGCATGATCACATGGAGTAGAGCTGCCCACTCTCTGGGACACTTACCTTGGGCTTTTTGTGAAACAGAAATAAATTTTCATCTTCTTAATGGTCACTGAATTGTTTTTGGGTCTCCATGAAACAGCAGTCTAGCCCTATGTAAAATAATACAGATACCTTTGAGTAGAGGTATTTATTTAGTATATTAAAAAATTGCCTTTTTTTTTTTTAAGTTCTTAGAGTCAAGTCTCTTGAAGCACTTGGAATAAGTCCTAGAGAAAGAACTACAAGATAAATCACTGAACATATTTCTGTGATCCCCTAATGTTTGGCCCAGTATATCTTGATTCTTCTCTGACCCAAAGTATACTCCCTGATACTTCAGTCTGTCCAACTTCTCTCCCGTGCCCCCCATCAGAGCCTAAGACATTTATATGAGAATGTTAATACAGGGCCTACCTGACAGTTCTAAGTTGTCTTCACCATTTAACCAAAAACATTTAGGGCATCTTCAGGGAAATGAGACTTCTTTTTGGCTTGTTTTGATATCCTTAAATTCCTGTTCTTAGTATGTCATTAATCCCCCACCATCACCCTAGCTAAACTGATAAGGTGTTTTGTGATAATAATAAAAAAAACTACAGAAAATTGATTTATCTGGTAGTGGTTGTTTGACTGAAAGGCCTAAATATTTGAAAGGCATGTGAAGACTCAATATGATTACGTTTTAACTTGAGTTTCTACAAATATTCAGAAATAACTGATACTTAATGCATACTGATGAATAAGTATTTTTAAAAATGCTCTTGTATATCTCTACGTTATGATATCTCTATATGTGCCTAAAATACTTTGCCAGTTTCTCAAGTAAAATTTTTCTCTTACAATGGAAAAGTAAAGAGAGAATTATTTGGTAATGTAGGGTGATATTTATAGTTTCCAGCTATTTGCTTTGGATAAGGATCTAGAAAAATATTTCAAGATAGTTGTTTTCTCTGTGGTCTAGACATTTACACAGTGAATCTTGTTATTCAGCAGGTCACAGGCTCAATTCACATGTTCTTGATAATTGTGTTTCACTCCCTGACCAGAGGCTGTAGATAAGCAAGACCTGACAAGAGCTGAAACAAATCAGCAAACTCGAGCGGAAAAAACACCAAGTGTATGCTTGCCTAGTAATGGCTAGTCAGCTTGGCCACCGCATTTTCACTTGTAAATATTAGCATGGCGTTAAAACAAATTCCCTTAAATGTTGTTTATTTTAAATCGAGTGCTATTCAAGAGCCAAAATGACTATTGCCATGTTTCCACATCTGTTTTGGGTGTTTTTTTTTTTTTTTTCCTCTGCTCTCTCCTCACACATTGTAGGTGAATAAAACTTGTCATGGGTAGAAAAGCCAGAACTGATACTAAGCCTCTTCAGGATGCCAGAACTCTATCGTGCTAGTTCAGTGTACAGTTGTGTTGTTGTTGTGTGCCATCCAGTCGATTCTGACTCACAGTGACCCTATAGGACAGAGTAGAACTGCCCCAGAGGGTTTCCGAGGAATGGCTGGTGGGTTTGAATTGCTGACCTTTTGGTTAGCAGCCGAGCTCTTAACCACTGTGCCACCAGGGCTCCAGTGTGTGCCATATAGGTACTCAATAGATTGATGAACCTCATGACACTTCATTATGAGTGACAGAAGCTAGGCAAATTGTTCTGCTGTGAGATCTTTCATGGTATGTAAAGTCTGACACAGCTGTTGATGTTAGAGTTATGTGTCCCAGATTTACCAGAGGACCTTCATCATAATACATGAGTTGTACATAGTGAAGTCTTATTAAGAAGAAACTTAAAGCTATATAGGGGCCTTAAATTTTAACTCATAACACCCTTTCAGGGGGCGTATTCTGCTGTTCTAAACATATTCTGATTCATAAGGGAACTTTAAAGGAGCCAGGGTAGCTGAAGTTGTTTGTGATCAGCTGCTAGACTAAAGGTTGGCAGTTCAAACCTACCCAGTGGCTCCGTGGAAGAAAGGCTTGGCAAACCACTTCCATGAAGATTACATCCAATGCCCAAAAGGAAGATGAGAAGGCAGGAAGGGGCAGGAACTAGATAAATGGACACACGGAACCTGGGATGGAAAGGGAGAGAGTGCTGTCACATTGTGGGGATTGCAGTCGACATCACAACACAGTATGTGTATAAATTTTGAAATGAGAAGCTAATTTGAGCTGTAAACTTTCATCTAAAGCACAATAAATAGATAAATAAATAAAAAGACTACAACCATGCAGCCATTCTACTCCGTAACACACGGAGTTACAATGAGTCGGGGCCTGACTCGATGGGAGCTAACAGCAGCAACGACAGGGAAGTGTGAATGGACGATACTTGCTCCATCTTGGATTCTACAAGCCAGTGATATTTTCTGTTAATGAGGACCTTCAAACAAGCATAAAAAAATTAACAACTCACTAATAGTTTCTGCCTTTCTTTAGAACTGCAACTAAATAAAAAAATAAGTCAGTATCTCCTGAATCACCCAGCAAAAACCATTATTCATCTTGGTCAAGTGAGTGAGGGCTGGTGGCCCAGGCACATTAACTATTCCCAGTAGCAGCGTATGTTTCAAAACTGTTCATCAAAACTCAGTCATAAGATAAGACCCCAGGGAACCATGCCCCCTTACTTGCGTCCACATAACCATTGTGTAAGTAGATAAGGTCCCTACCCTAGACATTAAGGATTTGATATGACAACTGTTACACTAGTTTTTCTTATGAAAATCTTTCAGGACATCCACCCTTATACCTGATGTCACTTTCTGCCTTGTCCATTCTCAATTCTCCAATCAAAACCCCAGAAATTATCCAGTTCTATGATACTTGGTTCCTTTACCAACAGGATATCTAGAATAAGAGGTCATATCTTCTGCTATATTTGGTATCAAATTATGTCATCTTTTTTATTTTTATTTTTGCCTTTGGAGCTGAAAACATTTAAAATGGATCCAGAAAAATTGTCTCTCATTTTTCTGAAACCATTTTAAGTGGCTTTGATCCACCCCAGGAAAGTAAAAAGGAGCTGAAGATGAAAGTGTCCTTTTCCTATCTAGTTGTAGAGGCACAACCTCTCTAACGTGTAATTCACAGATTTAAGTAAACAGTCCACAAAATGAACTCCCTGCCACAAGAGGCAATTGTCTTTACTCCAGACGTGAAGTTGATGGAATACAGCTCGTATTACGAAACCACAGAAAGAAGAAAGACAGTACTTAGTGAAACGTTTCCAAATGACCTCCCACAGATAATAGTATACATCTTTAAACATTTTTCTCTTTGCCAATTTGCCACATGTAATTTAAAATGCCTGCTGAATGCCTTCAGTAAATAGTCACTAACCAGGGTGTCTTAGTTATCTACTGGTGCTATAACAGAACTACCACAAGTGGGTGGCTTTATAACAAACAAAAATTATTTCTTCACAAGTTAGGAGGCCAGAAGTCCGAATTCAGAGCGCTGATTTTAGGGGAAGTCTTTCTTTCTCTGTCAGCAATAGAGGAAGGTCCGTGTCTCTTCACTTTTGCTTCCTGGTTCCTTGGAGATATCCATGTGTCTTGGCGTCTCTCTTACCCCATCTCTGCTGGCTTGTTTAATCGCTTTTATATCTCAGAAGAGATTGATTCATGATACACCCTACAGTGATCCTGCCTCATTCACAAAACAAAACAACTCATTCCCAAATGGGATTATAACCACAGCCATAGATGCTAGGATAACACAGGGCTATGATGGAAAATAAAATCATAAACCTCTTTAGAACATTTCTGATTAATCAAAAGTACTTAAAGCATTTGCACTAAACCTTAAACCACACGCTGAAATAAATGTCAGGTAGATTGAGTTAAGTGTGTGTGTGTGTGTGTGTGCATATATTGTTGTTAGTTGCTATCAAGTTGGCTCCAAATCATGGCAACCCCATTTGTAGCAGAACCAAATATTGCTCGGTCCTGTGCCATCTTCACGATCACTGGTACGCTCCAGGTCATTGTTGTGGCCATGGTGTATTTTGAGTGTCTTCCAACTAGGGGGCTCATCTTCCATCACTATATTGAACAATATTCTGTTGAGGTCCATAGGGTTGTCAGTGACTAATTTTTGGGAGTAGCTGACCAGGCTTTCTCCCTAGTCTGTCTTAGTCTGGAAGATTTGCTGAAACCTGCCTATCATGAGTGACCCTGCTGGTATTTGCAATACTGGAGGCATAGCTTCCAGCATCATAGCAACACGCAAGCCCCCACATACAACACAGTGACACATGGGTGGTGTATAACCAAAAAAGCCAAACCTGATTCCAACTCACGGCGACCCTGTAAGACAGAGTAGAACTGCCCCATAAGGTTTCCAAGGAGTAGCTGGTGGATTCATACTGCTAACCTTTTGGTTAGCAGCCAAACCTTTAACCACTACGCCACCAGGGCTCCATATGTTTACCTGTGTGTAACTGAAATCTAGTCAAAACAAAGCTGATTAATTCTCAGTTCTTATGAGGAATGATATCAATACATTTTAACATAGAAGGAATACTGAAAAAGAAAAATTAATAGATTTTATTAAAACCTCAAACTTTTTTTTAGCAAATATAAAGGGCAAGAGATTGCTGTCTATGTTAGTTAAAGAACTAATAAATTACAACAGATAATGAAGTCAATGATGTGAACCATCGTTTCCTGTAACTGGAAATACAATTAATAAACAATATTTTGTAGTAACAATCTTATTACCAAACAAACAGAGATATCTCTTTATACTTAGTAAATTAGTTAAAAAGATGAGCGTTTATAGGCAAGGCTGGGAGAGTTTTGTTGGAGCTCGCATAATAATCCATTGTGATAATTTATCGTGACTCTTTATGATTGCAATGTGGAAAAATATATAAAAGCCAGAAAACTGCTCCTACCACTGACTCCAGTTACCCCACACATAGGGACTTTTCTTAGGGGAAATAACACTAAAGAGGAAAAAAGCTATCTGCTTAAAGAAGATCGTAGGTGTCTGTGTAACCGTGAAACCCGGACACAGCCTGGGACGGACAATACGGAAATGGTTTGGAAACTTAGCAATATCAGTGAAGATTATGTAGCCACGAAAATGGCAATTGTGACAATAATTAAAAAAAATACTCCTTATAAGCAAGACATTCAGGAAAGAATTCGAAGTGCAAACAAAGACACGCGAAGAACTATAAGGATAAAATAACTTTAAAATGCACGTGAGCACCAGGGGAAGTGGAAATTAAGGTAGGAAAAGTAAGATCTTGTGCTATGGTTAGTGCCCGATACACACAGAAAGAATTTTATAATTGTGTTAACCTAATTTTTATAGCATTAGACGCCCTGGTGGCACAGTGGTTCAGAGCTTGGCGGCTAACCGAAAGGTCAGCAGTTTGAATTCACCAGGGGCTCCTTGGAAACCATACTATGGGGCAGTTCTACCCTGTCCCGTAGGGTCACTATGAGTTGGAATCCATGACAACGGTATTGTCCTAACTGTTTAATTATTGTGGACCACAGATTCGGCTGTGCGCTCTTTGAAGTTAATTTGAAAAAAACTATACTGCCTAAAAAAGTCGTAAGATGAAACGGCTGTTAAAAGAAAAACCATTGCTGCCGAGTCAATTCCGACTCAGAGTGACACCATAGGACAGAGTAGAACTGCCTCACAGGGTTTCCAAGGCTGTATTCTTTACAGGTGCAGACTGTCACTTCTTTCTTCCGCGGGGCAGCTGCGTGTTTAATCACTGTACCCCAGAGCTCCTTAGCTGTTAAACAGTATGACATTTGAGCGATGTTTTGCTGGTATCTGTAAAGAAGACATTGTTTGAACATAGTGAACAGGGCCCTGGATTTTAAGGGGAGAGGGACCCTTTCTCTCATGTTTCCACTGGGAGAAAGGATTGTCCACTACCTCCCCAGGAGGGAAAGCACCTCCCACTGCTCCCAAGTAGGAGTGAGGTGTTTGGGGAAAGGCGTGTGTGTGGCTCAGCGCCTTCTGCGTTCACAATTCTTGGAACTAATCCTCCTGCTGGGAGTCTGGATTCTCTGCAGCTCCAGGGTGAGTTTCAGGGTCCAGCTGGGTCTCTTGGGATTGGGGAAAAGGCTGCAGCTGTCCGCCTCTGACTGTGACTCAGCTGTTAAATCTCTCTCAGTCGTGGGTAAAGCCTCAGGGACCCTGTTTTGGCAGAGAGCTGAAGTTCTCTGATAAAACAAAACACCCAGTGCCATCGAAGTTCTCTGACGAGCGTCCCTAATTTAAGCCTGAAGCTGCCGTACTGAACTCCATCCTCTCAGGCCTCTGCCGCTCTCTTAGCCAGTCGGGCTTGAGTTTGAAGAGGGATAGAATTCCTTTGGAGCCCTGGTGTTGCAGTGGTTAAGAGCTACGGCTGCTAACCAAAAGGTCAGCAGTTCAAACCCACCAGCTGCTCCTTGGAAACCCTATAGGGCAGTTCTGCTGTGTCCTATAGGGTCACTGTGAGTTGGAATCGACTCGACAGCAATGGGTTTGGTTTTTATTTCTTTGAAAATCCTAGTGCTCAACAACATCTTTGCAGTAGACACATTCGTAAGCTTTTCACAGAAGTGTCTTATTATGTAACTGTTACGGATTGGATTGTGCTCCCCAAAATGTGTGTTAACTTGGCTAGGCCATGATTCCCAGTACTATGTGGTTGTCCACTGATTTGTGATCTGATGTGATTACAATATGTAAATCCTAACCTCTGTGATGTCAATGACGCAGGATTGGGGGCAGTTATGTTAATGAGGCAGGGCTTGATCTACAAGATTAGGTCGTATCTTGAGTTAGTCTCTTCTGAGATATAAAAGAGAGAAGTGAGCAGAGAGACGGGGGACCTCATACCACCAAGAATGAAGAACCAGGAGGGGAGGGTGTCCTTTGGACCTGGGGTCCCTGTGTGGAGAAGCTCCTAGACCAGGGGAAGATTGATGACAAGGACCTTCTCCTAGAGCCAACAGAGAGAGAAAGCTTTTCCCTAGAGCTGGCACCCTGAATTTGGACTCTAGTCTCCGAGACAGTGAGAGAATAAATGTCTCTTTGTTAAAGCCATCCACTTGTGGTATTTCTGTTATAGCAGCACTAGATAACTAAGACAGTACCCTAAAGAAAACATGAAGCTGACATCTGGTTCCATAAAAGGAATTCTGCCAGGGGCCCAGATGATTTAGTCTTGGAACACAGCCCTAATACCCTTGTCGAATCACGGGATGGCTTGAATATCCTTTGGGAATGTCTCCATAAATCATATTTCTTATAACTGAGCTTTGGATGAAGTTATGTAGAAATTAAGGTTACACTTTTTAACACGGTTTTGGGAGGCCTACCCACAGATATTCCAAATGGCTAGTTTGGAGCAGATCCATACCTTATCATGGATATGCTAAAGACAATGCTTCAACATATAGAATGCATATGATATGATGCCAACTGAAGAAAGTATAATGCAAAATTGGAGCTACATATGTTGAGAAGTGTGTAAAATACATGTATAAATGTGATTTTAGAATGAAAAGGAGCTCGCAAATGAAAACGGTTCACACGGGCAACGAGTGGATTTCTGTTTGTTTCATTGTGTAACTTGATTTTCCTCGGTCTAAGGAATCGAATTGAGCACAACTGGTACGGGCCAGGATGCTAATGAGGTCACGTTAAAAGTAATAATCAAATTGTTGTCAGTTGCGCCCCCACAGTTTGTGCATGATGCTTTCCAGTTATTTTAGGTAGTTTCCAAGGATGTCCCATCCATGCTTATGAATAGTTCTTTTATTCTCTGCTTCCGTTCTTCTCATGATGCCTGTTACTCTGAAATTAGTGGTTAAGAGTTTGGCTGCTAACCCAAAGGTCGGCAGTTTGAATCTACCAGCTACTCCTTGGAAACCCTGTGGGGCAGTTCTACCCTGTTCTATGAATCAGAATCGACTTGACAGCAGCCGGTTTAGTTTTTTTTTTTGGTTACTTGAATCATGCTAGTTGGCCGTCGAGTCAGTTCTGACTCCTGGTGACCCCAAGTGTATCAGAATAGCTCCGCAGGGTTTTCAATGGCTGATTTTTCAGAAGTAGATTCCCAGGCCTTTCTTCCATGGCATTTCTGGGTGGACTCGACCTTCAACCTTTTGGTTAGCAGCTGAGTGCTTAACCATCTGTACCATCCAGGGACTCCATACTTGGATCGTCACTTAGAATTATGCTAAGTTCCGAGGATAGCTAGGAACAAACCTCAAAGTTGGTGAACAGACACAGGTAATGTGATTGTGAACAAGGAATTTTAAATGGTGCTAAGCACTATGGCAGAAGTAACAGAGGGATGTGATTGAGCGTGATGTAAAGTGTGGGGTGGGTCTACTTTCGGTCCTTCTGATTGAGTTCTGTACCCCTAGTGCCTGGTATCCAGCCTGGTGTAATGGGCTCAGTGAATGAGTATTCATTAAATAAATGAAAGAATGCTAATAGTCATTACCATATCTGAGTGTTTAGTGTATACCAGGCACTATGATAATCTATGCTTTTTTTTTTTTTTTTGGTATGATTTTCCTAACTTCATATTATTTCAAGAATTAAGTAATTCTGTAACTTTTATTTTTTTTAAAAAAAAGACAGCAGTCCCCCTATTCTTTCCATCTCATGGGCAACACTTTCATTTCTTTAGCTGATTATTTTGGACTTTATTTTCGTGTTTTTTTTAGTTTTACATTTGTGTTACTACTTCATGAACTTTCAGTTTTAGACAATATTGACTTTCTATGATGGCAGATGAAGCGTGATGTCTTTTTTGTATCCCCAGCACCCCTGTATCATAAACAGGCATCCTTCTTATTACCCCATAGTTGTCTAGTACTGCTATAACAGAAATACCACCAGCGGATGGCTTTAGCAAAGAGAAGTTTATTCTCTCACAGTCTTGTAGGCTAGAAGTCCCCCTTCTTCTAATATCATCATATTGTGACTTTGGTTAGATGAATATGCAGCATTTACATTTTTATGACTATGAACAGGAATCCTGGTGGCTCAGTGGTTTAAGCGTTTGGCTGCTAACCCAAAGGTCGGTGGTTGGAATCTACCAGCCGCTCCTTGGAAACCCTATAGGGCAGCTCTACTCTGTCCTATAGGGTCGCTATGAGTCAGAATCAACTCAATGACAATGGGTTTTTATGGGTAACAGGTAAACTGTATTATAAACTACGATGACTTTTTTTTCCCCTACCCAACTTTGTTCCCCTGGAGCTCTTGAAAGTCTTCTGACCAGGGCATTTCTGCAAATGCTGTTCCCTCTGTGTGGAACCCATCTCTCTCCCTCCACTTGTTTTACAAACACATATTATTAGTTCCTCTCTTTTTGACACAAAATATAGCATATTATTAAACTATGGTAAATTCTTGGACTTAGAGTCTGTTGATCAGTGATGAACATTCATCCATTCAATAAACATTTACTGAGTGCCTTCTATGAGGTAGACAGTGTTTTTGGCCCTGGGGATAAAGTTAGGAACAAAGTAATGTCCCCATCTTGTATTCTAGCAGAACTCAGATACTGTAGGGACTCAAACCAACCAAGACAATGTCTCGGAATGTTTTTAAAGAAGAAACTGATTCTAGATGATGCAGACAGTTAACATGCTCTGTTGCTAACGGAAAGGTTGGTGGTTCGAGTCCATCCAGAGGCACCTGGAAAGAAAAGATGTGTGATGTGCTTCTAAACAATCAACCATTGAAAACTCTTTGGAACACAGTTCTACTCTGACACACATGAGTTGGAATCAATTTGATGGCAACTGGTTTTTAAACTGGTTTCATGTTGGCAATATATGCTTATCTGTATCGAGCTCATAAATATGCAAGTAAAATAGTTACCAAGCTGAGATTTACCAACTCCTTACAGTTACCAGGTTTGCATTTAATAAGTCATCTTCTTGGAGATTCTGAACAGAACTAAACCAAAAAAAGAAAAACACCTGTTGCTGTTGAGTTGATTCTGACTAATAGAGGCCCTATAGGACAGAGTAGAACTGCCCCATAGAGTTCCCAAGGAGCGGCTGGTGGATTTGAACTGCTAACCTTTTGGTTAGCAGCTGAGCTCTTAATCTCTTAACAGAACAAGAGGGCCCCAAATTAGCACAAATCAAAGCCAAGCCAAAAACATTTGGAGTTCTAGGGAGCAATTAAATATAGGAATAACTGGTCTCAACTCTAATTCCTCTTAATAAGTCACTGCTGTACATAATTAAAAGCTCTATTTGTTTATTTATTTTTGAAAATCAGGACAAGCTGATAGACCTGAGGTCATCAAAATTTTCTTTTTACCATCCAACACACCCTACTGGAAAGAAACCTTTCCTATCCTGTGAACACAGACTTTATTATTTTCTAGAAATCCTCACAACTGGACCAAAAAGCAACATCTTGGTAAATGGAAAAAATACTGAAGCAATCAAAGATTTCATTTTACTTGGGTCCACAACAACACCCGTGGAAGCAGCAGTCAGGGAATCAAACAATGTATTGCACTGGGCAGATCTGCTACAGAAGACCCCTTTAAAGTGTTGAAAAGCAAAGACATCACTTTGAGGACTAAGGTATGCCTGACTGAAGCCATGATATTTTCAATTTCCCTATATGCACGCAAAAGCTGGACAATGAATATGGAAGACCTGAGAAGGAGTGATGTGTTTGCATTGTGCTGTTCATGAAGAATATTGAATATACCATGGACTGCCAGAAAAATGAACAAGTCTGTCTCGGAAGAAGTACAGCCAGAATGCTCCTTGGAACAATGGTGGTGAGACTTCGTCTCACATACCTTGGACATGTTTAATCAGGAGGGACCAGTCCTTGGAGAAGGACATTATACTTGGTAAGGTAGAAAAGAAAAAAAAAATTTTTTTTTTTTTTTTTGTAAGGTAGAGGGTCAGTCAAAAAGAGGAAGACCCTCAATGAGATGGATTGACACAGTGGCTACCAACAATGGGCTCAAACATAGTAAAGATTGTGAAGGTGACACAGGACCAGGCAGTGTTTAGTCCTGTTGTACACTGGGTCACTATGAGTCAGAACCAGCTGGATGGCACCAACAACAACTAGAAACACACTGAAAGTCTTAGCTTCGTGCTCATCACCTTAATCAATGCTAGTGTTCTGTAATTTACCAAATTCTCTGGCTGCCTGTGGGTGACAATTAACAGAGCTGGCTAGTTCAGGAAGACCCAGATCATTGATTCAAGGCATGTGACACATAGAATGACACCCATACTTTACTTCCACTTCCAAAAGAAACAGCTCCTCATTACTACTATTGATTCTGTAAACATGTCACTGCTGGTAAATACCTTTCTGACAATATCCACCTAATGAAACTCTGAGGGAGATGACAAGCCTGTCATTAACCTTTAGAGCAACCGATAGTGGTAGAAGCAAAATTTATCATTTATGAAAATTATTTGTCGATGCTTTAGGGATCATTTATCTAAAAGATAATGATTAATGAGGTAGGTTTGGATCTTGAAGTATTAAGCTTTCTGAATTTGCTAAAATCATCAAGTGAACAGTCACTAAATCTAATACTAGAAAATAAGTCTAAGTACTTGCTATTAGAATGCAAGGAGCCCTGGTAGCGCAGTGATTAAGAGCTCAGCTGCTTCCAAAATGTCAGCAGTTCAAATCCACCAGCCGCTCCTTGGAAATCCTGTGGGGCAGTTCTACTCATTTATAGCTCTTCCTTACCCCTGTAAAATGGACAGGAACTTGTTTTCTTGGTCCCATCACTTCCTGAAACTATGGACTGTCCTGAAAAGTCATGAGAGGTGGGACCTCATCGTTCTTGTCATTCTGGAATCCTAGTGCTTAGGAAAGTGTGTGGTGCATAATGAGTGTGGTGTTCTCTAAACAGTTTTTTTTTTGGAAATAAAATCTCATTATTGCTTCTGATCTGTATGTGATGGTCTGAAAGCAGTGAAGCAAGCTGTGGGGTGCAATTACCCAATGAATGTCACGGTGCTCCTCTGAGGCTATGTAAGAGACCAGTTTCTGATTTAGACTGTGAACCCTTAGAGATGAAGGGGAGTTGAGGGGTCTTCTCTAGTGAGCCCTCATTCACTTCAGGAACAATGTCATTCAATCTCTGCTCTTTTTCAGCCTTAGGGAGCTTATTACATTCAACCATTTTTTTGAGGCATTCTTTCAGAAGTAATATAGAAAAAAATCCAGTCTACCTTCTGTGTGATTGGATTTTCAGATCTAGAAGGATAGTTGTCTCATATGCATGGCAAAAATCCCCACTTTTTCAAATGCCGTTGTTTCTTGATCTCTCACTCTCTTGATTTTTGATACATTCACCTTTCTCTGGAACATGATGGTACCCTTTAAGAGGTGGTATCAAAAACTGAACTCAATTCTCCTATCATACTCAATTTTATCCCAATTTTTGTTTGTAAAATTTTAAGCCTAGAGAAAAGTTGAAGGATTGCCACATTAAATATGTGCTGACTCTTCGTCTGGATTCACAATTTTTTTTTTTAAATCATTTTGCTACATTTGCTTTCTCTCTCTTCATCAGTGTAGTTGAATTGGCTCCGACTCACAGGGACTTATGTACAATGGAACAAAATGTTACCTGCTCCTGCCCCATCCTCACAATCATTACTACGTTTGAGCCCATTGTTTTAACAACTATGTCAGTCCATCTCGTTTAGGGTCTTCCTTTTTTTCGCTGACTCTACTTTACAAAGCATGATGTCCTTCTCTAGGGATTAATCCCTCCTGATAATGTGTCCAAAGTAACTGAGACAAAGTCTTGCCATCCTTGCTTCCGAAGAGCATTCCAGCTGTACTTCCTCCAAGACAGATTTGTTTGTCCTTCTGGCAGTCCGTGGTATATTTAATATTCTTCAACAACACCACAATTCAAATGCATCAATTCTTCGGTCTTCCTTTTTCATTGTCAGCTTTTGAATGTATATGAGGCAATTGAAAACACCATGGCTTGGGTTACGTGCACCTTAGTCATCAAAATGACATCTTTGCTTTTTAACACTTTAAAGAGGTCTTTTGCATCACATTTGCCAATGCAATACGTCGTTTGATTTTCTGACTCCTGCTTCCATGGGCATTGATGGTTGATCCAAGAAGAATGAAATCTTTAAGAACTTCAATTTCTTCTCTACTATCTATTTATCTGTCTGTCTGTCTATTTATATGACAAAGAATATATGTATACAATTTAATTTCCAAAGTTTCAAGTAAAAATTCATATATATACTAAATCCATATATATGTATATATACACACATGCACATATATGGGAGCCCTAGTGGTACAGTGGTTAAGAGCTATAGCTGCTAACCAAAAGGTCAGCAGTTGGAATCCATCAGCTGCTCCTTGGAAACCTTATGGGGCAGTTCTGCTCTGTCCTGTAGGGCCACTGTGAGTCCTAATTGACTGGATGGCCATGGATTTGATTGTTTGGTTATATGTATATATGAACTCTTCATATATGTATGAACTTTTGAAATTAAGTTGCAGACATTGTATATTGTTGTTGTTAGGTGCTGTTGGGTCAGTTCTGACTCATAGCGACCCTATGCAGAGCACAATGAAACACTGCCTGGTCCTGCACCATCCTCACAATTTGTATAAACCAAACCCAGTGCTGTTGAGTCGATTCTAACTCATAGCGACCCTATAGTACAGAGTAGAACTGCCACATAGAGTTTCCAAGGAGCACCTGGTGGATTCGAACTGCCGACCCTTTGGTTAGCAGCCGTAGCACTTAACCACTACACCACCAGGGTTTCCCACAATTTGTATAATCACCTCTAAGTGCATTAGCATATATTTCCTATCAGCAAAGACATTCTCCCACATGACCATACCATCAACACATCTAAGAATTGAACATTGCCATGAAAATAGGCAAATATCACATATCCCTAATTTTTCCCAAATGTCTTTTCTGTTTCTTTTTTTCCCTTCATCAAAGATTGTACTTTGCATTTAGTGGTCATGTCTCTTTAATCTTCTTAAAGTCCTCTCCCCCCCCCCTTTTTTTTTCCTTTGATTACATTGACAAGAATCCAGGACTATTGTCTTATAGAATATTCCAGAATCTGGATTGGTCTGATTGAATTTTCATTATTAGATTTATGTTAAACATTTTGGCAAGAATGCTACGTAATGTTGTGTCATGACAACATCACATCAGGAGGTGCACAGCACCCACTCGTCCTATTGCTGGTGATAAACATTTTGATCAATTGGTTAAGGTGTTGTCCCCAGACCTCTCCATTGTAAAGGTCGTTTCATCCTTTAAATTAATATGCAATATGTCGGATGATACTATAAGGCAGCATGAATATGCTGTTTCCCTCCAGTTTTCACCCATAGTTTTAGCATCCCAATGCTAACTGTTGCCTTCATCTATTATTACATTGGTGGTGGCACAATTTCTAATTTTATTATTCCTTTCACCTTTATTAGCCAACTTTCTCTGTAAAGAAGAGCTTTACCTTTCCTGATGTGTTTTGAGTGCAGTGGAACTCTGACGTCCTTTGATGTGAGTGTTATACACCTCATAATATTGAAGTTGCCGAAGATTCCATTTTACTTGGATCCATAGTCAATGCCCATGGAAGCAGCAGTCAAGAAATCAAGCAATGTATTGCATTGGGCAAATCTGATGCAGAAGAACTCTTTAAAGTGTTCAAAAAAGCCAAGATGTCACTTTGAGGACTAGGGTGCACCTGACCCAAGCCATGGTATTTTTAATTGCCTCATATGCATGCGAAAGCTGACAATGAGTAGGGAAGACCGAAGAAGAATTGATCCTTTGAATTATGGCGTTGGCAAAGAATATTGACTGTACCACGGACTGTCAGAAGAATGAACAAATCTGTCTTGGAATAAGTACAGCCAGAATGCTCCTTAGAAGCGAGGATGGCGAGACTTCCTGTCACAGACTTTGGACATGTTATCGGGGGAACCAGTCCCTGGAGAAGGACATCATACTTGGTAAGGTGGAAAGTCGGAGAAAGAAAAGAAGACTCTCGACAAGATGAATTGACACAATGGCTACAACGTTGGGCTCGAGCATAGCAATGATTGTGAGGATGGCGCGGGACCAGGCAGTGTTTACTTCTGTTGTATGAAAAGTATGAGTTGGACCTGACTCAACAGCACGTAACAACAGCATCAGTACAGCCTAGGATTACAGTAAATTCCCTTCCAATCATGTCACCCAGTTGGCTTTTCAAGGAACAAATTGTAGTTACACTTGAACATATAGAGTTTAAAATCATCCACACTATGTCAGAGCATTAAAGTGTAAGAATTAGAAATATTTGTATAATTTAAAAGGGATCTTGCTATTTCTTTAGCATCCTGACATTTTGTTTTTATGTTTTTAAATCTCATTATTGGCTTAACCAGTTTTTCTGGCCTCCTCTTATACTGCCTGCCGGAAGTTTGTATACCTTCTGTTGCTGGACTGCCTAGGACATGTCTAGCAATAAAAATGATCACAACAGTTATGGAAACTATTTTAATATTAACTCTAGCTATCAAGTCATCTGCCAGTGAATGTTCTCCACATCAGTACTCTGTATAACTTAACATGTTAGGGCATAAATGTTTTTATTGCATGCTAAAATTAAATAAGATTTATAAACCCTAAACACAGGAATCAGATGATAAAGTATTACAACACACATTTCTATGTAGAAAACTACTGAGCACCTGTTAATATTTAAACATATTAATTAAGCAGAAAATAGGCTAAACAGTTTAAAATTACGATTGTCTGACCCACTCTTACTTCAAAGGATACAACATAGACTGGAAAACTGAAAAGCATTTCTTTTCAAGGGTGCATTGACTATTTTTTTTTTTTCCCCGCAGGGGGAGGCTGTCATTGTTTGTTTGGTTTGGTTCATAAAATCCCATGAATTCCTGGATTGATGTTTCCCCCGTGAGAGTAATCATCCCTCCAAGAAGCTTACAGGAGAAGCAGATGTGGCTTTTCTTCCCATAAATGCCGCACAAGGCTGCGGCAGTTTAACATGCCTCTCAGCTGCATCTTCATAACCGCAATTTGGCATTGCTTTTTAATTTATCAAATTGAAAAAAAACATAAGGCAAAAGAATAGGAACCATTTCTCTGGTTATTCCACTGATTACACAGATTCAGCATGAGCAAGACGAATGCTAATTTGTGCATAAAGCATATTCTTTTCTCTGAAAACGTACATGAGTTGTGGCTGAAGACAGACAAGCAAGGGTGCTGGTAAAAACCATTTTTCGGTTGATGTGGGGAGTTCCCAGTGAAAGACTCTAGCTCTGGCTTTATCAGATTAGCAATAATTTCTGGATATGGAGTGTCAGTGAAAACACCCAAACAAAACTCTTCCCGTGGAGACAGGTGGCTCAGCGACTGGGAATCCTTTAATCAGTGGCAAATCCAAGCATGTCCAAGTGAGAGTGGTGTAGTGAAGAGAAAAGGACTTTGTCAACTATGATCCAATATTTAGTGCCATTTCTGCTACAGAAATTCCAGTGTGACCTTTAGCAATATCCTTAACGGCTTTAGGACTCTGTTTACTAATTTTGAAATTCAATAAATATATTTGGGTTATATGATGACTTGTGTCCCTTTTAGCTATAACATTTGATATATGGATTCAATATTTTGAGCCATGTAGAATGAGTTTGTGATCTAAGCATCTACAAACTGATATAAATTCAGAGTCAAATAATCCTGAGAGGTGGATGTTTTCCAAACACCACTATAACCTGGAAAAGTTGGTATGAAAAGGAGCTTTTTTCCTGATAACCTTATAAGCACCTAGGTGCTATAAATTCAAAACCCAGTCAGTGGAACAAGGATGATGTCTGCCAGGAATAATGATAGAGGGGAGTTTTTGAAGAGTATAAGGTTAAAGATTCAAGCTGGAAGAATTTCTGTGTTGATGGAAAAGTTCCTCCTGTGTAACCTGTAATAAAACCGTACTCTTCTTTCAATGGGACCCTGGTGGAGCACTGGTTAAGCGTTTGGCTGCTAACCAAAAGGTCGGCAATTTGAATCCACCAGCTGCTCCTTGGAAACCCTATGGAGCAGTTCTACTCTGTCCTATGGAATCGCTATGAGTAGCTTTCAATGCCTAGTTGAAATGCTACTTAACCTATAAAGCCTTTCTCAATCACCCTTCCGCTAGTTTCTCATAATTTTTCTCAGCACTCTGTCCATTGTCTGTCTGACTTTGTTGCCTATTATAATTAACAATCTCCTGGTTAATTCCTCCACTGTGTTGTGAATTTTTTGAGCCCCCAGACTCTTCTCTTTACCTTGTATTCATTCATCCTTCTTCTTTAATCTGTCACCATTCTCACATCCCCACTCCCAGGGCTCATGTATATACTCAATATTTATTTGTCAAATCGAGTATTATTTCAGTTGACAAATGTGAATACACGTGACAGCATCAAAATTAAAAGATCAAATTGGCCAGTCATCTTCCGTTGACACAATCTGAGTGTTAGCCTCGTTACTTACACGTTTCACACAAATTATCAGAATCAACTTCTCTTTGTTTCAGTTGCTACTGGTTAATAATTACTGGTATGTATTTTCCACTCTCTGTTCTCATTATGATTGTAAACACACAAGTATCCTTTGGTCTCTGGTAGACAAATAAAAAAAAAAAGTACGGTTTAAATGACTCTGAGATTCTCGAAGTCAGGGACCGTGTCTTCTCAGCTTTCCACCTGCAGCACCTGGAGCAGCACCTGGAACAGCACCTGACGTGAAGTGGATGCTCTAGAAATGCTTATTGAATAGAACAGTGGTCAGGATTTGGTGGGGAACTGTATCGAGGAAACAGCGGATTAGTTTTTTTTTTTTTTCTTTGATGAATTCAAAAGAGGTGGGACTTCCAAAAAAATTGATAAAGGATTGCTGCTCTCTGTGAACCATCATATTTGTAATATTTTCTTAATAACCAGTCCTTAGCTAACTAGTAGGAAACCCTGGTGGCGTAGCGGTTAAGTGCTACGGCTGCTAACCAAAGGGTCGGCAGTTTGAATCCACCAGGCGCTCCTTGGAAACTCTATGAGGCAGTTCTACTCTGTCCTATAGGGTCGCCATGAGTCAGAATCAACTCGACGGCACTGGGTCTAGCTAACTAGTCTCAATTTGATGATGTATTACTTTTTAATCAATTCACATCAGGGAACAAGGAGGCAGAGGGGGATACAAAGAAAGTCATGCTGAACAACATTCTAGATTGAATCATCTGCTGACTAAGATTTTTTAATCTAATTTCAGATTCTTCTGGGATATTGATAAAAAGAAGTTTATAATTCCTTTTTTTTTTCCTATTTAATGAATGACCTGATAATTTTTTGTCAGGAATTTCTTTTAGTAAACATTTTCCAGTTCTTAAGAGTTCATTTTTCAAGTTCCCATTAGATGCCAATGAAGCAAGTAAAGAAGTAGCATTCCTTTTCTTCCTGCCCTGGGAAGAAAATAAGAAAAACTCAAGTTGACTCAATATAAAATGAACAAACCTTTATGACCGTAGTTAAGAAATTTGGAAAAGGTCAGGAGTAATAAAAGTCAGGAGTAATTTTTGTTAATCTCAGTCCTTCAGGACCATGGTCATATTAGGTGGGTGTTCATCTCTCCAGGAAGAGTTTCCACTAAGGCCCTACTTTTCCGTAAAATGGATAGCAATTGTACCGTCCACCCAAATAATGTCTACGTGGCAGGTCACCATCAGGCAGCACCTGGGGATGGGGATGGGGACCTGGACTCTGACAGTGTTGGCTGTACATTTGTCAAAGCCTAGTTTAAAGTAGTAATACTTATGGTGGTTTCAAAGATAATCCCTGTATACCCTTTAATCTCTGATAGACAAACCCTGTGCTTAAATTCCTGCTCAGAGTTTTCTACTGTGTTCTTTAGAGAGTCACTATGGAGTTGGAATCCACTCAATATCAGTGGGTTTGGTTTTTGGTTTGGTTCTTTATAGAAGAATATATAGAATAATATTCCCTCTATATTTTCTGTGACAAAATGTGGAAGAAAAGGTTTCCTCTGAATGGTCTGAGAATAAAGGGCTCTGTGGTCCAATTAATGCAGGAAATGCCACGTGCTATGTGCTCCTCTTGGACACTCTTAAGGTACATTAGCATACCAAGAAGCTTTGAGAAATTGGTTGACATTGGTTCCCAGACTTAGTTGACCATTCTATATTTTCCTTCCTCTTCTTCCTTCTTCCTCCCCCTTCCAGCCCCTCTTCCTCCTCCACCTTCTTTTTTTTTGGCAGTACGTCTACCGCTACCTCAACATTTTAACTTCTGACCAACTCTCTGGGAAAAATTCTTCTAGGCAGGTTAGAATTTATTTTAAAATAAAGTCGGACCAGCAGAAAACTAAAGACATTGTCTGTATTGTATAGCCCCAATATTTTGCTTTCATTGAGCTGTGTTTTGGTGCTATGTCCTCATGAAATTCTTATAAAAACCTGTTTATTTATTTACTATAGGAATGTTGTTCAAGGATACGGTCCATCACAATACTCATTGCCCTCTCTATGAAGTTCCAGAGGAAAATATTTTCACGAAAATATTCTGTTAATTACTAGAGAAATGTTTCTTTTCCCAAAGAACTGGTATTTTCCCTCACACACAGTGAGTGCTGCCTGCAACACCATTTCCAAGGACTAGAGCAATAATAAGTGTGTGATCTCAGTTAACAGGGTGTCAGGAGATAGTGTGACTTCGAGTGTGGCTAATTCAACAGCACAGTGACAATCACAGCGTTGCAGTCTTCCCATTTCTTTCTGCTCTGCCACCTTCAGTGTCAACCTTGCTCTCTGGCTGGCCTTAGTTATGGTTGTAACACCTAGAACAAGCTGTGTCAATCTGTCTCAGTGTGTTGTGTTTAAGCTTAAAGAAACATCTGTCAGAGGCCCCCCCAGATCCCCACTGCCATCTCATTGGCCAGAACCAGGTAATGTGCTCACCGTAGAACAACCAATAGCAGAGGGAATGCGATTACCATGGCTGTCTTCCATTCAACAGGATGTACTCCCAATCTGTGTAGGTACTTGAACAACCTAGGGTTTTGTTAATTAGGAAGAGAGGACTGACCTTGAGTAGGAACCAACAGTTTCTGCTGGAGACAGTTACAAAGTTTTCTTTTCGTCCTAAGCTAGGAAGCTTAGAATTAAATTTGTACGTTGTGCATCTGTCTTCCTTAAGGCCTTTTTGCGTTTGCTCTATTTTTTCCTCTCAGTCTTCATATAAATTATTTTTTCTCTTTTGTGATTTTTTATTTGCCATGTTTTGACATATTTATGATGTTTGTACCTCATATGTTTTCAAAATGAGGTCCAGTATAAGAAAACTACAGATAATACATCAGGTGCTCGCTAGCAGATAGAAGGTGGGTGGGTGACCGCTCTGGATTTGGACCTACAGGGTTCAGTGACTTTTGGGAAGAATAGTCAGAATTTTTCAGTTCAAAATGACTTTGGCCCAAGCCCTTAGGAAATATGGCTGTAGTAATTGACTTTCCAAGCAGTGGTAATCCTGGGTATTCTCATCTAGTTCATATTTCCAGTTTACAGGCAAGCAGTGGTGGCACTTATTATCACAGGTAGAATTTAATTAGCCAAGAATGATAAATTAGTTTCCACACTTCTGTTGGGATAGTGGAATTGCAGAGACTGGTCTGGAAACTTCAAACCATTGAAGATGTCATTCGACCTCTCAGGAAATCAACTGTTCCAACTGCCGTTTTTGAAAAGTTCTTACTAGGTTAAACCGTATCAGCATTGCCGATTTTCTTATCATGATAAGTGCTACCCAGGCTACTTTCTTGAAACTCTGAAAGGTTCCTCAAATGTCTTTTTTTTTTTTTTCCCAGTGTACAACTATTCAGTATTTTTAGTAGAACTGATAAGTGAGAAGGTAGGTATCTTAACACTGAGCATATGTCAGCTGGATGGCAGAGAAAGAAGACTTACAGTGAGTAATCACACAAACCAAAAAGACCCACTTTGTTCTTGAGTCATAGAGAACTCAATTTCTGTTACGTTTTTTTTTTCTGTACAACAGTTGCAAGATACAGGATGCATGGTTAAAAGTATTTGAAAAATTAGCCCACATGATAATGGGAAATATTAAAGGGGAGACACAGATATTGGGAAGGCACCTATTTCATAGAGAAATAAATACTTCGCAAGGACTTATACAACAACAGGTATTACTGATGATTAGTAGTGACCTAGCAGGAAATGGTTTAATGAAATAATATCTAGGATAATAAGTATTGCAAGAGTTTTTGTAAATAAAGGGATACAACAAATTACGGGATTGTGCAAACTTGGGAACACTTTGCATGCTTGATTGCTTGAAATAAAACATATTGGATTAGTACAATTACTTAAATAGAATACAAAGAACTTTCTGAAAAAAGCAAGAAGCCTTGAGGCACAGACATAAGAGAAAGAAAAAGTTGATATTCTTACAGCCAGAAGAGAGAGAAAGGAACTGGAGAGAGGTCTTTGGGGAAAGACAGATATAATGTGGAATTTTTATTGTTATTCCTATGTGATATGTAATGTGTGTCTTCTCAGTCTTTCCACGAAATAATTGATAAAAGCTGACATTTCTCACTAAGGGTTTGGGGAGTGGTTTGTATTTTGGGAGTTTGACAAATACTGAGGCCAGCTGTCAGGTTCCATTGAGTTGAAACTTGGGAAGACAGCCACGTGTATGTTCCATTACTTGGATTTTGTTCTGTAGGAAGATTTATTTCATGTTTGTATTTATTTTACTTTTGGGAGGAGGTATTTTTCTTTTTTTCCGCTCTTGTCGTTGTGGTGGTCTCAGATTACCTTGAGCTTGCCAGGTGAGCTTGCCAGGTATGTGTACTGCTATAGAGTGAGATTGCTGAATCCCATGCAAAGAGATAGATCTACCAACTGAAAATCCAATTTACTTTCAAAGATGGCTGGGCTGTTTTTATGTGAAAGCACTTTGAATATTTTTCCCTAAATCTAGGCAAAATTTGGGGGTCAAAGCAGTAGATAGGAAGTGAGGAATATAACTTTCCTTATGTTTCTTGTGTTACCCTGTCCCTCTTTTACTAGTATTTGATAGTCACTTAGTCTTTTCCCAATCACCTTCCCTGACTAGAAATTGCATTGTAATCTCCTCTATTCAATTTGAAAGAACAGAAAATGCTGTTCATGTCTTTTTTTTTTTTAATTATTAATCAATTTGTTAAATATACAAATTCAAAAATCTAGATTCCTCCTGGAGATTTTAAGTTCAGTTTAGAAATTTCTTCTGTACTTTTGGGAAACTTTTGCTACCAATTTTAAGGTGCTTTGAAATAATTTCTGGTCCATGTGCAAACTTAGTATATTCAACAGCTTTAAATGTTTCGAACCATATTTATAAATCTAATAACTTTTGTTCCTCTCTAAGTATCTTAATATCTGAGTTAACCAAATCCTTTCTAGTATTTGAATAACTCTTATAAAACTAATAAATTAAAAACACAGTGATCTTAACATTGTAGGCAGTCAAAAACAATAATCTTAGAAAGATGCTAACTTAAAAGTCTACCCAATTACTCATTCTAAATTGAAGTTAAAAGGTTGTCACTTTATTAAGCCAAATATTAAAAGTATGTAAAATTCTCAGTTTTGCACAAATTCCTTAATCTCAAAGTATTATTTCTCCGACTTTAATTATCCTAAACATTTCTTAGCCGATCCTAAATCCTCATGGGTTTGCATGATATTTTTCACTTTGTGGAAACTCTGGTTGGCAGTTTGAATCCACCCAGCACTCCTTGGAAATTCTAGGGACAGTTCTACTCTGTCCTACAGGGTCACAATGAGTTGGAATGGATTTGATGGCAACTTTTTTTTTTTTTTTCATTATTATTCACCTTGTTGTTGTTAGATGCTGTTGAGTTGATATCAACTAGTAGTGACCCTATATAAGCAGAGTAGAATTACTCCATAGGGTTTTCAAGGCTGTGACCTTTCAGAAGCAGATTGCCAGGACTGCTTTCCAAAGTACCTCTAGGTAGGTTCAACCCATCAACCTTTCATCTAGTAGTAGAGTGCTTTAACAATTTGTACCACCCACAAAACCAAACCCCTTGCCATCAAGTCGATTCCCACTCATAGTGACCCTATAGGACAGAGTAGAACTGCCCCATAGAGTTTCCAAGGAGCACCTGGTGGATTTGACCTGCCGAGCAGCCATAGCACTTAACCACTATGCCACCAGGGTTTCCACTGAGCCACTGGAGCCCCTTTATTTACTATCTGTTGCCATTGAGTCGATGTCCTATAGTGACCCTGTAGGATGGAGTACAGTTGGCCCATAGGGTTTCCAAGGCTGTAATCTTTACGGAAGCAGATTGCCACATCTTTCTCCCGAGGGATGACCAGTATGTTCTAATTACGTACATTTTGATTAGCAGCTGAGTGCTTAACCACCGGGGAACCAGGGTTTCTCAATTGTTATTCAGTAGGGAAGGCAATTACTATTCTAGCAAATGGCTTATTTTTCCCTTGAGCTTTTCACTTGGCATGAGGTGTGGAGCCGTGGACATCCCAGGTAATTCTTTTCACCATTCACTAAGATAGTTGTGATTGTTGGCTTTGCTTTCACACAACACTCTAGATATGGCTCAAATCTAGATTAATATTTGGAAGAGTACTTTGAGATCATGAGATCAAGATGTTCTCTGAATGAACATCTTGGGGCTCTGCAAGATGGCAGATTATGCTGATCTCACAGTAGCAGGCTCTTTCAAAGAGGAAAACGTAAATTTTCATCTTGCTTTGCTGCCTGGGGAAGTGAATTCTCTTCAAGTTTGCTTAGCGATCACCGTTTGGACATCAAGACCATTGACAATGCATTGAGGCAATTTTGCAACATAATAGAGAATCATCATTTTATGATTCTCTGCTTTCTGAAAAGGCTTAGAGATTCGTGTCCAAAAAGCATGGTGACAAATGCAGATGTCGTTACGTGCAAGACACAAAGGAAAATCACTCTGTATAGACTTGGGATATGGTACCTAAGCACACGGTTGGGCAGATCCCGCCCAGATGGCTGCGTGACACAATTCATAGTGTTTCTTGTCAATAACGTAGCAGGACACCCCAGAGAGTGGAGAGGTCAGTAAGCAAACTCCATGAGCCGTGCCTTTGTGTTCAGCATACGTTATACGCTACGTCTCTTATATTCTAGAAGTCAATTGTAGCATAGTTTGTTATTACACAAATTGGCATACACCTCCCTCTCTCCCTAGGGAAACAGCCTCCTAAGAGGAAGTGCTGAGACTATGGAAGTTTTGTTGTTTGTTATTGATTTATTTTCATCCCTCACTTCAAATCTCACTGTTAAAGTGTGACATGTTCGGGCACAATCTTAACTAGATTGAAGGAAACAAAATGGCGCAGCCAATTAAAATAATGTAGGACCGAAATGAAAGAATAACTAAATAGCTAATAATGTTTTTAGACACATAAAGTAAAATGCATAGGGTTAAAAGGAAGCAAATTAGATGGGAATATAGAAATCAGAAACAAGTTTGTGATATAGTTATATGTGTTATTTCTATTAAAGCATTAAAAACATCTGTTGGGTGTAGTAGCTAGTGTACTAAGTAGTGATGAGCATTAGACAATATTTGCAACAATTATAAAGTCACAAATGTGTATATACTGTTTATACTATTTCCAATCCCCTCATATGCATGGGAAAGGTAGATAATGAATAAGAAAGACCAAAGAAGAATTGATGCCTTTGAATTATGGTGTTGGTGAAGAATATCAAATATACCATGGACTGCCAGAAAAATGAACAAATCCGTCTTGGAAGAAGTACAGCCAGATTTCTCCTTAGAAGCAAGGATGGTGAGACTTTGTCTGATAAACTTCAGACATGTTATCAGCAGGGATCAGTCCCTGGAGAAGGACATCATGCTTCGTAGAGGGTCAGCGAAAAAGAGGAAGACCTTCAACAAGATGGATTGTCACAGCGACTGCAACAATGGGATCAAGCAGAGCAACAGTTGTGAGGATGGTGCAAGACCGGGCAGTGTTTCGTTTTGTTGTACACAGGGTCGCTATGAGTCGTAACTGACTCAATGGCACCTAACAACAATAACAACAATAAACAAATAAATAAATAAAATGCTAAATTTGAGTTAAAGGTTTGTGGAAATAAATGTAATATTTTTCCATTCAAGCTCAAAGACCCCCTGAATATCCTGAACTAAGAATCCTTGGCTTAGACGGTAACTGGAATCGTGTGTGTGTGTGTGTGTTGCCTATGTGGTGAGTGGTGATGTTAGCCAAAGCCTAGGTAAAACTACCCTCTTTTAACAGGTGGCCATCTAAATGGACTTTGAAGGGAGTATTATACTTTGCAATTTCTTCAGTTTATCTCCTTTTGTTATTCCCATTCTTGTCCTTCAAATTGTTAGGCAGTAAAGAAAATGAAAAACAACAAGGAAAAAAGCCTAGGGCCTTTGGGGGATCTAAGAGATTATTTTTGCCATGGTGCCCTCAACGTTGGTGGGTGAGTCAAAGGGATGCTCAGGATGGTGGAGCTTCAAAGACGAAAGGCATTCAGAAACAGACAGTAAAACAAGCTGAACACTGGGCATCTGCAACAGGGGAGGAAGGGAAATTTGGGAAGGTGGTCTTGGGAGGCGAACAGAGGGAAGGTTCCCTTACAACAATTTAAAATTCAGTGATGGTTTCCTAAATCCTAGCAGTTGGCAAACATACAAATGCTACCTGTCATAGAAGCATAGTATACATTAGTGAATGCGTGTGTCTGCGATTGTGTCTGTCTGTCTGTGTGTAAATACTGTGTCCTAAACCGAGCTAAACACTTGCATGCTTTATCTTGTTCGTTCTTCTTCAAAAAACCTATGGCGTGTGTACTGTTACTTCCATTTTATAGATAAGGAAACTGAGCCACAGAGATGTTGGTTTCCTAAAGACATCCTTATCGAACATCAGAGCCAGGCTTAGAATCTAAAGCTTATTTCTTAACACTTCCTTATGTGGAAACTTGAGGGAACTGGGGTGACCAAGCTTGGTTTTGGTATACCAGCTGTTTACAGGGAACTTCTAAAATGCCTCCAAATATATCCTTCAGTCTGCTAATTTTTACTGGCATACAAGTATCTTACGCTTGCACAATTTCAGTGAGTGTGCTGCACTTTTAAAACCTATGGCAAACAGCCACTGATGCGTTTAATGCAGTTAAAACTAGCTGTTTGATGTATGAACTTTTCCCGAGTTTAGAGCGTATGTAGATTTCTCCTTTAGCTAATATCTCACAGGCTTCTTAACTCCAAGTCTTTCAAGCACAAAGCGAGACGACCACCTATCCACAGGCTTCTCCAGTTTACCTGCTGACTTAGAGCTGTGTGCATGAGCCAGCCGTGCATGAAAAAGTTCATTAGAAAAAGGGATTGCATTTGATTAATTTCTTTTTAACACTGATTAACTAGGAAAGTCCATTTTGCTAACATTTATATTGCAATAAAGTGCAATTATGGATTGTCTTGCCATAAGGCAAACCATACTGACATAAAACAGAGTGAAAATTCACAGTGCAGTATAAATAACTCTCTCTAATCCTCTGCTAACTACTTTTATGTTTTATTTATAATTTTAGGCACAGTGGTTAAAAGCTTAACTGCTAACCAAAAGGTCAGCAGTCCAGATCCACCAGCTGCTCCTAGGAAACCCTACGGGGCAGTTCTACTCTGTCCTATAGGATCAGTGAGTCAGAATCCCCCAGACGTCCATCAGTTTCTCGTATTGTGGGGGCTTGTGTGTTGTTGTGATGTTGGAAGCTATGCCACCAGTATTCAAATACCAGCAGGGTCACTCACGGTGGACAGGTTTCAGCTGAGCTTCCAGAATGAGACTAGAAAGAAGGACATGGCAGTCTACTTCTGAAAGAAATTAGCCAGTGAAAACCTGATATAGTGCTCGAAGATGAGCTGTCATGTTAGAACACACTCACAAGACGACTGGGGGAGAGCTCCTCAAGGTAGAGTCGACATAGACGTTAACAAGAAGAAACTAGAAAATGAATTTTTAGACTATTACCATTTACAATTTATAGACATTTTCGTGGAGCCCTGGTGGCGCAGTGGTTAAGAAGAGCTAGGGTGAACTTGGCTGCTAACCAGAAGATTGGCAGATCGAATCCGACAGCAGCTCCTGGGAAACACTATGGAGCAGCTCCACTCTGTCATACAGGGTCGCTGTGGGTTGAAATTGACTCTATGGCACTTTTTTTTTTTTAATATATTTGCATATACATACATCCCTGGGTGATAAGCGATGGCTAAGAGCTGAACTACTAACTGGGAGATTGGTGGTTCACACCCACCCAGAGATGCCTTAGAAGTAAGGCCTGGCAATCTGCTTCCAGAGCCCTGAGGAGGCAGTTCTGCTCTGCACACAGGGGATTGCCAGGAGTGAAGATCGGCTCAACGGCAACTAACAGCAGCAGCAAATATGCGTGTGTGTATGTGTGTGTGCGTGTGTGTGCGTGTTTATACTGACCTTGCATCATCTCCAAATAGCTGTCCTTTCCAGCACACATGCCCTTCCCCACCCCCCCCCCCCCGTCTTTTTGCACTGGCTTGCACGTCTGTGACATTTGTCTGGATCTTAGGGAGAGAGGGTCCTGCCTTTTACTATTATGTGTGATGTTTGCTGTCAGTTTTCATGGAAGTTCTTAATTAGATCTAGGAAGTTTCATTTATCCTTCGTTTGCTAAGACTTAGGAATGGGAGTTGAATTCGTAAACACTTTTTCTGCATTTGAGATGATTATATGACTTCTTTGACTTTTATTTTATTAATGTGGTGAATTACGTTGATTTTTGAGCAGTAAGTCAGTTTTTTATTTCTGGAATTCCTTGGTCATGATGTGGATTCAATCTGATAATATTTTGTTAATTTTAGTGTAAGTTAATAAATATTGTCTGCAGTTCTCTCTCGTAATGTCTTTGGTGTCACGGTTATTCTGAATTCATAAAACGGTTGGAAATTGTTCTCCTCCCTTTTCGGTAAGATCAGTGTTATTTGGTCCTTAAACATTTAATAGAATTCACCAGTGTAGCTGTTTTGGGTCTGGAGTTCTTCTTGTTGGAAGGTATTAAATTACAAATTCAGTTTTTAAAATACATGCTGCTAATCAGATATTCTATTTCTTCTTTGGCGGGCGTTATTAATTTGTGTTTTTAAGGAATATGTCCATTTCATCTAAGGTGTTGAGTTTATTGGTATAAAATTGTTTTTATCATTCTGTATTTGTCATTTTTAATTCTGTAGAATTGTCACTTTCCCTCCTCTTTCATTTCTTACACTGGTAATTTGTGTTTTATCTTTCTCTTTCTTTTTTTTAATCTGTGCAACTAAGGGCTTTTCAATTATGTTGATCTTTTAACGAACCAACATTTGATTCCATTCATTTTTTTTTTCCTGTTTCATTGATTTCTGCTTTTATCTTTATTATTTTCTTTCTTAGACTAACTGTGAGCAAAGCCTTACTTTGCTCTTCTTTAATTAACTTCTTATGGTAAATGCTCGGAAGCCCTGGTGGTGTAGTGGTTAAGAGCTACAGCTGCTAACCGAAAGGTTGGCCGTTCAAATCCACCAGGTGCTCCTTGGAAACCCTGTGGGGCAGGTCTACTCTGTCCTATAGGGTCACTATAGGGACTATGAGTCAGAATCGACTCAATGGCAATGGGTGTGGGTATGGTGAATGCTTACATCATTAATTTAAATCTTTCAGTTTTTCTAATTTAAGATTTAAAACCATAAAATTCCCTCTAGTTAGTTAAATTGTGCACATCTCTATATACTATCTTTTCATTATTATTCAATTTGAAATACTTTCTAATTACCCTTGTGATTTCTTCTTTGATCCATAGGTTGTGAAATATTTTTGCTAATTTCAAATATTTTTGATTTTCCAGATTTTGTTTTATTATTGATTTCTATTTTAATACCATTGTGGTCAGAAAACATACTTTGAATGGTTTAAATCATTTAAATTTATTTCATTTTTTATGGCCTAGAATATGCTTTATCTTGGTGAATGTTCCATGTGCACTTGAAAAGAGTGTTTTTGGTCGTAGTGATCGGTAATTGTCAATTAGGTCAAGTTGGCCGACAGTGTTGCTTAAGTCTTCTACATTCTTACTGATTTTTTGTTTACTTCTTTTACGGATTACTGAGAGAAGCTTTGAAAGCTCCAACTGTAATTGTAGCTTTTTCCACTTTTCTCTTCACAGTTCTTTTAGTTTTTGCTTTATTTGAAGTTTTATAATTATTTGCACTCACAGTTATGATTGTTAGGTCTGTTTTGATGGATTGACCCTCTCATCTTACGAAATGTCTCTTTTTATTTCCAGTAAAACTGTCATTCTAAATTCCGTTTTGTTTGATGCTAATAAGGTCATTCTAGCTTTCCTATGATTAGTGTTTACATCATGTATCTTTTCCCAAACTTTTACTTTTAACCTTCCTCTGTTTTTATATTTCAAGTAACCTGGAATTTTAAAATTCAGTTTGACAATCTCTGCTTTTTAATTGGTGTGATTAGTCCATTTCTATGTAATGTGATTATTGATATACTTGATTTAAGCCTACCATCTTCCTATTATCTTCTTGTCCCATATGATCTTTGTTTAATTTTTTCATCTTTTTTTCCTGCCTTATTTTAAATTTATTGTTTTCTCATATTTTATTTTATTTCCTTCTTTGGGTTTTAGCTGCAACTCTTCATGTATTCTTTAAATGATTGCTATAGGGTTTATAGTAAGCATCTGTAGTTTATCGCAATCTACCATCAAATGATACCACTGAATTTCTTCATGTATAATTTAAGCACCTTTCAGCAGTATATTTCTGTTTACCTTCTCCTATCTTTTGTTTTTTTATCATATTTTACTTCCACATATCTTATATCTTCCACAATATTTCATAATTAATTTTGCCTTAAATAGTCAATTATCTTTTTATAATTTTATAGACAAGGAAAATATTTACCCATGTATTTACCACTTTTGATGTTCTTTATTCCTATGTTAAGATTTGAATGTCTACCTGTTATCGCTCTCCTTCAGTCTGGAGGGCTTCCTTTAACGTTTCTTGTGGTGAAGGTTAGTGGTAACAGTCTCAGCTTTAATTTGTCTGAAAATACGTATTCCATCTTCATTTTTGATGAAAACAATCTATGGATATAAAATCCTAAGTTGATATTTCTCCTCAGCAATTATTTAAAAATGTCATTTTTTATTTTCTAGCTTTGTTTCTGATGAAAAATCAAAGGTCATTTTATCCCGTTTGCCTTTTATTTAATGTGGCTTTTCCTTCCCCTGGTGGCGTTAAGGATTTTTTCTTTGTTATTGATTGGCAGCAATTTGATTATGGTATACTTTGGTTTGGTTTTCTTTATGTTTATTTTGCTGTGGTCATGAGCTTCTTGGGTATGTGTGTTTATATTTCAATATCAAATCTTGAAAATTCTTAGCCATCCGAATCTTCACATATTTTTGTGCCCCACTCTATCCCTTTTCTTTTTCTGGGACTTCAAAAAACCGTCAAACCTTGTTAGATTGCTTGATATTGTCTCAGACATCACTGAGGCTCTGTTCATTCTTCAGCCTTCTTACTTTCTGTGCTTCAGTTTACATTGTTTCTGCTGCCGGGTCTTGAAAGTCACTGATATTTTCTTCTGCAGCATCTAATATCTGTTAAGCCCATAAAGAGAATTTTTTATTTCTTTATATTTTAAGGTGTGGAATTTTCATTTGGTACTTTTTAAAATCATTTTCATTTATTTATTGAGAATCTCTGTGCATTTCCTCATTATATTCATGTTTTTTATAAGCCCTTGAACATAAACATACTTAAAATGGTATTTTTAGACTCCTTGTGTGTTAATTGAATCAATTCTGTAATGTCTAGTTCTATTTTTATTTACCAATTTTTCTCCTGACTGTGGGTCATGTCGTTCTGCTTCTTTGCATATCCAGAATGTTTTCATTAAATTTTAGAGACTGTGAATGTTATGATTGCAAGTGTCTGGATTTTTGTTTCCTTCCTTTAAAAGTGTTTTTTTTTTTGTTGTTGTTACTTCAGGCAGTTAACTTATCTTGATCCTAATGAAGCTTTTTTAGCTTTGTTATGCCATGTTTGGAAACCCTGGTGGTCTAGTGGTTAAGTGCCACAGCTGCTAACCAGAGGGTCGGCAGTTCGAATCCACCAGGCGCTCCTTGGAAACTCTACGGGGCAGTTCTACTCTGTTCTCTAGGGTCTCTATGAGTCGGAATCGACTCGACGGCACTGGGTTTGTTTTTTTTTTTTTTTTTTTTTTGGTTATGCCATGTTTGAAGTAGATTGTGTTAGCCTAAACCTTCTCTTCAGCGTTTGTCTTTCTGGAATCTCTTCTTAAAACCCTGGGTGTTCAACAAGAACTCTCTACCCTGCCTGGCCAGAACTTAAATGTCTCTCAGCCGTTTGCCAGCTCTGGGGGTTATTCTGGCCAAAGCTCCTGGGTAGTTGTTCTCCCCCAGCAGTTAGTCTTTGCCTGGTCTCATGTAGTCTCTTCCTACACATGTGCAATTGAGCATTCAACCAAAGATTTAATTTCTGCAGCTATTTATGTGACTCCCTCTTTTCTGTTTCTTTGCCCTCACATTCCAGGTGCCTCCACCTCTCTCACCTCTGATCTCTGTCTCTTAATCTCAGTGGACCTCTGTGCTCTGATTCATTTCTGCCTCCATCCTCTGTGGTTCTAAAAGTGCCTCCAGGAAGCAATCTGGACCAACTCTAGGGCTTGTCTCATTTGTTTCCCTTCTCTCATGAACCAAAGTCATGTGATATGTGCTCTTTGGCATCTGAAAACATTTATTTCATATGCTTTGGTCACTTTTCTAGTTTTTATAGCAGGAGGGCTAATCCAGGAGCAGTTGACCCCATCATACTGAAAATGGGAATCTGGATAGAATTATATTAAATCATAAAAATAAATGCTGATGTTGTAAATACATGAGCTAAAGAGAAGTTTGTGGTGGCTTAGGATACCAAAGTGTTACTGTTACTTATTAAAGCAAGTTTTAAGTATACAATGATCACGCTGTCATTCTAATTCAAGGAACTTCTTCAGTACTTATTCGTCCTATAGTCTCATTAAACAACCATTTCAGCTTCCAAAATGTTTTTCTTTTGTTCTCCTAAGTAAGTTATTTCTTGACAGCAACCTGCTAAAGAATATTGCTCATTGATGAGTGGGTTGCTTTCTGCGGGTTTTATTTGTGCTTAAGCTACTCCTCATTAATCATGAAAAAAGTAGGCTGTGCATAAAAAACTATCAGAGAAGGTAGGTTTTGAGACTATTGATGGACAGGATGCATGTTGCTAAACTCATCCAGCCCATTGAGCTGAGATGAGCATTTCCCTTCATCTGGATGAATGAGCACATGGTGTGTCTCATTTAAAAATCAAAACAGCTCTCAGGAATGTACAGTAACATGAAGCCATGGTTTAATAATGTCCTTTTGACAGTAAGCATAGTTATAAGAAAGGGCTGGAGTTGGGTAAGGGAGGACCTTTGAGGAAGATTTTAAAAAATATGTATGTTTAATTGTGTTTTTGGTGAAAATTTACAGAGGAAATTAGGTTCTTATCTAACAATTTCTATACATTTGTTCACTGACATTGGTTACACTCTTCACAATACATCAGCATTCTCGTTATTTCCACTTTGGTTGTTCTGTTTCCGTTAATTTAGCTTTCTTATTCCCCCCTTTCCTTCTCATCTTTGGTCTAGGGTAAATGTTTACCTTTTGGTTTCATTTAGATGATAATTTTGAGGAGCACAGTACTCACCAGTGATATTATTTATTTTATGGGCCACTCTGTCATTTGGCTGAAAGGTGACTTCTGGGAGTGGTTTGAGTTCCAAGTTTAAAGAGTGTCTCAGGACAATAGTCTTGGGACTTTATCTAGTCTCTACTGATCCAGTAAGTCTGGCCTATTTTTTTTTTGGTATTTGAGTTTTGTTCGTCATTTTTCTTTTTGGGGAAGATTTTAAAATGCTGCTGTCGCAATGACATTGGTCCCATTCGACAGGTCTCTTTCAACTCTTCTGCCTCTCCTGGAGAACATTGCAGGAACCCAATATGAGACAGAGAAAACGAGCAACCTATAATATTGGCTGTAGATTCTGACCCTTCCCAAGTATTTGTATAAGTGAAGCAAAAATCCTTTCTGACTCTGGGAAAAAGTACAAAGTAGTTAAATTTTTGAAAATATAACACATGAGGTTAGGTTTATGGTCTGAAGTTAGACTTCTCAGGGAGGAATAAAATCTTACTGTACTGACTTTGGAGCTGGATGGTGGACATCACAAAAAGAAAGATCTGGGCTTTCACAGCTCTCTGTATACCAGAAAAGGGAGCTGGGATGTTGCAGTTGGTGCCACAGGCAAACTCCTTTGCTTTTCAAGTGTGCGTATGGTCCTTTTAAGTCCTATTTCAATAGGTTCTTGAGGAGACAGATTATTCTGACCAATTTGAACCAAGATGAAAGTGGAATAATTCTTGACATCCTTTAGTTATATCCTGTGGTGTGCTGCTAAACTAACTCTCCAGGGAAAGAAAAGAAAACAAAACAAAACAAAAACCCTGATTTGTAGTGTTTGCTGACTTCCATGGTGTAAGCACTCCCACCATGGTCAAGTTCAAATTATCAACGGTTTAACAACAGGGTTATAAAATTACTGAATATTTAATAGTTGGCACAGGCCAGTATGAGCTGGCTGTGGCACACCAGTGGCTACTCTCTTAGTTATCTACTGATACTCTTAACAGAAATATCAAAAGTGGGTGGCTTTAACAAGGAGAAATTTATTCTCTCACAGTCAAGGAGGCTAGAAGTCCAAATTCGGGGCATCACCTCCAGAGGAAGGCTTTCTCAGTCTGTCGGCTTTTAAAGAAGGTCCTTGTCATCAGTCTTTCCTTGGCCTAGGGTCTTCTCAGTGCAGGGACTCTGTTTCCAAAGGACACGCTCCCATCCTTGTTCTTCATTCTTAGTGGTAGGAGATCCCCATCCTCTCTGCTTGAGTCTTTTTTATATCTCAGAAGAGATTGGCTCAAGATACAACCTAATCCTGTAGTTTGAGTCCTTCCTCATTGACATAACTGCCTCGAATCCTGCCTCATTAAACATCATGGAGGTTAGGATTTATGACATATAGGATAATCACATCAGATCAAATGGTGGACAACAACACAATACTGGGAATCATGGCCTAGCCAAGTTGATACACATTTTTGGGAAACAAAATTCAATTCATAACAGCTATATCATATTTTGCAATGTAGGAAAAAGGTTATCATTGTTCTAGTTTAGAAATCTGACCTTGGTTTTTGTAAAGTGTGACTTTGGGAGAAAAACCTTTCTAAACATGTCCAATAATTTGGGATTTATTAATATGCCTTGTTGTTGTTAGTTGCTGTTGAGTCAGCTCCAACTTGTGATGACCCCATGTATAACAGAACAAAATGTTGCCTGGTCCTGTGCCATCTTCACAATCTTTGTTATGCTGAAATTCATTGCTGACTCACTTTGTATTTTAAGTGCCTTCCATTCTAGGGGGCTCTTCTTCCAGCACTATATTGGACAATATTCCGGTGTCATCCATAGGGTTTTCATTGGCTAGTTTTTGGAAGTAGGTCCCCAGGTCTTTCTTCCTAGTCTGTCTAGTCTGGAAGCTCCATTGAAACCTGTCCACCATGGTAACCCTCCTGGTATTTAAACTAATGGCTGCCAGCATCATAGCAACATGCAAGTCACCACAGTGTAACAAACTGACGGGCAGGTGAAAATTAAATAAGATCATGATTTAATTGTTTAACACAATTCCTGAAACACAGTGGGCATTCCATATTGTTAGCCATTTGATTGAGAAAATAGATAACAATGCTACTACCATGAATTCCGTAATAAAAAAAATTATTTGAATCACAGTATGTTCTATTTATATTTGAAAAATTATAGAAAAATTTTTTTCTGACTAAAACAATGCTTAGCCACATGTGGATTTTTAGACATCTTTCAATAAATCAGGCTTCCCAAGGGTCCGAGATGTGTAGATTTGAAGCCAGCACTGCGGTTTTTTGCAGAGGAAAGCTGGGTGAGGGATCAGTGGCCACCTACAGTGGCGAGTAAACAAATGAATTGATAAAACCCTTCTGGAGCGATTCCTGCTTTCAAGAATATAGTTATTCACTCCAGGCATCCAAGCACTTTTGTGAACTTGATGATGGAATTTCAAGCAAGACCAAACTTTATGTAAACTGAGTGGAACTTTCCTTTTTTTTTTTTTTTGTCGTATCATGTTTTCATGAAAAATAGTGCTAGCACTTCTTTTTTCAAATCCTGTTATTCTGAGGAGGCTATATTTTGACTCAAGAGGAAAATATAAAAATGGTTCACGTTGTAGTTTCCTTAGGATAGAAATGTCTTTTTGTCAGAACCTCCTTCTAGAGCTTTTGAATATTGAACTTTACTCAGTTATTACCATTAGATATTTTGTTCATGTAAGATTTAACCAAGATAATTCTCTTTGAATCTTTAGCTCTAAAGAGCTAATGTTTTCTTCTTTTAATAATGAAAATACCATTAAAAATTTATTAAAATTATTTCAAGAGATATCATGAGAATATTTCTAATGCTCTTTTTTTTTTGGAGGGTAAAATAACAAGATTTTTTTTTTTTAATGCTGTTGTGTCAAACCTATCAACATACATACACATACTACAATGTTATTCCTATTTAACAAATGGCTCTGATTGTATCTGAATTCAGGACTATGAGTGATAATAAGACTGCAGCTATAATAATTCAAAATAATATAAACAGCATGCATAGATTTCTCTAGCCTTCCACTTTTGTGCAATCTTAATGCTTCCAAATTATACCGGCGGAAAATCACTGAAAAATGCAAATGGATAAGGGGTTGTCAAGCAGTCGTGTGAACTGGCAAGAATAATAATATAGGCAGTTCTGTAATCACTGAGCGTACAGAAGCTGACAGAACAAATACTTTCTTTCCACCAATTGGCTAAATTTATATTATTGCTGCATGCTTTAAAAAACACAGGTGAAAACCTACCATTCTTTGAGCTGGGCTTTTAAGCATTTTCAGACTCTTATCATGGCTTACTGACTTGCAGAAAGAAAGAATACTGTTTAATATTGAAATTGGTCATTCCATAATCAGTTATACTGAATACATTATAAAGGCACACTCCTTTTTCAAACAAGAACAAACAGTGGCTAGAATCTCCTACTGAAAATGGCCCTGTTAGAGTCAGGCTAACCTCACGCATTGATTCAACATCATCCAAGGAGCCACCAGGGCTGTGAGCCAGCTGCAGGAGGTGGCTCATTTTTCAGTGAGCATGGGGTCCTGAAAAAGTGAGCAAGAGAGAGTACCAAGAGGCAGACAGAGATGAATCTATACTGTGTCTGTTTGTCCAGGCTCTTAGTTTATCTGCCTCTGGATTCCTTTTTTTTTTTTGCTAGAAGGACCGAAGGAGACAAATGATTTCTTCTGACACTACTACCCAAGGGGATTAGGTCAATTACAGGAATAGGCTATGGGTACTCCAAGATGTTTGAGACAAAAAAATTAATTTGTAGAGAGTGATTCATTCATTTATTCACTTTGTATTGTATACTAAGTGCCTACTTTGTGCCAGAGAAGCACAGGATGGGTCTATACAGTGATGAATAAGAGAGTGTTTTGCTTCCCCTCCTGGAGCTTGGAGTCCTATAGGGGATCATACAAATATTCAATTAATCATAGCTGAGTTAAATGTAGTAAAGGAGGAGTTCGAGGTGTTACTATACTTGGAGCATTTGAGGTAGTGTGAGGAGTCAAAGAAGGCTTCCCTGAAAAGCAAGGTAATGATGACAATGATAATAACAATAAAAATAATGATGCTAACATCTACTGAGCACTTACTTTATCTCGAGCACCTTGTAACTATTTCACTTGTATTAAACCAAAAACCAAACCCATTGCTGTGAAGTTGATTCTGACCCATAGTGACCCTATAGGACAGAGTAGAAATGCCCCATGGGTTTTCCAAGGACTGGCTGGTGGATTCGAACTGCTGACCTTTTGGTTAACAGCCATAGCTCTCAACCACTGTACCACCAGGGCTCCATTACTTGTATTAACTGTCCATATTTTCACAACTGCCCCATTTTATAGATGAACAAACTGTGGCAAAGAGAAGTTAGGTAACTTGCCGAAGATTGTACAAGAAGTAAGACTTCTGCTGAGATTGGATTAGGAGTTAGAGAGGGAAGGAGGTGGGGAAAGAAAGCTCCAAGTAGAAGCAGCAGTGTGTGTGAAGAAGCTGAGTCAGGATGGCCTTCTGTATGATTGAGAGAGGAAAGCAAGGGAGAAGGTGGTACAAGAAATGTGGGAGAGATAGTCAGAGGCCAGAGACGAAGGGCCCTCTGGGCCATGTTAAGACATTCGTCTTTGTCCTAAAAATAATGGCAAGTGATTGATAAGCTTATATGGGGAAATGACTTGATGCAATTTGCATTTTAAAAGGAATTGTGTCCATTGTGATGTGGAAAAAAGATTGGAGGGAGAGTAAATGCAGGAAGATAAGAGTCTCCAGGAAGAAGATAATAGTGGTTCTTATTAAACTCATGACTTTGGAGATGGATGGATTTGAATATATTTGAGATGGTCAGGAAGTCGGATTGAGATGGCTGAGACAGGACCCAGTGGCCTGTCATGAGCAATAGGGTAGAAGGTGGTACCATTTACAGTGATAAAAGAATGTTGGATGAAGAGCAGGTTTTGGAGGGAAGATCATGACTTTGGTTTAGACACAGACTGTGAAGGCCTATGTGACATCCACATGGCTCTATCAAGTAGGTGATGGGAAATACGGCTCTGTAGTTCAGAAGAGAGTGTGGGGATAGAACTATTACTGGTGAGGTCACTGTAACGTGAGTATCATTGGAAACTGTGGTTGTGGATGAAGGAGAGAGCAGAGAATGAGAAGATTAAGGGCTCTGGACAGGGTTCCAAGGATCACCTGCATTTAAAGACCAGGTGGAGAAAGGGAAAGGCTATTGAGAGAGTGGCTGAGAGGTGGGAGGAAGTTAATCAGGAGAGTGTGATGTGAAAAAGTCCAAAGGAAGAGAGAGTTTCAAAGGGGTAAACTAAACATGTCAAATGCTTTTTAATAAAGTGACAGATGAAACATGTTAATTAGACTTAAAAAAAAAAAAACCTAAAAAACCAAACCCTTTGCTGTCAAGTCCATTCTAACTCATAGCGACCCTATAGGACAGAGTAGAACTGCCCCATAGAGTTTCTAAGAAGCGGCTGGTGGATTCAGACTGCTGACATTTTTGCTTAGCAGCCCAGCTCCTATCCCACTGCGCTAACAGGGCTCCTAATCGGACTTGGTGGCACACAAGTCATGGGAGATCTTATCAAGGCTAATTTTTGTGATGTGGAGAGGGCAAGGCATACACTGGAATGAGTGGACTGGGGAAATATGGAAGCTGAAAAGACTGATGTTGCAACTTCTTACAGAAGTTTGTCTTTGAAAGGTAAGGCGGTGGCTGTAGGTGAGCTGGGGTCTTGTTTTGTGTGTCTTTTAAACAAGGATTTTGGTTAAGATAAAACAGAAATGCTCATAAGAAGGGTTCAGTGGAGAGAGAGGGAGAGTAATTTAGGACACAGGATAAAGAGAAAAAAATGTTAAGTTTCTAGGAAATTTGAGGAATCCCTGGTGGCGTGGCGGTTAAGAGCTATGGCAGTTCAGATCCACCAGGCGCTCCTTGGAAACCCTGTGAGGCAGTTCTACTCTGCCCTATAGGGTAGCTATGAGTCAGAATCAACTTGATTGCAATGGGTTTGGTTTTGTTTTCCAGGAGATGTGAAAGGGATGAGATTTGTAATAGGGAGGGTACAGAGCATATTTGGTGGCAGGAAGTTGAAGGAGCTTATGTTTCCTGACTTAGAATTCTTTTGGGAAATAGGAGGCGAGACCATTTTGCCAGAGTGAGAGAAAGAAGAGTCCGGCGGCCTAAGCAGATAGAAATAGCCTTTGGACAGAGTAGAAAGGCTGCCGTAGCATTCCAAGTGAGAAATCAGGGTTTGCACAGATTTTTGTCCTTTTGTTTTGCAGATGTGTTTCATATGCCTGGGATAGAGCCTGGTGAGTAGTGGAAACTTAGCATATTTGTAGACAGAATGTTTAAGAAATTTGGGGATAGAGTTGACCCTTGCCTTCAGGCCAAGGCATGCAAAGTCCTCTTTGTTTATATTTCCCTTGACCTTGAGTCCTTGAGGTCCCGTCGCACAAACTGAAGATAGTTCTCAGTACACTCAAAAGAAACTGGTTTTAGGAATTTGATGTGATGTGGAGAAACGTAGACTCTTCAGCATTACAATGTATATCCACAAGAAAAAAAAAGATGCATAATTTTCACCCTAGCTCCCTTAGAAAACCAGTTCGTTTTCTTCTATAAGTCCTTGCCTTCGATCAGTTTCTCCTTTCCTTTAAGGCCTGGTCCCATATTTTGGAAGCTTTTGTCAAAAGATTATCTCTACTTTTTAATAAATTTCTCCATATTAGGAAGAAGGTTGTCATGTAATATGTGTTCATTATTCCATGTTTAGAATTAGTTTTTTCCCCCCATTGGAAGAGAAAATGGTTTGTTTCTTGCATGCTTCACTGTGTTGGTCTAGCCTTTGCTGACTATCTACCAAATGGCTTGGGTCAGTTTTGACAACTTTCGCCAGTACTGATGGAAACTTAGTATGTCACTTGACGATATCTGCCTTTATCAAAATTGTCAATTAAGTTTAGCAGCTCAACTTTCGATAGTAAATATTCTTGCATTGCTACACACTCTGATGGTGTTAGTTAAATGCTCATATTTTTCTTCAGAACTGAGATGAGCATAATCTCTTTGTAATTCTAATTCTTTGTAATGATCTAATGACTTCAGATTCACAGACAGAAAACCTACTCGATACTTCAGGAACAAGGAGATGAATCGATAGGATAATTCCTGCGATCTGCCTACACCTTTGCCCAACTTGTTTCTGTCCCTTCTTTCTAACAGTTACTGAGAACCTTCTTTTGATAAACATTTATAAAGGATAGCATTTTAATTTCCCAGGTTCCATTATTAGAAAAGAATTCAGAAGAAAAAAATTATATTTCAAGAGGCAATACCGGTTCATTCCATAGAGCCAGGAAATTCTCAGCAAGACGTAAGGCACAGCGGTGATGAAGCACTCGGAGTATGACTGGCAGCTGTAGTCGATCGTGAGAATTATGCTTCTGGTATCATAAGGCGTGTATTTGCTAGTTTAGGAAAATGCTGCTCATCCTCCAGAATTACCAATCTTCAGAAATTTCAACGCAGTTTGTTTTCTTCAAGAAGTGAGTTGTATGTGAAATGCATTCTAGAACAGAGCCTACTACCCCGTAAATAGCTTGAAGGAAAGTGACTCATTAAGTGCTAAGTGACAATTAATTCCTTTTCATCATTCATCCATTCATCTCAACTTTGGTTGGGCATATTAACCACCTGAGGTGCACCTGTTCAAACACCATGTGTTAGGTCTGCATGTAAAGTAACTCCGCAAGAAAAAACAACCCATCCCGCCATCCTACAGGGATCTGCGTGCACTGCACTTGGCAGATGCTTGATAAACAGTTTCTGAGTACATGAAAAGTTGTGCGATTTCTAGTACTCATTTTTGGTGAAGTGCATGGCTCTATTATACACTTTTTTTCAGATTTACTTTCACGCTATTAAAATATCTGCTGGCAACGCAACAACTCTTGCTAAAATATTCTTCCATTAAATGCCTATTGTGTATTTAGAGTAAGCACTGTCTTTAGGTATTTTGCTCAACTGCAAGAAGCTCAAACTATTGCCGTCTTCAGCTGTGGAGAAAACAATTTCCAAATTCCAATGGCGTTAACACCTAAAATTTCTGTGATCTGACTTCAAGCTGCTGTGTCACTCAGTGGACAGAACAGAGCAGGGATCCTGAATTATTTTGAGAGAATATGGTTAAGAGCTTGGCTGCTAAACAAAAGGTTGGCAGTTCGAATCCACCAGTGGCTTCTTGGAAGCCCCATGAGCAGTTCTACTCTGTCCTGTAGGGTCACCATGAGTTGGAATCGACTTGATGGCGACAGGTTTGGTTTTGGTTTTTTGACCTCTTTTAGCAGGATCATCAAAGTAGTTTCAGTGGCCACTCTACGGCAACGGGGTGGGCCTCCATCCCAAATCTGATTCCAGTGTGGAGACCGATGATGTCATACACGCACCCAAAGGTATAAGAAGGCTTATTATGAAACATAATGAGGGAGATCCAGGCAGGCTTCCTAAGCAGGTATGAAAACTACTGGAGAAAGCAGGGAAAGGAGCCTGGGTTGGGGCATTTATATTGGTTAGAGGGTAGGTAATTTTTTTTTTTTTTTAGAGCTGGAGTGAGCGTACACGGGTGGCTAGAGCCTTCCCCAGTGCCAGAAGGGAGAGCACTTGGGCTTTCTCATTAACTCGCCCAGATGTGGGGCAGACAGGAAGAGAGAAGAGTGAGACTTAACTCTGGCAGCAGCAAAACAACTAAAACAGAGTCAGACCCTTCAGTACAGTAGTCCACCTGGGGCAAATCAGAACTGTGTGGGAAAAAATGTAAGCTGTTCTGTTTGTGTTGTTTTGAATGATCTATTTCCTGGTGAGGTGGGGAAGTCATTACCTTTTCAGTATTTAAGGCCTTGAAAGTTTTGATTGGCCCTAGGCCACAACTTACATTTCTAACCTTCTTTTCAACTATTCCCCTTGTTGGAATCAACCTTCTTAGCCACACAAAATCATGAGCCCAACTCTCCAACCCTACATCTTTGCTCGTGTTCTTCTCTCATCCTGGAAGCCTCTTCCTACCTCATTTGCAGGCCTAAGTCTTACCCATTCTTCAAGTCTGATTAGAAAATTTGAGCCTTTTTTTCTGGCCTGCCTCTTGGAAGCAATGGCTACTTCTTCTAAAGTCTATAGCCTTTTTTTGTTTCTCTGTTTCCTTTCTTGTAGCACTAGTCATTGTCTGGCTAGAACCTGAAAGTACCTGAAGATGAGGCTCCAGGTGAATGATTGATTTTTATATCTTTTTCATAGGATGTCAGCCCCAAGAGGGTAAGAGCTTTGTTTTGTATACTCTTGTTTATTTATCACTTAGAACTTTGCCTGCCATAAAGTAGATACTCATTAAAAATCCATTGCTATCAAGTTGATTCCGAATCATAGTGACCTTATAGGACAGAGCAGGGTTTCCAAGGAATGGCCGGTGGATTCGAACTGCTGACCTTGCCGACCTTTTGGCTAGCAGCCAATCTTCTGGCACTGGGGAAGGCTCTAACGACCCATGTACCCTCACTCCAGCCCAACCCCCTAACCATGATAAATACCCGTGGCTCCGAGATTCTTATTACAGAGCCTTTTTTTTTTTTTTTGTAAATGAATAGTAGACATTCAAATGTTAGTGGAATAAATGAAAACTAAATTCATGAAACCTGTCTGAATCAAACTTATATTAATTTCTTAAATTGTTGCTTTATGCATTGCTTAAATAAAAGGAAAATGCATTTGTTATTGCGTTTAGCAGTTAAATCAGTTGGGTTGGCAGTTGAGACAATTTCAAGGGAACTCCGGCACTGGACCAGGCACTCACAGCTGGGCATCTCTGATATGGTTCTGTAACAAAGGACATTGCATTTTCAGAAAGTGTGACAGACTTTGCTTAAGACAGGAAGTATTAAATAATCTGAAGATCATTGTAAAAGTCCTTGACAAGCATGGACATCTTTTTGCCTTGTTCCTGATTTTGAGAAATCTATGCTAAATCTTAAAGTCAGGAAAGGTGTGCGTCAGAGTTGTATCCTTTCACCATGCTTATTCAGTCTGTATGCTGAGCAAATAATCTGAGAAGGGGGATTATATGAAGAACAGGGCGTCAGGATTGGAGGAAGACTCGTTAACAACCTGCAATATGCAGTTGACACAACCTTGCCTGCTGAAAGTGAAGAAGACTTGAAGCACTTACTGATGAAGACCAAAGACCGCAGCCTTTGGCATGGATTACACCTCGACATAAAGAAAACAAAAATCCTCACAACTGACCAATAAGCAATATCATGATAAATGGAGAAAAGATTGAAGTTGTCAAGGATTTCATTTTACTTGGATGCATAATCAACACCCATGGAAGCAGCAGTCAAGAAATCAAACAATGTATTGCACTGGGCCAATGTGCTGCAAAATACCTCTTTTAAGTGTCAAAAAGCAAAGATATCACCTTGAAGACTAAGGTGTGCCTGAGGCAAGCCATAGTGTTTTCAATTGCCTCACATGCATGCGAAAGCTAGATAATGACTAAGGAAGACCGAAGAATTGATGCCTTTGAGTTATGGTGTTGGCGAAGAATATTGAATATACCATGGACTGCCAAAAGAATGAACAAATCTGTCTTGGAAGAAGTGCAGCCAAAATGTTCTTTAGAAACAAGGATGGGGAGACTATACATACTCACATACTTTGGACATGTTATCAGGAGGGACCAGTCCCTGGAGAAGGCCATCATGCTTGGTAAAATAGAGAGTCAGTGAAAAAGAGGAAGCCCCTCAAGGAGGTGGATTGACACAGTGGCTGCAACAATGAGCTCAAGCATAACAACAATTGTGAGGATGGTGCAGAACCAGGAAGTGTTTCGTTCTGTTGTACATAGGGTCACTTAGAGTCAGAAGCAGCTCGACAGCACCTAACAACAACAACAACATGCTAAATGTGGTCTCCTTTTATCATAGCTGTAGGCACAGTCATTAAGAGATCTCCTGCTAACCAAAAGGTTGGCAGTTTGAGTCCAGCAGCCACTCCTTGGAAACTGTATGGGGCAGTTCTACTCTGTCGTGTATGATCGCCGTGAGTCAGAAGTGACTCGACAGCAACGGGTTTTTTGGTTTGGTAGGCAAAATTAGCAGATGCCGAGAGGCTGAATCCACCAGGCTGTGCACAGACTTTCCTTGGCCATACCTGAGAGTACAGGATTTATTTGGCCAAATCACTGAGAATCATAGCCTGGCCAGGTTGAAACACAAGGTAACTGTCACACTCTGATTGGATAGGGACAGAAAGAAAAGAGAGGAAAAGATTGACATCAGCAGGTCATGATGGATTTTATGTGGGAAGTAATGTTAAAGGAAGTGTCAAGGATGACTCACAGATTTCTACCACCAGGAACAAACAATGTAGATATAAGAGCAGTATTTGTATCAGGGACTCTATTAATTTATTTTGGGAATGGCAGACTGTGCTGTTTGCCTGATATTCAAATGCTCAATCCTGCGCCATGCTCGCAATCATTAGGCTTGAGCCCATTGTTGCAGCCACTGTGTCAGTCCATCTCCTTGAGGATCTTCCTCTTTTTTGTTGACCCTGTACTTTACCAAGCATGATGTCCTTCTCCAGGGACTGATCTCTCCTGACAATATGTCCAAAGTATGTCAGACGTAGTTTCGCCATCCTTGCTTCTAAGGAGCACTGTGGTTGTGCATTCAAATAGGCAACTAGATATATGAGATATATAAGTCTAAAGCCAGAGAAATGGATGTGAGCATTAGTAGATAGTAACTGAAATCAAGATGGTAGATATATAAAAAGATCATATAAAGAGAAGAGGACGGTGTCCCCAAGAAAAGAACCCTTAAATGCTGAGAAAATCCTAAAGTGGTCAAAGTAAAAAGGAGCCCACACTGGCGGTAGAGGAGAAAAGCCAGAGCATGTGGTGTCCTGTAAATTAAGGAAAAGCCTATTTTCGAAGAGGCTGGGCTTAATTGGGAGCCCTGGTGGCACAGTGGTTAAGAGCTCAGCTGCCAACCAAAGGGTTAGCCGTTCAAATCCATGGCTGCTCCTTGGAAACCTTATGGGGCGGTTCTACTCTGTCCTATAGGGTCACTGTGAGTCGGAATCCACTCAACGGCAATGGGTTTGATTTTTTTTTTTTTGGTGGGGGGGTTAATTGTTTCAAATGTAGCAGGAAGATCTAGGAGTAAAGGCTAAAAATTATTCTTTAAATTTGGCAATTAGGAGGTTGCTTGTAAACATATCGGTGAAGTGGTGTAGACAGTAGCCAGATTCCAGTGGATGAAAGGCAGGAGAGAAGGCAAGCGCCAGCTACTGTGTTCGTGAGTTTGGATGAGGTTAAAAGGTGAGCCGTTGGATGGCTGTGAGGTCCAAGGAGGTTTCTGGATCATTGGTTTCTTTGTTTTAAATATGTGAGTTTCCAGAACATTAAAAGCCCAGGGAGAAGGAACGTGTAGATGAGGAGAATATTAAAATAGAGGGGCAGGAGGGAATGGCACTTGGAACAAGATCCATCGCCCTCGAAGCAGTGGCCAAACCCTATTGCTTGTTACTTCCCCAGCGTCCCTTCATTCTCTTCATGGCTTCCTCTCTGCCGTATCTCAGGCCTTTGTTGTCTCTTAACCTGGACTACACCTGCTCACTCTTTAATGTGCAAGCCCTAGAATTTAAGAGAAAATTATAAGAATTGTGGCAGGTGGAAAACAAACAAAATATAAATTGTCCCTACTGCACTATTTGACATGTATTCTGCCCGCTGCAGTGTGGGGGCTGTTGGTAGCATGGTGTGTGTGGGAGTACTTGACCTTTCCATGGAGGTTCAGAAAACTTCCCAGAGGATGTGGCATTTGAATGAAGGATGAGGGAGAAGGGTAGGACATTTGAAGTAGAGGGAATGGTATGGACAAAAGGAACAACAGAACGTCATGTACCAAGGCAGGAAGGTGGGTTGATATGAAGGGGCTTGTGGGAACTGAGGTTGGGTGGGCAGACCTGGAGCCCTTTATTAAGACCACAAATGGTAGGTCTTCTAACGATTTTTGTTCTCTATTTCTTAGGTGTAACAATGGGCTCAAGCATAACAATGATTGTGAGGATGGCGCAGGACCGGGCAGGGTTTCGTTCTGTTGTACATGGGGTCGCTGTGAGTGGGAACCGACTCGATGACGCCTAACAACAACAACAACGGTTCTTAGCTAATGAGGGAGCCTTTAAAGGTCTTTTCAGCAGGAAAGACACAGGATCAGAATACTGCTTTAGTTTTTCATGAACATGCATAGTGGTGCTTGAAAGTTCTTCAGACATTCACCCTAAAGTCCCAGCAGTCTCTTTAAGACAGAATAAAGTTTAGAGGCACTCCGGTCTACGGCCACATCCCAACTCTAGAACTTACTGTTTGTGTGAAATTGACAAATCCCTTAACCTCTTCCAAGATCTCAGCCTTTTCCATTTGCAACATGGAAGTGACAGAGGGTTGTTGTTTGGATTAAACACTATTGTGACTAAAACCCAAAAATCCCTTTGCTGTCAAGTCCATTCTGACTCTTCAGGACCCTACAGAGCCTGGAAAAAGTACCTTTTCCATAGATGTTCGCTCTCCTACCCTCTCCTTGGACACAGTCAACCTGAGGTCTTTTAGCAGATTTTCAAGCTTCACCAGTGGAGGGACCAAGTGTTAAAGATTCATGTTTCTGTATTTGAAATTTCATTTTATGTTTTGCTTTTTTAAAGTAAGCTGATAATTTTATATTTTATTATGAAAATTTTCAAACATACATGAGAGAGAATAGTGTAACGATCTCCCCTATACTCACCACCCGTAAGTATTCGTTATCAGGATAGCTTTATCAGTCCCTTTTTCTGTGAGATATTTGAAAGCATCCAGAATGTATACCCCAGTCTGTACCCCTAAAACTTCAAAATGTTACCAACAGGCCAGCTTTGCTTGTATGCTCTGTAAAAGTTTATGTCTTATGGGAATTAAAAAGCCATTGACATTCAATTTAGTGGTATGTGAGAGAGAGAGAGAGAGAGAAATAGAGTGTGTATGCCTGTTCTCTTTCTTTTTAAGTGAAGTTGCTGGAAGGCAAGAGCTTTCTTCATAAATTAGACACAGATTAACAAAACCTTATTGTTAAAATTGTTTTTATGCAAGTGTAACTAACTTTTCAATTCAAAAATGTCTTTATCCTTGAAACTGACCTTATCCGAGTCATGGATTGTTGGCATTTAATATTCAAGCTTCCTAATTCTTTTCTGAAAGGCTGTCACAGGAGAATTGCGTGCAGAATATATAATGATTTATTTAGTCTCAGCAGTCCGTCATATCTGGGAACCAAAGAAAAGAGAAGGAAGACAAGCTGATTCTTTCATATTAGTGGAAACAATTGCCTGCGAATTGATTGCAAGCAATTGATAGTAGAAAACTAAAAGTAATAGCAGAGGTATCTGACTTGTGAAAGTGTTGCTGCTGTTCATACCATCCATTCATATTTGAAGCAGCTATTTTTTAAGTGCTTCCTGAGAAGACAGTTTAGGGCCTTATGCTGTTTCTATGAAATTAGATTCGTCCAACTGGAATGACAAAAACCTTATAATTCATTCATTCTCCATGGTGAATCTCAGTGAATTTACTTCAAGAACCTAATATTTACAAACTTAGAAGGTTGTTTTGAAACAAAAGAATAAAAATCTCTCTGTAGGCATAGGATCTAGAGGTCATTCTTTCCCACAGAAGCCTGAGAAAACAAACGATTAGAGCCTGTGTCTACACATTTAAACATTTGAAATATTTAGCCAAACAAACTGATTATCTTTAACAAGGAAAAAAAAAAAAAAGATTTAACTCAATTCCATCTCATTTTTCTCTAGCGTTTGTGTTTGGGGTTATCAGGCAGCAGGTAGGATCTGCCTCCTGGTATAGGTGGTATGAGCAAGATGATGGAGAAATGGACACCAGCCATATTCCCTTACGTCAAGTACAGTTTGGGTGCCTTGGAAGCACTTTTTGAATTTCTGGGTGTTACATATCAGCTAATTAACTCTGTAGGAGAGTGTATTAGAAGTTACAGCTACAAGGAGCCGGGTGTATCTTTATTTAATATGAGCGTGAGAAGATGTTGGCTTCCAAAAGACAGTAGGCCCCTTGACATCCCCATTACAATGTCTAATAGGCATCCTAGACTTAGCCAGTCCAAAACTCTAAATCCCTTTCTCCCAGGCTCTCCCTACCTCAATTGCTCAGGCCAAAAAGCTTGCTCAAGGTCATCTTTGACTCCTCTCTTTCCCATCTAGCTCACTTCCAATATTCAGAGAATCCTGTTGGCTCTTCTGTGTATGTTTAGAATCCAACACTTCTACACCTTTCAAAACCACCACCCGGGTCCAGGTAACCTCATCTCTCGCCTAGAAGGATTCCAGTAGCGGCCTAGGTAGCCCTTGCTTTCCTCTGGCCTCTCTGCAGTCCAGTCTCAACACAGCAGGCAGGATGTCGGGTTTAATAATACAGAGTCTCTGCTTAACCCTTCGGTGGCTCAGTTACTTTCTGCTAAGAATTTTTTGTTGATACCATGTGTTTTCATTAAGGGAAGCATGCTGAATCTTTGAGTGTGTCTGAAGTTTTGGTAAGTGGTATGGATTGCTTTTCCTTGCCCCCTCCCACAAGCCTACCCTAAGTGGTCGGTGGTACATGTGAAGAACCACTGATTATACCACAGAGTCCCCACAGGGTCTACCAGTATATATGTGTAACGAATAAAAATTTTCAGAATTTCTATTTTTCCCACCCAGAATTCAGACACCTCATACAATACCCTGTAAAAACAGTAGTTTGAGGTCCCATGCCCATTTCTTCAGTTTCAAACAGTCATAAGGGCCCCTGCCTTGCAGCATCACCCACTGTCAGTGGTACAGCAGCTTTCCAATAAACCCTGGAGGCTGAAAAAGTTCATGGTCAGTGGCACAGTGGTTCAGAGCTTGGCCGCTAACCAAAAGGCCAGGAGTTCAAATCTACCAGCCTCTCTGTGGAAACCCTGCGGGGGCAGTTCTACTCTGTCCTGTAGGGTTGCTATGAGTCGGAATCAACTCGGCGGCAACGGGTTTAAGGGGTGATATATTTTAGTTATGTATTTATTTTTATTGTCTCCTCCTCAATTAGAATAAGTTCCTGAGAGATTTTCCTCTGTTTTGCTTATTGCCATATTCTTTACGATTAGAAGAGTTTCTAGCACACAGTAGGTGATACACATGTGTTGAGTAAACGAACAGATGTACCCATGCAGATATTTAATACTGTTCTGTGTTGTGTGTGTTTTAAAAAATCATGCTACCGCACCATACATATAATTGTTGCTTTTTCTACTCAGCAGTATGGCTTGAAACTCTTTTCATGTTCATGCACACCCCAGTTTCATTTGTTGGAGTTGCGGTCTGTCTTATATGGACCCAGCACAGGTGTTAAGGTACCTTTAAATCATTTCTAAGTTTTTATAAACACAGTGTGGCTTACTCATTCTGTACCGGCTTCTTTGTGCATACGAGAGTGAATTTCTCTAGGGAAGTATGGCAGATTGGTGTGGTTTCAGCTTCGCTAAGCTGGAACTCTGCTTCCCAGAATTCCCTTTTCTGCATGGCTCTGGATGACTGCAGGCCCAGGAGACGTTTTGTGTGAGACCTGGAGGGTGGCAGTCAGGTGGAGCTGCTGGTCTAGTTCACTGACACGGCTGTTTTTCTGCCGGCTCCTGTGGTTGTCGTCGTGGGCCAGAGCCGGCTGTAGCCCCTCCAGCCCCTGCTGCATCTCCTACTCCTGGGCAAGGTGCCTCTGTGGCTCCATGAAGACACTCCAGCTTCTCCACAGCACAGTCCCATCATCGAAGTCAGAAGCTTGGTGGTGGTGAGAGGCAGACGCTGGTTCTCGTCCTTTCTCATGGCCTCGGGCTCAGTCTCTCAAGGCTGCTCTGACTGCCTTCCCTGTGGATTTCAGGTCCAGCAGCAGACACGGAGACAACAGCCTCACGGAGACTCTGCAGCCAGCTCCCACAATTGTTGTTGTTGTCGCTGCCGTCAAGTACACCCCGACTTGTGATGACCGCGTGCACAATGGAATGAAACCATTGTGATCCATTGGATTTTCATTGGCTGCTTCTTGGAAGTAGATCACCAGGCTTTTCTTCCAAGTCTGTCTTTGGTAACTTTGCTGAAACCTGTTCAGCATCATAGCAACATGCAAGCCTCCACTGACAGATGGGTGGTGGCCGAGCATGAGGTACACTGGCTGGGAATTGAACCCGCTTCTCCCATGTGGCAGGTAAGAATTCTACCACTGAGCCATCACTGTCCCCTGTTTTCACAACTGCATAAGGCCAAATCATATATATTCAAATATTCACATCCTAGTGGTTCTGCTTCTGTGATGAAATGCTGACTTATAAAGATAAGTACTGAGAACGAAACTAAACTTGCTCTGTCCTAAGACTTGTACATTTTTCATTTTAAGAGATTAAGAGTCGTCTCTCTCCTCTTGAAACATGGGAAACATTTTCCTCAGGAACCTGTAAATTCTGAAGCGGTTTTATGTGTTCACACCTTATGCTGTAGAGCAGGTAGTAGTGGGAGTTTTCATCCTGAGAGGGTGGTTACACAGGAACCAGGAAGACGCAAGCAATACATGAGAAAAAAGTGACGTGGAGTCCTCGTCTGCACAGCTGGCCCCAGTTAACAGGATCACTGTGAATCAGTTTCCATTTTAAATACGCTCTTGTAATGCCAAAAATCAGAAACATAATTTCAACAAAATAAAGGCTTAGATTTTCGTCGACTGTCCCTGAAGGTTTGTTGTTTACGAACAAAAGCAATTTTCTCAATGTGTGCGTTCTTAACTCCTGGCAGATGTTGAGCAGGTGTTTTTACTCTAGGCACGTGGGGACTTCTGGAAAAACACCCCCCTAATTACACAAAGCAGCCCAAAATTGTGTTGTGTAACGTGGTGATGGAATTTAAAAAAATTCTCACAACTTAAAATGCTCATAAAAGGATCTCATAATAGTTTGTTGTTGCTTTGATTCCATCTGCATTCTAAGAGTAAGTTCCTTAGACCTCCGTGCTTTCAGAAGCCCCGAAACATGTTCGAATGTCTTGCCCTTCTGTTATTCCTGATTGAAATGGGTTCTGGAAGATACCCATTCTAAACCCACTGCCATCGAGTCGATTCCAACTCATAGTGACCCTGTAGGACAGAGTAGACTTCCCCATAGGGCTACCATGGCTGTAATCTTTACAGAGGAGCCCTGATGGTTCAGTGGTTAAGAGCTCAGGCTGCTAACCAAAAGGTCAGCATTTCAAATCCACCAGCTATAAGTCAGAATCGACTTCGACAGCAAGGAGTTTTTTTTTTTTTTTTTGGTTTAATCTTCAAGGAAGCAGACTGCCGCATCTTTCTGCCATGAAGCAGCTGTGGGTTCAAACCACTGACCCTTCAGTTAGCAGCTGAGTGCTTAACCACTGTGCCACCAGGGCTCCTTTTTGGAAGACATAAACCAAAAAAACCCAAATTCTTTGCCATTGAGTAGATTCTGACTCATAGCGACGCTATAGGACAGAGTGGAACTGCCCCACAGGGTTTCCAAGGAGCGCCTGGTGGTTTGAACTGCTGACCTTTTGGTAGGCAGCTGAACTCTTAACCGCTGCACCACCAGGGTTTCTTTGGAAGACATTAAAAAAAAACAAACAACCCAGTGTCATCAAGTCTATTCCGACTCATACCAACCCTATAGGACAGAGAAGAACTGCCCCATAGGATTCCCAAGGAGCGCCTGGCGGATTTGAACTGCCGACCCTTTGGTTAGCAGCCATAGCACTGAACCACTACGCTACCAGGGTTTCCTTGGAAGACATAGTCCTCTTTAAATTCCCCAATTCCCCTTTATCAAAGTTCCTATCAAGCAGGAACTCCTAAAGATATCAACAACAAAAGGCCATTTACAAAATGGGGGGGTTTCCTCTCTGGAGGACCTTGTGGAGGAATGTGGAGGGGTGTGCGGAGCTGACTGCGAGCCTGCCTGCTTGGAACGTTTTGCTCTGTGGGCTCCCAAGGCTGACCTCTGCCAGGGCATAGGTAACAACAGAGGCTTCTCCCTGGCCGGCCCACAGAGGCCCAGATGTAGAGCCCACGTGTGCCTTTAACTCAAGCCACATTGCTAGGTGACGTTAGGCTCAACAGCTGGGTAGGGCAGATATCTGTGTGACTTATATTTCAGTTGGCAAAAGTTAGACGAGTCCAGTCACCAAGCCAAGGGTTAACAGTTATCTCTTTCTTGAAAGCTGAAACCCCTTCAGCAGGGGATACAGACCCCCTGAGGGCCTCTGGGGAGCTCAGCCTATTCTCTCTGCTGGCAGCCAAGTTTCAGAGTGCAGCTGGGGAAGAGCAGGCAGTTCGGCTCCTCTGCCCGAGACGCCTCGCTAACAACTCCTGCTTGTTCCAAAGGGTATCTGTTCCGCGCTCTCCAGTCACCCTCCAGGGAGTCTGGGCACATGCTCGAGGCTCTTCGGGTGGGGATTAGGCTTCAGAAGAGATTTACTGATAATGTGTAAAATGCGAAGAGATTTGCAAAAGGCCTCCCCAGCTCTGGCCCTAGTAATTATCAGGTTCTTAGAAATCATGCCTTTTCACTTCTCGTGCATTATTTTTTCTTTCTTATTCTGTGAACATCATCACAGCTAAGTAGGAGACATTGGTGGTTCAGTGGTGGAATTCTTGCACCCATGTGGGAGAACCAGGTTTCATTCCCGGCCAACTCAGGCATAGCCATCACCTGTCTGTCACTGTAGGCTTTCTGGTTGCTATGATGCTCAAAAGGTTTCAGTGACGCTTCCAGACTAAGATGAACTAGGAAGAAAGGCCTGGCATCTACTTCTGAAAATCAGCTAGTGAAAACCCTGTGGATCACCATGGTCTGATCTGCAACCCATCATGGGAATGGTGTCGGACTGGGCAGTGTTTAGTTCTACTGTGCATGGAGTCACCACAAGTCTGGGACAAACTCAAGAGCATGTAATAACATCTCTGTCGTCACAGAGCGTGCAAAAAGGGTGAATTTCAATCTGAGTGGGATACATCAGTGACAGCTACCATGTCACGATTGTAACATGTTGTTGTTGTTAGGTGCTGTCGAATCGGTTCCAACTCATAGCGACCCTATGCACAACAGAACGAAACACTGCCCGGTCCTGAGCCATCCTTACAATTGTTGTTATGCTTGAGCTCATTGTTGCAGCCACTGTGTCAATCCACATTGTTGAGGGTCTTCCTCTTTTCTGCTGACCCTGTACTCTGCCAAGCATGATGTCCTTCTCCAGGGACTGACCTCTCCTGACAACATGTCCAAAGTGTGTAAGATGCAGTCTCGCCATCCTTGCTTCTAAGGAGCACTCTGGTTTTACTTCTTCCAAGACAGATTTGTTTGTTCTTTTGGCAGCCCATGGTATATTCAATATTCTTCGCCAACACCACAATTCAAAGGCGTCAATTCTTCTTCGGTCTTCCTTATTCATTGTCCAGCTTTCACATGCATATGATGTGATTGAAAACACCATGGCTTGGGTCAGGTGCACCTTAGTCTTCAAGGTGACATCTTTGCTCTTCAACACTTTAAAGAGGTTCTTTGCAGCAGATTTACCCAATGCAATGCATCTTTTGATTTCTTGACTGCTGCTTCCATGGCTGTTGATTGTGGATCCAAGTAAAATGAAATCCTTGACAACTTCAATCTTTTCTCCTTTTATCATGATGTTGCTCATTGGTCCATTTGTGAGGATTTTTGTTTTCTTTATGTTGAGGTGTAATCCATACTGAAGGCTGTGGTCTTTGATCTTCATTAGTAAGTGCTTCAAGTCCTCTGACTTTTCAGCAAACAAGGTTGTGTCATCTGCATAACGCAGGTTGTTAATGAGACTTCCTCCAATCCTGATGCCCCATTCTTCTTCATATAGTCCAGCTTCTCAGATTATTTGCTCAGCATACAGATTGAATAGGTATGGTGAAAGAATACAACCCTGACACACACCTTTCCTGACTTTAAACCAATCAGTATCCCCTTGTTCTGTCCGAACACCTGCCGCTTGATCTATGTAAAGGTTCCTCATGAGCACAATTAAGCATTCTGGAATTCCCATTCTTCACAGTGTTATCCATAGTTTGTTATGATCCACACAGTTGAATGTCTTTGCATAGTCAATAAAACACAGGTAAACACCCTTCTGGTATTCTCTGCTTTCAGCCAGGATCCATCTGACATCAGCAGTGATATCCCTGGTCCCACGTCCTCTTCTGAAACTAGCCTGAATTTCTGGCAGTTCCCTGTCAATATACTGCTACAGCCATTTTTGAATGATCTTCAGCAAAATTTTCCTTGCGTGTGATATGAATGATATTGTTCTATAATTTCCACATTCGGTTGGATCACCTTTCTTGGGAATAGGCATAAATATGGATCTCTTCCAGTCAGTTGACCAGAAAGCTGTCTTCCATATTTCTTGGCATAGACGAGTGAGCATCTCCAGTGCTGCATCTGTTTGTTGAAACATCTCAGTTGATATTCCATCAATTCCTGGAGCCTTGTTTTTCACCGATGCCTTCAGAGCAGCTTGGACTTCTTCCTTCAGTACCATCAGTTCCTGATCATATGCCACCTCTTGAAATGGTTGAACATTGACTAATTCTTTTCGGTATAATGACTCTGTGTATTCCTTCCATCTTCTTTTGATGCTTCCTGCGTCGTTTAATATTTTTTGCATGGAATCCTTCACTATTGCAACTCGAGGCTTGAATTTTTTCTTCAGTTCTTTCATCTTGAGAAATGCCGAGCATGGTCTTCCCTTTTGGTTTTCCATCTCCAGCTCTTTGCACATGTCATTATAATACTCTACTTTGTCTTCTTGAGTCGCCCTTTGAAGTCTTCTGTGTCTGTCAGTTTGTTGTACTGTGGGGGCTTGCATGTTGCTGTAATGCTGGAAGCTATGCCACCGGTATTCAGATACCAGCAGGGTCACCCATGGAGGACAGGTTTCAGCTGAGCTTCCAGGCTAAGACAGACTAGAAAGAAGGACCTGGCAGTCTTCTTCCGAAAAGCATTAGCCAGTGAAAACCTTATGAATAGCAGCAAAACATTGTCTGATATAGTGCTGGAAGATGAGCCCCCCAGGTTGGAAGGCACTCAAAAGATGACTGGGGAAGAGCTGCCTCCTCAAAGTAGAGTCGACCTTAATGACGTGGATGAAGTAAAGCTTTCGGGACCTTCATTTGCTGATGTGGCATGACTCAAAATGAGAAGAAAAAGCTGCAAATATCCATTAATAATCAGAGCCTGGAATGCATGAAGTATGAATCTAGGAAAACTGGAAATCGTCAAAAATGAAATGGAACGCATAAACATTGGTATCCTAGGCATTAGTGAGCTGAAATGGACTGGTATTGGTCATTTTGAATTGGACAATCATACAGTCTACTATGCTGGGAATGACAACTCGAAGAGGAATGGTGTTGCTTTCATTGTCAAAAAGAGCCTTTCAAGATGTATCCTGAAGTACAACGCTGTCAGTGATAGGATAGTATCCATACACCTACAAGGAAGACCAGTTAATACGACTATTCAAATTTACACACGAAACACTAGGGCCAAAGATGAAGAAATAGAAGATTTTTATCAGCTGCTGCAGTCTGAAATTGAACATGCAATCAAGATGCATTGATAATTACTGGTGATTGCAATGCAAAAGTTGGAAACAAAGAAGAAGGAACAGTAGTTGGAAAATATGGCCTTAGTGATAGAAACAATGCCAGAGATCGAGTGATAGAATTTTGCAAGACCAATGACTTCTTCATTGCAAATACCTCCTTTCACCAACACAAATGGTGACTATACACATGGACCTCGCCAGATGGAACACACAGAAATCAAACTGATTACATCTGTGGAAAGAGACGATGGAAAAACTCAATATCATCAGTCAGAACAAGGCCAGGGGCCGACTGTGGAACAGACCATCAATTGCTCATATGCAAGTTCAAGCTGAAACTGAAAAAAACCAGAGCAAGTCCACGAGAGCCAAAATATGACTTTGAGTATATCCCACTTGAATTTAGAGACCATCTGAAGAACAGATTTGACGCATTGAACACTAGTGACTGAAGACCAAATGAGTTATGGAATGACATCAAGGACATCATACATGAAGAAAGCAAGAGGTCATTGAAAAGACAAGATAGAGACAAAAGACCAAGACGGATGTCAGAGGAGACTCTGAAACATGTTCTCCAACGTCAAGCAGCTAAGCAAGAGGAAGAATGGGAAACATACAAATAAAGAAATCAAATCATGACAATGTTTCCAGTGTGGCTGGCAGCATGTGTTCCGGAGAGATCCAGTATATTAATCCCTGATGGGTGAAAAATGCTTCTAATGGAATTACGTGACATGCCTTATGCTAGGTGTCTGGCATCCAAGAAAGAAATGTAAAATCTTAAAGTACGGCTGATCAGACAAAAATACAATGTAAGGAGCAATCAGAGAGAAAAAAACAATATGCTGTTGAGGGTCAAATAGTGTTGTGCAAACTTATTTTACCAAGAAACTGTAGACGCGACAGACTTTTTAATGTTGTTTTTAATGTTCTCATGTCTTCCTAGGAGCCCTGGTGGCACCGTGGTTAAAGCTCAGCTGCTAAACAAAAAGCCTGCAGTTCGAATCTACCAGGTGCTCCTTGAAAACACCATAAGGCAGTTCCACACTGTCCTATATGGTCGCTATGAGTCCTAATGGACTCGATTGCAGTGGGTTTTGTTTTGGTTTATACCTTCCTAATTCTCCACAGACACACTCAAACTGCTTTCTATTTAAGTATTTATTCAATTCTGCAATAAATTAAAGTGTACCCCCACAAGCCTTAAAAACCACACAATAAACATTACTTAAAAATTATGTAAAATATTCTACATGCAGTAATTCTGAATTTCTCAAAATCTGAAGATTGTCACTGTGTAGGTTTGCCAGGATTTTGTTGTTGATTTTGTCAAACAAATATTCTTATTCCATCATGGTGACTTATTTGCTGACAGTTTGCCATTTTTTCCCAATTTGCCATCCCCCTCCCCATTTTTGCTTCTCTTAAGAAGTTCATTTTGGCAGCAAAAAGAACATGTTCTTTGGAATCCAGTAGAAATTCCAGGTCTGCCACTTGTTAGCTTTGTGGTCTTGAACTACTTACCTATCCAAAGCATTTTAGTTTCTTCACCCTTGAAAGGAAAATAAAAATAACTATTTTACCATATTGTTATGAGGATGCAATAAGAATATAACATACATATATATATATATATATATGTATATATGCACGCAATATGTATCCACGTAGTGTTTGGCATATCGTGGGCATGCTATAAATGTTATTTCTGCTTTCAAGGTTTAACTAACATAACCTTGTCCATAACGAGGAGGACAAAAGCTATTCAGCTTATTTTCCACTAGATAAAATAAAAAAAACAAACCCATTGCTGTCGAGTCATTTCTGACTCACAGAGACCCTATAGGGCAGAGTAGAACTGCCCCATGGAGTTCCAAGGAACACCTGGCGGATCTGAACTGCCAACCTTTTGGTTAGCAGACATAGCTCTTAACCGCTACTCCACCGAGGCTTCCTTCCACTTGATAGTATCTGTGAAACTCATGGATAAATTCACTTTGGATGTTATCATCGGTGGACACCATTTTGACACCCAGTCTCTCCCACATGTTGACAGAGACACAGACTACCAACCTGGAAGCCTTAACAGACCAAGTCATGTGTGTGGGGTGGGGGCAGGCCTATTTATTCATTTTATTCCTTCTCTAGGGCTATGACTGCTTTTCTACTCTGCGGAAATCATATAACATTATAATTATGTATTCTGTGTAAACTTGGGTTCTGGACATTGACATCCTGAGACTACATGGAGTGTTTATATATGGCATGCTCACCTGGCTGCATCTTGGTGAGCCGAGGCCACTGGAACAACCCATGAAGTTGAGGTGGATTCATGATGGCTCACGGTAATCAGGTGTTCTACTTTCTGCCCTCTCCTACATGGTAATAAGTGAAACTTTTGATTAAATAAATCTTTTGTTCCATCCAAAATGCTAACTTCAATTATCCACTATTCCGCCCATTCTTTGCCAACTCTTCTGTCACGGTAACTCATCCCTCAAACTCTACAAAATCCAAGGGAGCAAATGGTACCAAATTCCTGGGAGCAAGCTGAGCTCCTCAAAGACAGTAGAGATCATTTGTTTTGCTTCTATCTTCTTTCTTAACTGGATTAATTTGAAAATTGTAAATCAGAGGAAAAATATGGTTAAGAAGGGATTGAGGCAGAGAATACATAAGGAGCTCAAAGTAGAGCAAGCATCTGCCTCCAACAACTTCAGGTCTCAGGCACAGATTGGTTTTTCATGGTCAGCTGGAAGCAGCTGGAGGAGGATCACAAAAAAACTCATGGAAGATAGTAACAGAAGACCCAGTTTTTGAAACCACGAAGAGGGCAGATTCCATAACTATAGAACAGAAGTGTCTCCTCAGACTTGGAAAAGACCCTGCAATGGATTATGAAACGGCGGTTCATGAACTTTTATAAAGGAAGTAAAGACCTCTTGCAATCAGCGTAGCTTTGCTGCCACCAAATCATGTCAGACTAGTCTGTCTCCTTTGCTGGCATAGACTTCGAACTAGAGAGGTCAACAGAATATTTTAGAAACAGTAGATGTCAATTTCAGAGAGGCATTTACCAAAATCTCCCCTGATATGCTTTGGGCAATTCATTAGTTTATTCAAGACCCATTTATTAAGCACATATCATATGCCAAGCACCACTGGGGTTTTATATACTAGCACCATAAAGAAAGAGAAGACGGCCTGGATGATGGCAAAGCTGGGTAGATCGACAACTTTCTGAAATCTGTATTCCCAAAAAGTGCCTTATCACAGTGAGGGGGAGGGATGACAGTAGCAGCCAGTAAACCTGTAAGACGCCTTACTGCCTTCCATTTTTATGAAGATTATTAATTATCTGGAATTGGTCAAGGTTAAGTGACATATTTGAAAATAGAATTAAGGCCGAGAGATACCTTGACAGGCTAAAAAAAAAAAAAAAGGCTAAAGTAAGGGGCAAAAACAGACCAGGCAAAATTAATTGGAAATGACACAATATCTTGCCCTTAGTTTTAAGGCATCAACTGCACAGGGGATGGACCTCCAGAGAGTCTTCATTAGAGAAGATGCTCACTTGAACACAGCTTCGTCTTTGCATTTTGCTAGCAGGTCACAGTGAGTTATTTAAGTGTGACCTCTCTACCAAAAAGTTAACATAACTTGAGCTTCATTGCCAGAGGCTTAGATTCAGAATAAGATACTCTACCCCATGCCTGGGAGACTGTTTTTACTGCGTTGTGCTCAGTCTTGGATACTGTGTTTTCAGAGGGACAGTCTACCCTTATCAGTATTCTGAGTTGAAGGCAATCTTGTCATACATAGAAAGCCAACTGAAATAGTTGAAGAAAGTTTTTGTTAGTTGCCATCAAGTCGATTCTGATTCATGGCTGTGTTACAGAGTAGAATTGTTCCATAGGGGTTTTTTGGCTGTAATCTTAATAAAAGCAGAGAGCCAAGCCTTTTATTTTGAAGTACTGCTGGGTGGGTTTGAACCATCAACCTTCAGGTTAGTTATTGTGGCTGTTGTGTGCCTTTCAGTTGATTCTGACTCATAGCAACCCTATAGGACAGAGAAGAACTACTCCATAGGGTTTCCTAGGCTGTAATCTTTGTGGAAGGAGCCCTGGTACCATAGTGATTAAGAACTTGGCTGCTAACAGAAAGGTCAGTGGTTTGAGCCCACCAGGTAATCTGTGGGAGAAAGATGTGGCAGCCTGCTTCCCTAAAGATTTACAGTCTTAGAAACCCTATGAGGCAGTTCTACTGTGTCCTATAGGGTCACTATGAGTTTGAATTGGGTTTTAATATTTAATAAATTTTTAATATTTAAGCAGATCACCAGGCCTTTTCTCCCAAGGAGCTGTTGGTGAATTTGAACCACTGAACCTTTCAATTATCAGCCAAGCACTTAACCATTGCACCACCTAGGGACTTAGTTGAAGATAGTGGCACAGAAAAAAAGAAAACCCTCAAAGGAGATAAGGTATTTTCAAATGCTGAAAGGCTACAATGTAGAAGAGAATTTTAACTAAGTTTGTGCATTCTTAACCTTTAGGGCCCTAGGGTACACAAGGGGACTGAGGGGCCTTGCTTAGCATGTGGAGTCTGGGGGATTTGAGGTGAATGTTGTAAAGACAGGAGGAGTAGAGACTGTCTCGTGCAGTAGGGCACAGCCTTTGGGGTCAGACCCATCCAGATTCAAGTCCTAGCTTTGAACTAACTGCATGACCTTGGAAAAGTTGCCTAACCCCTCTAAATTTTAAATTTGGAATAATTTGTTATTGTTAGGTGCTGTCAAGTTGGTTCCAACTCATAGCGACCCTATGTTCAACAGAATGAAATACTGTCCGGTCCTGCACCATCCTCACCATTATGGCTATGATTAAGCCCGTTGTTGCAGCCACTGTGTCAATCCATCTCCTTGAGGATCTTCTTTGTTTTTTTTTTTTTTTTTGATAACCCTCTACTTTACCAAGCATGATGTCCTTCTCCAGGGACTGATCCCTCCTGATAACATGTCCAAGGTAGATGAGATGAAGTCTCGCCATTGCTTCTAAGGAATAATAGTATCTAATTCAGGGGTTGATGTAAAAGTGAAAGTATATGATGTGTGTATACTGACCCCTGCACATAATGTGATCAATTAATGTTAGCTCATTTTCCTTTTCTGTAATACAGTGGAAAAAAGTTAGGATTAATTGTTGGAAGTTATGTTGAGGCAGTTTTTGGCTTACTAAAATGAGGAACTCTTTTTTTTTTTTATTGTGCTTTAAGTGAAAGTTTACAAATCAAGTCATACAAAAATTTATGTAGACATTGCAATATATTCCTAATTGCTCTCCCCCTAATGAGACAGCAGAAACCCTGGTGGTGCAGTGGTTAAGTGCTATGACTGCTAACCAAAGGGGTGGCAGTTTGAATCCACCAGGCGCTCCTTGAAACTGCATGGGGCGGTTCTACTCTGTCCTATAGGCTCGCTGTGAGTCGGAATCAACTCGATGGCACTGGGTTTGTTTTTTTTTTTTTCTTTTCTTTTTTTGAATAAGGCAGCATACTCTTTCCCTCCACTCTCTCTTTTCATGTCCATTCGGCCAAGTTCTGACCCCCTCTGTCCTCTCATCTCCCCTCCAGACAGGAGAAGCCAACATTATCTCATGTGTCTACTTGATCCACGAAGCTCATTCTTCACCAGTATCATTTTCTATCCCATTCTCCAGTCCAATCCCTGTCTGAACAGTTGGCTTTGGGAATGGTTCCCGCCTTGGCCTAACAGAAGGTCTGGGGACCATGACCACCGGGGTACTTCTAGTCTCAGACAGACCATTAAGGCTAGCCTTTTTACAAGAATTTGGGTCTGCATCCCACTTCTCTCCTGCTCCCTCAGGGGTTCTCTGTTGTGTTCCCTGTCAGGGCAGTCACTGGTTTTAGCCTGGCACCATCTAGTTCTCCTGGTCTCAGGATGATGTAGTCTCTGGTTTATGTGGCCCTTTCTGTCTCTTCAGCTCGTAATTATCTTGTGTCTTTGGTGTTCTTCATTCTCCTTTGCTCCAGGTGGATTAAGACCAATTGATGCATTTTAGATGGCCGCTTGCTAGCGTTTAAGACCCCAGACGCCACTATCCAAAGTGGGATGCAGAATGTTTTCTTAATAGATTTTATTACGCCAGTTAACTTAGATGTCCCCTGAAACCATGGTCCCCAAACTCCTGCCCCTGTTATGCTGGCCTTTGAAGCATTCAGTTTATTCAGGAAACTTCTTTGCTTCTGGTTTAGTCCAGTTATCCTGACCTCTCCTGTACTGTGTGTTGTCTATCCCTTCATCTAAAATAGTTCTTATCTACTATCTAATTAGTGAATACACCTCTCCCTCCTTCCCTCCCTTCCCCCTCTTGTAACCATCAAAGAATATTTTCTTCTTTGTTTAAACTATTTCTCAAGTTCTTATTAACAGTGGTCTTATACAATATTTGTCCTTTTGCAGCTGACTAATTTCACTCAGCATAATGCCTTCCAGATTCCTCCACGTTATGAAATGTTTCACAGATTCATTACTGTTCTTTATCAATGCATAGTATTCCATTGTGTGAATACACCATAATTTATTTATCCATTCATCCGTTGATGGACACCTTGGTTGCTTCCATCTTTTTGCTATTGTAAACAGTGCTGCAATGAACATGTGTGTACATATATCTCTTTGTGTAAAGGCTCTTATTTCTCTAGGATATATTCCAGGGAGCGGGGTTGCTGGATTGTATGGTAGTTCTATTTCTAGTTTTTTAAGGAAGCGTCAAATCAATTTCCAAAGTGGTTGTACCATTTTACATTCCCACCAACATTGTATACGTGTTCCAGTCTCTCCACAACCTCTCCAACATTTATTTTATATTTTTTGGATTAATGCCAGCCTTGTTGGAGTGAGATGGAATCTCATCGTAGTTTTAATTTGCATTTCTCTAATGGCTAATGATCGAGAGCATTTCCTCATGTATCTGTTAGCTACCTGAATGTCTTCTTTAGTGAAGTGCCTGTTCATATCTTTTGCCCATAAAACGAGCAACTCTTGATCTACTAAAACTTCCCAGTAATATCACCATGAGTGATAATGAGTTCTTCGTTGGAATGTTCAGACATCTTATGGAAGGAGATTTACGTCATATAAGACACTGTTCTTGTCCTACAATGGCCATTAGGTCACAGCTTTTATAAGCATGAGGTTCTATATTTAGTGCCAAATAAGTCTCACAATCTTTTTCATAGGCTGTTTATTGTATTTTTATTATTAATTAAAATAAGCTCAAAAACAGAAATTTCCTATGGAAAATAATAGTGACGATGGTAGCATATTTGATTCTTATCGTGTGCCAGGTATTTAACAAGGGCTTTACTTACCTTGTCTCATTTAGTCCATGTAATAAACGTTATGAGGCAAATGAGAAAACTGAAGCTTCTGGAACTTCAAAACATTGGGCTAAGGTTACAGGGTTTGTGGAGGCCAGTGTAAATTAAAAATCAGGAAGAAAAAAAAATCCTAACGCTCATACAAATAAACAGTAAGCGTGTGTCAAAGCTTTACTTAACTCATCAGTGAGGAAACCAAAAGAAGTTGGTTCAGTGGAAGACATGAGACACCAATGGGTATATAGTCAGTGAAAGAAAAAATGCTGGCATGACATTGCTAAATTAGAGATGTTGTTGTTACTGTGTGCGTCGAGTCGATTCTGATTCATGGCATTGCTGTATGACAGAGTAGAACTAAAACTGGCTAATTCCATCAGGGCGATGAAAACATAGTCTTTGGGGTTACCTTCTCTCCTGGATGGAAGACTTTTTCTTAAAGACCTTCCTTGAGCCATTTCTGTTAAGGCAGCACTAGATAACTATGGGAGCCCTGGTGGCACAATGGTTAAGAGCTTGGCTGCTAATCAAAAGGTTGGCAGTTCGAGTGTACCAGCTGCTCCTCAGCAACCCTATGGGGCAGTTCTTCCCATCTCTTTCTTAGTGTCCGCCTGACTGCCTGAGTTCTCAGAGTTGAATGAAAAAGGAGGTGGAGAGTCTCAGACTTTAGTATATAGACTCTCCTTTAATTTCCAGTCTGTCACCCTCATTTGTACCTTATTTTCTTACCCGGTCAAAGGTGCGCACGTATGAGGCAGTATGGTGTATTTGGGGAACTTAGGAGTTCTATTTTTCTGGAAGTAAAGCACAAGGGAGAAGTGTTGGAGGATGAAGCTGCAAAGATAAGTAACCAGGCTTGTAGAACATGGCAAAGAGCTTGGACTTTTATTCTGAGGTACTGGTGCCAAGCAGGAGACCCTGGTGGCATCGTGGTTAAGAGCTGCACCTGCTAACCAAAAGGTCGGCAGTTTGAATCCACCAGGTGCTCCTTGGCAACTCTATGGGGCGGTTCTACTGTGTCCTATAGGGTCGCGATGAGTCGGAATCAACTCATCAGGAACCGTTTTTTTTTTTTTTTTGTGTCAAGTAGAGGGTGAGCGAAAGAGAGGGAGACCTTTGGGGAGATGGATTGACACGGTACCTGCAATAATGAGCTCAAGCATAGCAACGATTGTGAGGATGGCACAGGACCAGGCAATGTTTCGTTCTGTTGTACCTGGGGTCGCTATGAGTCGGAACTGACTCAAGGGCACCTTACAGCAAGGAGAGGACTGAATTTGGCAGGTTTGTATTATAGGTAGAATATTCTGATGGCAGCACCGAGTGTATATTGGGGAACAGACAGAAAGACCAGTGAGATGGAGACCAGTCAGGAGGCAGCTGAGCGGTGAAGTCAGAAAGGATGAGAGCCTAAACTGTAGCAGTGATGGAAGGGGGCAGAGAGCAGGGAAGGTTTGGAGGCAGCCTGCTGTAGTCTAAGAACACAGATGCCGGAGCCATACTGCCGGGTGGTTCAAATCCACACTCTACCACTTAATTTCATTCTATCACTTAATCTCTTTTTAAAACTTCAGTTTCCTCATGTCTAAAATGAGGGATAATCATATTTTCTACCAGATCAGGGTTTTCCTTTTTAGGATTAAAGAAGGTAATATACATAAAGCACATGCCTGGTGCTTGGGACAGCGTAAGAACTAAATAAGTGCTGAAAATTATTGTTATGACTACCGTGTCTGATGTTTTTGGTTTATTTTCCTGAAAACTGCTTCTTCCATCAAAGTTCACGTTCGTTAAATCTGCAGTTTGTGTTTAGGATGGCTGCATGTTAGGATTTTTTAAGGTTAGGTGATAAATAATGAATTCTGAAGCATTTGCTAGCGATGCTATTCCATTATTCATATGTACTTTTATTTAAATACACTGAATTATTTCAGAGCTAGCTACCATCGTAACAGCTCGAGAATACCACGTTTAAAGATCAGAAACAGGTGAAGACCAATGGCAAGGGCAAAACATGGAGATTGGAAGATTGGATGTTTGCTCAAATAAAGCTGAAAATGACCACTTTTTAGGAAAAGCTTTTTCTTAATCCCAGCCCATTATTAAACTGTTATTTTTTCAGGTGTATGCTTAAATTTTGTTCGTTTTGTGTATGTGTAGGTAAAATGACAAGTCAGGCTTATGTAGTAATTTTATATAACTTATTGGCTAGTGAAAGGTTTTAAATTAATAAGTAGCACTGACAAAGGAAATATAGCACATTCATGAGTCTTTTTCCCATCCATTAGGATAAAAAAAAAAAAAAAAAACTATTTATTTATTTAGGATACTGGTATTATTTTCCTTCTTTTTTAATTGTTCATAGGAGACATTATGTTTCCTTTTTTCCTTTTAAACAACTTTTAAATTTTTTTGGCTTCCTTTTGGTTTTATTGGGACCTTTTCTAACTTCTTATCAAAATATAAATCTTATCAACTGACATTACCAGTTCAGTAATTTCTGTTATAAGCCTCCAGATAGAAAACGGGAGTAGTGGTGGTTCAGTGGTACAGTTCTCACCTTCCATGTGGGAGACATGGGTTCAATTCCCGGTCAACACACCTCAAGTACGGCCACCATCTGTTTGTCACTGGGGCCTTCGGTGTCGCTATGATGCTGAGCAGTCTTCAGTAGAGCTCCCAGACCAAGACGACATGCTGGGAAGAAAAGCCTGGTGATCGACTTCTGAAAATCAGTCAACAAAAACATCACCATAAGTCGGGGGCCGAATCATGGCAGCTTAGAACAACAATAAATAGAAAACACCAAGGTGAAGTTACCTGCCTTAAGCACAGAGCCTGCCATCTACAAAGCCAGTGGTGTGCCCAATCTTTAGATCAGCAACAGTGATTACCATCCCACTGTGCTGGAGATGACCTCAGGGAAGCCATATGAAGATCTTGAAAAGGGAAACTCATGACAACGTTATCATTAATTTACAAATGCTGTGTTATTTTTGCTTTACTTTCATTTTAGAAGGAGAATGAGTTTTCAGAAAATTTGTAAGTAATCATTGTTACGTGCTGTTGAGTCATAGTGATCCTACATACAACACAAAGAAACACTACCTGGTCCTGCGCCATCCTCACGATCGTTGTTATGCTTGAACGCATTGTTGCAGCCACTGTGTCATCCATCTTGTTGAGGGTCTTCCTCTTTTTTGCTGACCCTCTACTTTACCAAGCGTGATGGAACCTTATACCCAACATATTTTGTTCTCCTGGTTCCCCCTGGAAGTGCTGTGGCTGTTTGGGTTTTGATGATGGTCCCTTGGCTTTCGCTGAGAGGACATGGAAATAGCAGATCCAAGAACACATCACTGCATTTGCTTCAGAAATATCATTGACTGTGTTTTCCACACGCGCATGCTTTCTTTATAAGGTCCCAATGTGAGACCACCGTTCAAGTCAGGTACTAGGAAGGTACTTGCTTTCTCTGAGGAACTATATTATTCCTCACAGACAAAACCACATAACTGACTTTTTGATGCGAGCTGCAAGGAAGTGTGTGGCTGAGCTACAACTACTCTGTTGGATGCATAAGATATAAGATAGTATAGTGTTATCATCAGTATATATTTTCACTTCCATCTTCCATACCCCCACTCATAATCTCTTATACTAATTTATATTTTCCCTAATACTGACTTTAAGCTTTTATATTCCTCTTTTCAAAGTTTTATTAAGTTAGGATTGACATACAATAAGTATATATCTTTAAAGTGTGCAATTTGATACACTTTTAAATAGGTAGACAACCTGGGAGCCGTCACCACAGTCTAGAAAACGAACATATCCACCGTCTCCAAAGGCTCTGTAACCCCTCCCACCTTCCCTTCCCAGCTTACCTTCCGTCCCCAGGGAGCCACTGATCTTCCTTGTCACTGTAGATTTTTCTGCATTTCTCTAGAATATTTTACATAAATAAATATGGTATGTACTCTAAAAAAAAAACCTGGTTTGTTTCACTAAGTGTAATTATTTTGAGATTTATCCATGTTATGGCATCAATACTTCATCCTTTTAATTGCTGAGTGGTCGTCCATTGTGTAGATACATACCTCAGCTCATTTATCTATTCCTTTGTGGGTAAATGTTTAAGTCATTTCCAGTTTGGCCATTAACATTGAAGCTGCTTTGAACACTTGTATACAATTCTGTGTGAACACATGTTTCCCTTTGTCTTGGGTAGATATCTAGGAACAGTTAGATCATATAGTAGGTGTATGTTTAACTCTTTAAGAAGCTACCAAAATTATTTCTGAAGTGTTTGTGCTGTTTTATATTCTCACCAGCAGTGTATGAGAGTTTGAGTGCCTCCGTATCCTGGAAAACACTTAGTGTAGTCAGTCTTTTTAATTCTAGCCATTCCTAAAGGTATGTCATTTGTATAGCATTGTGGTTTTAATTTGTATTCCTGTAATGACTAATGAAGGAGCCCTGGTGGCACAGCGGTTGAGCGCTCAGGTGCCAACCAAATGGTTGGTGCTTCGAACTGGCTCTGCGGGAGAAGGATGTGGCAGTCAGCTTCCATAAACATTACAGCCTCGGAAACCCTATGAAGCAGTTTTACGCTATCCTATAGTGTCGCTGAGTCGGAATCAACACAATGGTAATTTTTTTTTTTTTTTTTAATGACTAATGGTGTTGAACATGTTTTCATGTTCTTATTTTTCATTCCTATTTCTTCTCTGGTGAAGTGTTTGTTCAAATTATTGATGCAGTTTTTATTTGGTTATTTGTTTTCTTATTGAATTTTGAGAGTTCTTTTTATATTCTGAATTCAAATCATTTATCAGATACATAGTTCGCTAATATTTTTGCTAGTCTTTGTCTTGTCTTAGTAATTTGTTCTTCTATAGAATGTCTTTAGTTCTTGTATCTAAGGAATCTTTGACTAGCCCAAGTAACAAAGATTTTCTCCTATATGTTCTTCAAGGAGTTTTAGATTTTTAGGTTTTACATTTAGGTCTAAGATCTCTTCGAGTTAATTTTTTGCGTATAGAGTAAGATATCGATCAAAGTTCATTCTTTCTTCTGTATGTGAATACCCAATCATTGCAGCACCATTGGCTGAAGAGCCTATCTTTCCTCTATTGAACTGCATTTACAGCTTATTGAAAATAACTTGAATACACGTCTGTATTTATCTCATGGCTCTGTATCCACTTCCCTGTTGACCTGTTTGTCTACATTGATGCCAAAACCACAATGTCCTGATTACTGTAGGTTTTTAATAAATCTTTAATCAGGTAGGGCAAGTCCTCCAACTTTGTTCTTTTTAAAATTGTATCTGTTATTCTATATCCTTTGTATTTCCATATGAATTTTAGAACCAGTTTATCAATTTCTACTAAAAAGCCTGCTGGTATTTTGAGTGAAATTACATTGAACCTATAGATCCATTTGGGCAGAACTGGCATTTTAATGATACTGGGTTTTCCACGAACTTTTGCACGATTTTTATGTCAAATTTAGTCCACACGAACACTAACAGTTCAACATATTCTCTTTAATGGGAATTATTAAATAGCTTATTGCAGTGGTTGAGTGAATACTGACTTATACTACGAAGCACTTGTGGGAATTTCAGTATACAATCTTATGCCCTTATGTAAATTATGTGAAATTTCCACTTAACCCTGACAGAACTTGGTCATGTCCTTTTTATTTCATCATCTGGGGAAAGATGAAGTTGGGAAAGGCATGAGAATGATTTCTGGACCTTTCCAGTTCCCTCAGGAAATAATTAAATGATGAGCTACTCAGCGTTCCAGAATAAATTTCCGAGAAAATAATAATTTTTTAACAATGTTTATAAAATGGTGCTTCCTTCCTCCCAGACATTTCTTTACTCAACTTTGTATTTCAGCAAGGAAGAATTACAATTTTTTAAATGAAAATTAGAGAAAGTGGAAATTACAGTGTTATCTTTTCATTTTATTTTATTTCAAGTCTTCTCAGAAGACTTAGCTGATATTTCTCATTTATCCTGCAGAAACATAACTTCTACAGAGATCTTTAAAGTTGCGATTAATTTGTTTTTCTTAGACTCACCGTGCCACCACCAACTACCTTGGAGCTGACTCGGACTCATGGCGACCCCATGTGTGTCAGAGTAGAACGGCGCTCCATAGGGTTTTCAGTGGCTGTTTTTTTTTGGACATCGATTGCCAGGACTTTCTTCCAAGGTACCCACCAGCCTTTCAGTTAACATCTGAGTGCCTTGACCATTTGTATCACCCAGGGGCATGTAGTAGAGTAGAAAACTACTGTATTTTGGAGTTCAAAAAACCAATAAAGCCTAGATTTAAGTTTCAGCTCTAGGCAGTGTTCTTATGTTCAGTCAGAAATGGAGACCTGTTAGCCACAAAGCAGAAAGATCTGGTCTTTTCTCTCCAGCCCAGAATCATACATGTTTATATGTTACTCAGTGTTGCTGACATGTTAATGCAGCTTGAAGACAGCTTGCTTTTCATTCCTTTCTGTTCATACATGACCAAACTTGTTAAATACACTGGACAACGTATCTGCCACTTTACTCTTGTTTTATCAGCTCCTCTATCAGTTCTTGTCCAAAATTGTTGTTGCTATCTATGAATATGTCTATTTCTATTTGGAAATGTGGTATTTTTTCTTTATATATTAAGTTTATTTTGTTAGGTGTATAAAGTGTCTCAACTATTATATCATCAAGTATTGTCCGGCGTTTATCCATGATAGTGCTTTTAACTCTGAATTCTGTTTGGTGGTGATGTTGCTCTGTTACCCTTCTTGGTTAGTTTCTTTATCTAGTCCACGTGTTTATCAACTTCATGGCGATGGTTTTTTTTTTTTTTTTTTTAATGCCAATAAGCTTTAAATATGTCTTTTGCGAATCGCAAATAGCTGAATTTCATTTTTAAATCCAATTTGAGAATGTGTATCTTTTAAATAAGGAGCCCAGGTGGCACAGTGATTAAAGTGATCAACTGCTAACCAAAAGGTCGGTGGTTCAAAACCACCCGCGGCTCCACAGGAGAAAGACGTGGCAGCTGCTTGCATAGAGATTTACAGTCTTGGAAACCATGTGGGGTCACTGGGAGTCAGAATCCACTTGACGGTACTGGGTTTTTGGCTCCTATAAATGACAAGTTTATTTTGTTTATATCAATACTGATTTTATTTCTGCTATCTTATCTCTTTATTGTGTAAGTTCTCTACTTCTTTGGACTCATGCCTTCTTTGGATAACCTCCTGTTTTCCCCTTTCCCCTATTGGTTTCAAAGTTATACATTCTATTCTATTGAATCAGGGTTTCTCAACAGTGGTAGAATGGAAATTTTAGGATAGATAATTCTTTTTTGTAGGAACTGTCCTGTGTAGGATGTTTAGAGCATCCTTGGCTCCTACTTACTGGGGGACAAGTAGCACGTCTCTCTCCCACTGTCAGAATGTCTCCAGACATTGCCACATGTCCTCAAGGGAGCAAAACCATCCCACTGTTCAGAGGTTACTCTTAATTGTAACATGCACATGTCTTAACAAGGCCTGATATTAAGCGACATCATTCTGTTTTACCCAGAAAAGAGATAAAGACCTTAAAACACTATTCATAAACTCCTTCCTTTTGGGTTCAACTTTCTGATACTGTCTTCTGAAATGGTACTTTCAGGAAGTATAAAGTCTCTTATGGTATTTGCAAATATCTTGATTTTATCCTTCTTTTAAACGATAGTTGAGCTTGGGGTAAGGGGATGATATTTTCCCCCAGCAATGAGGAGATATTACCATTTACCCAAATAATACATGCCTTCTGCGTTTGTGGGCCGCACCCTCCCCTCTGCGAGGTAATTTCACAAGTGCACTATGCTAATTTCTTACAGCAACACGTGGAAGAGGATTGACATGGTGGCACTCGTGAGGGTGGCTTGCAGGGAAGGGGGTGGCACAGCTGGCAGACAAATGCAGAAGGCACGCGTTATTTGTGTAAAAACGTGGTACTCTCCTTGGGTTTGGCGTATATCATTGCACGTAAATCTGTTGACAGTCTGATCATTACTTGGAAGCGATATCTCCTCTCTTAAGCTTTGAATATTTTCTCCTTGTCTTTGATGTTGAGCTGTTTCCTTATGATGTGTCCATGCATGGATTTGTTTTTTTAATTCTCTTACTCAGATTTGACAAGTGTTTTTAATCTGAGTTCTCATGCTTCCTTCAACTCTGGAAAGTTCGCCCACAGCATGTCTTCACATATTCCTTTTCCCTCCTTTTCTGTCATCTTTCCTAGAATCATACTAGAAATGAGCTGGAGCATCTCATTTTTTTCCCTCTGTGTTTCAACATCTTTTTCACATTTTCCATTCCTTTCTCTGGCTGTGCGGCATCCTCAGTGATTCCTTTATACTTACTTATCGTTTTCTCAGTACTCTCTTTAGCTGTGTTCAACAGAGCTGTTTAAGCTTTTTTTTTTTAATGTTAACAGACGACATTATTTAATTCTAGAATTTGTGCTTTCTTCTCCTTTCTACCTGAGTCCTCTATTTTCTCGATCTTTTTTTTCTAAATTTTATTCATTTATTTTGTTGTCATCATATTTGTTTTGGAAATTTGGTTAATTGCTTTCACCCCTGAAGACTTTAAACTCATTTTGTAATATCTCTTTTAGATTCATCCATCATAGGAATTCATAGGCTGTGAATTTTCAAGTTGTTACAGCTGCCAACTCTGGCTTAGGCAGCACATTTCCTCCATGTGTGCTGAAATGTGTAGCACGCACTCATCTTCTTCGGGAGTTATTTCTCTGCTGGAGGGCTGGGTAATCTGAGTTGTGTTGGCGTCTTTCCAGTTCCGAGCTAAATGTCTTGGCTCTGTGTTTTCCACACTAGGTGAATGTGCAAAATCAGACATCACTCCCACAAGCTTCTGCTATTTCCCTCGCATCACTGTTTTTCCTCCAGTGACCTGTGGAGACCAGATGCTCTCTGACTGCGCACGGCCAGTGTGCAGTCTCTGGTTCCTCAGAATAGGCAGAGCAATCCTTGTAGATTTTTCTTTTCATTTAGGAAGCTTACTTTCATCTCCCCATAGCCACCAAGGCATCTCAAAGAAACTGTTAAAAATTCATCCATTTAGAAAAAATAGCAAATGCAGATGCTCTGTGGGACAGTTGGTTTTACTTCTATCTGTTTCTTCTTGAAGTTTCCTCTGAGTTCATGGCACCAAGAGATTGCCTTTCTTTACGTTTAAGCATGCCCTTGAATTTAAATTTTATCGGTTATGTTTTATCAATCTATTGTTCACATATAATCGTATGTTTGAAGTAGGAAGAAAGGTTTTCCACATCAGCTGACTTCCACATATTGACCACAAGTGCCTCATTTGATTGGTCGATGTGCCATTTTTTCTTGTTATGGCTTTTGCTGCTATATTTTTAATTAAAAAAAAAAAAATCTGTTTTTGTTTTATCCAGCTCTACTTATGTGTCAACCTGTTCTCTTCTCAAAAGCTTTCTGGCTCTGTCTTATAGAGGTTGTTTCTTCTCATACCCTACTGAGAATGCCACACAGAATTCTTAAAAAACCGAAAATGTTCTTCCAGTTCACACAGTAAAGACTTGCCAAAAGCCTGCACTTCTTTTTTACTTTAGAATCATGTCCTTTTCCCATGCATCTGCCCTGGATTTTTCGCAGTCTCTGTGCTGGGGTCCTTGGCTATTTGCTTCTGTAGATCCATTTTCAGTCACCTTCCGCCCGTGTGTTCTTGGACTGTACCCTATGACGCTTGTACCTGTGGATGACATCACCAAAACACATCAAGAGACTTCCGACTTCCAGTTGGGTTCAGCCAGTGGGAGCACCAGCAGGGTATCGAAGGGCAAGAGGAGAATGAAATTGATTTATTTACCTACCTCCATACCCGCCAGACTGGCAAGACTGGCACAGCTCCTGTGAGGAGCCCTGTTTGTATGGCTACCCCTGTATCTTCCAAGAACTATTCTCTGTCCTTGCTCCTTCAGACATGGGGGTAGAAATGGTTCCCTGTGGTTGCTAACACTTGGGTTTTGCACCAACCTCCCAGAGCTTCTTCACAGCCTGTCCACAACTTAATTAATTTCTTTATTAAATTCTTTTCTTTTATCCCTTTTTGATATACTCTTTGTTTCTTGCTGGATCCCTGAATAATACGTTTGTTTTTTTTTTTCTGTTTTTTCACCCCTCTTCCTTTATTGGGAGGTGATCAGTCTAACACAGGCAAGGGTGTGTGGATTGCTGTTGGTCCTGGTCTGTTAAAATGTATGCTAGTCAGTTCCGTTTTTCAGATTTATAGCTTGACTTTCTTGCGTTCATGTTGTGTGGCTGTGTTAGAATCAAATAGGAATTTCTCCTATCCCATTGCCTGGCTCTCCGGTACTCTCCTTTGTGGACTCAGACCAGTTGTGACATCCAGAGTTAGCTAGCCAACTTGCTTTTTGTGTAGGAAGGGATTAGAATGGCATTCCCTGACACATACAGATCCAGGAAATATAGACTATGAAAATGATTACTTGAAAATGATTCATTGCAGTCATGAAAATGATTACTTGAAAAGGTACTTCATTTGACTCAGAGGTTAAAACAAAGACAAGGACTTAAGAATGGAAAAATCAGACTTTAAAAAGACTCACAGAAGCATTCTGCTTCAGGCATGGCCAAGTAGACCAGCTCTCCCACAGATAAAAACTATCAATTCATGGAAAAAACAAAACATAAATAACTCCTTAAGGCACTGGAGAGTGAAAAGAGCAGGCAGAAACTGGAGGGGAAATGACACATGGAACAAACAGACTCCAGTGAGTTTCTTGTTTTTAAGACTTTTAGCCTGGGGGCTGGCCCCAGCCTGCACCTTGGGGGACAGCTAAAACTGATGGAAAGCCAGCAATTCTCCTGACTTGAAGAACCAGAAGACAAGGGTCAGCAAGCAACTGTAGCCACTGGATATCCAGGGTGCAAATATCAGAAAGGAGAAAGCCAGAGAGGAGGGGCCCCAGAGTTTGAGTATAAACACTCCCTAAGTCTGTGACACCCCAGACAAGGCTAAACTGAACTGAGATTTGATCTGCTGCTCACAGCAGAGAGTCAGAACTTCGCAGTTTGTGTTCAGTCAAATTAATTGCCCACTTTAAAAAAAAAAAAAAAAAAGACCTGCAGTCCAGGGCAAGGCTTGTTTGTGCAGGGAGGGCCTTCTTCCCTTCAATTCTTCTTTTTCTCTTCTTCCTCCTCCCCAGTTTCTTGAAATGTTTTCCTGAATGTCCATTCATCTTGCCACAATTCAGCTAGAATCTCTTATTCCTTTTCCTCCCTTCTACTGTGTTCAGTCACTGTGTACTTACAAGGAACAAAAGCACACTAAGAATAGATCAAGGCCAAAAAAAAAAAAAAAAAAGGTAAGTGCTGCTCAAAACATAGAGGCCCAAGGAATGGAGGAGGACTTCACTCAGAGGAAGCTTGGGTACCAGAAAGTCATCAGGCTCCAGGACCACCGAGATCTTTCTCTTTTTAAGGCTCCGCGTGGCCTTTCGTCGTGGCTTCTCTCTGTGTGTGATCTGACATTGCACCCTGAGGTAGAAGCCTCTGCCCTTGAGTCTGCATGATTGCCAGGCCTCCAGAGCTATGTGACTAGATCACTGAGTCCAAATTCCAGGGAAAATAACAAACCCAAACCCAGGAGAAGCCAGTTTGTATACCGGCTAGCTTTGAGTCCTGTTGTTGATGGCTGGTCCAATTAGCAGTGGCTGGTGAGATTTATGTGTGTGTGGGAGGGGGTTGTAGGGGAATAGGGTTGGGTGTGGTTACAGACCCCAACAACAGAGCTCTGGGCTACAGAAGACTTTCCAAGGAGAAGGCAGGCAAATTGCCTGATGAGTATTCTGCAATCTGTGAAAGCAGGAATTGCTAGTCTCTTGGTACAGCACTTAATAAAAATGGCTAAACAGTTTTCACCGTAGGGACAGTGCTAGGAGGCTTGCTAAACCAAAAACATTTTCTTTTTCTATGCTCAAAATCAGAACTGAATAGATCAAGGTAATGAGCATTTTGATTGCCAAGGAACTTAACCCATTGCCGTTGAGTCAACTCCGACTCATAGCGAACCTATAGGACACGATAGAACTGCCCTATAGGGTTTCCAAGGAGCACCTGGTGGATTCGAACTCCTGACATTTTGGTTAGCAGTCATAGCACTTAAGCACTGCACCACCAGGGCTCTGCCAAGGAACTTAGGTCATGGTTTTCTTCATTTAAATTAAAAAAAAAAAAAAATTGTAAAATTCATGATTATACTTAATGTCTTATACTCATTTTTTATTGTTGCTGAAAGTATACGCAGCAAAACACACACCAATTCAATGATTTCTGTAAGAACAGTTCATTGACGTTGATTACAATTCTTCAAGTTCAGTAGTCGTCGTTCATCACGCCCATCCACGTGAACACACTGCCCCCTAAGCTTTCTCTCTAACCTTTCCAGTTGCTGTTGTCAATTTGATCCCGTGTAGATAGCCCTCCAAAAGAGCACGAAGATGGTCAAGGCAAAGATTGTTTATTAAATAAGTTAAGCTATTGTTTGATTTAAACCTGTTGTTTGGTTCAGGGGATATTTTTGGAGTAAGGTTTAAAGCTTTGCAGGTCATGCAGTCTCAATGATTCCAGAAAGTTTGGATTTCATGAAAATTTGGAATTCTGTTCTGCATGTTTACTCTTTTTGATCAGGATTCGTCTATAGAATCTTTGATCAAAATGTTCAGTAATGATAGCTGGGCACCATCCAGTTCTTCTGGTCTCATGGCAGGAGGCATTTGTTCATGGAAACAGTTAGGCATATATTCCTTAATGTTTTATTTTCCACAGGTGGTAACAGACCACCGGTGTTGGTAAGTATTGTCTGTAAATAAATTCTCTCATTTTATTATTTTCTGTCTAGGGCCTATGAATATTATTTCCTTAATTATACCACCCCAAATCTATCTATCTATCTGTCTGTCTGTCTGTTCTATCATCTCTCTATCTAGTGTATCTAGTCTATCTGTCTGTCTGCCTATTTATCTGTCCATCTACTTACCTATCACCATTTATATCTGTATCTGTGTCTGTATCTGTCTATTTCCATCCCTATATCTATCTGTTTATTGGTATCTATTTTTTTTTATCTGTTTATCTATAGCCTTTAATTATGGAGTGGGGGAGGTGAAATCCAGAAAAAGATGCAAATATATAAAATATTAACAATGGTTATCTTTGGCAATAGGGTTTGTGAGTGATTTTCTTTCATTATTAAAAATATGTTAAAATATTCTATAATTTATATTGCTTTAATAGAAAGTTTAACTTTATAAAAATAATGTATTCTAAGGGCACAAGAGGTATATATATTTTTGTAAACGAGAAAAACTATGGGTATAAATAAATGATTAAAGTTGTGTAAGCATCTAAGTACAGATGAGAGAAGCACAGAACCCAAAGTGAGGCTGACTTAGAGAGAAAGAGTGCCAGAAAGTAGTAAATAAAATTGGAGCCATAATAAAAAAGGCAAGAAATTAGGGTCCACAGAAGAGCCAGTAAAGGAAAGCTGTTTGAGACAGACCTGTAAATGTATGGGGCAGTGCTAACTGCTTCTGCAACAAGATATGCTGAGAGCTGGCAGTTAAAAATTCTGAAGGGCAGAATGTCTTCTGCGTTGGTAATCTGTGTATTTAAAAAACTCTCCATGGCCTGACCGAGAACAACAAGGTCCATGAACAGGATGAGAAAATGCGAGGGAATAAAGATATTCTAGCCTGATTACTTCATCTAATCATTCAAATATTTATTTCATCTTTTCTCTGCCATGAGGTGAGGGGCAAGAAGGAGAGGAATCAGAATAATAAAGCCAAAAAAAACCCAAACCAAACCCATTGCTGTTGAGTCAATTCCAACTCATAGTGCCCCTATAGGACAAAGTAGAACTGCCCTATGGGGTTTCCAAGGAGCGGCTGGTGGATTCAAACTACCGACCTTTTGGTTAGCAGCCGAGCTCTTACCCACTGTGCCTACATGAGATTATGCCCTTACCAGATTTGCATTGTTGTAATGTCCTTTTTCTTATGAAAGGGCATGGATAGTAGATGGTTGTTGGTTGTTTTTTAATGCATTTTCAGCCAAAAGAAGAACTGAAAATGTAGTATCGACCCGGATTTTACTAATCTGTTAGATTCAAAGTCAAAGAACTATTAACTTTAAGCCATTGTCATTGTAGCTAGACTTTAAGAGACAATAGATGAATCAAGGAAGGAGACACACATCCATAAAGAGGACCAGTGCCAGGCATGGTGTGACTGTATGACATAGTGAGTAGCACAGATGTGGGCCAGCATAATCAAGGAGGGTCTCAAGGTGAAGGTGAGATCACCCTGTAATCTACCTTGTAATTTACTGAATTTTGGGCAAGGTTCTAAGCAGTGATGGCAGAGAGCAAGGGCCTGTGCAGGAAGACAAATGAGAGGAAACTTTCAGAATACATGTAGTATACACAGGTCTACAAACTGAGTGTCCGGACTTTTGGAGCATGGTAGAAAAACAAGTTTATTTAAATAGGCAGGGTTGGTCCAGTTTGTAAAGTCATGCCCTCCAGGATGAGTTTCTTTTTTTTTTTTAATCCATTAAATAATGAGAATTATTGGACAGTTTTAAAGCAAGGTGAATGGCCATTTGAAATTGCTAATGTAAGATTTTTCTCCATGTCTTTGGTGTTCTGCTGTTTTCACTATGTGTCTAGGTTTCAATTTATTATTATTTATTTTGTTCAAGACATGTTGATCTTCCTGAGTCTGTGATTTTATGTCTTTAATGAATTTTGGGGAACTTCCTAGCCATTATGTCTTCAAATAATATCTTTCTGCCATTCTCTTTATTCTTTCCATCTACAACTCCTAAGAGACGTGCGTTAGAATGTTTTTGCTTTGCTGTTTCTGAATATAACATCTGGCCTGGCAGAAGTGCCCAAATCAATGCTCAAATGCTGGCAATACTCAGCCCAAACCTACAGCCTCGTGTCCCAGGTCTGCTTTGCCTGTGAGCCTATGTCAGTTACTTCCCGTGTTTTCTGGCTCCCCACTGCTGGTGTCCCATGGACCAGTGACTTGTTTCGCATCTGAGGACCCAAAGTGGGCAACCCACAATGGAATGGGAGGGAAGCACTGATTTAGAGGTTTGAGAATAGCTCGGTCCTGGGTCACTGAAGGCTCTGGGTTCACTTAGTGGATGGATGTTGACTCTCCTTACCTGTGTTTAAGATCTGGGCACATAACACATTTACCCTTGAGGGTACCGGGGGCAGCAGATCATGCCAAGTGGTGATGAACGGTATCTGGGGGAAGTGACTCTTGTCGTAGAGTGCTGTTGCTCCAGTGCCAATGGGAAGGCTTGTCTACCCATGACCATCAATGATGTAAACCTAAGAACAAGGAGAGAATCAACAAGCGTCTTGTGTTAGATGGACGTGCGGGATGTGGAACACGTGGTTCAAACTATATAGCCAACGCTTCTGCCCACCGTGCTTTTCAGGACATACCTGGCTTTCCGGTCACTTTAGTCTTATCAAGCTGGGGCTTAGGCACTCAGCGTTTCCAGACCCTTGCTCACTAGCTGCAGTGTTCACTCTGCAAAAACTTACCCTCTCAGGTTTTCTTCACCTGGTTCAACATCACCGTGTCGGATTCATCAGCTCCGCTCCCCCAGCCCTGCCTCTTAATGTTGACCTGGTCTAATGCTCTTCGCACTTCTTTTCTATCTACACATTACCCTTTGGTGATTTCATCCAGTCCCGGATTTAAATACTATCTGTGTTCATGGCTTTCAGATTTATGACTCCAGCCAAGACCTCTCCCTTAAACTCCAGTTTAGTATATCCAATAGCCTACCTCACAGCTTCACCAGAATGTCTACTAAGCATCTGTGACTTAACCAGTCCAAGTCTGACTTCGTTTTCCCATTTCAGATAATGACAGCTCATAACAAATGCATGGAAGTCATCCTTGACTCTTCTCCTTCTCACCCAACATATAATCTGTCATAAATTCCTGCTGCCCCCACTTTGAAAAGATCATATTTTAACCCTTTTGTGCCTTTTTGTGATCATGGACTTTTTCAGCCTCTGGGGTTTATTGGAAAGATGCTGTACCATTGATAATGGGCCTTCATGACTGTTTGAAACTGAAGAAATGGGCATGGGACTGCATATTACTGCCTTTACAGAGAATTGTATGAAGTGTCTGAATTTTTGGTAGGAAAAATAGAAATTCTTGGAATTTTCATTTGTTACACATATGTACCGGTAGACCCCGGTAGGGACTCTGGGGTATAATTAGTGGTACTTCATATGTACCACTGAACACTTAGGGTTATCTTGTGGGAGGGGGCAAGAGAAAAAGTCCATACTACCTACCAAAAATTGAGAAACATTCAATGTGTTAATAAAAACACAAGGTATGAACAAAAAATTCAAAGCAGAAAATAATTAGGTCACTAAGGGGTTAAATTCTTCTCATTACAGTACTGGTCTGATTCAGGCCATCATTATCTCTGCTTGATTTCAGGAGCTCCCTAACAGGACTCCTTGCTTCTACCCTTGTTCCTGAATAGTCTATTCTCAAAATGGCAGTCAGCATAGTCTTAAAAGATAAGTTAGATCATGGCATTGCTCTGATCACACCCTACAATGGCTTCTCTTCCCATCTGGGATAAAAGCCACATTCCCCTACAAGGGCCATTCCGGTGTGGCTCACCATTTACTGTCAAATGACATGTTTTTATACTTTCTTCCTCGTTGATTCTGCCCCAGCCTCATGGCCTCCTTTCTCTTCCGCAAACACACTCCCACCTCAGGGCCTTTGCACGTGCTGTTTTTTCTGCCTCGAACACTCTTTCCCAGATATCAGTACTGCTTACTTCCTCACCTATTTCAAGTCTTTGTTCAAATGTCACTTCCTAAGAACTTTGCTGACCACCCTAATTAAAATTTTTTAAAAAACGTTTTTACGACAAGTTCTTGGTTTGAGAATATGTAAGATACACAGATAGCTTAAATTTGAATCCCAAATCTGTATAAGGTTACACAGTCTTGGGGGAGATTTTCTCCTGGAGTCTTGCTTAGGTGAAGTTCCTTGTTATTTTTCTTTAATAGTGGTTGGATTTTCTTCATCCCTCTTTTTACTGAGAGGTAGCCTTTTAGGGGTCTCAGCTGTATTTGGAATTTGTGTTCTAACTCTCTGTCTTGAGTGGACTCTTTTCCTTGTTTCTTGCCCTGGCATGGTCTTAAAAAAATAAAACACTCAAGCTCAGTATTATGATTAATCAAACTCCCAAGGATGCCTGTAACTTCAGCTCACTGCTTCTCACTCAGGTCTGCAGTTAACTCTTCATTTTAGGCTCTTGGATTTTTTTTCCCTCACATTTCTCTCTGTCTTTTAGGAGGGATGTTACTTTTTATTTTATCTAATTTAACTGATGGCTGGAAATGAAAATTAAAATATGTGTGTTAAAAATATTAATTGACAGTGGTATAAATCAAGGATTAGTAAAGATGAAAGTTTAGTAATTTACCAGTTAGAAAGCTAGTACAATGGACTTTTGACTTAACAGTTTTTTATGCTTCATCAGAAGTTATGATAAAGCTTTAAAAAACTTAGAAATATTGTACATACCCAGTGCAGGTGTCTTAGACAGGGTTCTCTAGAAACGTAAAACCAGTAAAGTGTATAACTACAGATATAGAGGGAGATTTATATCAAGGAAATGGCTCACGTGATTGTAGAAGGTGGAATGTCCCAAGTCCATGGGTTGGAACAGTGGCTTCTCCAGATTCATGTGGCCAAGGGGGCTGGCGAGCCCAAGATGGACAGGTCAGAGAGCAGGGCTCTTGCTCACAGCCTCTGAATTTGATGAATCCCAAGACTGGCAGGCAAGACCACAGGTAAGCTGCTAGTTAAAGTCCCAAGAACCGGAGATCAGGCGAACAGGAGCCAGCTACAGGATCCAGAATGAACAAAAGCCCCGAAGCCTTGCCAGAATGTCTGTTAAATTTGGATGCAGGCCACATGCCCAAGGAAACTCTTTCAACTGATTGACTACTCACAGCAGTCATGCGGGTGATCACATATCACATCCCAACAGGGAAGTGATCACAACATCATGCGATACTGCCAATACACTGAGAATCACGGCCCAGCCGGGCTGACACACAGTCTTAACCGTCACGGGGGGTGAGGGAGACTGGTAGAGGAAGCGCTTTCTCTTTGTTTCAAAATGAAGCTGAAGGAGGAGCAAACTGGGGGGAAAGGGAAGGAGACTGGATAGAGAGCATCCTTTGATTACCAGACAAGTCCAGGGTTTTTACGTGTACAGAGAAGGGCAAGGGGAACACATGTTCACCAAGCTTAAAAAAAACCAGGCGCTGGTTTATAGCTCCTATCAAGAACCTACTTAGAGAGGATCTTTGTGTTTCTATAAACATTAAATAAAAATTGCAAGAACAGCCAACAACTTACAGCATTATGAAAATATGAATGTGCCCCTGTGAGACAGGATTGCCAGCAAGTACCAGCCTAAAGAAAATGAGGCACGGCCAATGGCTTAGTAGATGCCAGGTCCCTGGGCAGCAATAAAACGTATAAAGAATCGCATATTTCCAGAATATGATTTCATGCTCATGTTTACGGCTCCGTGAATCATCCCATTGATGAGGTGATTTTATGCTTTACGTCACCAAAGACTAAGCGATGACTTAGGAAAATTTGTTTCCAAAGTATGGAATGCACGAGGCAGTCCTGAATCTAGGTGTGTGACAGATATTTAAGGCACAGCTGTGTCATCCTATCACAAAACCACAAAATGGAAGTGGAAGCAACTTGTTTTTTTTTTTTCTTCCCAGCATGCTCCTTCATGCCCACTTATGTGAAAATAGAAGCTGCTTTCATTTAAAAATAAATAAATAAACACCGTTATGGATGTCGCTTAGGGCTCAGAGGCAGTTTCTTCTCACCTGAATAAAATGTTAAGAGCCCAGAGGGCGGGCAAATACTCTGAGAACCCTTCACGGGAATACCAGCACTACAGAAAAGGTTGGAAGGTATTCTTGAAGCCAAAGGAAAATGATAACAGACAGAAACTTGGAAATGCAGGAAGAAATGAAGAGCAACACAAAGAAACAACAGTGCTGATTTCCTGAGGAGCTTATTGTTGTGTGTGTGTGTGCACGTAAACTTCGTGTAGTAAATCTTTTGCAGAAACCTGTCATTCCATTACATCTTCTAGTTAATGTTTCTTTTCTCGTGGGCTCTAGAAAATCCTCTATTTCTAATAACTGAATGATGAGATGTCACTCAGGCTTATGTGATTTCTGCTGGTTTTTATATGATAACTGACAGACCCTAGCCCTTTCCTGTACCCTTGAATGCTGGTAGAATCCATCTGTAAGATTTGGATGTGAAACGGGCTGGTCCTAGCCCACCCAGAGACACCTCCGAAGAAAGGCTTGGCAATCTACTTCCCAACAGCCAGCCATTAAAAACCCTACGGAGCCCAGTTCTACTCTGACACACATGAGTCAGGGCTGACGTCACAGCAACTGGTTTAATTGGTGGTGCCTGATAGAGCTACGGGAAACCCTGGTGGCGTAGTGATTAAGTGCTACGGCTGCTAACCAAAAGGTCGGCAGTTCGAATCCACCAGGCACTCTTTGGAAACTCTACGGGGCAGTTCTGCTCTGTCCTATAGAGTCGCTATGAGTTGGAATCGACTCGACAGCAGTGGCTTTGGTTCTGGTTTTTTAATAGTTTTTTTTTATGAGTCTTACTTCGCGGCCTGGATTACATGTGCTATGTACCTTGTTTTGTCCTGCTTTTTGTTGTTGAGATTCGTTGTTTATTTATAATCGTGCTGCCCTTATACTCCCATTGCCAAGGAAAGCTCCCTCGGCTCTGTCTTTACATACACAGTTTTTTTGAAGTGACTACATATCCCAGGATAAAATTTGCTACCACCTGTACTCGCTACCTAGGTGCTGAATGGCATGTGTTGAACGGTAAGTTTAGAAAATGCATCCCATGCAGGAAAGGGGGTGACTTGTTGGACTCATGACTACGGCAACTCCTGGAACGCTAAACTAGGGTCAGACACCGAAAGGGAGACAGGATCTTAGTGTTTTATTTTTTATCTTGTAAGTGTCTATAAATCTATCCCTTCCTTCCAGCCACAGCCTCTGTCCTCATTTAGGGGTTTGGACATGCTTAGTCAAGGATTACGCAGAGTCCGCCTGGAACATGAGGCTACTTTGCACAGGCTAATAATTTATTACCATGCAAACATATTCTTTAAATATTTGTTTAAACTTTATTTAGTGGGGACAGGAAGGGGCCTACTGCTTAAATGAATTGCCTAACTGCTTATTTATGTTCAAACCATGTGATTTATTTTATGCATTGCACATGACATGGTGTTTTATTTGATTTAGAATTATTTTTTATTTTGCCATTTTTCTGTCACTCATAGCTTATAGAGTATTAAAATGTGTTTTACTTGATTTAGAATTATTTTTTATTTTGCCGTTTTTCTGTCACTCATAGCTTATAGAGCATTAGTCACTCTCAATCCCTAAGGGTAGAGATGGCTTACAAAAACAAAGGAACAAACCCGTTGCTGTCAAGTGGATTCACACTGATGGCGACCCTAATCGGACAAAGTAGAACTGCCCCACAGGGTTCCCAAGGAGCGGCTGGTGAATATGAACTGCTGACCTTTGGGTTAGCAGCTGTGTTCTAAAACACTGCACCACCAGGGTCCAGAGGTGGCCTAAAACATCAAAAACCAAACCCAGTGCGGTCAAGTCCATTCTGACTCATAGCGACCCTATAGGACAGAGTAGAACTGACCCATAGAGTTTCCAAGGAGCACCTGGTGGATTTGAACTGCCAACCCTTTAGTTAGCAGCTGTAGCACTTAACCACTACGCCACCAGGGTCCAGAGAGATGGCTTAGTTGGGTACAATTACCATCGTGTTCAAAGTACACTTAAAAATCATTTTTGCTTGCTTTCATGGTGGAAAAAAATGTTTCCTCCTTCTCTGTAGGCATTGTTTTCTCTTAGTTTTCTTATGAACATCTCTGAACCAATTGCCTTTTTGGAAGGCACATTAAATATTTAAAACTCAGGCTTTAAAACCTGCTGCTCATTCCTGATTATTACACTGTGCACACGTGATTTTGGTCCAGGATTCTGCTGACAACGACTACTCCACTTTGGCTGGTGCTCGGCCCACTGGGTGCTGCACTGAGGGTGGGCTTCCCACAAACTCCTGTGTGAGATGCAGAACCACTCAAGTCAGATAGGATGATGCCAGTGAGAGTGTTTTAAACCAATGTCCAGTTGAGGGCACTGTCTACCTCAGTGGGAGTCAACCCAAATTACATTTCAGCAGTTATATAAGGAATTCTGCAAGGAAAGCCCAGTACACCGGCACCAATGACTCATTTATTGCAGTGATACTTTAGTGCTCTTTATAGGTGGGATCTCAGGCAGCTTCCTATTGGCTTGTAGCTCAGTGGCTTAATTGTATTTTCAGTCTACCACACTGACACCAAACTCCCCACCCTTCCCCCTTCACACTGTCCTCCCTAAGCTTTGTTTTCAGTATTCGTGCATATTTTTGTCATTTAGAATATCTCAATGAGCATTTTAAATATGATCATGACAGTAAGTGTTTCAGGCATACCACACTGTAAAACAGCACTAATTGCGATTGTTTAGCCAACAACGATGGTCACTTCTGTTTTTGTTTTCAACATTGCACCATTCTTCCTGAATAAGCAAAATTCAGTATACTTTAAGATTACATTTCGTGATCAGTAAACCCAAGGAAAGTTAAAAAGATTATACCTTTGCAACACTGTACAGTTTATAAAGAGGTTTTCTGCTGTGGAAACCATCTGGCTCCATGGATGGCAGCCGAGGAAGAATATTGGAGGGCAGCCAATAGGGGCATCGGTTGGCTTTCTCCTCAAGTATCTAAAATAAAATACACTAACCTGTGTATTCCTTGTCTAGTTTACATTGGAAATTTGTATTCTTCATAGCAACATACTCTGATTCTGTGTGTGTGTGTGTGCGCGCGCGTGTGCACGTGAGCTTGAGAGAGAAGGAGGAGAGGGAGGGGAAGAGAAGGAGGGAGGGAGGGAAAGAACGTGAGTATGAGTGAAATGGTCACCACAGCTTTATTAAGTTAAGCGTCTATTGTCCCCTTTCTGGTTTGGGTCACATTTTAGTATTTCCTGGCATGAAACGCACATAGGCTGCGTCTTGTCCATAAATGCTTCTTCCTAATCCCTAAATTGTTCCCTTGGCACATGATTGGTGGGAAGGCAAGATAAGGAGAAAAAAGTTTCAGTTCATCTTCAAGACATTAAACATATTTCAAAATATTTATAGTACATGTTTGTCAAATTTATAGCACTTTATCATGATGGGATTGTTTAATACCATTATTTATTTTTTCCCCCATTGTATCTGTTTTTGAACACATTAAGGATTTTAATCAATTTGGAATATTTTACTTTTATAAGATTAAAGCTGTTTCAGGTTCGTAGTATGTCAAATGAGATTCAGATGTTTTCAGTATATTTATTCTGGGGAGAAACACGGGGTTAAGACATACAATTCATGGAACAACCCATAATTTATCTGTATCAATATTGTGGTTAATGTATAGAACTGATTGTACTTAATGACTTCATAGCATTGGCAGGGATTGTTTGCTAGTTTTATTTTTTATTTGAACGTAGAGTTTTTTTTTTTTTCCTGACTAATAGGTAAAAAAAAAAAATAGGTATTAGCATATCAAAAAATGAATAAAATATTAAAATCTGCAAGGATAGAAAATATTTCCATCTTTCCTAAAGTGTTACAGATTTAATATTTGACACCTAAATAAAATTAAGATAAACGCATAAAGATCTAAATAATTAAAAACTGAAATTTCCCAAAAGAGGTAAAAAATAGATCATTCAAATATATACACACACACTGAAAAAGGGTTTGAAGTTTTGGAAAATTCCTTTTAGGCAACGTGGTTCCAGGTAAAGTGACTTCAGGAAAAATACAACTTTTATATTTAGGTTTCTTTAATAAGATTCGTATTAATAGAGGTAGGAATTTTTATGGGCCAGAACTATTTCTGTGACTGTAAACTTAAAATTTCTAAATCTATCGTAAAATTTATTCACAGATATGAAATATTGCACATAACTTATTCAGGAACATATTTCCACCCTCTAATACTTTATGAAGTATTTATTTTGTAATATATACATATGTTTATGTATGTGTGGATATATTGTGTTTGTACACGTATGTATTATCTATATAACCTGTTGCTGTCAAGTCGATTCCGACTCATAGTGACCCTACAGTGACCCTGTAGGACAGACTAGAACTGCCCCATAGGGTTTCCAAGAAGCGCCTGGTAGACTTGAACTGCCAACCTTTTGGTTTGCACCTGTAGCTCTTAACCACCACACCATCAGAGTTTCCATCGGCTATACGCTGCCAGAGTAATACTTCATAATTAACACTCACAATAGTTTAAAGGCATAAGAAAAGCACATTTGTTCATTTTACAATAATGCGCTCAGGTAATCTGGGCTGGTATCTTGTTCATATGATTTGCAATCAGCTGGGGCCAACCAGGCCACCCTGCTGACCTCAGCTGGCCTCACTCAGGTATTTGGGGGATTGACTGGTGTTCACATGTAGACTGGTCTTGGCTAGAATGACTAGGGTAGGGTGGTTCTAGTCTGTGTATCTCTTGACCACCAGCAGGCTAGCCTAGCCATGCCCATAGCTGGAGGACATGCTGGGAGACCCATGAAAAGTAATTTTTCAAGCCTCTGCTTGGGAGCCCTGCTGGCATAGTGGTTAAAAGTTGGCTGCTAATCAAAAGGTTGATGGTTTGACTCCACTAGCTGCTCCTTCTCTTCCTCAGAAGAAACATGTGCCAACCCGCTTTCATAAAGGTTACAGCCTTGGAAATCCTATTAGGCAGCTCTACTCTGTCCTATAGGGTCACTATGACTTAGAATCAACTGGGCAGCAAAAGCTTTGTTTTTTGGTTGGCTTACGCCACCACTGCTAATATCCCATTGGCCAAAGCAAGTAAACCAAAAACCAAACCAAACCTGTCGCTGTTGAGTGGATTCCAACTCATAGCAACCCTACAGGACAGAGTAGAACTGCCCCCGCAGGGTTTCTGAGGCTGTAAATCTTTATGGAACCAAACTGCCACGTCTTTCTCCTATAACTGGTGGGTTTGAATCGGCAGCTTGTCGGTTAGCAGTGGAAAGCTTTACCACTGTACCACCAGGGCTCCTTCCAAAGCAAGTAACAGCTGAATTCAGAATCAAGGGGTAGAGAAATATCTTTCACCTTTTTGAGGGCAGAACCTGCCAAGTCCTATGGCAAACAGTGTGAAAAGAGTGGTGAGGAATTGGGGTCAGTCATGCAATCAGTCTACCATCAATTAGATTTAAATTGCTAGATAAGAACACCTTAATAAAAGTAGAAATTTTTATGTGCTAAAACTGAAATGACCACTATGTATAATAAAAAAGAAGAAAGGCCTTGAAGTGTTCCCTAATATTAAGTGAAGATAGCTAAATTGTGCTATGACAGACATTTTAATATTACATTTTTCTTTAGTAATAAATCAGTAAGATTTAATTAATGGAGGTGGAATAAAATGTGTCTTAAAAGAACTTGAAGGTAAGGGCTACCAATTGGGAAGTGATTATGTGATGGCTTTCTGGCGTTCAGTGACATTACTGCTCTTCTCTTTTCCTGTAATCTTATACTTCTCTTCCCCCATTCAGGCATGGTAGAAACATGGGCACTTAAGTTACACCAGCCCGAAGAAAACAAATGAACAAGCTAAAACAAGTAGATTTCACATCCAAAATCGAAGAATGAGACTGGGGAAAGAATTCAAAGGTTTGGAAAGTTGTCGGGGCAGTCAGCCCTTCAGGGGTGTTTGTGTGGAAGTAAAATATGGCAGCCCAACCCATTGCTGTTGAGTCAATTCCAACTCATAGCGACCCCATAGGACAGAGAACTGTCCCATAGCGTTTCCCAGGACAGGCTGGTGGGTTTGAACTGCCGACCTCTTGGTTAACAGCCCAGTGCTTAACCACTGCACCACCAGGGCCCCAGATATGGCAGAGCAGGAGGGAAAGCAAACTATAGATCGAAGCTCCTATAATGTAACTCATGAAACTGCAGAGATGGAATGTAATGAAGTGAGACCGGTATCAAATTGGAGATATAGGCTAAGTTTTTCGGAACAATTGAGCTTGAGTCTCACTCTTCTAAACCCGTTGCTGTCGAGTTGATTTCGACTCATAGCCACCCTATAAAACAGTGTATACCTGCCGCATAGGGTTTCCAAGGACTGCCTGGTGGATTCGAACTGCCAACCTTTTGTTTAGCAGCCGTAGCTCTTAACCACTGTGCCACCAGGGCACTTCTACTGCTTGTTATTGCCACCTGTTGGTAGGCTTGACAGGCGATGCTACCGAGTCCACGTGCATCACTAATACTTCGGGAAACCTCCTGTGCTGAAGTTATTTCCTCCTGGAAAAGCAAGAGTTTCTTCTTAATGCCAGTTTGAGGAGAAGGTAATGATAAGTAGAAATGAGAATGGATATACTCCAAACGTTTCTGAAATATTGCTTGCTTTTTTTTAAGGAACACTTTAAAGAAGAATATTCTTGGAGACAAGAGAAAAAAACAAATTATTATTAAAAACAAAGGAGAAACTCATATGAAATATGAATATCTGGAGTATTCGCAAAGCTGTATCCTGACTGCTGGGATATTCTGTACTCAAATCGTATCCAGGAGAAACGGTTTCTAATACATTCATCTGACCATTTATGCTTGGCCTTGTTCTTAGGTAGATGCAGCTATTTTAAGAAAGAGGGATTTTTTTTTTTTAGAGATAGAATGAATGATAACAGAAATCTGAATTTGCTGGCACACACTTTAGGGATCTTTAGCTCCTATGATTAAATATCACTGCCAAAACCGGCCAGGCAAATCGTTCCACTGTCAAAACCCACTGCCATTGAGTCGATTCCAACTCACAGCGACCCCATAGAACAGAGTAGAAGCGCCGCGTGGAGTTTCCAAGGAGCACCTGGCAGATTCCAACTGCTGACCACTTGGTTAGCAGCCGTAGCACTTAACCACTACACCTCCGGTGTTTCCAATTGTCAGGGGTCCGTAAAATTTTTGAGATTAAGACCCTTTGAGATTCTGATATGAACCCTTCCCCACCAGCCATTCAGAGACCAAAATTTTAGACCCTTTTTGTAAAAAGGAACTCATGATTTTTAGTTCTACTGAAAACTTGTTCAGCTCTGTTCAGTTTAAAGATATAAAAACCATTCACCATGCTGCTAATTATAAATGAGATCTTTAAATGAAGAATTTCTTTGCCACCTTTAACAACATTAATATTGATTAATTGCTTTAATCCCTTAAATTTGAAGCATTTTTATGTACATTATGGGAGGTGATGTCCAAAACAATCCTGTAGTCAGGGTTATTACTATCATTGTTATTATTACCATTATTGTTATTTTATGTATAAAGATTCTGAGACTTCAGTTTAAATAATTTCTGTAAAACAGTGCTATTAACTTAAATAACAGGTAAAATGTGAATCTAGGTTTTCTACTTCAGCAACCGGCACTTAGTACTTTATGCCTCGCTCTTCTATGCAGCATATTTTCTTTTCTTTGTCTGTAAAATGTGCTTAATAATAGTACATATCTCACGAGATGTAGCCCTGGTGGTGCAATGGTTAAAATGCTTGGCTGCTAACCAAAAGGTCAGCAGTTCAAGCCCACCAGCTGCTCTGCGGAAGAAAGATGTGGCAGTCTGCTTCCGTAAAGATTTACAGCCTTGGAAACCCTATGGGGCAGTTCTACTCTGTCCTATAGGGTCGCTATGAGTTGGAATCGACTCGACACTATTGAGTTTGGTTTTTTGGTTTTTTTACCTCACAAGATTAGGGAGGGAATTAATTGAGATAATATGTATAAAGCATTTAGAACAACACAGGGCATATAGAAAATTCTGGATAAATATAAGATGCTGTTATCATCATTATTATTATAAAAAATAGATATTTAATCAGAATTTAAGCTGCAATGACTAAATAACCAGTAATTTGATACATTAAAAGTAATGACAGTGGATTTATTTTAAAAACCAAGAAAATTTCAAATATTTATCTAGAATCAGCAAATATTTAGTCCAGTGACTTCTATATTAATATTACTTCACAGACCACCATTAATGGATATTTTAAATCACATGTGTTTAATGAAAGCTTTGCTTGTATTTGATCGTAGTCAGTGCATTTTATTATATTTCAGATCTATGAAACTCAATTTTGGATTCCTAATAAATTGACATTCCTTTTCTTATAAGGCCTGGAGTGTGTTGGATGCCTAAGCAACCCGTGCTCTGGGAAGCCCATTCACAGAGATGTGCCTCTCCCTCCTGTATACCAGCCATCAGGCCGTTGTGAGAAAGAGGAAAGGGGACGCACCAAGAAATACATCCAAAAAACCAAACCTGTTGCTCTCGAGTTGATTCTGACTCATAGCAACCCTATAGGACAGGATAGAACTGCTGCGTAGAATTTCCACGGAGCAGCTGGTAGATTCAAACTGCCAACATTTTCGTTAACAGCTATAGCTCTTAGCCACTGTGCCACCAGGGCTCCAAGAAATATTTATTTTTGGCAAGAGCCTCTTACCAAAAGCCTTGCTTCTCTTCATGGTAACTGAAGACAACCCACAATCTTTATAACTCAACCTTATGATAGCTCCCTGCTTCTTCATCTTCGATGCATAACTTTTCACTGAAGGGTGACCTACAAGTGGAAGATCTACTTAATATGAGAAAGAGAACAAGCAAGAGACAGAATTCCCCTAAGGTTTTAACTTTCACATTTTGTTCTGTGACTATAAATGTATAATTGTTTATTCTTAGTCCTAGAGTTAAAGAAAATTAATATTCATCACCAGTCTTTTCTGCTATTGCCTGTATTTCTTAGATGACTGAAGCTTGCTCTTTAGTAGCTTCTTCGAGAAGAATTCATAGGCACTGTTATAGACAGAATTGTGTCCACCTCAAAAAGATATGTGGAAGTCCTAATCCCCAGGACCTATAAATGTGAGCTTGTTTGGAAATATTGTCAGTTAACATGAGGTCATACTGCAGTACAGTGGGTTTTAATCCAATCTGAGTGGTATTCTTATTAAAAAGGAGGAGACGCAGAGAGACAGAGAGAACACTGTATGACCTTGTAGATGCAAGCCAAGGAAAGTCTGGGGCTACTACAAGCTAGCTGAGATAAGATCACCCCCTAAAGACTTCATAGGGAGCATGTCATGACAGACATGTTGACTGGGACTTGTAACCTCCAGAACCGTGAGACAATACATTTCTGTTTTTATAGCTGATACAGTTTGTGGTATTTTGTCACGGTAACCAGCGGAAACTAATACAGGAACTATATCCCTGAGTTCTTGCCTTTACTCTCGCATGATAATTTGGCTAGGTATAAAATTATACCTCTCTTTCTTTGAGCAGGTTGTAACATTGTAAGCATTGTAAGCATCACTCCATTGTCTTCTAGTGTTCCTGTGGAACTTTCTGGACCAACCTGATGTTTTACCCTTCGTAAGTATTGTGACCTTTTTATTAGTACATGTAAAGGATTTTTTCATTATCTTTGAAATCTAGTAACTGCATTATTGTTATTGATCATTCTATGTCCAAGTCTTTCTCTAGATTTATTATTTTTTAAATTTCTGGATATTTCTTTTATACTATATTTTCAAATATTTGTTCTGTTCTATTATTTTGATTCTCATCTTAAGGGACACCATTTACACATATGTTTGATCTTCTGTTTGACTTCTATAGTAATCATTTTTTCTGTAGTCCTTTTTAACTCTTTATTGTCATTTCATTTTGCTTGTTGTCCTCAGTTTTATTCTTCAAATCCCTTATTATATTTTGTATTGTGTGATTCCACCAATGTAACTTTCATTTCTGTGGTTGTTTTACTCTCAGTACACTTGATTCCTAAGTTCTTTCAACTCGTATTTCAACCCTTTGTCATATCATCTCATGTTCCCTGGCCTTTTGTACCACTACTGTGAGTGGTCGTTTCATAAAAACACTTCACTGAGTGTTTCTAATTCACGATGATAGTTTTGGTCATCTGCTCTGGGGCATGTTTTTGTTTTGTTTAGTTTTGATGTGTATTATTTGCCATTTGCTTTTCCTATTTCTTTTCTCTTCCATTTGGTATACCCTATTTTACACGAATAACACGTGTGCTCTACATTTGTTTGCCAAACATGCCCTCCCCCCACGAGGTATTTCCGTAAATGCACTATGCTAATTTTTTATACTAATATGTTAAAAAAAAAAAATTGACGTAGCACTTTTATGAAAATACCTCACGGGAGGAAGGCATGGTTGGCCAAAATCATAGAACATGTGCGTTGTTTGTGTAAAAATGTGGTAATATTTATAAAGAACCAGAGCTGATTAATTTTAGACTATGTGTTATCTTTGAGTAAAGTTAATTCTCATTCCGAGTCAGTTATCTTATAAGAGGTTCACTACCTGAGAGAACTGTTTATAGTATTGTCTTTTATGATCCAGAGTTGTGTGTTGAGTTGCTCCTTCCTGCAGTCAACATAAATGAGTAGCTGTTGATCTTCCTGCAGCTACACTGCGATGTTTGGTTAACAAGCTAAATAACCCAAACCAAACCAAACCCAGTGCTGTCGAGTCAATTCCAGCTCATAGCAACCTTATAGGACAGAGTGGAACTGCCCCATAGAGTTTTCAAGGAGCACCTGGCAGATTCAAACTGACGACTCTTTGGTTAGCAGCCGTAGCACTTAACCCCTATGCCACCAGGGTTTCCCACAAACTAAATGCTTCTTGGAAATAGGGCACATCAGTGAGAGCCTCTGTTCAGATTCACCTGCCCTGTTTTTTGTTGTCATACTGTTTCACGGAAGCTCCACAGTTAGCCCACTCATCCTGATGTTTTAAAGAAGAGCTATGTCACCCACTTAGAAGGTTCTACCAGATTGGCCTGCAACCACTGGCATCCTCCCCTGCTTAACTTCCACTATTTTACCTTCTCCGAATTTGGAAATTCTCGCTCATATTGTTATTATTCTGACTTACAGATGAGTCTCCTAGGTTTATCAAAAGTGAATTTTATCTTTGGGTTTCTTGTTCTCTTTATTTTCTAGGACAGTGTGATTTTTACTCTGTATTTTTAAAACCAAGGGTATTAAAAGTGGGATTAAAGAAATAAAATTTGAAAGACATTATTCAAAAACACTGGAAAACCCTTACAAATTTGAATTCATTTTTTGGTGTAAATAACATTTTCTCTTCTTAAAAACCCAAGCCTACAAGTGATAGGAAATGCCACAAAGTATACTTACAAAACATAAGTTCTTACGTAATAACCCACATCCATTTGTTCGTATACCAAAGAAAAATTGTATCTAGAAAGCTTTGAAGAGATTATGAAATTGAAACAAATTAAGAACCTAATCTAATCTTGCCTAAAAAGGCCAACAATGGGAGAACCTTCTCAGTAAATCAGCCATGCTGGTCTCAGATAGCCACAGTGCTTATAAAGAGTCTTGGTTGTAAAGGGCTTTATTCTAATGTGTACACTCCCCGTAAATATTTTATGATGGGATAGTGATAAAAACTCAATTTTTGCAGAGAGCGAAAACAGTAGTTTTTTTTGTTTTTTGTTTTTTGTTTTTTTTTAGTATCATCAAGGACGTACTCAGGAATAGAATCCTATTTAAAGAGTATTTGGAGCAGAAATATGCAAGAGAAAAGTGGGAGAGGCTTTAGAAGATGAACCCATGCTGAAGAAGGGTTTATCTGAAGTATAAGTAAATGGGAGAACACCGCCAGACTGAGCCTACAGGAGCACTAGACGGTACCTTCCAGATTCCTGTGGCTCAGCGTTCTGGTTTGGTTTAAATTCCTGCTCCTCTCAATGGGGCCTTGGGAGCTGCCTGAGTTAAATGTTTTTCTAACAGTGGAAGGATGTCATGAATCTGAAATGTATTGTATGCTATAAAATTTAAAGATACCATAACTATACAGGACTTGAAATTATTGTTGAGTTCTCTTTCCCACTATTAGAAACAACAGTTTTGCCATACCAGTTTGGTGGTAACCAATCTGATTTTAAAGAGATTAAAAATACATTTGTTAAAATTAAAATAAATGGTTAAATCTGTGCAAAAAGAAAGGAAGAAATGAAGGAAGGAAGGGGGGAAGAAAAAGATAAGTAGAAAGAAAGATAAAGGGAAAGAAAGAAACCTCAGTGAGGTGAGATTCAATTAGACTGACAGGATTTTCAGAATAAATCTGTTAGTTTTTACTCAACTCTCTCCTCTTCGTGGATTAAAACTGTTTTGTGATACTATTTTTTGCCCCTCAGGATATTAATGCGATACGAGTTAATTTTACCAGTCTACATTTTTCAGAGTCAATATGTTACGTTATGGTTTAGAAATGTCACTAGTATACCTTTGTTCCAATTGTCAGACTGACCTCACTGCCTTTATGGACATGAAAGGTGAAGTTGAGTAACTTTTCTCCATTGATCGGCAGGTAGAGGAAAAGGTGAGGGAGCTTTATTCTAAAAATATATTTCTAGGATATACACTTTCTCCAGAATGCCTATATTTAACAACAAAAAAGTAACCATTTATATGTAAAGCCAATGTATTTCAAGAACAGTTTATCTTTTCTATCTCTTAAAGTTTGTCTTTCCTGACCTTACTGTGACAAGACTTTATTTTCTATTTTTACTTCTTCTTTGTAATCTGTCCTATTTTACCACGTGTTCTTGTCTGAATAGACAGTGGCCTTATAACTAGCCTCAGCCACAAGACTAGTGAAGAAACTCAGTGCCATTTATTTGTATCCCCGTAGTATGGCGCTCTGGTGGTGCAGTGGTTAAGAGCTTGGCTGCTAACCAAAAGGTTAGCAGTTTGAATCCACTAGCTGCTCCTTGGAAACTCTATGGGGGCCATTCTGCTCTGTCCTGCAGGGTTTATAGAAGTCAGAATCATTTTTCTCCCATTCTGTATGGCACCTTCTATTGTGTCCCTGGTCAGAATGGTCAGTAGTCGTACCTGGGTACCATCTAGTTCTGGTCTCAGGTTAGAAGAGGTCATGGTTTGTGTGGACTTGTTTCTTCTTTGGGACTTTGATTTCCTTCATTCTCTTTTGCTCCATACGAGTATGTACAGACCAATAGTTGTACCTTAGATGGCGCCTTGCAAGCTTTTAGTACGCCAGATGCTAGTAACCACGCTAGGATGTAGAACATAATCTTTATGAACTATGTTATAGCAATTGACTAAGGTGTCCCCCAAGACTATGGTCCTAAGCCCTTTAACCCAGTAAACCAATCCCACGAGTTGTTTAGCTATGTCTAGAAAGCCTTCCTAACTGTGCCCCTTGTGCACATAGTATTTTTTAAGTTTTTTTATGCAACTACTGAATGTAAAATTTCTAAGACTTTTGAGATCCCTAGTTCAATGCTTACCAAAGTGTGGTCTGCTGTGATCCATAGGGTTTTAACTGGCAAATTTTCTGAAGTAGATCTCTAGGCCTTTGTTTCTAGTCTGCCTTAGTCTGGAAGCTCTGCTGAAACCTGTCTACCATGAATGACCCTGTTGATATTTGAAATGCCAGTGGCATAGCTTCCAGTGTCATGGCAACAACACAAGCCACCATAGTACAATGAACTGACAGAAAGTGGTGCTGGAAAAAGAAGACAGAAGAGGAATTGATGCGTGCAAACTGTGGGATTGGCAAAAAGTACTAAAACTATTATGGACTGCCAATAGAGCAAACAAATCAGTCTCAGAAAAAATATAACCAGAATGTTCCTTAGAAGGGAGGATGGCGATTCAGCTTGCTTACTTTGGACACATCTTCAGGACATTGTGTTTGGTAAAACAGAAGGTTAATGAAAATGAGGGACACCCTCAATGAGATGGATTGTCAGAATTGGTGCAACAGTGAACTCAAACACGTGAAGATGGCACAGGACTGAGTGACGTTTCATTCTGTTATACATAAGGTTCCCATGAGTTGGAGCTGACTCAAGATGGCAACTAACAGCAACAAAAATATGGTTATTTGAGATTTTAGTCATAGGGAAATTATCAGGTATTTTATGATCAAGTAAGACTGAGAAATTTTTTGTTAAAGTGGTGTCCTCATTGTAGGACTTATCACAGTTGTTATTATGCTAATGAACATATGACTATCCAAGACAGAGACTCTGTGAGTCACAGATTGATTGAGCTCTCTGTCACAGAAACCCAATCATACAGTCTTAATGAAATGGAGATTTTTCTCTCTTTTTTTTTTTTTAAACATGAGAAGAAGTCCAAGGAAAGGCAATCCAGGGTTGATTCAGTGGCTTATTAAGTCACCATGTTCTGAGGTCCTTCAGTTTTTCTGCTCAGCTAATATTGTTGGGTGATTTTGGACCTCAAGGTCTAGGAAGACTCCCACATCCACAGGCATTAAAATTTCTTTTCTAAGTACCCACCCAGTAGATTTTTGCTTATATTTTCCAGAACTAGGTCACATACCCTCAGGGAATCGGTGGAAATGAGTTTTTAAACAAGGAACATTACCACTCTGGGAGGGAGGGAAGCCTATGGCTGTTGAGTTGATTCCAACTTATAGTGACCCTATAGGACAGAGTAGAACTGCCCCATAGGGTTTCCAAGGAGCGGCTGGTGGATTTGAGCAGCTAACTTTCTGATTAGCAGCCATAGCTTATAAGGACTCTGCCAAGACTCTGAACTAAATTGGAATTTTGCTGATGAGGCATTATGTGAGAATGGGTATTGGGAGGCAAATCATGGCATTGCCACGTAGCATTCCCTAACTTATTTTCTTATTGACCTTCCCCTCAGCCCAACCACTCTATTGTTGTTGTTGAGTGAACCATCTAACAGGGTATATGGGACACAGTGATTCCCATCTAGCTTTTTAGATGTACAGTTAAAAAAATGGAAACCCAAATACATAAAAAGACTTACTCAACTTCCCATGCTGCTATAATCTTTTAAAAATAAAAATTATGGAGAATATAAAGCGAATATCCTAGAAAAGAGATAAAAATATCTGTTCTTCTCAAGTAGTTTGTGCCTTAGTTATCTAGTGCTGCTATAACAGAAATACTACAAGTGGATGGCTTTAACAAAGAGATTTATTTTCTCACAGTCTGATAGGCTAGAAGTCCAAATTCAGGGTTTTGGTTTCAGGGGAACTCTTTCTCTCTTGGCTCTGGAGGAAGGTCCCTCTCATCAGTCTTCCCCTGGACTAGGAGCTTCTATGCACAGGAACCCTGGGTCCAAAGGACGTGCTCTGCTCTCAGCACTGCTTTCTTGGTGGTATGAGGTCCTCCACTCTCTGCTTGCTTCCCTTTCCTTTTATCTTTAGAGAGATAAAAGGCAGTACAGATCGCACCCCAGGGAAACTCCCTTTACATTGGATCAGGGATGTGACCTGAGCAAAGGTGTTACATCCCACCCTAATCCTCTTTAACCACAGGCAGAGATTATGTTTATAACACATAGGAAAATCACAAAATGGGAGAAAACTACGCAATACTGGGAATCATGGCCTAAACAAGCTGACACATAATATGGGGGGACACGATTCAATCCATGACAGTTTGGAAGCATAGTTTTCAGATGTTACATTCTTTGCCCCTTCAGTTCTCTCTTCATTCTGTTTCACAATTCTGAGTTTAAAAATTACCTTAGCATTTATCTTCATTTGTGAATCGAGAGGTTTAGTTATTAAAATAATCATGAAAAGGAGCCATTTTAGAACTTCAAGCAGACATTTTTAACATGGGCCATTTGTTTCTGATATCAATTTTATCTGATTACTTCATTACATATGCATGTGACAAGTGACAGATAGTTTTAATATCACCATGATTAACAGTATTTCATCATGATTTCTTCTCTGCTGGAGACTCAAATACTTCATCTATTTTGTTATGGAAAAATTGTCTCATGAGTTTTTTGTGTTCACCAAAGAAGGTCTCTTTCCAATTACCTTGGTCCTCATGGAATTAGGTGATATTTGACTGAGTAAGATTAAATTTGTCAATGGCACCAAACTTAGAGATTCATATTAAAAATCACAATGGCTGCTTTAAATGGAAAAAAAAAAAATTATTAGTTAAAATCTGGAATGCAGATTTTAACAAGGAGGGTATACTTTATATAAGTAAGAAAAATCTTGATTAAAAAATTTAAAATGGTTAGGTAATAAATTTGTGTAAATAGTGAAGGAAAAGAACTTAGATGGAGACAGGTAACAGCCGTCTAGAAATATAATACCTGTGTAGCATATTGTATTATTCATTGCCTCTCTGTCCTTGGCCACCATCCCTATTAAAAACAAAATAAAACAACAGCAACAAAACTCATTGCTGTTGAGTTGATTCCAACTCATAGCTACCCTATAGCACAGAGTAGAACTGCCCCATAGTGTTTCTATGGAGCAGCTGGTAGATTCGAACTGCTCACCTTTTGGTTAGCAGCTGATCTCTTAACCACTGCACCACCAGGGCTCCTGCATGCCTGTAGGTGGAGTGTATTTTCCACTGACTTCTGGTTTGGCCACATTACTGGCTTTGACTAATGGAATGTGAATTGACATACCGAATGTGCTTTTGTCGAATGGAAAGTGGAGGAGGAGTGGCATCTCATAGGAGATGCCTCTTCCCCACGTTATCCCAAAGGGAACACCAACATGCAGTAGTTATAGCCACTTGTAAGACCCCAGGACAGAGGGTGGTTTGGATGCTGTGTGCAGGAATGAAAACACAGAAGGAGATCAGAGCTCCATGAATAAAAGTAGAACTGAACAGAGCTGGTGAAGAGACCATCACTTTTATATTAAGTTCACAACTCTATCTTTACTTCAAACAAGGGAATATTTGCAAAGGTTCTTCAGAATTGACTCAACGACAATGGATTTTTTTCTTCTATTATTTCTAACTAAATATACACACATGTATATTTGTGTCTGTGTGAGTATTTATGTAAGCAAACATACACTTTTTTTTTTTAATTGGATTCTCTGAAAATAAAAGTAAGTTTAATGCTTGGTTTCCTTTTAGGGCTCTTTCACCACCCTGAGAGACTTAGTTTCTAACAAGAATGATTATTTAAACTTTTTGTTTTATATGTTTACTAAGATTATTACAATTCATATAAACATTTTCTTTTTAAGATACAAATTTAGATAACAAATATTAGTCAAATAATGTTAACAACTAGAAAACTTTTTTTTACAAATACTCTTGGGTTTTCTCATACACAGCATTGCTTCTATGTGAGGACTCCTAAAATAACTCTCCATCCCCAGCCCGTCTTCCGGGGATCTCTCACAATTCCAGTCACTTGCTGGACATCCGCATTTGGGGATTCCATTGGTAGCACAAATTGAATTTGTTTTAAAGTGAATTCAGTTTTCTTCCAGAACTTGATCTTTATTTCTCAGTTACCTATGCTTGAAAGCTTAGGAATTATTAATTATTTGTCTCTTTCCTTTTTCTTTCATGATCACTGTATTCATCCTGTGTCTACTTGCAGTACTCCACCCACATCCTTTACATGTGTTTACGGCCTCTGCTCCACGACCATCACTAAGACTATTATAACTGGTTTCCCTGCCTACTTTAACACATTTTACTCCTGTGAATTATAAATTTAATGAATTATGAATAATTTAATGAATACAATTAGTCTTTATCTGAATATACACTGAAATCCCATTCAGAAGGAAAAGGTAAAACATAAAATTTAACAAACATTACCAGAAAGTGAGAGAAAAGTAAAAGTAAAGCATCTTTTGACACTTTAAAAGTGGAATTATACCAAAAGTACAGTAGTCCATGGCACAGTTTAGAGAAAATGGAGGATCTCCACAAGGCATCAGCTTTAATTTGTCATTTCCCATTGAACACTTCCCACTGATGCACTTTTTATAGGAACACCCAGCCGTCATTATTAATGGCTGTTACCATATTAATTTTATTATTAGAGAAAGGAAAAAGTATTCTGCTTGAACTGAGAAAGCAAATTTGTGGCGGTAATACTTACCTTTGGGAAACAGAGTCTTAAAAGAAGTTCTAAATCTCTGAACACTTTTTCATTATTTAAAAGGAAAGGTAATATTATCTAAAAACTGACAGATCCATCAGTTCTGGAAGTAATTTATTTCACATTTAATAGATGGAGAACGTGAAAGAAGATGCAAATTACATAAAAGGTGAGGTATGATATAAACTTTTAGCAACCTAATCCATGCCTAACTCTTGCCTGGGACAAAATAGAAGAAGCAAAAGTTAAATACTAGATATCCCAGAAATTCTTGGTTATATGACATGGTCTTGGCTAATAAAACTTAAGTCAAAATCTGCTGGGGAGATTTTGGGAAACCATGTATATTTTCAGATAAAAAATCCAGCTGCTGGCAGCCACTAGCAGTACCGTAACCCACTGCGCCAGGAATTTGGATATGTAGCCTGGAGCTGTGACCACCATCTTGCAATCTTGGGAGAAAGACTGAGTGCCACACTGACATTGTTGAACCACTAAATCAACGCTACCAGTGCCTGCCTCCTTTTTGTTATTTGTCAAAAAATAAACTATTCTTAAGCCGCCATTTTCTTTTACGTGCAGCCAAAAGCATTCCTACATCTTCATGAGAATAGAACTGAAAACCAAGACTTCTAATACTTAATGGCTATCAAGATGCAGTTGCAGATTCAAGTATAAAATTATTAATTCCTTTTTTCTTTTTTTTTTTTACCATACAGTGTGTTCTAGAAGTTTTAATGCAGATTTAAGTTTTAGTATCTTGAGACATATAAATGCTACAAATTTAAAAATAAGAAATTTTGAAAAGCTCATTGTTTTTAATTTTTATTCTTATTTAATTTTGTGGATTTGAATAAGTATATTTTTTATTTTAATTTTCCTTCAGTGTGTGCTACCTTTAATCAGAAAGACTGAAGGAAAAAATAATTAAATGTTTATTAATAAAAGTCATAGACATAAATGAGTTTATGTGATTTTGAAATAAAAATAAACTTACAAATGATGTTTGTTGTAAGTTAGCATTTACACTTCTAAAGTTATTAAAGTGTGAAACTGGATTGTGACTTTTAGGACACCTTGTATACCAGGCATTGTGGTAACTGCTGGGAATGAAAGGCCAAGGAGACCTGGTTTCCAAGATTTAGAGGCTCACAATCTAATCTATACAACCCTTACTGCACACAAAATCACCAGGGAGAGGAAGATAAGGGGGGGGGGCAAGGGGAGGGAGAAGGAGAAGGAGACCATGGCTGGAGGGAGGAAGGGAGGGAGGAAGGAAGGAAGCAATTTTGATGAAGGGTCTTGCTGGATTTTTTCTCGGTAGTATTTTTTTTTTTTCAAAATAACACAGATTGGTTTTGTTTTTGAGGCAGCGTGGAGTAATTGATTGTTTCTTTTTAAAAAAGAAAAATATGTATAAACAAAAATAAGTTTAAATTTAAAACATTGTAATTGCAGAATTAACCATAGATAATATTTTTGGTATATTTCCAGATAGTTTCCGTATGCATAAACACACACATTTTATAAAATGAAATCATACTTCTGTAAAGTCGGCTCCAAAACTAAAACCAAATCCGTTGCTGTCGAATTGACTGTGCCTCACGGGACCCTATAGGTCAGAGCAGAACCGCCCCTAGGTTTTCGAGGCTGTGGTCTTCACAGAAGCAGACCGCCACATCTTCCTCTCGTGGAGCGGCTGGTGGGTTTCAACAGTCAACCTTTACGTTAGATGCCGAGCACTTAACTGCTGCTGCACCAGGGCTCCTTATAAAGTAGGTTAATACACTTAAAACCCAAAGTTAATATTTAAAAGTCAAATTATGCTATTTTAGTACACACAAAGCATATTAAGCTATTTATTTTTTAACCTCTAAAGCATTTTTTTAAAGCATTATCCTTGTCAGAGGAACAGAAATGAACGCAGGCTACTTTCAAAACTGAGAGTTTATTTTAAGAATTCATGTGGCAATAAGGTACCTGGGAATCTTCCCAGAGCTTAGAACATCCACTTTTCTTGGAGACTGCACTCTTGTTGTTAGGTGCCATCAAGTCAATATTGACTCCTAGCGACCCCATGTGACAGAGCAGAACTGCCTCATAGGGTTTTCTTGGCTGTAACTTTATGGGCGCAGATCTCCAGGCCTTTCTCCTGTGGAGCCGCTGGTGGGTTTGAACTGCTAACCTTTCGATTAGCAGTTGAGCACTTATCCATCGCACCACCAGTGCTCCTTGAGACTCCGCTAGTGTTTAGGAACGGGGAGATCTTTCTGGTTCCAGGATAGCTTTACTGATGAGATAATTCTGTCGCCGCTTAAGCTTCAGGTTGTAGATCTCTCCTCACTGCTGTATTTATGTGGCTCAGCTTCTCTTGCAGTGCTTCCCATTATACGCCTCCTTGTATCCCTTCCCTCTCCCAACTCAACTATTCTTCCCCCAAAACATGCACACCCATTTTAACACCACCGACAAATAGGGAAGACTGAAGAATTGATGCCTTTGAATTATGGTGTTGGCAAAGAATATTGAATATACCATGGACTGCCAGAAGAACGAACTGCCTTGGATGAAACACAGCCAGAGTGCTCCTCAGAAGCAAGGATGGCGAGACTTCATCTCACATACTTTGGGCATGCTAGCAGGAGGGACCAGTCCCTGGAGAAGGACATCAGAAGTGGAGCATCAGTGGAAGAGAGGGAGACCCTCAGAGAGATGAGTTTACACAGTGGCTGCAACAATGGACTCAAGCATAACAACGATTGTTGAGGATGGCTCAGGACCGGGCAGTGTTTCGTTCTGTTGCACATGGGTGAGGGGGGGTTCTCTATGAGTCAGAACTGACTGGATGGCACCTAACAACAACAGTAACATGGGAAATTAATTGTGGAAGAGGCAGGGTTGGGTGGAAGGAGGTGTTGAAGGAGTTGCGTCACAGAGAAACAGTGTGTTAAGAAGCAAGACAACTAGTGCAAAGGCTCTCAGAGACTGGGGCAAGCTGCTTCTATGGAGGAAAGGCAAAGGGCCCGTGATGGGGAGTGGAGCAAAGAGTGGGGGAGGCATAGAAAATGAGGTCCAAGGGGAAAAAGGAGTCAAGTCCATGTAGGACTTTGCAGGTCATAGTAAATTTTTTGGCTTTTAATTTGAGTGCAATGGGGAGCAAAAGGAGAATTTTAAACAGGTTGTTGTTGTCAGTTGCCATCACGGGGGCTCCTACTCATGGTGACCCCAAAGACGGAAATGTTGCCCAATTCTGCGCCACCTTCATCATCGCTGGTATGTTCGAATTCACTGTTGTGGCCACCGTGTATTCTTAGTGCCTTCCCAGCCTAGCTGGCTCATTCCCAGCACTGTATTGGACAGTATTCTGTTGTGATCCATATGGTTTTCATGGGTTAATTTTTGGAACCCAATCGCCAGGTGTTTCTTCCTAGCATGTCTGCATCTGGAAGCTCTGCTGCAACCTGTCCACCATGGGTGACCCTGCTGGTATGTGAAATGCCAGTGGCATGGCTTCCAGCATCACAGCAACGTGCAGGGGAGTGACATGATCAGACTCACTGTCGCTGTTATACAAAGTGAATATAGACTGAAGAGAGGCAAAGGTGAGGCAGGGACACCATTTAAGATCCTGTCGTAATAATTCAGGCAGGACGGGATGGTGACTGGATCAGGGTGATGGCAGTGCTAAGTTATTAAATTCTAACCTTTTCCTTTCAACAGAATTGAAGCAGACCTAGTTTATAGAAACTCTCTCTTTATGTGAGGATGGCTTCTCAGCACTTGTTGTCAGTTGCTGTTAAGTCAGTTCCAACTCATGGCAACCCCACGTACGCAGAGTAGAACTGCTCCATAGGGCTTTCAAGGCTGGGACCTTTCGGGAGCAGATCACAGGCCTTCTTCCAGGGTGTCTCTGGGTGAATTTGAACAGCCAACCTTGGAGCAGATAGTTGAGCACTTAACTGTTTGCACCACCTAGGGACTAATATTGCTAAAAAATAAAAATGTAGAGTAGAATTGATGCTGGATCTGACTCCATTTTAGCAAGAAGTAGTATGTTTTCACTGATACATGAACTAATTAAAACATTCCCTGCTATCTCATCAAGAGATACATTTTTATGTTTAATATTTTTTATCAAAACTTTCAATATATTTTCATCATTTGTATGTTAATAGTTATTGTAATAAGACTCAGTAAATAAAAAATGGTATTTTTAACATGTAAAACCTTATAGTCAAAGAAACTTTAAAAATTAATTTCAATTTGTATACTTTTTTCAAGAACGATAGGGTAATTCATAACAGGCCTTGAAGCAAAAATACATTCATTAAAAATATTACATTAAGATAAATATCTGTGGGAGAAGCGAAATGAAAAATGGAGTATAAAAACAGAAAAGGAACAGTGAAATTTTTTTGCTCTTCAAGAAAATTATGGTCATTACTTTCTAAAATAAATGATGGTAAGCATCAAAACATTATGGTATAAACCCAGGTGGTGTAGCGGTTAAGTGCTATGGCTGCTAACCAAAAAGTTGACAGTTCAAATCCACCAGGCGCTCCTTGGAAAACGTGTGGGGCAGTTCTACTCGGTCCTGTAGGGTCACTAGGAGTCGGAATTGACTCTACAGCAACAGGTTTGGTTTGTTTTTTTCTGCTTTAGACACATTCATGGCGTAGTAGTTAAGAGCTAACCAAAAGGTCGGCAGTTTGAATCCACCAAGAGCTCCTTGGAAACCCTGTGTGCAGCTCTATCTACTCTGTCCTCTAGGGTCGCTATGAGTTGGAATCGACTGGATGGCAGTGGATTTGGTTTTGGTTTTGAATGCATTCAAATTGGGCTGCCCCAGAGATTAGCGGGGCTTGGATCGCAAGTACAGATGTAGGTACACAAGCTATGTATTTAAATATTTAAAAGTTACAAATCAAAGTAACCATTCAGTAAAAATGCTCTATCTTTTAAAAAATACCTTCCATGTAGAAAAAAAATGTGTAAACCTTCAGTTTTTGTATGTCTCAAAATTGGCCAAATATCAACAAGGACTGAGTTTATTATTGGGTATGTTTGAGTGCTCTGTTGATGGACCAGCTATGTTTCTGTTATGGATTGAATTGTGTCCCACCGAAATAGGTGTTGTAAATCCTAACCTTTATGCCTGTGGTTATAATCCCATTTGAGAATGGGTTGTCCTTGTTATGTTAATAAGGCAGGATTAACTTGCCCTTTTCCTCTTTTGGGCAGAGCATGTTTGCAAGGATAGCTCATGATATATAGTTTTATCCATGATTTGACCACCTCTGATCCAATCAGTTGTGTCTGGGATTTGAGTTACAGAATACATGGCCAGTACCTCTCCAATGCAACAATAATGGATTGAGTTCTAAGAGTGTTTTTAGTAATACAAGTTATGAATTTCAAATAAGTGCTAATTAGGCATGGACATATGCTGGGAGGTACATATAAGAAAATAAATGGGTGCCGTATTATAAAAGAACCAGGAAAAGATTGATGTTTAATAAACATTACTCTTTGATGAGCATGTCATCTGCAGAGAAATAAAGTGTGAGCTTGGAAGAGGATTCCAAGATTCAGAAAAGAACGCAGCCCAGCTGACAGCTAGATTGCATGGCACCTAGCATGAACCCCATGGCCAAATAGTACATACTTCCCCTAAATAAGAGTAGAGGTAGTCCCCCACAGGGTTCTGTTCTGATGACTCCTTTGTAAGTCGGTTCTACCTAAGTTGAATGCTTCATTTTTTTTTTTTTTTTAGTTTTTATCATTATTGCCTTTTATTATCAGTATGTCTATAAATCCTGTCTTTGTCTTTGGGGGTTGTAAGCATTAAATATAAACTTACAAATATATTTTAATACGTACATACATAAAAAATAACACAAATCCTAATGGTTTACTCCAACGATAAGAAGAGTTGGACAACGTTGGCATTTTGTCAGTTGTGTTAATAACTCCCCTTGTGGAACGTTCCGGATCATCTGGATTATCCCTGAGAATGGGGGAGGGAAAATTAGTGAGAGTTGTCTGTATGGCCCTAATATCTCACTGCTTCCCGAATCTGCCTGTCTACTTAGCAAAGCGATCAGCATTTGGGTCCATGTTTTCAAGCAACTACAGTTCAGAATCGACTCGATGGCACTGGGTTGGGTGGGTACAGTCCCTGATTTAGTTTAGAAAAAACCTCAGCTAACATACAGCAGTGTTATGAACAGTAAATCATAAAATCGAACATTTACAAGTGAATATCTGAGAACAATAACATCAGCAAATTACACACTACAAAGTTGTATGTAGTAGGTTTTACTAACAATAAAATGTAGGAAAAAAGAAAAAACAGCCAGTTGTAAGTGTGGTTTGTTGTAACTCGAATATGTTGTAAGTTAGGGACTACCTGTATATCAGTCAATTTTTCAGCAGATTTCTTTGCAATAGGTGAAAAAAAGGAAGCATGGGGCAGAACAATGAGTAGTTGAGTCATGGTCTCTGCAGTCAGATTGCCTGGTTCTGAGCCCAGCTCCATAGCTAACTAGCTGCGTGGTCTGGGGCAAGTTATTTAGCCTGTATGTGTCTCCCATCTCACATCTGTAAAACAGTAATAATAATAATTATAATATAATAATAATAATTAGTCCTGATATAATGCTTATAGGATTGTAATGATTAAATGAGATAATCATTGTTAGGCACTTTGAATCATGCCTGATACATATTAAAAGCTTAAGAGACACTAGCTAGTATGTGAGTAAAAAACTTATTGTAACCATTTCATGTTAACATATACTTTTAAATACAATACATTAGTCTGCATTCACGGAGGGATGTTAATATATAAAATCGGAGGTGAGATAACAGATTCATCAACATATCTTTATGTCGTTTCTGGAAAAAGTCACCTTTTTTTTTTTTAATTTTTCTGTGGTTAGTATGGAGCCCTGGTGGCACAGTGGTCAAGAGCTCAGCTGCTAACCAAAAGGTTGGCAGTTAGAACCCACCAGGTGCTTTTTGGAAACGCTATGGGGTAGTTCTACTCTGTCTGGCAGGGTCTCTGTGAGTCGGAATCGACTTGACTGCAACAGGTTTGGTTTTTCGTTTGTTTTATGGTTTGTGTTGTTTGATCTTTTCTGCAAGCATATTTTACTCTTATTATGAAGACAGAAAAGCAATAAACATAAGACAGCACGTCATTCCTAAAACTGAAACAACCATACACTCATTTGCCAATACTACACTAGCTCTTTATTACCACCATGAATCTTCTGAGGCTGGATGCATTTGGAAATGAATGGTGGATTCATTCCCGTTCTACGGTTACTTACCATTCCTGTGGATGCCCTACTGAGACACAGTGAGAGATCTGTACAGTACAATCGAGTGATTCTGGCATTTGGATTCAATGTGAAAAGACATACACGTTGTAACAAAGTAACACTAAAAAAAAACATGAGTTCATCTATTAGCAAGAATTTCCAAGCGTGCCTTGGTAGAATTATTACTCAATAGTCTTGTTTCATGACCCAAAACGGGAAATTAAGAATATTTCAGTCCTCCTGAGTTGTTATTTTAATTTTAGAAAAACAAACAAAAAAAACCCTAAAATTCCAGACCACAGAAGACATCACACATATGCACATGCGTGTACACACACATACACACACCCTTTTAAAGGCCCAGTCACAAATTATTCTCCTCTGTAAATTTACAGAGATGGTTATTTTCTGAAGAAGTTTGTAAAATGTCACTTCATATTACATTACTTTGTTATAACCCATGAAACAGCCTTTGGGGAAATCCATGCAAAAAGATAGCAGAAAAATTGGATTTGGAAATCCTAGGGTGAGTGTTAGCTATGGGAGAGGTCTCTACTCCTTGGTCACAAACTCGGTTCATTTTCACTTTCTTGGTGTAGATATTCGCTATAATTCCAACCTCTCTAATTTGGTCAAAGGGTAAATTTGGTCAAATGGGACTAAAATTATTTTTAGTCAAACTATTCTATTTTAGTATGATTGTCAGTGAGAACCATTTTTAAGGTAGGTGACTAGTTGTTCTCACTTAACAAACTCCCAGAAAGACATGAGAGAGAACTGAAATGTCTCGACTAACATGTTAGGTCAGAGTTTAAGACAACTAGATCTCCATCATATGACCCTGATCATTGAACACCAGAATGGGTTTACTCCTTGCTCTGTAGCTCAAGGTCCTGAGCCTCTTACAATGGACATGAGGCCCAAGCTCCAAGGGTGTGATTTCACAGCAGACTTGAAAAAGAGCCCTGCTATTTATGGATCTGAGTGGCAGAATTATAATGCAGACTTCCTGGGTTTAAATCTTGACTGTGCCATGTTCTAGATGAGCTAGTTACTTAAAATCACTGTAGCATAGGATCCTTATCTATGAAATGAGGGTGAAGTCATATCTACCATTTAGGGTTGTGAAAATTTAAAGTGTTAATACATATATGCTTAGAACTGAGACTGGCACACCCATTAAAAAAAAAAAAAAACCATTGCTGTTGAGTAGATTCCAACTCACAGCGCCTACTATGCACCAGCCTCATTCTGACTGGCACATAGCAGGCATGTAATGAATGTTGTATTACTATTGTTATAATGGTGTTGTTTTTGTTGATGGTGTTAGCATTATTTCTGCCACCAGGATTAGACTTATGCACGTATGAGATAGAGAATTGTACATATGGCGGGATTTTCCAGTTAATAAAGCTACCTTTTCCCTTGCTGTAGTAAACTCATTTTATAAAATAAAAAACTCCTTTTATGGATATCTCAAATTCTGCATTAGCAACTTGTTCTCATTAGGACTGTGGAAATGAAGCCTAGCCGCAGATGGCCTTGTTTGGCCAGGGGTTATGCCAATTGCACAGTCTCTTTGGATGGGACAATCGAGCCAGCTAGCAGGGTGGCCCATCATCCCAGTAGGTGGACAGACTACAGTGCGTTTGGTCAGCTGTAGGTTCGGGGCAGCAAGCAGTTCACATCCAGGAGCTCTGGCAGCAGGTGTGAGTGACCTAGCCATGAAGACTAAGGGTCAGCAGCAGCACTACCACCCCTAGGCAGTCTGGGAAGGCAGCACCCCTGGCAAACCAAAGGTGGGCTAATGGCATAAAGGAACAGGGACAGGATCATGTCACTGGTGGAACTGTGTACAAATCAACATCCTCGTCACCCAGAAGAAGGCAATGATTCAGCTCGGCAGGATGAAAAAACACAGCACCCGTGGCAGCTTTTTTTTTTTTTACTTTGTGGTGGACATACACCCATACATGATGACAATCTTGCACAGTTTTGTGGGTGAGACACAAGTTTAGCTCCATCATAGGGCTAGATGGATGCTAGAGCAAGGAACCAAGCAAGGCAACGCTTTTCCTAGCATCTCTTTTACAATATAAATATTTCAGAAAGGGCTATCATATTGTTACTTAACACTTTACGTGGAAGGAACTTAATATATTGTTCTGCTGATGGCTAATACAAGATGCCACGAGAGGTGAGACGTCAGACGGCTGGTGAGATCACAAGGACACGTGTGTGTGTGTGTGCGCGCGTACATTTGAACGTGGAGGGAGAAGTGCATAGGTGGGGCAGAGTTGGGGGGCTTGGAAGGAAGGGGTAAAGAAAAAATGAAGATAAGGTTGCTGGAGATACATTTTTCCTCCTCTGCAATATTGCATTCTCCTGCTAAGTTTAAAATATATTACTGTTTGATTTGGAGACCATACTCCATCCTTTTAATATGCTGATTGAAGCTTCCTATGAGGTACGTGGGACAAATGAGCAGCAATTCAGAAAATAGCACTTCTAATTAATTAGGTCAGTGGACAGTTTGTGCTGATAAAATGGAGGCAATATTTTGTACCAGTTTTACAAGAAAAATGATAAGGTAGAAATGTGCTTAGAAAAAAACGAAAAGAACACTCAGTTCTAAAAACAACCATGTTTCTACTTGATGACTCAAAAACACTGTCTCTAGAATTTGAGGAATATAAATTGGTAAAAACTTCTTTCCTGTGAATACTGAATGTCTTCCCGTCTCAAACAATAGAGATCTTTTAAATGAACAGGCTTTGGCATTTTCAGGATGCTCATGGTAAGCACCTGGAGCCCTGGTGGTGTAGTTGTTAAGAGCTTGGCTGCTAAATAAAAGATGAGCAGTTCAAATCTGCTAGCTGCTCCTTGGAAACCCTATGCAGCAGTTCTGCTCTGTCCTATATGGTCGCTATGAGTTGGAATTGACGCCACAGCAATGGGTTTTGAATGGCAAGCAGAATAAATACATAAATAAATAACAATATTTACAAACCAAGATCTACAAAAAGGCAAGACCACCTCTATTCCTGAAAAAGTAGCTGCCGAGCATTTTTGTTCTCCTTTGATTACCAGGAGAAATGAAGTCGAAGGTAGCTTGGGGGCCTGGTCTCCGTCTATCAGTTTAGATTTGTTTAACCTTTAGTCGGCTAGCAAAACATACACAGTGTGCTAAATCCATAGAGTTGCTTTTGCTACCGGAATTAGCAACAAGACGGTTTGACTTTTCAGCACTTTTTTAAAAATTACATTTTGTATGTTAATGTGCCCTTTATTTCTTTTCAGTTTAAATTGACAGAGGAAGGCATTTGTTTTAGTAGGAGTCTTGGCGTTACTTGAAGCCTCTCTAAAATCAGTTTCCCGAATTAGCTAATTTGGGAAGAGGCGTGAAAGGTACTGTTACATCAGCTTCCAGTATGATTGCTTTAACAAAAAACAAATTAAAGCCGATCAAGTGAAAGATTATTACTTTATTTTTTAACGTATTTTTTTTTGCCATTATGAATATAACAAAAGAATGAAAATTCTGGCTTAGGCTTTACGTTGTCTAAAGCTGGATAATATATTTTTTTCTTGTGTTCAGATAAAAGAATTAATTGTTGTAGGAACATTTACCTGCAGCAACTTTTCAGGCAATCCCAACCTCCAGGAATACACCTAAAAAACTAAGACTAAACAGTAGTAAAAATTATAATAGCAAAGTACATTACCTACAATGTATATAATGAACAAAGGGGTAGTATCTAGAATTTATAAAGAAAAAACTAATTAACAGGAAAAAGGAACCAATCCAATGGAAAATGGGCAAAGGATCAGAACAGCCAGTTCACTGACCAGGATTCTAAATAACCAGTGAACATTTGAGAAGACACCCATCCTCACCAGCAGTCAAAGAAGCCAAGGTATCATTTCCTATCCCTCAAAATGAAAGTCTAAATTATCACATTACTAGGAAAAGGTAACTCTCTCACACTTCTGGTGGGAATATACTTAGTAGTCATTTTGGAGAACAATTGGGAAATTTCTCATAGTGTTGAAAATGTACAAACTAGATGACCACCCTAGATATAAAATTTAGAGACCGTTGGGCTTATGTACAAGGAGTTAAATATACGTGCTAACCTTATGTATATGAACAAACCATTGGAAACAAACAGCTGCTCACCCGGGGGAATAGGAAAAGAAATGGTGAAATCTTTACACATTTGTATAATATACAGCAGTGTGAAAAGAGTGAGCTAGATCTATGCAGATCAAATAGAGAGAGTCCAAAAATAATGCTGTTAAAAAAGCAAATTGCATAAAGCTATCTTAGTTTCTTAGTGCTATTATAACACAAATACCACAAACGGGTGGCTCTAAAGGGCAGAATCACAGTTTAGGAGGCTGGAAGTCCAGATTCAGGGGCTGGCTATAGACGAAGGCTCTCGGTCACCTCTAGGGAAGATCCTTGCCTTAGCTCCTGTAACCCCGGTGTTCCTCAGCTCCTTGGCAACCTTCACGTGACATCTATCTTCCTCGTGTTGGTTCTTGGTTGTCTCTGTGTCTCTGCTGCTCCTTATTGCTCAGAAGTCACTGGGTTTAGGACATACCCTTACCCCCCCTCTCTATGACCTCATTAACATTACAAAGACAGCACTATCTCCAAATAGGGTTACATCCACAGGTATAAGGGTTAGGATTCCAACATGTATTTTTGTGAGGGACACAAATCCATCCATGACAGATACATAATTCTCTGGGAATGGAACAAGGGGACAGGACTGGGAAGGAGTGAATATAAAACCAATTGCCATTGAGTCAATTCCAACTCACAGCAACCCCATAGGGCAGAGGAGAACTGCCCATGGGATTTCCAAGGAGCAGCTGATGAATTTGACCTGCTGACTGTTTGGTTAGCAGCCAAGCTCTAAACCACTACGCCACCAGGGCTCCTAGAAGTGAATACAAGCCTAAATAAATGAAATAGTATTTACTGGTAGTATTTTATTCATTTGTTTTTCAAGTTCTGAAGAAACATGGCAAAATTTTAACTTTTAAAAATTCTGGTTTTCAGTGTCTATATTGTAATAATGTTTGTTGTTTTCTGTATTTTAAATAATTCCCAAAGGAAGTTTAAACAGTTCAGATGTTTTTCTCAAAAGAAAGTACAACATGCCCTCACTTGGGATCGATTTAATATTAATACATTTAAGAAGCTTGCTTATATGGCATCTTACCCCATTATGTGGCATTTTTCATTCCTTGGGGTATTGATTACAAGTATGGGCTACCAGTTTCTACCTCAGAGGTAGCGAATCATAGTCGTCAGGGAGTATCTTGGAAGTCTGTATTCTTCCAAGGGTCTTGCTGATTTTGAAATTTAACCAAGTTCAAGAAACTATTGATTAAAAAGGGTTGAGAAAGGCAAGAATACAGCAGTTGGAAGCAGGCAGATGGGCCGTAGGGAGGGAGATGTGTCAGCCTGAAATCAGAGTGATGAACTAAAAATTAGAAGTAGAGTAAATAAACACACAACAAAGCAGCCTAGGGCCATCCAGTGTTGGGGCAAGCAGACTACTGCACACCCCTGAATGGTACCTGAAGTCCTTGAATTAGAGCAGAGAACTATATGTACATCATATTCCTAGCGATGACCTTGAGTCCTCCAAGAAGCTAAATTATGCCTGGGAGATTCTGTTTAAAGAAAGGAAGTACTAATACATTGCATAAGGAGTTTCATAAAAATGGTTTTTAAAAGTTTGCACATTTAAAGAATACACAAAAGGGCACAGACCACGTGAGAGGATTCATTTCAATGCCCATACTCAGCCTCCATAAGTATATGACACATGAGCAATGATAAAACCATGGAGAGCACCCGCTTTCAGGCAGGAAATGGACTCAAATCTTGCATAAAATAATAAAAAACAAGAAAGTGGCATAGTGGTTAAGAGTTCAGCTGCTAACTAGAATGTCAGCAGTTTGAATCCACCAGCCACTCCTTGGAAACCCTATGGGGCAGTTCTACTCTGTCCTATAGGGTCCCTATGAGTCGGAATTGACTTGACAGCAATGAGGTTTTTGTTTGTTCGTTTGAATGGTAACTATAGATGTTCAATTTTTTTTTTTTTTTATAGATGTTCTACTCTGTCCTATAGGGTCGCTATGAGTCGAAATCGACTTGACAGCAGTGAGCATAGATGTCACATCACTCCCATCTCAGCCAACTCCTTGGCCACTTCCACAGCTACCCAGCACAATATAAGAGATCAAAGTCATAAAGAAATAAAGCTAACACCCCAAAATCCAACACAAAATGAATGCCTAACGTATCTCTAACTTGCCGTCATCACAGCTGAGTGACATGCATCAGCGCATACTAAGTCTTAATTTGCCACTAACTGAGCCCAACACAATATGCAGTGGGCACGTATCCATGGGGAAAATTTTATGTGCCCTAGTCTGTATTCATTCTGAGAGCTTCAGAAAAATGAGTTCAACTTCCATCACAAGGTAACACATTAGTGATCTTCATTGCCCTTCATTCCTACGTTTGGTGTATAATTCATTGAGTGTGTGTGTATTTTGTTTCAATACAGCTATAAACTTTATTAAAAATAATTTTGAACCACAGGCATATGGAAGCCCTAATGTAATCTTTATGTAGAACAGTTTGAAAACACTGCCCTGGGCCATGTAAACTGAGCCTGGGAATTCATCCGAGAGAGACATTTCTTCCAAATATGCCCTTTGGGGCCCTTAATTTTTTTGTAACTAGACTTTTTTTCATGCGTTGCTTCGTGCTTCTGGGTATCTAAGTTTTCATCCAGGCCCTCGTGCTGGCATTGTTTTGATGGACATCTTGAATATTTTTTTTATACAAGCTCAATCTTGCTTCAATAGAATATGGTATTTGGCCTGATTTCAACAGCTCCTTTATGACCATGTCATGGTGCTCATTGTCAGTCACGAAGTCATGTTACTCACGGTCATTAACACCCTTCCAACTATATAGACACACTCATGTCAACAGGGTAGACCAAATGGCAAGCTTCCTGATAATTCATCTCACCCACAGTCTCTGTATTGTAAACTCAAGCTTACTCAGCGTAGCTTACTAGACTAATTGGGCTTATAGGGAATAAACACTTGAAAATGACTTATCTTTGTTAGACTGGCTTTTCTACAGAACTGACTGGTTTACTGGACCATTTCCAATTGGAGAAAGAGAAAAGCAGGTCCTGACATGCAGGAGCTGGCCGGGCACTGTTAGCTAGGCTTGGTGTTGCTGTGAGTTGGACTGGCACTCACAGCTGTTGGGTGTACACATCTCACAGAACATGAACATCACACAAGGGCATTCCGTGACCAGATGGATCAAAACAGAAACAAGACCACTCTGTAATCATATCTCAACCCACCGCAGTCGAATTGATTCCAACTCATAGATTCCAACTCATAGCTACCCTGTAGGATAGAGTAGAACTGCCCCTTAGAGTTTCCAAGGCTGTAATCTTTACAGAAGCAGACTGCCACATCTTTCTCCTGCAGAGCAGCTGGTAGATTTGAACCGCCGACCTTTTGGTTAGCAGTTGAGCACTTAACCACCCCACTACCAGGGCTCCTTATCACATCTAAACATAAGCAAAATTTGAACTCTCCTAATCACAAAAATGACCAAACATCCCCATCTCCTGGCTAATATGAGATTGCTCCTTCTTTACCAATCACAACTTTAGCCCCATTCTAGTTTGCCCCTATATGTTGTTGTTAGCTACCCTCAGTCCGTGTGACTCATGGCGGCCCCATGCACATGGAACAAAATATTGCCCAGTCCTGATTGATCCCCGTAATTGGTTGTGCATAGGGCCATTGTGATCCATAAGGTTTTCATTGGCTGATTTTTGTAAGTAGGTCACCAGGCCTTTCTTTCTAGTCTCTCTTAGCCTGAAAGCGCTGACAGAAAAGCCTCCAGTGGCAGATGGGTGGTGGCCGCACGTGAGATGCAATGGCTGAGTATCCAGCCAGCACCTCCTGCATGAAAAGCAAGATTCTATCACTGAACCACCAATGCCATCCCATCAGATAAGATTTATTGAAATACTCAATTGTAAAATTGTCCCCACTTTCTGACAAAAACCAATTCCCCACAATTTTGACCTGTCTCCAAAATTTCCAACTAAAATCTAAATACTGCTTGTTTGATTACAAGTGTGTCCATGGTGGTTTTTGACTGGAGGGAATTGACCCAACTCTGGGTCTCTCTGGGTTATGAACTAGAACTTGAACATCCTATGACTGATGTGTCCCTTAATTGCCCTCCTGATTTTATCTACACCTGACTCTAACAGTGCTTTGGTCCAAGATTATCTCTAAAATCTGCAATCTGCTTTGGTTTGTCTCCATGGTGACTGACACCCAACTCCTGCTGGCTCTTCTCCTAAAGCCCTGGACCATCAGCTCAATTACCTGTACGTTTCTATATATCTATGTCAAAAATGTCATTCCTTAATGAAGTTGAGTAAATGAGGAATTTTTCCATGAGTAGACAAGTAAGACTGGGTAATTTCTAAACTCTTTCTCAGCTCTAACATTGGACATATCTCTGACCCTCATTTAATTACACACAGGGGAACACACCCTTTCACAGCCAGCTAATCAAAATAAGGAAGGCCAAAATTGCGCTTACTTCCTCAAGTGGTGAAGAGAGAGAATCCCTTACTAATTTTAATTGGAACCTAATTGAATATGTGTAATCTACATAGCTAGCTATGTGGAAAGGACATGATCTTATTATTTAATTGTAAACTTTCCACCCGCGAGTCACTGGGATTTAATCCACCCTGTTTGACTGGCTTATATTCACTCACAGATTTATATTAACTTGATAATGTTCCCCTTAAAATTTGTATTGCTTTCAAAAGAAAAGGAATATATGCTGTGCATGAGTATAGGCCAATCTTACTGATGTCAGCAATAGATAAGCTGTCATCTGCTGTTGCTAAATCAAAGAAAAATACTGGTGAAGTGGAAAGAAATGAAAAAGAGACAGCAGACATGTCTTCTTGTCCCAGCTCTGTCACTGGGCAGATGAGATGGCTCCAGCCTTAAGTGTTGTCATCTTTGAAATAAGTGAATTTGGCAAGATTTCTAAAATTCTACTATTTTTTTTTTTTGTGACCAACATTTTGTAAACATAAAGATGGCTGTTCTTAACCATGTACAAGTATGAAAAAATTAACACAGCAACAAATCACTAGTAAGAGCTAGGTTAATTAATGGCATATATCTTGTTCGATTTACTCCTTTATGACTCAGTGTTTGGTAAGTGTTCTTTTGATAATTTCTGTCTCCAAGGATCAGGGCTGGAAATAAATATATGCATCCAGCAAAAAGGAAATTGGGAAACAGGAATGATTTGCTTACAGTCTAAATGATAGAATAGCATCTGTAATTAGGTCTCTTGTTTATCAATCTATTTCTGTTTTGTTTTTCTATCCAAATGTAGATACTTAATCATCCTTAAAATCTACACTTTAAAGTGGGTGAAAAATAGCATTAGGCTTCTGGGAAATCCCCTATAGCTGAAGTACTGGGGAAAGGTCAATCTGCCGATTTCAGTCTACAGGGAAGAGAGTAAAGGAATTGCCCAGAGGGCTGGGATAGCTCAGTTGCTTTGCAAAGCTCTTAAAATAGTTCCTAAGGAAGGTCATATAGGCCTTTCAAATGATTTGAGATTAGGTCGAAGCATGATATATCCCCACAGAATTTTTATATAGTACAGAATGGAGGGGCCAGTCCCTGGAGAAGGACATCATGCTTGGTACAGTAGATGGTCAGCAGAAAAGAGGAAGACCCTCAATGAGATGGATTGACGCAGTGGCTGCAACAATGGGCTCAAGTATAGCAAGGATTGTGAGGATGGCACAGGACCCAGCAGCGTTTCCGTCCATTGTACATAGGGGCACTATGAGTTGGAACTGACTTGACAGCACCTAACAACAACAACAAAAAAATATACAAGTGAATGAATATGAGCCAGTCAAAGGGCAGATTAAATCCCAATGACTTGCAAGTGAAGAGTTTACAGTTAAATAATAAGATGGTGTTCTTATTATTTAAGCTAGCCGTGTGGATTCCACATATTTAATTGGGTTCCAATTAAAATTAGTAAAGGATTCTCTCTCTTCATTACTTGAAAGAGTAAATGCAATTTGGCCTCCCTTGCTTTATCACTTCAATCAGAATATAAATGGCAGTTCAGGACGGAAGTTGAGTCACAGCAAAAATCCTACCATGTGTTCTGTGCCTTCTTCTCCGGGATCCCACATGGCCTAACTAAGACTGAAAAAAATTGAATTCGGTAGTTCAAAAAAAAAAAAAAAAATTAGGGCTTTTGATAAGATTATCCTTGTTTTCAACAAGAGAAATTGGCCAGCTCCAATTATTTACATATTTCAGAAGTAAAAATGTTAAACAAGATGTCTAGAAAATCCAACAGAAGTTGAATGAGGTCTTGTACATTCTGTTTTCTGTAGTTTTCCTCTAAAACTGTTTACTTTTCTATAACGGCATTCCTCTGGTGATGTGCACAGCAAGAGACATAAAGAAAAAAAGAAAGAATATGTACATTGCAGAGAGAAAAGACAAATATTGCCACTATCAGGAATGAAACAGGAAAAGAGAATACTCCAAATAACTCTACGTACATAAATATGACAACATAGATGAAATGGACCACATTCTCAAAAAACACAAGATACCATAGTCCATCCAATTGGAAACAGATAACCTGAAGAAACCTATAATTCAAATTCAAGGAATTTGAATTAACATTTAAAAACTCTCCCCCTCCAGAATCTCCAGGCCCAGATATTTTCAGAGGATAATTGTACTGAATGTTTAATGAAGAATTAGCACCAATTCTATACTGTCTCTTCCAAAAAATTGAAGAGAAAGGAACACTTCCCAAATCATTTAACAAAGCTACTATTATACTGATACCAAACAGGAAAAAGGAAGTACAAAAAAAAAAAGAAAGAAAACTATAAGCCGATATCCCTCATTAATAGGAATGAAAATATCTTAAGAAAATATTAGCAAATAGAAGTCAGTAGAATGTAAAAAGAATTATGTCCCCAAATGGAATTAATTCCAGGAATGCAAGACTGAATATATGAAAATCAATTGATGTAATCTACCATAGTAACATGCTAAAAAAAAAAAAAGGAAAATCACATCATATCAATGCAGAAAAAACATCTGATAAAATTCAACACCCATTCATGATAAAAACTCAGAAAAATAGCAACAGAAGGGATCTTGCTCAACTTGATAGAGAACATTTACAAAAAAAAAAAAAAATCCTACAGCTAACTTTATTCTCAATGATGAAAGACTGGATGCTCCCCCTACCACCCCCAATCAGGATCAGATACAAAGTAAGAATGTTGGCTCTTACCACTCTATTCAATAATGCTAGAAGTTGTAGCCAGAGTAGTACAGCAAGAAAGAAATAAAAGCTATTCCTATTTGCAGATGACATGATTGTCTGTGTCAAAAATCCCAAGGAATCTATAAAAAGATGACTCCTACAGCTAATAAGTGAATTCAGCGAGGTCTCAGGATACATGACACACAACACAAATCCATTGTACTTCTATGTACTAGTAATGAACACATGGGCACCAAATACAAAAATATAATACCATTTGAATTCACTCAAAACAAGAAATACATATGTTTATATCTAACAAAACATATACAGGACATATGTGACAAAAACTACAAGCGCTGTTGAAAGAAATAAAAATATTTAAATAAATGGAGTGACATACTCTGTTCACGGATTGGAAGACCCAACATAGTAAAAATGTCCATTCTCCTCAAGTTGATGTACAGGTTTAATGTAATTCCTATCAAAATGCAATTCCTATAAAAAACTCAGCAAGATTTTGTTTTCTGTAGATACAGACAATATTATTCAAAATTTATGTGGAAAGTCAAAGAACTAGAACAGTTAAAATGACTTTAAAAAAAGTAAAGTAGGAGGAATGAGCCTATTTGATTTTAAGGCTTACTCTATAGCCACAGTAATCTGGACTATGTGATACTGGAGGAGGAATAAACACATAAACCAATGAAACAGAATGGAGAACTGAGAAATAGACCCACACAAATATGTCGAAGTGATCTTTTTTCAAAGGTGCAAAAAGCAATTCAATGGAGGAAAGATTGCCTTTCAGCAAATTGGATATCCAGAGGCAAAAACGTGAACCTTGACCAAAGTCTTACACTTAATACAAAAGTTAACTCAAAGTGGATCATAGACTTAAACACAAAATATAAATTTCTAAAAAATTTAGAAAAAAAACACAGGAAGTAATCTTTGGCACCTAGGGCTAGGCAGGGAGTTTTTGTACTTGGCAATAAATGCATGACCATGATAGGAAAGGCTGGTAAATTGGACAACATCAAAGTGAAAAACTCTCGCTTTACGAAAAGCCTTGTCAAGAGGATGACAAGACAAAATTACACTGGGAAAAATATTTGCAAACCAAATATCTGACAAATGACTATATCCACAATATATAAAGCATCTCAAAACTCAATGTAAGAGAGCAAAAAATCCATTTAGAGCATGGGAAAATTAAAACCACAATGAGGTAGCACAACACACCCATCAGAATTGTTAAAATAAAAAATAGTGATAACTCCCAGTGCTGGTGAGGATGTGGGGAAAATGGATCATTCATCCATTGCTGGTAGGAATATAAAATGGTATGGCCACTCCAGAAAACACTTCGTCAGTGTCTTACATAACTAAACATACAACTACCGTACAACCCAGCAGTTGTACTCCTGGGCATTTATCCCAGAGAAACTAAGATACGTTTACACAAAAAACTATATACAAATGTTTATAAGAACTCTTTTCATAATAGTAAAAAACTAAATATAACCCAGATGTTCTTAAACGGGTGAATAGTTAAACTGTGGTATATTCATGCCACGGGATACTACTTAGGAATGAAAAGGAATAAACTGTTGATACGTACAACGCCCTGGATGAATCTCCAGATAGTTATGCAGAGTGAAAAAAGCTAATCCCAGAAGATTATATAATGTAGGAGTCCATTTAGATAGCCTTTTGAAATGACAAAATTTAGAAATGGAGAACAGATTAGTGGTTGGTCAGGGGTCAAGGAGAAGATGGGCTTGGGCAGGAATGGAGAATGGTTGTAGAAAGGCAACAAGAGAAATCCTTGTAGTAGCGGAAATGTTGTATATCTTCATTGTATCAATGTCAGTATCCTGGACATGATATTTTACTGCAGTTTGCAGGATGTTACCACTGAGGAACATTGGATAAAGGGCACATGGAATATGTCTGTATTATTTCTTACAACTGCACGTGAAACTACAATTTAGTCAAAATAAAAAGGTTATGTGAAAATAGGTTACTTGAAAAAAAACAAAACTAAGGGCATTTTGGCAAGTTTCTTCTTGTTTTCGACAAGAGCAACTGGCTAGTCCCTATTGTTTACATACTTTAGAAGTGAGAACGTTAAACAAGACTCTTTGGACAATTAGGCAATAGATCAAGTGAATGAGATCTTGTACGTTTTGTAATGTTCCTGCTTTCTTCTGACATGATTGTTAAACACTCTGTAACAACATCCCTTTAGGGGTGGCCCAGGGAACAGAAAAAAATGGTGATTCTTTGAGATTTCCTTTAATTCCCTTCAACTCAGGAATTCGAAGATCATTTTCCTCCCAAATACTAGGCTGTCTTGTTAGAATAAAACCACTTTTTATTTTATTGTTGATTACAACATAAATGCACGCTTCTTAAAGAAAATTGAGGAAGAAGTGAAGAGTGTAAAGAAGCCTGATAACCCCATAAACTTATCACTGAAACGCAGCTACTGTCTAGTTTTTTGAGTTAATTCTTCCCTACCGTTCTCTCATGCATTTGTGTACATAGTCAAAATCATGCTGTGTAGAAAATTCTGTAGCTTAATTTTTTACGCAGAATTATATGATAAATATTATTTTAATAATTGTGTAATATTATAATATATATTTTTCTAATTTGCTTAGCCATTTTCCTTATTTAAGACATTTGGTCTCTATTTTTTCCACTATTATAAATAATAACAATTCGAAACACTTTTCTGTATAAATAACCCATTATGATTATTTCTTTATTCTAGATTTCTAGCCACGGAATTAATGGGTCAAAGTGTATGTCTGTTTTAAAGTTGATACTTTCTCTGTTTTGTGATGCCTTCAGTCAAATCCCTCTTAAGATACTGGAGACCCGTTGATAATATTTTTGAAAGATTTTATCAATATTTTCTCAGGGGAGTAGAGGGAAAATAACAGGCATGATTAAATCTATTATTTTTAAGTTACGTCCCTCTCCATGTACCCTTTTTTCTGAATGTGCATTTTTCTAATAAAAGAAAAAAATCATCTTTGGAGATTGTGTTGGGTGGAGAATATGGTGAATTGGCACATGCTGCCACTCCCACCTTTTTGATACACTTTTCTGCACTGAAGAAGTGTGTGTGTGTGTGTGTCTGTGTCTGTGTCTGTGTGCGTTAGGTGCTGTTATGTTGGTTCTGATTCATAGCATAACTATGTACAACAGGACAAAACACTGCCTGGTCCTGTACCATCCTCACAATTGTTACACTTGAGCCCATTGTTGCCACCACTGTGTCAATCTATCTCATTGAGGGTCTTCCTCTTTTTCACTGACCTTCTACTTTACCAAGCATAATATCCTCCTCTAGGGACTTGTCCCTCTTGATAACACGTCCAAAGTATGTGAGACAAAATCTTGACATCCTCGCTTTCTAAGGAGCATTCTGGCTGTACTTCTTCCAAGACAGATTTGTTCATACTTCTGGCAGTCCATAGTATATTCTATATTCTTCGTCAACACCATAATTCAAAGTGTCAATTCTTCCGTTTTCCCTACTCTTTGTCCAGCTTTCACATGCATATGAAGTGATTGAAAACACCTTGGCTTTGTTCAAGTGCACCTTAGTCCTTAAAGAAGTTAGAAAGCTAAAAACTGTATTTCCAAGTTTTCTTTGCAGCTAGGGTTCTGGATGCAAAATATGTTTCACCCATTAAATACTCATGAGCAAAATTTGGAAGGTCGGAATGAGACAAACACCATCTTCCTGTTGCTGCCAGCCTGCATGGTCATGGAGATGTTAATTATTTCCTCACCAGCATCCTGGTGCCCAGTCACTAGCTGCCTGTTGGCTGAGAAGACGTGGTGGCAGTAACAGTTTCCTGATATCTCTCTTGCAGTCATTGTGGTATGTTTTGAAGTCAATAGTTTCAATGGTTGCCTCTTGACCACCAAAAGTGCAGAAATCCATATGACACAGAGCAAATGTAGCATAAAAAAAATTAACAAAGCCAACAGTTGGTCCTTGAGAAACCTTTAGTAACACTAATTAAGAAAAAAAGAGAGAGAAAACAAAAAATAGAAATATCAGTTATGAAAGGGAACAAAGCTATAGCTCTTGCAGATATTACAAGAAAGCAAGAAAGTAATTATGAATAAATGTACAACAAGAAATTTGACAATTTGGATAAAATGAACAAATTCCTTATAAAACAGAACAAAAATTACAAAAACAGAACAGAAAAATTTGAATAGTCACATTTATTAGAGATTGAAGCTATTTTTAGAAATATCAGATATTTCTACGTACTGCCCTTATGTTCTGAGCTATATTTTTAAGAATGCTTGGACAAAACATAGCCTTGGAAGATAGATATACTATCTCTCTTGAACAAAAACAAACTTTCTTTACATCCTTGGAAGACAGGGATGCTCTCTGTAAGTTCTATAAAGATGCCCTTGTTCTTCTTGCACTGGACCTTTTTGTTTATTTATTTTCACTTTTTTTTTTTTTAATTGTGTTTTAGGTGAAAGTTTAGAGTGCAAATTAGTTTCTCATTAAAAAAATTATACACAAATTGTTTTGGACATTGGTTGCCATCCCTGCAACGTGTCAGCACTCTCCCCCTTTCCCTTTCCACGCCGAGTTCCCCGTTCTTCCAGCTTTCCTGTCTCTTCCTGCTTTCTCAGCTTTGCAGACATTAATTTGTTTCCTTCCCAAAAACACAGTGATTTGCACTTTAGGAGTGACCATAAAAAGTTTTCCAATATTTGAGGAAATACTACCAGGATGTATCCATCAGATGACTGTGGAGAGATCTCCAAAATGACTTAGCCTCGGGAAATTGGAGGAGCTTCTTGGAGGGATAACTGGCTCATTATTTATATGTACCCGTCCAGCAATTATCCTATGATGAGAACCCTGCAATTAAAAATAATGAAATTTGTACCTGACTTTAGCTGAAGTAATTAACGACACCATCTCATCTCAGGTGAGCTTCAACTCACTGGTCAGGGGTTTTATAGGTGATAGAATTGTCCTAGGCTTCTTCCTGCAGGCCAGCAGAGAGTCTGTGTAAGAGCTAATACACACCGCTATCCCTGGACTCATGTCTCTGGTCAAGAGAAAAGGTCAGCTCAGATACTTAATGGGAAAGTCTCCTGGAGTTTTAAGGTAGATCCTGATGATTTATGGAGTTTGTTCAACTGGCTGGGTCCAGGACCCTTGGAAGCGTGGTTGGCCTTAATTCTTCAGGTTGGCCTTAAATCTTCAGGTTAGCCTAATCTGGCTATCTGAAGTCCTGTCGGTAGTACCCATAATTAAATGCTAAGTGAGACAGATCCGAGTGAGCTGGCCCTAGCCTCTGTCAGTTGGATTTATCAGAGCGATGCGTTCCTGGGAAAACGGTGCTGGAAGATGGTTCTCCATGGGCCTCTTCCATTTGTGCACATCTTGCATGGGAGGCACTGTCTGCCCTTTGGTTTTAGACTGCCTTAGAAGGAAGAGATAACGCCTCCCTCTGAGGCAACAGGCTCATTGGGTCCTATAGGACAGAACTGCCCCATGGGATTTCAAAGTAGCAGCTGGTGGATTTGAACTGCCAACCTTTTGGTTAGCGTCCATAGCTCTTAACTGCTATGCCACCAGGGCCAGACTCAACGGCAATGGGTTTTGGTTTTGGAGCAACAGGGCAGCATGCTTACCGCCCATTATAAAAGATTCGGGTTCTCTAAACTCTGTGCCCTCTTTTGTAATGCAGCCTGCTGCACCTGCGGGCATCACCTGGCCTACTTTGGACTGCCTTGTGGGAACTGGGGCTGAGGGAGCTGACAGCAATGCTAAGGCTCTGGCCTCTGCTCCTGCAGTGAAGAAATAGCTGCTCCTTTTCTCTGGCCCAGGCATCTCGTGTCTTCTACCAGCATTCACAAAACTCTGGCGGGCTAACATGTTGGTTTGAAAGTGAGGTGAAATCTCAGGCCCTCCATAGTTTTTGACAAATAGTACATCCAATCCAGCAATATATTAAAGGAATGATATATTATAACAAAGTGAGGTATATTACAACAATGTAGAAATGATTTCCCATTCAAACTTATTCTAGTTCATCATATGATAAAAGAAAAAGCATATGCCGGTCTTATAAATACATTAAAGTATTTGTTGAGATTCAACACTCATTAATAATAAACCAAAAAAAAAAAAAAAAAAACAAGCCCTTTGCCATCCAGTCAATTTCGACACATAGGGACCCTATCAGACAGAGTAGAACTGCCCCATGGAGTTTCTAAGGAACGGCTGGTGGATTTGAACTGCCAACCTTTTGGTTAGCAGCCTGAACTCTTAATCACTGTGCCATCATGGCTCCATTAACAATTTTTTAAAACATACAAAAACCTTTCAGTAAACTCTAAATAAAAGAAAACTTATTTTAGTTTGAGAAAGAGTACCTGTGAAAAATTTATAGGAAAAGTTATACTTAATGGTGAAATATCGAATGGTTTTTCCCTAAGATTAGAAGAGGCAAGGATGCCAGTTATCATCAATTCTATTTAGCATTGTTCCAGAGGTCCTGGCAAGTGCAATAAGACCAAAAACAAACAAACAAACAAAAACACAGAAAGAAAAGGCACAAGAACTGGAAAGGAATAAATAAAGCTATCATTATGCGAAGGAAAACATGTTAGCATAATCACAAATTCCAAAAGAAGATATACAGACAAACGATTGGGATAAATTAATTCAGCATGTTTGCTAGATACAAAGTCAATATACCAAAATGTATTGTATTTCTAAATACCAGCAATAAACAAATAAAAACTGAAAAAATGATGCCACTGATAATAGCATAGGAAAAAAAAAATACGCAGGAATAAGTCCTAGCTTCCTTGTGGAAAATAAAAATTAAGTGTACTACTAAAAGCTTGCCGTAACTGCTAAAATTAATAAGACGTAATACCGAGTGCTGGGAAGGATATGGGGCCGCCAGAACTTCCAAACGTTGCCAGATGGAGTGTCAGTTTGTACAATTCCTCTGAAATACTGTTTGGCAGTGGCTTCTTGAAGCACGGCAATTCCACTCCTAAGTATACATGCAGTAAAAATGCTCACATATGTTCACAGAGGAAATGTGTAAGCATGTTCATTGCAGCACTGTTTGTAATATTTCCAAACTGGAAACTAACCAAATACTTCTCAGTAGTCGAATGGATAAATAAATAGTGATGCCTTCACGTGAAACAAGTGTTGGCAGTTTTTATCTATAAAGGACCAGGTAGTAAATATTTTAGGTTTTATAGGCCTTAAATTCTCTGCCGTTGTGGCACGGAAGCAGCCACAGATGATACATAAACGAATGATCATGGCTGTATTCCAATAAAACTTTATTTATGGACACTGACATTTGAATTTCATGTAATTTTCATGTGCCATGAAATATTTTTAATTTTTTTTCAACTATTTAAAAATGTGAAAATCGTTCTTAGCTTGTAGGTAAAACAAGAAGTGCTAGTGAGCCGAATTTGGCCTAGATCTGCAATTGGCCAACTCATGACGTGGAAGAATGTTATACAGAAGTGGGAATGAAGAAAATGACAACTACTTGCAACCCTATGGAAGACGGTCATAAACATAAAGTTGAATGAATGAAGTTGGACACAAAGGAATTCATGCTGTTTGATTCCATTTATGTAAGTTCAAAAATAGGCAAAACAAACCTATGGTGTTAGAAACTGGAGTCTTGGTGGTACAGTTAGAGATTAGGACCGTGGTTATATTTAGCAGGGTGATTTGACGGTAGCATGAGGGAAGTTTCTGAGATGCTGGTAATGAATGTAAGTTGGTATGGATTCCGGTTACAGAGGTGTGATAACTTCGTGAAAATTTACTGAACTGTGCCTTATGATTCGTATACTACTCTGTTTGTATGTTACACCTTAATGTTGTTGCTAGGTGCCATTGAGTCGGTTCCAGCTCATAGCCACCCTACGCACAGCAGAACGAAACACTGCCCAGGCCAGTGCCATCCTCGCAATCGTCGTTATGTTTGATCCCATTGTTGCAGCCATTGTGTCAATCCATCTTCTTGAGGGTCTTTCTTTTTTTGGCTGACCCTCTACTTTACCAAGCATGATGTCCTTTATCAGAGACTGGTCCCTCCTGATAACATGTCCTAAGTCCGTGAGATGAAGTCTTGCCATCCTAGCTTCTAAAGAGCATTCTGGCTGTACTTCTTCCAAGGCAGATTTGTTCATTCTTTTGGCAGTCTATGACATATTCAATATTCCTTGACAACACCATAATTCAAATGCATCAATTCTTCTTTGGTCTTCCTTATTCATTGCCCAGCTTCCTCATCCGTATGAGACAATTGAAAATACCATGGCTTGGGTCAGGTGCACTTCAGTCCTCAAACTGACATCTTTGCTTTGCAACACATTAAAGAGGTCTTTGCCACAGATTTGCCCAATGCAATGCGTTGTTTGATTTATTGAGTGCTGCTTCCATGGACATTAATTGTAGATACAGGTGCTTATTGGCCCAGGTATAAGGATTTTTGTTTCCTTTACGTTGAAGTATAATCCATGCATCCTAATAAAAGTTCAAAAATGCATATAATTTTTTATTTTCCATCGTCAGTTTATAATTTTTTTTCCCCTGGGTGAAATGTTTTCCTCTTTCACTGAATAAAACCTCTGGAAGCTCTCTTATATTTTAGTCTCTCTTGGGTCCTATGCAAAATAAAGCTTTAGTTCAGAAATTGTGATGTGAGAATCACACATCCATCTTCATTTCAATATAAGATTCTCTAGTCCATGCCCCCAAACGTAGTCTGTAGAGGGTCACTCTCTGCTTTCAGGCTCTAGTGTGTGTAGCTTCTTTCTTTTAATACTCATCTCCTCCCCACTTGCCAGTAATTCTTAAGGACCCTTTGGATTGGAACACAGGAGGAAAAGAGGAGGAGTATTGGAATTTCTTATTCAACAGGTGTTGTTGGGATATATTTTGTGGCTTTATAGAACTGTCAAAAAAGCTGATCTTTTCTCTCATATGCACCATTCATGGGGTTTTGAAAACTCTCATGTTAGGATCTTCCAACTCCAACTAAGTTTGTCTTGATATACTCTATTCTTTGGTCAGTGCTTCCCCCTCAGTGGCTGGCTCCCCAGTGGTCTATTCCGTGTAGATCGTCTCTCTTACAGCTAGTTCTACAGCACACCCAGGAGGACTTCTTGGGGAGGAGTGACAACAGCTCCATGCTGACTGTCTCACTGGCCTGCACCGCTTATGATCCACAATAAACACTTTTCTATCTTTTGTTCAAATACGTCCTGGAAGCCCAGGCAAAACCAAAATGGCACCTCTCCTTCATTCTTCACTCTATTTGGCTCTCCACCTTGCTCATTCTCTTTCCTGGCAAAGTGAAACACCAATCCACTGTCCTTCCCAAATTCCAAGAGTTGTCAAGCTCACATAATGGCCTTGTTGTTACCCTAATCCCCAGGCTGGCATGGAAGAGAGCCCTACCCATCCTAATGTCTCTGTGCGTGTTTACATGTATGTGTGATGAATGGGGAACTCATACTATGACATCAGTTTGGTCCAAAGAAATCTTTTTCTAAATCTCTGCAACTCTCCAGCTCCTGAATATTTTCACATCCTTTTGATCATTAGGAATTTTTTCTAGATATTATTCCCTTTGAAAATCTACATTTTGGGTTATCTCAGAATTCCCTTGGTACACCATTTGAACTTACAATTTAACTCATAATTTTATTAAACCTTCCGTTACAAGAGTGACAGCAGAGTCAAGAAAGGGAAGTCATCCCCAATTGTAGAAAAACCAAAACCCACCGCCCTTGAGTCAATTCTGACTCATATCAACCCTATAGGACAGAGTAGAACTGCCCCATAGGGTTTCCAAGGAGCTGCTGGTGGATTTGAACTGCCTACCTTTTAGTTCGCAGCCAAGCTCTTAACCACTGTACCACCAGAACTCCAATTTTAGAAAGGTTCTAGGATAATTTGGAGCCCTGGTGGTACAGTGGTTAACAGATCAGCTGCTAATCAAAAGGTTGGCAGTTCGAATCCACCAGCCACTCCTTGGAAACCTTATGGGGCAGTTCTACTCTGTCTTGTAGGGCAGCGATGAGTCAGAATCAACTTGATGGCAATGGGGTTTTGTTTTTGTTTTATTTTGGTTAGGATAATTCAATTCTACAATCGATTACTAGATATACTGAATTAAACCCTCAGGAGTATTTGATAATTCCCAATTTACTTTCCTTTCAACAGAACTTTTTTTTTTTTTTTTAACATTTTCTAGTTCAATGGATAAAAATGAGTATCTTATTTTTTGCTTAAAATTCCATTTATTTGTTGGTACTGAAGTTGAACAATTTTCATGTTTTTCTGGAGCTCTTGATTGAAAAAAAATAGCTGATTGTTTCAGTTCTGATAATTTGACTGTCTTGGTATCTGCAGACCATCATAATGAAATGAACTAAAAATGCTGACCATCATAATGAAATCAAGTAAAAATCAACTAAAGAGACTTGCAATTTACTTTTTTAAAGATTTATTAAATGCTAAGAGTTTCACTGAAATTCTCCTGCAGAATAGGTCAGTTCGAATGCATTTTTCCACTTTATTAACCCTCCCAGGCCCCTAAGGTTCTGTTTAGAAAAGCAGACTTCGATTTAAGATCTAGTGTTCTGAGTTAATCCCTATCCACAAATGCCTAAATCAATTCCAGAAAGTTAATAAATTATTGAAACAGAGTGCTTGAGCCTACCAGAGAAAGATTTACTACTTACACAGTGTATCTAAGCCTCAGGGTAGAGACGTGATGGTGCAGCGATTAAGAACTTGGCTGCTAACCAAAATGTCGGCAGTTCAAATCCACCAGCCACTCCTTGGAAACCATATGGGGCTGTTTTACTCTGTCCTTATAGACTTGACAGCAATGGGTTTGGTTTTGGTTAAGCCTCAGCGTGGCAAGTAATCTAAAGATTGAGGCCAGGAATACCAGATTACTCAATGATCGTCTGGTTTGAGAGTGGCTAGGAAAAAAAAAAAAAATTTTTTTTTTTTTTTAGGAAAACCTGGGCGCAGTGGTTAAGTGCTACGGCTGCTAACCAAAGGGTCGACAGTTCGAATCCACCAGGCGCTCCTTGGAAACTCTATGGGGCAGTTCTACTCTGTCCTGTAGGGTCGCTATGAGTCTGAATCGACTTGACAGCAGTGGGTTTTGGTTTTTTTTTTTTGGTCTTAATGCCAGAGAAGTCATTTCAGGATCTGATCTTTTTCTATGTAGAAAGAAGGCAATTACATAGAAATTTCGCAGCATTTTGGAAAGCTTGCACACAATGTTTCATATTCTGTTTGTTCCTATCAGGTAATGAGCTATTTATCACAGTATTTCTTCATACTCTTTCTTCTTTATCGTACATATTTCCTTTTACTTTTTTAAAATTGGCACGTGCTCATTGGAAATATTCAAGCAACTTGCTTTGAACTTCTAGGTGAAGACAAGGAATCAGCCTAGGCTGCTAGTTTATTTATTCAAAAGGATAAAAAGTAGGGACTTTCTGGATAGATTGAGGTGTGACAAGTATTACTGTGGAGAAGCGTTCACCCTAGCTTATCTTTTCCTAAATTCTTTATTTTGATTTACCAGATTTTATCAAGTAGTGTTTATTATTATTGTTATTACTATTATTTTGTTGTTGTTATGACAGGCAAGCTATTGGTACTATACTTTCTTTAGTTCTCCTACTTTTGAGACTGTGCCCATTACTCTTATACTTGATAGGAATTTTGGCTGGGTATAAAATCCTTAGTAGTCCTGGTTATTCTGTTTGCTCCCCATCCCTCAATATCCATTATCCACCTTTCTCTACCCTGATCTGCACTCTGGAGGCAGCAGCCTCTACAGACTGATACACCCAAGCTTCTTGCTCTGTGGTTTCTAATTGGGTTTGTCTAATAATAGGCACCAGCAGAAGCCTGGAGGGCAGAAAGAAAGATAAATTGAGGTATTTGTTCCCTATCTGTCCCTTACAATTTCTCTGCTAGGATGTGGCTTTGAAAATGTCTGTGTTCTTCCATAACCACAGCTTCTGTCAGGTGGGTCTTTCTTCTCACTGGGTTAAGTTACACTGTTTCCTCTTTTTAGCCATGTCAAGTCTACACACAGAAATGGCTTCCCACAGTTGCCAGTCCTTGGGTGATTTATTATTCCTTGTTGGTTACTTTAACCCTGCTCATACCTTTGTAAATAATTCTTTTATTAAGCCTTTTCAATTAAATCCTTCATATGTGTTATCTAATTTCTTTTGTTCGTTATCTGTTTGTCACACTTGAGATTTCCTTCCCCTAAACTTTGTAGATGTTATTCTACTGTCTTTGGATAGAGTATTATTATGAAGACATCTTCTACAAGCCTAGTTTCCTTGGATACTGCTTCTCCTCCCTAACATTCTTGTTGATACTGTGATTTTTCTGTCTATGCACCTGAAAAATTGCTTATTCACTGAGATATGCTCCAGTGTTGATAAATTTCTGTCGGTATTTTCTGGAGATGCCCGAAATACCATTTCAACATGTAGTCAATATAAAAAATTAAAAAAGAAAATTGCCCCATCACAACACTGTATAGTTGTCTGTAATCTTAAAGATCTTCTCAACTTCATATTCACTAAATTCCTTAAAATATATTTTTGTTACCCATTCACCATATCAGTTGCTGTTGTTATGTGCCATCAAGTCAATTCTGACTCCTAGCAATGCTGTAGGACAGAGTAGAACTGCCCCATAGAGTTTCCAAGGACCAGTTGGTAGATTTGAACTACAGACCTTTTGGTTAAGAGCCTAGATCTTAACCATTTCACCACCAGGGCTCCCGATATCAATTATCTTTCTCAAATTGAATTTTATCACCGTTGTTTTCCTCTGCCCTCACTGTAGCTATCTTGAGCCTTTCGTCCATGATTCCTATTAGTTTCAGCCATGACTGTGTTGTTTGTTGGTTTTTCCCATTTCCATGTTAGTTTTATAGCAGAGTAGTATTTTGTTCTCAACTGACTTGCTAGCTCTACATTATTGCCCACATTCTGTTGGTGTAATGCCTCACTGTGTTTCATCGACTTCATTTTCAAGTTTTCTACATACAAGGCTGATGTTATGGAATGGCTTCTTCTCTTCTCCATATTGGGTTGTTTATCTGTCTCCTATAATTGAATTTCTTCCCTCCATTTTTCTTCACCTGGATTTTTACATAGTTTTCACTCTATTTCTTTTTATGTTATATTATTTAACACTGTCAGCTCTATTCAAACGTGTTCTTTACTCTGTTTTCTTTGTATGGAATCTATTTGCATTCTCCTCGTAACACCTGCTATTTTGTGTCTTCTTCCAGCTTGTCTATTATCTGAAGGCATGGGGGACTAGGGTTCAGCAGGCGATGTGGGCAGCTGTTGGTGAATAAGATCTCTGATATTTTTGATAATTGTGTTAAAAATCTTATATTGGGGGTCTATTCCACTATTCAGGTGCCTCTCATATTTCTGAGGGGACTCTGTATCACTCAGGGTTCAACCAAAGAAGCATAACTATTTTTATATATGTATAAAATTTGTGTATATATATATATATATATATATATAAAACAACTTATATAAAGTAGATCCCTGCCTTGAGACCTTTGCTTCTGATAGACACAATCAGATCCTAGTTTAATTTCCTATTTTAGTCACTCCTTCTCTGAAGCCAGTAAAGGAAGTGACAAAACTCAAACAATCGTATTGTTAATTAAAGTCGTATTTTCCTTCTCACTGAGAAAATAATGAGAAAAATGGCACTTATGAATTTTTACACTGTGAATTTGATTTGACATCCAAATTCATAAAATTCGCTCTAGTAACAATGATTTCTTTCAGGGCTATCCATGAATCTGGCCTCAATACAACTGTCTTTCCCACATGCAACTTGAATGAAGCAAAAGGAATGGTTTTAGCCAACCTGAGTTTTAGTGTGCCTACCACGTCTATTTATTTATTTATTTTTATTCTTCTTCGTAAAATCCTAAACAGAAAAATTCTCATCAAAGCACTTCCCTGGAATTACCTTAGCTACCAAAAGCTTTTGTAGGCAGTGAAAAGCTTTGAAATGATTCAGCTTCTTTAGCTGGTTATTTTTAAAAAACCACGATTAACATCCAACTGTGAAAAACACAATAGTAGCTTAAAACAAAATTCCATTGGTGATTTGAAAACATTAGCAAAACTTCACACTGAAAAAAAGAATTGCTGCCAAACGGAGAAAATGTAAAGAAATGCACATACCTACTTTAGCCTGTGGCTGAAGACCTTGGACACTCCTGTCAGGAATCAAGAACTTCCTCCAGGGCAAATCCACAAATTAAAAACCCAAACACACCATGAAGCATTTTAAATCACCCAGTGTTTTCCTCACTTGCCAGATTTTGGCAGTAGAGTTGTTAGCTGAATATGCATAGAAAAAAAAATAGAAACCTGTTTAGCTTCAGTCTTGGTCTTGTGATTACGATCCTTGGTTGTACACTCTTTGCGTAGTTTTTAACTTGACGGTGATATAAAACCATTTTATATTAACTTGAAGCAGTTTCTCATTTCTTTTCTGCATTTAGTAGAGAGTGCCAAAGCCAAGTCACTTCAGAACCCTCCAGCATAGCTGGAAGAACACTGCGTTTGAAGTTGCAGGCCTGCGTTTGAATCTCTACTCTGTCACTTAGCACGTGAAGTTTCCCAAGATAAGGTCCTAGGCCTTTGTTTTCTTATCTGTAAAATGAGGATAAAAATAATATCTATATCTGATTATCTCTCAAGATTATTGGAAGTCTCCAAAGTGATATATATATATGTAAAAATATATATATATATTTTAAATTGCTTGTTAAAAAGAAAACTGAACCATAATAGTAGCCATGGCTAAGCCTGGACCAGAAGAGTTTTTTGAATCCTTGTTGAAGAGACCAACAAAGCTCTTATTTAAATTTTAACTAATTATCTTTCTCCAGGGAAGTGAAGATTTAAATTTACATCCTCAGAGACTCAATGGAACTAGTAAATTAAATCCTCAAAAATAGCTGAAAGCATACTAAAGCAGATCATTTCCTGGCAATCAACCCATACATTAAAAGGGAATGAGACCTTATTTTCTACAGACAAGTAGACACTTAGGTATTTATTGTTCTCGTTGTACAAAGGGTCGCTAGGAGTCGAAATCAACTTGACAGCAAGCTAACAACAACAGGTATTTACAGTATGGGAACTGTGTGTTACTTCACCTATTCTTTCTCTCTGGTTGACATAAATTGTCACAGTGATAACATTTTGGATTGCCATTCTAAATCAGGCCGTGTTGAGCTGGTAGTCTCCCCGTGTTTTTTCCAGTGACTGTGAAAATTAAGTTCTTCATTTACATAACAGAATGATGGCTAAACAATTCCTGCAAAGGACAGCTAGCATTAATAAAGTATGATTTTCTAAAGATTGGAAACCATGGCTCTTAGACAAAGAAAAATGAGCATGTGCCAAAAATTATATTTAATTGATCAATTTTATTTAACTGATCCATTAATGCTGTTAGGTGCTGTCGACTTAGTTCCAACTCATAGCAACCCCACGTACAACAGAAAAAACACTACCTGGTCCTGTGCCATCCTCACAAATGTTGTTATGCTTGAGCCCATTGTGACAGCAACTGTGTCCATCCATCTCATTGAGGGTCTTCCTCTTTTTCACTGATCCTTTCTAGTTTACCAAGCATGATGTCCTTCTCCAGCGACTGGTCCCTCCTAATAACATGCCCAAAATATGTGAGACAAAGTCTCACCACCCTTGCTTCTAATGAGCATTCCATTAATGACGGAACCAATGAATATTAAAATTGGTTCAACCAGGTCTCCTGGAAACAAACAAAAAAAAAGTGCTGATTTATAGTAGCTACTGATTTGTGTAGTATAAGTACTCCCACCATGGCTGATTTTTAAGCTACCAGTGTGAAGTCAACCAGCTCTCAAAATTCCTGAAAACTAAACAGTTAGTTATTATGAGCTAGCCTGAGCTGGCTCCAGCACACCATTTATAGATATATGTGCAATTAGACAAAGGAATGTAAGGTAGGTTATGAAACTGGTTAATGTCTGAAGGAGAAATAAACATTTGGAGTTATTTGTTCCACCAGACAGGAATTATTTGCCGCTTTGCAGGACAAAGTCTACAAGTTCACCTCTGCCCCTGCCCATTGCTGTCGAGTCGATTCCGACTCAGTAGACAGACCAAGAGAGAGCCAAGCCCATCTTTTTGCTAAAAGAGCACTGTCTTAGTCATCTAATGCTGCTGTAACAGAAATACCACAAGTGGATGGCTTTAACAAAGAGAAGCTTATTCTCTCACGGTCTAGTAGGCTAGAAGTCCAAATTCAGGGTGTCAGCTCCAAGGGAAGGCTTTCTCTGTCAGCCCTGGAGGAAGGTCCTTATCATCAATCTTCCCCTGGTCTAGGAGCTACTCTGCTCCGGAACCCTGGGTCCAAAGGATGCATTCTGCTCCTGGCACTGCTTTTTTGGAAGTATGAAGTCCCCGTGTCTCTCTGCTCGCTTTTTTATATCTCAAAAGAGATTGGGTGAAGACAACCTCCAATCTTGTAGATTGAGTCCTGCATCATTAACTGCCGCCCATCCCACCTCATCAACATCAAAGAGGTAGAATTTACAACAGACAGGAAAGTCACATCAGATGACAAAATGGCAGACAATCACACAATACTGGGAATCATGGCCTGGCCAAACTGATAGACATATTTTTGGGGGACACAATTTAATCCATGACAAACAAACACCTTAGCAGAAAGAACTTTGCTGCTGATCTTAATCTCTTTTGTCTTTTCCCAGTTATGAATAATATTTTATGACAGAACAGATTGCTAAATCTGTAATAAATTAATGTTCCTCTGACTCAATTTAAAAATATGAAGTTTCACTCCTGGGCTGTGAGGTACCTGAAAGCAGTAATAATTTTTTAGGTCTTATTTCCTTAGTTCTTAGCAATTATCTGGAACCCTGCGGGTACTCAATAAATGTTTGGTAGGTCGAGGAGCATAATTTTGTATGGAGAAAGTAGAAGCTAATTGATCAAAACATAGACAACTTCGTCCTTACTTTTTTCTTCTCTTAGGTTCTTGCCAAGAAAAATGAGTGAGCCCAGGTAAGGCAATAAGTGTTCCCTGGCCTCAGGGGAAACTGTGAAGTCCATGAAAACAGAAAATTTAAAGGCAGTGAAAAAACTTGGGATAAATGAGTAGAAATGGGGCAGGCAGGTCATAAAATGATGGAGCAGCCTAAACTTATTATTGAAGCAGTTCCTTAAATTTTGACCTTGAATCATTGTGAGAGCATAATGCAGAATAAGATTAAAATAGAAATAATAATGTCTAATGGGACAAGGCACTTCTTGGCCCACTGTTGAAACAGAATGGCTACTAGGCTTATTACCGTGTTTTTATGCAAGTAACACGTGCTTTCTCCATTTGTTTGCCAACTGCTCCCTCCCCACAAGAGGTATTTTCCTAAGCATGCTTTGCTAATTTTTTACAGCAACATGTTAAAAAAGTTGGTGTAGTCATGCTTATGAAAATACCTCAAAGGGAGAAGGAACGGTGGGCAAAGAAATGTAGAAGGTACTGGGCATTATTTGTGTAAAAATATGGTATAACTAAAACCTAAACAAACAAAGCATGAGTTGATTGCAGTTTTTAACATGGGTGATCACTGATTAACTTAGTTTAAAAAATAATAAGAGTGAAGCCATCAGCATTATTGTGGTCTTTTCATTCATTCATTCATTCACTCGTTCATTCATTCATTAAAAGTATACTTACCACTTACTTTATGCTAGGCATTGTTCTAAATGCTGGAGATATAATAGTGAAGAAAAAAGATAAGGTTTCTATTTCATGGAACTTGCTCGCTAGTGTGAATGTGTTTAAAGGTCTAGAAGATGAGAACAATTTAGCAAAGGAACCAGAGAAGGAGCAGCCTGCCACGTAGGAGGAGAACCAAGGGTGGAATCCAAGTGACCTAGTGGAGATGTGTTTCAAGGAAGAAGGTGTGATTGGCCAGCTGTATCTAACGTGGTCGATAGGTTGAACAAGAAAGAACGGAGAGCTGTGGAGTTCTATTTAACACTATGGAGGTCTTTGGTGAACTGATAAGAGTAGTTTCAGTGAAGTAATGATGAAAGCCATATTGGAACTGGCCCAAGAAGGAATGGGAGAAGTGGACACGTTCAGACAACTCTTTTTGGAGTTTTGCTCTGAGTGAAACAGAAAATGAACCATTATTAGAGAGTGATGTCAGGAAGAAAAAAAATTTTTGGTTTTTTGTTTTTAATAAGATGGGAAATATTACAACATGTTTAGATTGCTGGGGAGAACGATCCACTGCAGAGGGAAAAATGATGATGCAGGAGAGAAGGAAGCAAAGCCCCCTGAAAAAGGAGGGAGAGAACGGAAGACAGGGTACCAGTGTGCATGAATGTATTAAGTCCTCAGTCTTCGGGGATATAAAAACTTTCGTCACCATAAAGTCATCAGTTTATCAAGTATAATATATTATTATTTATAGATAATAGTCACTGATGTATTGTTTGTGACTACTGAAGTTTTAACTATTTTTATTATGAAGTAAAGAACAGAAAAGTGCACAAAATTAAAGTGTAGAGCCAAATGATTTATTACCACCCCGTTCAAGAAATAGAACATCAGCAGCAATCAGAAATGCCCGTGGGGCCTCTTCCCTCTCTCTTCTTCCTCTCTTCACCCCTCAACAGTAACCAAGTCCCGACTTCCATGGTAATCACTTCCGGTGCATTTCTTTATAGTCTAACACACGGTATGCATGTCTGAAAGCTATAATCTGGCTTAGACTTGCTCTTTGAATTTTATACAGTACGTGCACTTTTATATATGGCTTCTCTATCTCGTTTTATGTTTGGGGTTACATCCGTGCTATTGCTGTAAATTGTTCATTATTACTGCTTTTTCATATTGCACTGTGTACCATAATCGTTATCTCCTTTACACTGCTGAAAGATATTTAAATTTTCCCATTTATGAATAGTACTACTGCGAGCAGCCGCTAACCAAAGGGTAGGCAGTTCAAGTGCGCCAGGTGCTTCTTGGAAACTCTATGGAGCAGTTCTACTCTGTCCTATAGGGTCGCTATGAATCGGAATCAATTCGGTGGCACTGGGCACTGGGTTACTACTGTGAACAGTCTTATACCTATCTCCTGAAACGAGTTTGCTTTTCAGTTGGGTATATACTAAGGTGTAGAAGTAGTGTGTCATAGGGTCTATGTGTCTTCAACTTGGGTAAATAATGCTTGAGTGTTGTCTAAAATGGTTGTACCCAGTTATATGCTCATTAGCAGTGTGTGAGAATGCTCCTTCTTCCATATTCCCCCCAACACTTCTATATTTAGCCATTCTGGTAGGTGGGTACGGGTACCTCATTGTAATTTTAAATTTCCATTTCCCTGATGATTAATGAATTTGACCATCTTTTCCTATGTTTATTGTCTTCTTCCACTTGCTGGACAGCATTTTCTCTCTTAACAGTTTCTTAACAGGGTCACCATGAGTTGGAATCAACTCCACGACAATGCGTTTGGTTCTTTTTTTGGATTAGTGTCTATATGAAAATAAGGAACACTGCTGGCACAGTGGTTAAAGCACTCAGCTGCTAAGTGAAAGGTTGATGGTTTGAACCCACCAGCTGCTCCACAGGAGACAGATGTGGTAGTCTGCTTCCATAAAGATTACGGCCTTGGAAACGTATGGGGCAGTTCTACTTAGTCCTATAGGGTTGCTGTGAGTTGGAATCAACTCGATGGCAATGGGTTTGGTTTGGTTTATATAAAAGTAAGTATGTGATATTAATATAGTCCAATTTGTCAATATTTTCCTTTATAATTAACTTTTTTGTGTTCTAATAAGTTCTTTCCAGTCCAGATACCATTGAAAGTATTCCCTTCTGTTGTCCTGTGAAAGCTTAATTATTTTGTCATTCGCAGTTTCATATTCAATGTGCCTGGAATTGATATTTTTATAGAGTGTGAAGTAATGATTGTTTTATTTCTTCCTATGTTGATATTCAGTTGACTGAGTGTCGTTCATCAAATATACAGTTCTTTCCCAACTACTCTGCAGTGACATCTCTGTCATAAACCAAGCGTTCATTGCACACGCAGATGTGTTTATGGGTTTCAGATTCTATTCCACTGGTCGGTTCATCAATTCCTGCACAAAAATGATAATCTTTTAATTTCTATAGCTTTGTAATAAATCTGATAGTCAATATTGGGATACTTTTCACCAAGTTTTTTTTTTTTTAAAGAATGTCTTAATTATTCCTTATCTGTTTATTTATTTAAATATCTTGACTATTCTACTTGGTATGAGGAAAAGTATTGGTCCTGTTCCAGCAATACTAAAAGTGAAGGGTTTTTTTTGCTTTTCATGAGACAGATTTTTCAAAGTCCAGACATCATTCGTAAAAGTACGTTTTTTTTAAAGTCTTCAGTTATTGTTTTTGGCATACAGAGAAGTTTACGATTTTATATCCTCTTTTTCCTTGTGTCAGTTTGCTAACATTTCCTTGTCCATAAAAAAGTTTTGTTTTGAAGAAGAAGAAAAACAATACTTAAGTCTGATTACTGGCTTATCTTAAGTGACAGGGCCTAGTACTGACAGCATTTGTGTAGAAAATGAAGAAAGGGGAAGATAAGGGAGATGCCTGAATACACATCTTTCTGCTTGATAGAAGGGTGTTGGGTGATTCATGCCTCAATGTAGAAAACCATGTTGAGGGCATAGAAGTCTATTTTGTGAACTTAGCTATGAATTGTTGATCCCTTCAAATTTTTGTTCTCTGTCATACAGACACATGTACAAAAATATAGACACTCTAGGGGAAAAAAAAGTGACATTGGTGGTTTAAGTCCAGTGCTGTAACCAAAACCCATGGCCATCAAGTTGATTCTGACTCATATTGACCCTATAGAGCAGAGTAGAACTATCCCATAGGGTTTCCAAGGAGTGGCTGGTAGATTCGAACTGCGAACCTTTTGGTTAGCAGCCAAGCTCTTCACCACTGTGCCACCAGGGCTCCTTCAGTGCTATGCTCTATGAGTTCCATTTTAGCTCTCTTACTCTTATTCCCCTCATTGAGCCCAGTCATGCTATAAGCCCTAGCGTTTATCCTATTTTCTGATCCAAGTCTATTTACCTCCATCCCTTTTCCCCTGCTATGATGTTACCAAAGTATACCAGCCATGATAAGAGCATCTTGGCAACACTTGTACTCTTCCATCAGATACAAGGCTCCATCTTTAGTCTTTGACTCTTACTCTGGCTACAATTACATGTCTAGAAACTCAGAGGAATAGAAGTGGAGCCTACTTGCCCCTATAAAACCTGTTTCCCACCTTACAGTTTTCTACCTCTGATTTATTAAATTGTAAATCACATTGTTGACCATAGGAAAATTACATCTAAAATATGAACAGACTGTAAATATGTCCTAGATGGGAGCTTCTGTAGGTAAATATGTATACCTTGTGTTATGTAGTTCAGGTGATCCAAAACCTTTCTGCTTTTCCTGGGTTCTGGATGTTTGCTGTTACTCTGTAAGAGATCACTGGCTAAGGAAAATATTAACAGATATTGAATATCCAACTACTAGGACTTAGGAAACAATCTGATTTGTAAATTAAGTAAACAAAACATGGAATAACAAGCGTTTCTAATCAATAAGGTGGTTTTCAAGGAAAAATACTTTAGACTCAAAAATATGTTGGAAAAAATCAATTTCTTGGCAGTTCCTTTTATCAGTGATCTAAAGTGATTTACTTACCATTATAAAGCCTACTCCTAACAATCATTTCAAAACACAGGTTAGCCTTTAAGGAACTACTGGGAGTGAATAGACTATAATAAATTTAGGCATAAACCTGTCAAGTAAAATGATATTTTTTCTTTTGTTAGAGGAAAAGCTCTGACTTTGTTTGAATGCAACGCATCTCAAATGATTTTCATATTTGACATGCCACTGAGTTTTTAATTTTCTGAGTTTTAGCTAGATTATCCTGTAGATTATAAAGGACAAATTTAAACGAATAATAACAGCTCCTTGCTATATCCCTATGAGGGAATTTGATTAGACCTCAGAGTTTTCAGATAGAGGTCTGAAGGAAGCAAGAACACTATAGACAGAAAAATGTACTGGCTTGTAAAAAAAAAAAAGCCTTTATAAATTTCTACTAAAAAACCCATTGCCATCGAGCTGCTTCTGACTCAGAGCAACCCTATAGGATGGAGTAGAACTGCCCCCACAGAGCTTCCAAGGAGTGCCTAGTGGATTCAAAGTGCTGACCTTTTGGTTACCAGCTGCAGCTCTTCAAACCACTATGCCGCCGGGATTTTCTTTTTACCGAAGACCTAGTTTTATGTAAGAACCATCTACTTCACTTCATCTTCTGATTAAAAGTTAGTTTCTTATATGGGATGTGATTCATTTCTAAAATCCTTTGGGATGGGCATTCTTTCAGGATTTAAAAAGAAATCAGCTCTTACAATGATGTTGTTATGGCTGAGATCTGGTAGTTGTTTCCTTTGGAAAGGAACTGGGGCTCAGAAAAGAAAATGTCCAGGCTTGTCTCCTTCAAAGCCGCATGGATCTGCATCTCTTGTAATATGTAGGAAACCCAGTTCAGTTGAAAAAAAAGCGTCTTGTATTCAGAGACGCCCACCATGAAAATCACAATTTTAACATTTATTAGCTTTGTTACTTTAGAACATTTGCTTGGTCTCTCTCTTAGTGTCAGATTTCTCCATTGTAAGGAGCCTATTATGACCTATGTCGTAGGAAAACCACACAGGCTGTGGGCCTGCAAAGTGTCTTAAATAGGAAAGAAGCAGAGACATGTCACTGACAGTGAATCTAGTGAACATGTTTGAGAACGACCTCTGACTCTAAAGAAAACATGGTGTTTGACTGGGCTCTTCAAACCTGCCGTGATGGCCCAGTGGTTAGGCGCTGGGCTGCTAACCGAAAGGTTGGCGGTTTGAACCCACCAGCTGCTCCACGGGAGGAAGTTGTGGCAGTCTGCTTCCATAAAGATTACAGCCTTGGAAACCCTGTGGGGCAGTTCTACTCTGTACTGTAGGGTTGCTATGAGTCATAACCAACTTGACAGCAAAGGGCGTATCATTTGAAAGTTTTTAGAATTGTTGGGACTGAGCATTAAACACTCAACTGTACTAAATAATCAGTAAACGCAATACCATGTGTCTCCCTGACAAGTGATGTACTTACATACAGCTTCTAGGGTTACTGAGAAATGTAGATAACGAATAATTAACTGCTTGCCCTTAAGGAATCTCATTTAACATTCAGACAGGTCCTTGGTCTTATATATTATCAGTTGAACTTGGCAAGAAGCACAGTACTAGGCAGATGACAGCAAGGCCTCATGGAAAGCAGTGTGGGCCAAACTGATAACAGAAGGTTCCTCATTCGCCCTGTGTAAAATTTCCTGGGCAATTACGGAGCACAAAGTGTCGGCTCTACCAGCTGATCCCACATCCTTCTTACCTCCCTCGAAAAACAACTCGAATGTTCAAAAGTTGTCTTCTGAGGGTGAATGTACCTCTCTGAGGGTTTAAGTCTAACATTTTGCAAATTTTATGAGATAGTGATCTGGAGAGAAGGAAGTCCTTAATGTAGTCCTCAAATCTCAATGCTGCTTGCAATTCTGTTCTTATGATGCTCAAAGCTAACTGTCAACGTAGAATTCTGAATATTGGGAAATGTGCTTGATGGGAGACAATCTTCTGACTTGAAAGTAGAACGGAATGCATGTTTACACCATGGACTGTGTTACTTTTATAATAAGTTGTAAAAAAAAAAAAAAAAAAGCAACTCAAACAAGCGTTGGTCTAGACTTTAAAATATTTGAAATCTATTTCCCCTTAAGTAAAATACTTCCCAAAACTAACAAAAAATCAGGTATTCAGTAGAGACAAAGCAAGCTATGTAAACAAGTGCAGTGTTGCCCGTGGAAGGTTTCAAGTCTGATAATTGACTATGACTCTCAAACGGTGATAGGATACAAAGCAAAATACCAACTTCTGTCTCCTGCCCTGAGCTGAAGATTCTTTTATAATAGAATATTTTTGATCTTTTGCTCTTTTGTCTTCCATTAACCTCTGTAACCAACCCAACAGAAAACAGGGCATAACATAAAATGTCAGGCAAACAGATAAATGCAAAGTCAATCTTGCCTGTTAGATTGTCCACATTGTGGTTTATCAATGGCAAATCATGCTTTCGAGTTCTAATAAACATGATGACTTCCCCACCTTATTTACTTTGCTTTGTCATGCAGCCAGGAATCTGACATGTTCATTGTAGCTGAACCTTTACCTTAGACTCAACTCGAGGAAATACGACTTTGTCTTGCTTTTCCTGAGCTCCAAGATCCTTATTTTGGTGGCTTAGTGCTGGGCCTAACTACTCTCAATGATAACAGGTGTTTTTGTTCAGAGCCTCAGTTCCAGAATCTGAGTCATCCACTTGTTTTCAGCGCTCCTCAAGGTTGCTACCTCCCAGCCTCTCTGCCACCTTGCCATTTACCTGCTCCTGTACTAAAGAAGGAGCCCTGGTGGCACAGTGGTTAAGAATTCAGCTGCTAACCAAAAGGCCAGCAGTTTGAATCCACCAGCCCCTCCTTGGAAACCCTATGGGGCAGTTCTACTCTGTCCTACGGGGTCACTATGTGTTGGAATCGACTTAATGTCAATGGATTTATTTTTGTTTTGTTCTGCTTTTAGAGTTAAGGTAAGTAATTATAGACCAGACTTACTAGTATAGGTCAAAAGAAAGACAGAAACAAGTGGTGATAGCAAGCTACAGCAAATTACAAACTGCCAAAATGGAGAAAGTAAAGAATCATAGTCCCTCAAGTGACCTTCTGGACTGTATTTGAAAGTGTAGCGCCTTTGTTATAGCACAGGGTACTGCCGTAAGTGTACTGTATACCGAGAACCTTTTCAACTAAATGTGTACTTGGACATGCTAGAATACAGGGAGTGGGTAGAACGTGCAGGGCTAAGACATCCAGTAGTTTTAAGATGCTATCTTTCTTCCATTTAAGCTCCCCTTTCAATAAAATATCTTAATGTACTGAGCTTTTAATTTCTTATAAAATATTTCAGTGTTATCATGTATGAAAGTATTACCAATTATATTTTTAAAGGTTCACCAAGACACCTTAAAGCCCAATAATGCCAACAGTGAGCTCACAATCATACAATTTTTTAAAAGACCCAGAAGATGGTGTTACTACCCATATTGTTGTTGTTGTTCTCAGTTGCCGTCGAGAAAATTCCAACTCATAGTGACCCTGTGCACAACAGAACGAAAACACTGCTTGGTCCTGCACCATTCTCACAATTGTTGCTATGCTCAAGCCCATCCTTGCAGCCACTGTGTCAGCCCATCTCATTGAGGGTCTTCCTCTTTTTCACTGACTGTCTACTTTACCAAGCAGGATGTCCTTCTTCAAGAACTGATCCCTCCTAACAACATGTCCAAAGTATGTAAGAGGTGGTCTCGCCATCCTTGCTTCTAAGGCGCATTCTGCTTGTACTTCTTCCAAGACAGATGTTTTTGGTTTTTGGTAGTCCATAGTATATTCATCATTCTTCTCCAGCACCACATTTGAAAGGCGTCAACTCTTCTTCGGCCTTCCTTATTCATTGTCCAGCTTTCACATGCATATGATGTGATTGAATACACCATGGCTTGGGTCAGGCGCACCTTAGTCTTCAATTTGACACCTTTGCTTTTCAACACTTTAAAGAGGTCTTTTGCAGCAGATGTGCCCAATGCAACATACGTCGTTTGATTTCTTGACTGCTGCTTCCATGGCTGTTGATTGTGGATCCAAGTAAAATGAAATCCTTGACAACTTCAATCTTTTCTCCATTTATCATGATGTTGATTTTTGGTCCAGTTGTGAGGATTTTTGTTTTCTTTATGTTGAGGTGTAATCCATACTGAAGGCCGTGGTCTCTGATCTTCACTAGTAAGTGCTTCAAGTCCTCTTCACTTTCAGCAAGCAAGGTTTTGTCATCTGCATATCACAGGTTGTTAATGAGTCTTCCTCCAACACCAATGCCCTGTTCTTCTTCATATAGTCCAGCTTCTCCAATTATTTGCTCAGCATATAGATTAGATTGAATAGGTATGGTAAAATGATACAGTCCTGATGCATACCTTTCCTGACTTTAAATCACACAGTATTACCTTGTTCTGTTTGAATGACTGCCTCTTGATCCATGTACACATTCCTCATGAGCACAATTAAGCGTTCTGGAATTCCCATTCTCCACAATCGTAACTTGTTATGATCCACACAGTCGAATGCCTTAGCATAATCAACATTCTTCTGGTACTCTCTGCTTTCAGCCAGGATCTATCTGACATCAGCAATGGTATGCTTGATTCCAGCCTTCTTCTAAATCCACCTTGAGTTTCTGGCAGTTCCCTGCCAATATACTGCTGCAGCAGATTTTAAATGATCTTCAGCAAGATTTTGCTTGCATGTGGTATTTCTGATATTGTTCGACAATTACCACATTTGGTTGGATCACCTTTCTTGGGAACAGCAGTCGGCGGGGAGATGGGGACCTGCATGGGGAAGAGAATGCTGGAAGTTTCAGAATCCTTAACATGGGTAGTATTAAGAACTCTGAAACCTCCAGCATTGTCCTCCCCATCCAGGTCCCTGCCTCCCCACTGACTGCTACCCAGGATTTTGAGTTTGTCATTCCTTTAGTTTTCATTTAGTTTTAATGTTGTTGGTGATAGGTGCTGTTGAGTTGGTTCTGACTCATAGAGACCCCATCTAAAACAGAACAAGACACTGCCCAGTCCTGCGCAATTCTCACAATCATTGTCATGCTTGAGCCCATTGTTGCAACCACTGCATCAATCCATCTCCTTGAGGGTCTTCCACTTTTCTGCTGACCCTCTACTTTACCTCCTCCAGGAACTGATCCCTCTTGATAACATGTCCAAAGTATGTGAGACAGTCTCACCATCCTCACTTTTAAGGATCATTCCGGCTGCACTTCTTCTGAGACAGACTTGTTGGTTCTTCTGGCAGTCCATAGAATATTCAGTATTCTTCACTAACATCGTAATTCAGAGTCGACAACCCTTCTTCGTTCTTCCTTATTCATTGTCCAGCTTTCGCATGCATATAAGGTGATTGAAAACACCATGGCTTGGGTCAGGTTCACCTTAGTCTTCAATGTGACATCTTTGCTTTTTAACACTTGAAAGAGGTCTTTTGCAGCAGATTTGCCCAAAGCAATATGTCGTTTGATTTTTTGACTGCTGCTTCCATGGGTGTGGAAAAAGATTCCGCAGTCTGCTTCTGTAAAGATTTACAGCCTTAGAAACCCTATGGGGCAGTTTTGCTTTGTCCTATACGGTCTCTTTGAGTGAGGATTTGACTCGACAGCAAGAGGGTGGGCTTCCACAAGCATTAATTGTGGATCCAAGTAAAATGAAACCCTTAACAACTTCAATATTTTCTCTGTTTACATATGCATATATAATTATAAATAGTTTTGCATGTTTATCAACTTTATACTACATATTATTTTTCCACATCTTGTTTTATGTCACACATTGTGTTTGTGAGAATCATACATGTTGATACATGTTGCTCTAGTTAATTCATTTTGAATGAGAGTCTTCCATTGAATGAATATAACATGTCTATCTATTCTCCTTGGATGTTTGGGCTCTTTCCAGTTTTTTCCGATGTTATGTAAGCGTTGTTGTAAACATTCTTTACATGTCTCCTGGTACCCATTCATGAGAGCTTTTCTAGGGTGTGTATCAAGGAGTGCAATACATGGGTTATACAGTTTGCTTATGTCTAATTTCACTAAGTAATGTCAATGGTTTTTCAAAGCCATCGTACTAATTTAGTCCCATCAGCTGTTTATATACATTCTTATTGCTATACATATTCATTGACACTTGATATTGTTAAACTTTTATTTTTTATAATATATAACCAAACCCGTTGCTGTCAAGTTGATTCTGACTCATAGTGACCCTATAAGACAGAGCAGAACTGCCCCACAGAGTTTCTATCTGCCGCTGGTGGATTCGAACTGCAGACCTTTTGGTCAGCAGCCAGACACTTAACCACTGTACCATCAGGGCCCCAATAGTAGAGCTCAAAAAATATTCCTGATGGTTAGCTTTATTATTCCTTCTCTAAGCCCCAGCACTGTGTCTTTTACATACTTGATATCGATAAGAGTGGGAACTGATTGGCATCTGCTGACTGTCTGCCTGTGGCCACTGGTACCTGTAGTCCACTCCAGAAAAGGACGAGAAGGTATTGTTGAAGAAAGGCTTGGTGTACAGAGGGACACTATGTGTAGCCACTAGAGTGTGATGGCGGTCGGCTGGCCCTGCTCGCATGATGGTGCTGGTCACCTACACTTCCAGGAGGCCTGGTTTATCAGAGCAGTGGGGGACGTAAGCGGGGAAATAGGGCATCATTAGGTCCTCTGGAAAGTACATGAACCGTTAGGGTCATTGACCGTTTGCTGTGGCTTCTGGCTGATTCCTGCCACACGTGTGTCAGGGGAGAACTGTGCTCCGTGGGATTCTCAATGGCGGACTTCTCTGAAGTCGGCCTCCAGACCTTTCTCCTGAGGTGCCTCTGGGGGGACTTGAACCTCCAACATTTTGGCGAGCACCCGAGCATGTTAACTATTTCCACTACCCAGGGACTGTGTTGTGGGTAATTACCACTTGGCTTTACTCTTAGGTTCTGTCTCAGAGGAATAGAGGAATCATCTTAACTATCTTTTTTTTATTTTTTTTACTTCCAGAGAAATTCCTTCTAGATTGCATCCAGGGCGTTTCCAGAGATAGATCCAGATAGCAGTCTTTGAAAAACATGAGCACAAAGAGAAACAAACCTCAGGCTTAGATTATTTGTTTAGAAGATGAGGATACATAACGTGAATGATTTAAATATAATGAAGAAATGTCCTTTTTTTCTCAGCCTAAATTAAAACATTTTAAATGAAGTTCAACTTTTAAAAGGTAATATTTCAAAGAAGCTTTCTTTGATTTCAGGGGTACCTTTCTACCTTAAAATAAATAAAACAGTTGGCTTCCAAGTGGATTCCGACTTATGGCAACCATACGTGTGTCAGAATAGAACTGTGCTCCATAGAGTTTTCATGGATGATTTTTTGGAAGCAAACCACCAGGCCTTTTTTTTCCAAGGCAACTCTAAACTCTAACCCACTCATAGCAACCTGATAGAACAGAGAGTAGAGCTGCCCCATAGGGTTTCCAAGGAGCAGCTGATAGATTCGAGCTATCGACCTTTTGGTTAGCAGACAAACACTTAGCCACTTGCACCACGAGGGCTCCAACGAGACACCTCTAGGTGGACTCAAACCTCCAACCTTTCCGTTAGCAACTGAACATGTTAACCGTTTGCACCACCCAGGGATTTTTAAACTGCAAGACCCATTGCCGTTGACTCGATTCTGACTCATGGTGAACCGATAGGACAGACTAAAACTGCCCCATAAGGTTTCCAAGGAGTAGCTGGTGGATTTGAACTGCCTACATTTTGATTAGCAGCTGAGCTCTTAACCATTGCGCCACCAGGGCTCCCGTTTAAACTACAGGTCCTCACCAAAGCCAAAAAAGAATTTTGCAGCCCTCTCTTCCTGCACTCAGCTCAACTGGTAATTTTCTTTGGGAATATCGTGCACCACGACTGTTGAAATATTCATGAACACGTTGAAGCAGACCTCTCAGTATACCATAAACCTGAGTCTACTAATTAACCAAGGTGAGGCATTTAGCACATTAAATTACTTTTAGTTAGTTTTATCACTATTAAGGAGTCAGATTTTCATACCTGAGCAATTTTCAAATCCATTTAAAAAAAAAATCTCCATAGCTCCTTAAGAATCTACTTAAATTTCCAACGTATAAGCGTAATGTTTTGGCTCTTTCGTAACATACACACATGTTGCACATACTGCAAAGGGACTTCGAAAATAAGGATTTCCTAAAGAAGTTTTGTTTGTGAAAACAGCATTAAACAAAACAAAACAAACAAAAAACCAAACCTGTTGCCATCGAGTCTATTCCGACTCAAACAGCCTTGTCGTTGTTGTTGTTAGGTGCCGTTAAGTTGGTTTTGACTCATAGTGACCCTGTGTACAACAGAATGAAAACACTGCCCTGTCCTGTGCCATCCTCATGATCGTTGTTATGCTTGAGGACATTGTTGCAGCCACTGTGTTAAGCCATCTCATCGAGGTCTTCCTCTTTTTTTTTTGCTGACCCTCTACTTTACCAAGCATGATGTCCTTCTCCAGGGGCTGATTCCTCCTGACAACATGTCTAAAGTATGTGACACGTAGTCTTGCCATCCTTGCTTCTAAGAAGCATTCTGGTTGTAGCTCTTCTAAGACAGATTTGTTCATTCTTTTGGCAGTACATGGTATACTCGATATTCTTTGCTAACACCATAATTAAAGGCATCAATTCTTCTTCAGTCTTCATTATTCACTGTCCAGCTTTCACATGCATATGAGGTGATTGAAAACACCATGGCTTGGCCAGGCGAACCTTATTCTTCAAGGTGACATCTTTGCTTTTTAATACTTTAAAGGGGTCTTTTGCAGCAGATTTGCCTTAAAACTCAAAAAATTCAAAACTCATTGCTGTTGACTGGATTCTGACTCATGTTTTAGAATAGTGAGTTGCCAGGGTCAATGCATTGCTTTTCTCCCCTGTTGATTTGGCTGGTTGGATTGTGTTGCTGTATTCCTGTCACCTCAACTATAAGAAAAGGCCTCTTTGGTTCTTCTCCCTGGACTAAGTCCTGATTTGAACGTTATGCCTGAATTCTATGCTTACATTCCAAGGGGTCTGGAAACTAGCTTTCCAATTACTCTTAGATTTGAAGGAATAAATAACTTTTAAATAAGTGATGTGTTTTGATTGACTTCTTAAAACTACATTTATTTGCAATCACAAGAGAATATATCTTTCATTGAAATGCATCATTTTCCTTAAATGATGACTAAATGTCTATTTCTTTATTAAGATGAATATTTGCATTATGGGTTAAATTGGTTGAGAAAACAGACTGGTGATAAGAGAAATTAATTTAGATGATTTCATGATGCATGTCCATCATGGATGTATTTGAGCAAACTCTCTGAGATGTTGCCTGTAGTTTGCACTTCATTCTAGTTTGAAATTTTACCAAGATTGATTCTGTTTACCCTGTGTTGGTTCACAACAATCGCTCATCTCTCCTGCTGTTTAATTCAGGGCACACCTATACAAGGAGGATGCCATCTTAATTATTTTTTCTCAGGGACTCCAGTGTTGTACAGTGGTTCTGCAAACACTGATTGCAATCTTCAGTAAGAAATACATTTTATTTCACAACAGTGTACACACATATGTGCCTACACCCACTGCAACTGAAACAAAAATTCTCAAGAAATGTGGCATACTTTCACTATGTGGAAAATTTCTAGAGATTTCTAATTTATTTCATTTCTGGAATGCTAGATGATACACACTAGTTGGACCATCTGTCTTAGGTTGAGTTCTCTAGAGGAGCAAATCCAGTGAAGTGTATTGTCTTGGTCATCTAGTGCTGCTATAACAGAAATACCACGAGTGCATGGCTTTAACAAAGAGGAGTTTATTCTCTCGCAGTCCAGTAGGCTAGAAGTCAAATTCAGCACACCAGCTCCAGGGGAAGGCCTTCTCTCTCTGTCGGCTCTGGAGGAAGGTCCTTGTGATGCATCAGTCTTCCCTTGGTCTGGGAGCATCTCAGCGCAGGAACCTCAGGTCCAAAAGACACGCTCTGCTCCAGGCACTGCTTTCTTGGTGGTATAAGGTCCCCCCGTCTCTCTGGCCACTTCCTTCTTTTATATCTCAAAAGAGATTGGCTTAAGATACTATCTAATCTTGTAGATCTCATCATAGTGATAGAATTTACAACACATAGGGAAATTACATCAGATGACAAAATGGTAGACAATCATACAATACTGGGAATCATGACCCAGCCAATTGGACACGTATTTTGAGGGAACACAATTTGATCCATGACATGTATATACATATATACCTGTGTGTGTGTATGTATATATGTGTGTGTGTTTATATATATATAGTTACCAATCAAAGCATAAGACAACCAATGTTACCACACTAAGGTGGTATAACTTCTACCCAAAATAAGGAAACCTCCTATTTTCATTTCTGCTTTCTGTGAAATAATAAAATTCCCTAATGAAACAATACTTTTCTCCAGACTCCAAGCTTAAATCATCTTCCTACAGGTGGTACGTGAAGTACCTAATGGCTGTTTTTATAGTCAGAAAATAGTATGTCTCTTTATCCAACATTTGTAGTTTATGTAGCCTGTAACCGTGTATGAAAAGTTTCTGGCATTCAGCAATAAGGCACACAAGGAGGAAAAGAAGTCTGCAGATGAAAGCCATAAAGAGAGCCGTATTCCTTATGTTTCTTTTCATGTACCAGTTTTCTCGGTTGCAATGAAGAGGAAAATATAACTCCATCTTCTCTGTGTTTTTGAAAGAGAAATTGCCAGAATGCTGAAGGGGCTGTTACCTGCCGGGCAGACCCAGTTACCAGGTGTTTTGTGTCATGTGAGTTTTTCTGTTGGAGGGGATGGAGCTGACCCTGGGAACAGAAAGTGTTCCTCATGGCTGTGTCATGGGGTTGGAGAAGAAAAGAGAGTGGATATCACACAACTTCCTGTCTCAGAGCTCATCTACCTTCTCCTGGAATTTAAGGCGGAGAGTTCACTGACATTTTTCTCCTTTTTGTTTTAACGTTTTCAGCAAAAAAGAGAAAATAGACATAAATGTTTAAGAAATGAAAAGCTGAAAGCCAAGTTCCTAACAGGCAGGTTCACAGAGCATCATGGCCTTTTTGGGTGAAAATCAAAAGAGAAGTTCGAGAACTGTAGCCTTGACCAGCATTGAGAAGGGGCAAATGCGATGCCAGATTAAGTTTTTAACTATTCAAGTGCCCAATAATAACCAGCACCAGTTCTTCAGCGATTATACCTGGGATCAGTTTTCCTAAAGAAAATCAATTTTGAGAGTGTGGCAATAATAATGTTTAAACTTTATTGAAATAACTCTCTGTTTGTAGACAGTATTTGTTCAAGATACAGAATATCAAAGATTTTTCTGGGATATTTATACCATGGGGGTGTTGGACTTTGTTGCAAAAAATACCACTTAAAATTGACATAATTGATATTGACTTTCTCATTCTGTTCAGCTTGGGCCTTCAAAATAACAGTATAATGCAATACATGAAATACAGAGAATTTTTTTTATAATAGGGTGCTTTTCTTGAGTCTCAGAATCTATTTGAAATTTGTACATTTTCAAGGAAATAGGAGTTCTTTTGATGTTTCAGTCTTATAAAGCTTGTCATAAAATGGATGTCTTTTCTTATAAATGAGAAAATAATGCAAACAAGAGAAAGGAAAAAAAGCATGCTAATCTTTTCCAAGGCATTGTGAATTTATTTTACTGAGTTAAGTAAACAGCATAAAGTCCAATCGCTTTACCTGAAAACTTCCATCACGGCCTCCTCTTGCCGAATCTCCTGGAACTTGCTGTACTGTGATGTGGCTCAACCTTGACACCAGAGTTCTGTTTTAGCGTTGAGCTCTGATGTTTCCACACTGATGCTCCTCAGATACCTCGGGTATACCTCAGGTAGTATTCATCTCTTATCTTCTGTTCTTTTCCACATTCTCAGCCTCACGCAGCTCTTGGTTAACCCACCTTCTCCTTACTTGCTCCCTTCTCTACCAAACTTTTCAACTCTAACTTCTGGAACTACCTTTCCACACTAAACAAAACTCATGAATTGCTAAACCTTTTTTTTTTTTTTTTTACAGAACACACTGTTTACTTTTTGTGCCCTAGCTAAGCCTTGCTTTTCCTTGTGAATACAGATGCACTCAGCACACCAGCAGCAGAATTCACTCTCTTACCACACCCCTTGTGGTAGACTGAACAATGGCGCCTCTCCACCATGTCAACGTCCTAATCCCAAGACTTGTGAATGTTACTTTATGTGGTTAAAGGGACTTTGCAGGTGTGGTTAAGTTAGAGACCTTGAGCTGGGGTGATTAGCCTGGATTATCCAGGTGGGCCCAATTAATTACAAAGGTCTTTAAAAGAAAGAGGCAGGAAAAAAAAAGAAAGAAAAAAAATGGACAAAGGTAGGAGAATCACAGTGAGAGGTGCAAGAATAGAAGCAGAGGTCAGAGAGGAGAGAAGATGCAAAGCCACTGGTGTTGAAGATGGAGAGAGGGGTTATGAGCTAAAAATGCAGGTTGCCTATTCTTCAGTCTTCCTTGTTTATTGTTCAGCCTTTGCTTGCGTATGAGGTGACTGAACAGACCATGGCTTGGGCCTTAGTCCTCAAAGAGACACCTTTGCTTTTTAAAGAGGTCTTTTTTTTTTTCCAGCAGATTTGCCCAGTGCAACATACCTCATTTGATTTCTGGACTGCTGCTTCCATGAATGTTGATTGTGGATCCAAGTAAAAGGAAATCCTTGACAACTTCAATCTTTTCTCCGTTTATCATGATATTGCTTATCGGTCTTGTTTTGAGGATTTTTGTTTATGTTGAGGCGTAATTCATACTGAAACCTGTAGTCTCTGATCTTCATTATAAAATGTTTCAAGTTCTCTTTGCTTTCAGCAAGAAGGCTGTGTCATATGCATATCGACAGTTATTAATGAGCCTTCCTCCAATCCTGATGCCACATTCTTCATATAGCCCAGTTTCTCAGATTATTTGCTCAGCATACAGATTGAATAAGTACGGCGAAAGGATACAACTCTGACACACACCTTCGCTGACTTTAAACCCACAGTATCCCCTTGTTCTGTTTGAATGACTGCCTCTTGGTTTATGTACAGGTTCCTCATGACCACAATTAAGTGTTCTGGAATTCCCATTCTTTGCAATGTTGTCCATAATTTGTTATGATCCACAGAGTTGCATGCCTTTGCATAGTCAGTAAAACACAGGTAAACATCTTTCTAGTATTCTCTGCTTTCAGCCAAGTTCCGTCTGACATCAGCAATGATATCCTTCATTCCAAGCCCTATTCTGAATCTGGCTTGAATTTCTGGCTGTTCCCTGTCGATATACTGCTGCAGCCATTTTTGAATGATCTTCAGCAAAATTTTACTTGCATGTGATATTAATAATAATGTTCGATAATTTCTGCTTTCTGTTGAGTCACCTTTCTTGGGAATAGGCACGTATATGGATCTCTTCTGGTCAGTCAGCCACGTAGCTGTCTTCCACATTTCTTGGCATAGACAAGTGAGCACCTCTAGCACTGCGTCGTTTGTTGCAACATCTGAGTAGGTATTCCGTCAGTTCCTGGAGCCTTTTTTTCCTCCAGTGCCTTTAGTCCAGCTTGGACATCTTCCTTCAGTACCATCGGTTCCTGATCACGTGCTACCCCCTGAAATGTTTGAATGTGGACCAATTTTTTTGGTACAGTGACTGTGTATTCCTTCCATCTTCTTTTGATTCTTTCTGTGCCATTCAATATTTTGACCATAGAAACCTTTAACATTGCAACTCAAGGCTTGAATTTTTTCTTCACTGCGCTCAGCTTGGCAAATGCTGAGTATGTTCTTCTCTTTTGGTTTTCTAACTCCATATCTTTGCACATTTCTTTATAATACTTTATTTTGTCTTCTTGAGCCACTCTTCAAAATCTTCTATTCAGCTCTTTTACTTCCTCATTTTTTCCATGTGCTTTAGTTACTCTGAGTTCAAAAAGCAAGCTTCAGAGTCTGTTCTGACATCCATTTTGGTCTTTTCTTTCTTTCCAATGACCTTTTGCTTTCTTCATGTATGATGTCCTTGATGTCATCCCACGACTCCTCTGATCTTTGGTCATTAGTGTACAGTGCATCAAATCTGTTCTTGAGACGGTCTCTAAATTCAGGTGGGATATATTCAAGATGGTATTTTGGCTCTCGTGGACTTGTTTTATTTTTTTTTCAGCTTCAATTGAACTTTCATAGTTCTAATTGGTAGTTCGTTCTGCACTTTGGCCCTGGCCTTGTTCTGACTAATGATACTGAGATTTTCTGCCGTCTCTTTCAACAGATGTAGTTAATTTGATTTCTGTATTTTCCATCTGGTGAGGTCCATGTGTATAGTTACCATTTATGTTGTTGAAACAGATATTTGAAATGAAAAAGTCATTGGTCTTGCAAAATCCTATCATGTGATCTTTGGTGTCATTTCTATCACCAAGGCCATATTTTGCAACTGCAGATCCTTCTTCTTTGTTCCCAACTTTCGCATTCCAATCACCAACAGTTATCAATGCATCTTGATTACATGTCTGATGAATTTCAGACTGCAGAAGTTGGTAAAAATCTTCAATTTCCTCACCTTTAGCATTAGTAGTTGATGTGTAAATATGAAAAATAATTGTATTAACTGGTGTTCCTGTACACATATGGATATTATCCTTCACTGAGAGCGTTGTATTTCAGGGTAAATCTTGAAAAATTCTTTTTGACAATGAATGTGATACCATTGTTTTCAAGTTGTTATTCCCAGTATAGTAGTAGATCATATGACTATCTGATTCAAAATGACCAATACCAGTCCATTTCAGCTCAGTAATGCCTAGGATAATGATTTTTATGCATTCTGTTTCATTTTTGATACATTCCAATTTTCCTAGATTCATACTTTGTATATTCCATGATCCAATTATTGATGGACATTTGCAGCTGTTTCCTCTCGTGTTGACATGTGGCGCACCAGTGAATGAAGGTCCCAGAAGCTTTGCTGCATCCATGTCATTAAGGTTGATTCTAGTTTGATGAGGACGCCCTTCCTCAAGTCATATTTTGTGTGCCTTCCAACCTGAGGTTCTCATCTTCTGGCACTGTATCAATGTTCTGGTGCTATTCATAAGGTTTTCACTGACCAATTTTTTCAGAAGTAGATTGCCAGGTCCCTCTTCCTAGTCTGGAAGCTATACTTCGAGCATCACAGGAACACACAAATCACTACAGTAGAACAAACCGACAAACATACACACACACACACACGCACACACACACGGAAACCCTACTGGTGTAGTGGTTAAGAGCTATGGCTGCTAACTGAAAGTCAGCAGTTGGCATCCTCCAGACGCTCCTTGGAAACTCTATGGGGCAGTTTTACTCTGTCCCATAGAGTCATTATGAGTTGGAATTGACTCGAAGACAGCAGGTTTGTTTTTGGGGGGTGGTGGTGTGTATATATATATATACTTAGTAAGAATGCAGTATGCGAAATACAAACAAGACATTTAACAAATTAAAGACATAAGGACTCAGTATTCCTACTTGGGAAAGAAGAAGTTTTTTCCCCAAATTTAGCAATCATGAAAAATAACTACAAATCTAGCAAACATCAGTCATCCTTTATTGTATCTATTGCTATATTAAAGAAATGAACAAAGAAACCGTTTCCACTTTTCTTGTGAGTTTTTCAATTAAGTTGATTATAACAACCACACCCACGCACAAACAAAAACTATATAGATCAACAGCAAGTTATAGAATAAACTCTGTAGGGGGTCATCAATAGGTTTAATAGTAACGGATTAGTTCCTTTGGGAAAGCTTGAATAGTAGAGCAGATATTGGGGGTTATCTGGCAGGGTGAAGGGACTAGTGTGGTGAGCAAGGAGTTAATAATGTGTTCTCTAAGGACCTGTACAATGCCCAGCAGGCTGGTGGCCACCAAAAGTGGTCAATTACAATCCATGCAAGTCAGCCTGGATGCTGGGTCAGCATAGAAATATAAATGGGTAACTACGTTACTTCTTAACATCCCTGAGACATTCATTTGTTACTATTCAGTTCACAGAGAGAAGCCTGTCTTTTCTGAGGCTTTTCAGCAAAACATACATTTTTTTTTTCTTTTCTTCAAATTATTTTCCTTTTCTGCTGAGCGTTGCTGACAAAGTTGACATTTTGTGCTACCCAGCCAGCGACTTACTCACACATTCTGTTTTGTCCATGCTGGTTCAGTGACTCTTGCCGTCCTTCCTAACACAGTCATCATTCTGTCTTGCACTTGCGTGCAACTATTAATTCCAGCCCTCTTCCATCTGCAGGAAAGCTAAAGCATTTGCAAAATCATTTTATAACCAAATTGCAGCTCATAAAGCTAAAACACAAATATTAAGGCAATGTTTGTTCCAGCACAGCTGAGGATTTTAATGTTATATTGTTGCTTCTGCAAAGGAAAGACAGAGAGGCAACTGTAGGTGAGAACTAGGTGATGTTTAGTAAAGCCTTTTTAAAGAGCATCTCTGAAAATACTAGGTACAGTCAGCCCTCCGGGGTCCCTGCTTCAGGATCCCGGCTTCCACATCTGGGGATTCACGAGTATCGAAAATATATATATTTTAAAGTTACATTGTCGCTGATGTGTTCAATGTAGTTACGCCTACAGTGGTTGCATCTGTACTTAACATGTGCAGACTTTTTTCTTGTCATTATTCCCTAAACAATGCAGTAAAACAAGTATTTACAGAGCATTTATATGGTATTAGGTATTATACGTCATCCAGAGATGATATAAAATATACAGGAGGATAGGCATAGGTTACGTGCAAATACACCATTTTATGTGGGGAACTCGAACTCCCCAGGTTTTTGTATACTCAGGGGTCCTGGATCCAATTTCCCTCAGATACTGAGAGACAACTGTATGACCATTTTGCATTTGTCACATTTTAGTTTCAGCTTTTTTTATAGTATGTAATGTCCTGTTCCAATGTTTATGCTAAAAACCAGGGAAAGAAAACTATCATTGTATTATGACATTAAAAGACATTGTTAAGTTGGCTTTACCTTTAGATTAATATTCAGTATATAGTTTCCCCACACTCTTTTTGTTACGAAGATATGTTGAATCAGTTGCTTTTCCTGGACCCTTTAACAGTACAGTTACTAAGGAAATGGACTTGGAGCTTTTTGAATCAAGAATTCTGGATTTCTTTTGATTCCTAGCCTTCCTGTCTAAGAAAGCAAGGATGCTGTCTTTTTCTTTGTTCTCAGTCTCACCGTTGTCAGAGCTTCTTCTCTCCCCCATCATTAGTAAGCTCAGAAAGCGCCTCGTGCAACTAGTACTGAACCATCTTGCAAGTTACTGTAGGAACTATTCTGCATAACCACTGCAATCCAGGTCTGTTTTATTTTATGGCTTCAGTGAAGGCAACCAGTAGAGTCAATCTACATGTTCATTTTATGATAATGACACCCATTGCTTAGTCCATATTGCCACATCTCTGGGGCACTCATGGCACGTTAACCAAACATAACCCTTAACAGGTTCCTACATAAGTAAATAATGGAAACCTTGGAGGCGTAGTGGTTAAGTGCTATGGCTGCTAACCAAAGGGTCAGCAGTTCAAATCCGCCAGGCGCTCCTTGGAAACTCTATGGGGCAGTTCTACTCTGTCCTATAGGGTCGCTGTGAGAAGGAATCAACTCGATGGCACTGGTTTTTTTTTTTTTTTTTTTTTGTTTTAAATAAGTAATAATGGGGGCAGTGGTGACTCAGTGGTAGAATTCTCTCCTTGCATGCAGGGGACCTGGGTTCGATTCCCAGCCAACGCACCTCAAGCACAGCCACCACCATCAGGGGAGGCTTGCGTGTTACTGTGATGCTGAACAGGTTTCAGCTGAGATTCCAAACTAAGACGGACTAGGAAATAAGGCCTGGAAATCTGCTTCCCAAAAGTCAGCCAATGAAGACCCTCTAGATTACAATGGTCTGATCCCACTGTACGTCAAGTCGCCGTGAGTAGGGGGCTGACTTGACATCAGCTAACAACAACAAAATACCTAATAAGGGCAATTTTTTCATGGGATTATACAGAACATGTTTTCAGGGCTCACTTATTACCAAAGAATAGAAAAATGCTGGTGTTTCCAAAATAAGAAAATTCAACCATCCTCCAAACCTTTCCTGAAAAGAAACACTTATCCCAAAATGTAGGACCTCAAATACCTCTTGAGCTGCACTAGTCCTACCTCTGGGTTCCCTTCCAAGGAAAACCACTGCAGAAAGTGTGTCCCTATTTGACTTGCCCTGCGTGGAATACGTGAGCATCTCGAGGGGAAGGATCATAATATATCTCTCTATTCTAAATCCTCATTATAATTGAGTGAATGAACAATAAACTTTACTGTAATATAATTAATGAGAAATATGTTTTGAATTTTTCTTTTTTTTTATGTTAGCATTTTAGCTCAATGCCAGGTGAGGGAGGAGATCTGCAGAAATGCAAGATGAGAAGACCTTAGAAAATTAAAATTTCAGCTCAAAAGAAACTGTATTTTCAGAACGAAAGAATGACCATTTTTACATTTGTAGAACGATGTTTCAATTTTGTTGACTTTTCCTGGAAATATTAGGCAATTATCCATAATCAAATGCATCCTAGTTTTTGTACATTACCCATTGCCATGGAGCCGATTTCACCCCATAGCCACTCTATAGGGCAGAGTAGAACTGCCCCATAGGGTTTCCAAGAAGCGCCTAGTGGGTTTGAACTGCCTACATTTTGGTTAGCCGGCATAGCTGTTAACCACTATGTCACCAGGGTTTCCATCAATAAACTTTCATATAAATAATTTAAAGCTGAGGAGTAATTATATTGACATTAATGAAGTTAATAAGGCAATAGAAAATTTGTCATCATCACTTTTAGTCACTTTTGACAGGAAATACAGCTCATCAATCAGGACTACTTAAATTCAGCAGTGCAAAATATAACATTTCGTTAGTGTTCCATCCCCTGATGTTTTTAGCAGCCTGACTTCTAAGAAAATTTGGTTCACGTAATACTGTGTTTAGCTAGCATTCGTTGTCATTATGCATCAGTGCAGTTGGGAAAGGTAACTTTGATAAGAATATATTTAAAAGTACAGATTCTCTTAATATTTTCATCACCCCTTACCTTTTCTAAAAGGAGAGGGGGAAAGTTTACTGTTGAAAGAAATTCCCATAGTCTCATAATTCAAGATTAAAGAGATGTGTTGTCTATTCAAATTAAGCATGAGCAGCGTGTGACGCAAAAGGTGAAATGGGAAAGTTTAACAACACAGGCAACAGCCCAGATGATCCATAATTCAGTGGTATGAAGAGTAAAAAGTAGGCCATTCACGATGTAATAAAATTAACCTGGAAGAAGTCCAGCCTGTCTGTAAAGAGCAAATGATGATAAAAGAGGAGAAATGGATGGAAACTTGCCCAGTTTAAGAGGAATATGCAGCTGGGACTCAAATTGTGTTTTCAAACAGATTAATAGTAAGCCAGGTCGACTTTCTCCACTTAGCCTCTCCCCCCGTTATCATTTCTTCATTCTGCATAATCGGTTTGTGGCCTGATCCAAATAAAAAGTGCTGTTCATTATTGCAGCTATCACAAGAGCTCATTATGCAGTTAACCAGCTACCCCTGTATTTTAGATACGCTTGGAAAGTTCCTGCTTCTTGATTCAGAAGAGTTTTCTGTTGAAGTGAAAGGTGGATCACAAGTTTAGGACCCTTTCTAAATATTTTGTACCATATTCATGCAGTTGCATTTTTTAATTCATTCGGTAAGACCTGTGGTTGCAGCTATTAATGCAATTATTATTATTTGATTTGATTTTGCCAGTGGGACTGGTTCGTGGGACCAGCCCATGAGAGGGGCACGTAAGTGGGAACTGCCACCTTTGGAAAACAAAGAATGTTCCGGAATTTGTGTGGGTGGGCAAGGGGTCCTCCATGTCTCCAAGGCTGTGTTTCCAAATGCTGTGTAATATATTTCCCTTTTGAAGATACCTAGTGTATATTAGAATATTAAAGGCTCTGACATTAAACTTTGTTTAGCTCAGAACTTCCCGAATTTATTTGGCCACATAAAGCTTTCTTTTCTCTAATCACTTATTAATATCCCCAGGACCTTGTTTACCACACACATTTTGGGAAAGGGCATATATTATCATTTCTGGGAAGCAACAACAAAAAGAACAGAGAACGATGGCCAGAATAGAAGTGGAAGAAAGCAGCCAGAGGGCTGACAGGCTGCAGCCACGTACTGTGGCAGGGGACACAGCCCTGGGGTGTGAGTAAGAGGGGTGGGGCCAGGAGCACAGACCTAGGCAGAATAAGAAATAGCTCTTCAAGCTACAGTATCCTGACTTTGGATTATGCTCTGGATGGAGAAATACAGTGAAGGTAGGGGAGAGGTGTAGGAACTGATACACACAGAAGTATCCCAAGACCACCCAGATATTAAGAGGTGTAGTTGAGATTTTAGACTGACTGTCTGTACTCTTAAAAACTACGCTATTCTGCCAAGATACGTAACTGCAAGAGGGAGACAAAGAATTCTAAATAATCTCTATGCCCTGAGGTTATAATCTAATATTAACACGTTGTTGTTTGATGCCATGAAGTTAGTTCCAACACATAGTCACTCTATAGGACAGAATAGAATTGCCCCGTTGGGTTTCCGAGGAGAGGCTGGGGGATTCGAACTGCCGACCCTTTAGTTAGCAGCCAAGCTCTTAACTGCTGCACCACCTGGGCTCCAAACCTGCATCCTGATAGCTTTAAGTCTCTACCTGGTGATGTTGTTAAGTGCTGTAGAATCGATTCTGACCCACAGCAACCTTACGTACAACAGAACAAAAAGCTGCCCAGTCCTGCGCCATCCTCACATTCTTTGCTATGTTTGAGCCTGTTGCTGCAGCCACTGTGTCAATCTATCTAATGGAGTATCTTCCTCTTTTTCGTTGACCCTCAACTTTACCACAGGAGCCTTGGTGGCATAGTGGTTAAGAGCTAGCTGCGAACCAAAAGATCGTCACTTCAAATCCACCAGCCACTCCTTGGAAACGCTATGGGGCAGTTCTACTCTGCACTGTAGGGTTGCTATGAGTCAGAATTGACTAGATGGCAACAGGTTTGGTTTTCTGTTTTTTTTTTTCCTATTTTACCAAGCATGATGTCCTTCTTCAGGGACTGGTCCCTCCTAATAACATGTCCAAAGTACAAGAGACAGAGTTTTCCCATCCTTGCTTCTAAGGAGCGTTCCGGCTGTACTTCTTCTAAGACAGATTTTTTCATTCTTCTGACAGTCCATGGTATACTCAATTTTCTTCGTGACACCGTAATTCAAAGGCATCAATTCTTCTTTGGTCTTCCTTATTGATTGTCTCCAGCTGCTTAATCTGAAATTCCAGTCCCTACCAAAGATGTAAGTACTTCTTAGTCTATTCCAGCTGACCATTGTGATCACTGGCTCTTTTCACAATACCTGTCTCTCATAAGCAAGGAGAATGGACGCTGACTTACATAGTCAGTGGGACTTCAGCATATTTGATATGAGTTAAGTGATGCAAACCATTCAGTTGACTGGCACAACCCTTTCCCTTCCCCCTGGCACAAATGAGCAGGATCAATATCCACTGCCATTCTGAGCTAAGAGTAACAATTGTCTGACTCTCAGGCTTTGTTGTTGAATCCAGTTCCTCACAGAAGCCTGTCTTTTTGATGGTTTCTTTCTTAAAGTCACTAAAATCTTACTTCTTTTACTTTTTTTCCTCTGAGTTCTATAGATATGCCATACATTTCTGAGAGAGTGAAGGAGAACAGAGACTTGCACGTGGTTTGAATGTGATTTTTGTTGCTTTTTCATGTTCTTAATAACGTACTCTTTATTGCCAGAACGTCTTGAAGTTGTAAAGGCATTTATGTAAAATCATGTAGAAATTGGCCACCAGTTGTTGAGAACCAAATTTACTTTCTTTGTTGACTGCAAAACAAATCCCAAGTGAGAAAGGGGCAGAATTTCTTTGACTGGATAGCCTAGGTATTTTTCCATTTCAGTGATATTCTTTTATTTAGAGAGACTACTGTATAGAAACTAATGAAGCCATGTCTTGATTTGCATTTTCTTGTTACAAAGGTTGTGTTTGTATTTTCTTCTCTGGTTGCAGATACACTTACACACCCCTTTTCAGGAAATATGTTAGAGCAAGCCCTGATTAAGACCCTAAATGGTTAAAAAAAAAAAAAAAATAGATTAGTCCTCCCAAATATATTTAAATTAAAAACAAAAACACTGGATTTTAAAATAAGTGTGAGGAAATCTGAGTTTTTCCATTATACATTGACCCTCTTTAAAAAAATCAAACATATAACACTTTGAAAAATATTTCTGGCGCCTCAGTCCTGTGCACAGGGTGGCTCTTGAGTAAGACTTTGGAATGAACTCACAGCCATTTCTCTGTTTTTGCTGACTTCTCTTCCCAGAGATTTATTATCCATGAATCTCCAGTTTTTGATATGATGACACCAAGACTGAGATTACAGTCTGAAATGATGAATTATCACATTAAAAAATGATCGATTTTGAAAGGGAAAGAGTGAAAAGTCAGAATAATATTAGAAATCTGGTATAGATGACAAATGTTGAAGTGAGAGGCAGCTTTGCCAGTTCATCACATTTATTCGAAAACCCGTGGGAGGGTTTAAATTCTTTTCTTTATAATAAACTTTCTAGTTATCTTTTATCTTAAATAACCAAATGAAATTCATTTATATAAGAGCTTAACAATTCAAGTTTCAATAGTAAGTTGAACTTTAGTGGGTTTTCTCTAGAACGGACCATTGTTTCCATTTTCTCTCTCTAGGTGGCAAGAAGATTCTTACAACAATACACATTTAGATATAAAGACAAATATGTTTAAATTTTTATTTTTGAGGTAGGAAAATATGGGATTTTTATGTTCAGTTTATACCTGTTAAAGGGGCTAAAGTCAATCAGCTTGATGCTTTTTAAAATTGAGTTTCTATTCAAAGGTTGGAAAGCCACACTAAAGGTTAGTCAGACTAAAAAAGGAAAAGGGTAGTTACGTCTGTTTTCAGAAAGATCTTAAAAGTATGCCTGTGCCTTATAGAACATGGTTTCCAAATGTTCTCATGAAGCACAGGAATAAACGTAGGTGATGTGTGGAAACCCTGGTGGCGCAGTGGTTCAGTGCTATGGCTGCTAGCCAAAGGGTCGGCAGTTCAAATCCACAGACGCTCCTTGGAAACTCTATGGGGCGGTTCTCCTCTGTCCTGTAGGGTGGCTATGAGTCAGAATCGACTCGATGGTGCTGGGTTTTTGTTTTTGTTTTTTTGTGTGGTTGAGGTGATGTGTGTTGCTAACAACATGGTGGATAGCCTTTGTATCTGCAGATTTCTTTTGGTTTCTGTTCCTGAATTCATCTTGAATATAAATAATTATGATTTATTTACAGTTATTAAATGAGGCTGACCATCATGTGAAAATTACATGTCTGATGATTCATTGTTGCAGAAGGACAAACCCCAGACAATCTTAGTACTAATTAAGAAAACTACAAAGTGATGTTAGAAAGTTGTGGTTCTGTTGGTTACACAAAGAAACCCCAGGAACACATTTGGGTGTTTGAACTAGCTAAGTTTTTTTTTTTTTTTTTTTTAAGGACGTGTCCTAGCAATTTTTTTACGTAAATGTTTTTATCAAAACCTAACACATACAAAAAGGTGCACAAATCATAGTGTTTAGCTTCAGTAAATTTTTACAAAGTAGACACACCTGCGTAAACACCACCCTGATTAAGGATATTCACAGGACCCCAAGTCTCACTAAGGACCTGTCAAAGGTAATCGGGATGTCCTGAGTGACATTAATAAAAACATTTGAAAAAGTGAGAAGGGCAGAAGCCTATTTGCAATGGAATAAAGGGGGAGAAGGAGGAAAAGCATTGTGAATGACAGCCCTGTCAAATTGCCAGTCCAAGAAAGATTGAGAAGTTAAAGGGAAGGGGAAGGAGCACTGAAGAATTCAGCCTGATGAAATGGGAGATACCCTAAGGAGAGTTGTAGGAGACCAGCGTTAAAAATGACAATGAGCCCAATTCTGGACAAACTCGGTGGGCAGACCAGTGTGTCTATTTGTTATCTTTGGGGCCAGAGGGGTTTCCAAAGGGTGCAATAAAAGAAAAATATTACACACAGGAGAGTCTAATAATCCCTTTCTCCCTGCTGTTACAGGTACTTTGATGAAATATTTTGGGAAGAACTCACATATTGGCAATTCAATGAATATGTTGATTGGCTAGAAAAGAGGCAAAAATAAAACAAAAGTGACTCAAATCTTCCCCAATCCTTCTCTTTTTGAAGGCCTCATTTCCTACTACTTTTCTTCACACTTTGTTATTTTAAGCCAGAGTCTCAACAGAAACACTATTGACATTTTGGGCTGGATAATTTTTGTTTGTTTGGTGGGGGACTGGGGGCTATCCTGTGCATTGTAGGATGTTGGGCAGCCGCCCCAGCCTTTATCTACTAGATGCCAGTAGCATTCTCCACCCAAATCATGACAGTCAAAAATGTCTCCAGATATGGCCAAATGTCTCCTGGGGGAACAGTTGCCCTGGCTGAGAACCATAATGTAGATCCTAACGACCAGTGAGATGATCGTACATTCCCCAAACAGGTATCGGGAAGAATAGATAACCGACCCTGTAGAGCTGACGATCGTCTATATGTAGTACTGAAGAAACAGGTTCCTTCTCAATATCCCCTCCTTCTCGATATCTGAAACAAACGAAGAGTCGAATTGTTTGCTTGTTAAACTGAATTTATTGTTTGTAAAGAAAGAGCTGTATTTGTAAGGCATAGTCTCCCTGAGCATGGAGTTCAGGGGTTCGCTCTGCTCTGAATTCAGGAGCAGAAAGTTTTAAGGACTAAGTTGACTTTTGTTGTAAGTATAGTTATTTTCATGGACTGTTCCTGACCAGCTTTCAGAAGTATGGTTATTGAAGTGAGTTGCAATGATAGATGAAGACTTATTGAAATCTGTTTTTTGGTGGTTACTTTTTTTTTTATTATTGTGGTCAAAGAACAATTGGTCCTTTTTTCAGTAGGTGGTGCCTTTTTTATTATTATTATTTTCAGAACTATTACGTCCTGGAGTTAATGAAGAAACTTGAGCAACACAACAAACAGCTCACTTCCCAATCTTCAGGATTTGAAGGCGGTGTATGTGCAAACCGTGTAGTACCTCCGAAAGTCTCAGACTTTTTTATTTTCTATGAATGTTGCAGATTTACAATAATTGCATTATTCACCAACAACCGAAAAATATGTGTATGGGTACACAAACAGGTATATAGGCGTATATTGTGTGTATGGTTATGAACACGTGGGTACATATGTGTACACAGCTGTATCTATAGGCAAATGTATGTACAGGTATGTGTGCACATCTATGTATATTTATACACATTATAAATCACATAGGGGACACAGTTAGGGATACTTACATATAGCCAAACACCTCGAGAGATTGATTTTCTGGATTTGAAGAGTTAGGACCACAGTCTTGTGGGACAGCTCAGTTAATTGACATAATGTAGTTCATAAAATGTATGTTCAATATCCCAGCATGGAGAGTAGTGTTTGGAGCCTTAAAAGCTTGTGAACAGCAATCTCAGATAAAACTACAGGTAGTTCCTGACTTAGGACGGGGCTCTGTTTCCACAACTCTGTTGTAAGTTGGTTCTGACATAAGTCAAATATCTTTTTTTAGTTTTCATTTCTATTGCCTTTTTTATCAGTATATTTATAAATCCCATCTTTATTTGTTTTGGGGGGTTGGCATGAGAATGATAACATCAGCACTAATAGTCTACATGACCCATGGCCTCATCCACCCTGAGACCAGAAGAACTAGATGGTGCCCGGCTACCACTATCAACCATTCTGATCAGGGCCAAATAGGTCAGGATAGAATGAGAGAAAAATGTGGACTGGTACTCAAATTCCTAAAAAGTACAAACTTACTGGACCAGTTGAGACTAAAGGACTCCCCAGGACTATCACCCTGAGACAGATTTTAAACCTTAAACTGAAATTATCCCTTGAAGTCGGTTTTTGGCTAAATAACAAATTGGCAAATAAAATAAAGAATATCACTCATAATCAATAAGTACCTTTAAAAAAAATCATCTATATGAGTCCAAATGGTCAAAAATTATTCTAAAGCAAAGATGTGAAGGTAAGGGGGCAGGGAAACTAAAATACTGGAAATGGTACAGCGAGAATGGAGTAAATTAGACTGACACGTAGTGAAAACTGTATCCAATATCACTGAATAATTTGAGTAGAAGTTGTTAAACGAGAATCTAATATGCTGTCTAAACTTTCATCTGAAGCACAGTATCATTAAAAGAAATAATGGCATTATTAACTGTATATTAGGTTACCCCATATCTTAAAAATATTATAGAACTACTGTTTATAAAATAAACAAGATATGACTACTTTGATGTCCTAAACCGCATGTGAAACCCATTCTTAATTCTAAGTCAAGTCAGGATTTCATGGGGCAAGGCAATTGAACGAAAATAATTTAATTTTTTTCCTTAATTTTCTTCTTTGATGACTATATATTTTGACATGTCTAGTGTGTTAAAAAAAAATGGAAAGAATATTTCATATTCCTGCTCCCTCCCTTGCCTTTATTGAGCAACATCACATTTTAATGATAAGGAGTATTGCTAGACTTTAGGGAGAGGACTGCCTATGGCAGATGGAAGATAGTGGTCTGCCAGACTCTTCCTTGAGCAATACGAAGCAGTTAGACATCCTTCTAAGCGCAGGCTTTTCTCAGGCAAGAGTGATTAAGGGTTCTTTCTTGAGTAGTGTTTCTCAAAATGCAATCTGTGTATCAGTGGGGTCAGCGGCCCCTGGAAACTTGTCAGAAAGCAAATTCTCAGTCTCTCTTCTCCCCCAGATCTACTCAATCAGAAACCTCACAACCAAATGCTTCCATCACATGCTGAAGTTGAGGACCATTGCCCAAGACGATAAAGAAGACAATCGTACCTGCCAGTTTTTTGATCTCCTTAGTTCCGACTTCCTCATTAATCATTCAAACACTGGAAAATAAGACAAAGTACTTAGAAAAGCACTTCTCTCCCTCCCTGTAAGCTTATCATGTCCACGTTATGGTATTTGCTGTACACAGATAAATCTCACTTGTGTGGAGGGTGATTTAGTTGGCTGGAGAATTACCCATGTGTTTGTGGTTTCCAATCTTGGCAAGAGCCAACTCTTGCTAGCAGTTATCCTGCTAGCAGCTCTTGCTAGGAGCAAAAACAAGACACTTTGCTCTCCTGTTGTTACTTTTCCTCTGCTTGCTGCGATAAACCTGAGACATCGTCTCACCCATGTTCTATATACTTTGACTTCTTTGGTTTTATTTCTCATTATTACCTAGCCTAGTTTATGCAGTCTTAAACCAGCAAGGGTGGGAATGGGGAGTTAGATTATTTCACAGAATTACCTTACTCATTTCCAACTCTGTGTCTCCACAACCTGTTATTTCACTATCTCTTGAAAGCCCTTTATCCTGTCTCCATTCCTCCCCTCTGTCTAATTTCTCCCCATCCTTCTGTGGGAGCTCCACATGTTGGTTCCCATCTCAAGGAGGAAATAAGCCCACGAAGGTTAATGAAGAGAAAGGCCCAAGTTTGAGGACTGGCCAACTCAACATCCTGATGGGCACCAAGTACTGGAATGGGCTTCACCTCTGGTGAACCAGATACTAGATCTAAAGCAGCAAATTTCATTGTGGACCCTGCTGGCTGGTGAGGCCTCAGAATGGTCAGGGTAGACTTAGGATTGGGAGAGACTGAGTCTACAGGCTGAAGACATAGTTGAATCTAATTGAGAGCGACTGGGAAAGCTCTGCAAGGAACAGTTCCAGTCCAAATTCTCAAAGCCCATTCCTTTGTCAACCCTACTTCCGTTGTTTTTATTCTCTTCCAACCAAAGCATGTCACACAATTTAGTACCTAATCACTTGATGAATATATATCCTCTATATTTTCTTAGTGTCATTTAGAGGAGAGATGTACTTTTTTTGTTGTTGTTCCCCACTGAGTTTTTACAATGCTAAGCACAGAGTAGGCAAAAAAAAAAAAACCTCATTGAAAACCCATTGCCATCAAGTCAATTCCAACTTATAGTGACCCTATATACACAAAAAAAAAAAAAAAAAAAATTTTTTTTTTTTTTTTTGATAGTAGAATTAGCCCATAGGTTTCCAAGGAGTGGCTGGTGGATTCGAACTGCTGAGCTTTTGGTTAGCTGCTGAATGCTTAACCGCCGTGCCACCAGGGCTCCACAGAGTAGGCAGTCACTTAAATACACTTGTTAATTGATATCCGTATCCTATATATATAGTAAATGACCACATATCTGTAACACTTTGTATAAACACCATTCTATTAGTTTGGCCTTATTCCCTCTTAAAGTGTCTGCTGTACTGATTAAACATGAACTTTTAATTCATGATATTCAAGTGAGCCTCTGGAGGGGAAAAAAGGGGTTGGAAACAGTAGTACCACTGAAAGCAGCCTTGTTCAAAAGACCAGGGATCGCAGCCCAGCTACCTTTGAGATTTGCTCGCAAATATGAAATTAAAAACAGATCCATTAGGTATTGCTGATTTTTAGTGTAAAATAATTTCTCCTTCCTTTCCCATATTCTCTCAGGATCTACCCCTGTTCCTGATAAAACGTTCAACAGCTAAAACAAGTCAGTTAAAGAACATTTACTGACCACATCCTACATGACAGATTCACCCACACTACACTGATCCCTGGTGCAGTGGTTAAGAGGTATGATTGCTAACCCAAAGGTCAGTAGTTCGAATCCACCAGACGCTCCTTGGAAACTCTATGGGACAGTTCTCTTCTGTCCTATAGGGTCGCTATGAGTCGGACTTGACTTGATGGCAATGGGTTTACATGGATAACTAGCCGAATTACCCCCTTCAGAAAACCCAGTTAAAATCCCCACTTGATTAGGAGGTAGATAAGCAAGGGAATTCTTTTTGGTCATATGGATCAAACCATATTACATGGAAGGAAAAACCAAAGGTCTATGAAGAGACCTTCCATTATATCAAAGGAATATAAATTTCTCTTTCTACCTGCTTGCATATTTGGGGGGTAGGGGGAGGAAACACGAACTGTTTTTGTGTTCTAGTATATACACTTAGCTCATCATGTAATGGGGCACTACTTCCCCTTTAAATATAAACTGTGGATTCCTGGACAAAAAATCATACAAATCCTTCCAGATTAAAACAAAATTTCTGATTTCTCCCAAAGGGCATTTGCCTGATTCATCTTTATTAGCGTAAAAACCTCTTAAGAATGTGGTGGGCTCTGATTCTTCGCAGAGATTCCACAGCCCGACTTCTGGCAGCATGCTCGCCATCTACCACCCACAGAGCCTGATTTTAAGTTCTTTTCCAAAACACAAGGAGACCAGTGATTTTTCAAGAGCGGTCACAGCCAAGTTTCTTCAGGAATTGCCAGCTAGGTACCTAAGTGTTTCATGTTATTTTCCTGCTGTTTTTCTTTATTTTGTTAAGCTTTTTGTTTTGAAATAAGTTTGGATTTACAAAAGAGTTGCAAAGACGGTATAGAGTTTTTCCATACACACTCCACCCGGCTTCCTGTGGTGTTAACCTCCAATGGAACCTTGGCACTTTAATTAAATTATGTTAGGATAACATTATTAACTAAACTCCAGACTTTGGTTGGCTTTCCCAAGTTTTTCCAACATCTTATTTAATTTTTTTTCTGTTCCAGCATTAAATTTTGTACATTTAGTCATCATGTCTACTTAGACTCCTTCAATCTAATCTTTCAGTCTTTCCTTGTATTTGATAACTTTGCTACTTACTTCTGTTTCTTAAAGTTCTTTCCAATTATACCTTTTTGCACGTTAGATATCATAGAATTATTGAATAAAACACCTTGTTTGTACATATGTAAACATAGTTTCCACATTTGTTGTTGTTAGGTGCTATTTTTCTTTTATCCGGTCAGTTCTGAGTCATAGTGACCCCATGTACAACAGAACCAAATACTGCCTGGTTCTGTGTCATTCTCAAAATCATTGCTCCATTTGATCCCATTGTCGCAGCCACTGTGTCAGTCCGTCTCATTGAGCATCTTCCTCTTTTTCGCTGACCTTCTACTTTACCAGGCATGATGTCTTTCTCCAGGGATTGGTCCCTTCTGATAATATATCCAAATTACTTGAGATGAAGTCTTGCCATCCTCGTTTCTAAGGAGCAGTCTGGCTGTTCTTCTTCCAAAACATATTTTTTCTTTCTTCTGGCAGTCATGGTATATTTAATATTCTTCACCAACACCATAATTCAAATGCGTCAATTCTTCTTCAGTCTTCCTTATTCATTGCCCCGCTTTTGCATGCATATTAGGGGATTGAAAATATAATGACTTGAATCAGGCACACCTTAGTCCTCAAAGTGACATCTTTGCGTTTAACACTTCAAGGAGGTCTTTCACAGTGAATATGCCCAATGCAATAAGGTGTTTGATTTCTTGACTCTCACTTCCTTGAGCTTTGACTATGGATCCAAGTGAAATAAAATCCTTGATAACTTCAATCTTTTCTCCATTTATCATAATGTTGTTTATTGGTCCAGTTATGAGGAGTTAGGTTTTCTTTATGATGAGGCGTAATCTCTACGGAAGGCCATGGTCTTTAATCTTCATCAGTATGTGCTTCAAGTCCTCTTCACACTCACCAAGCAAGGTTGTGTCATCTGAATATCACAGGTTTTTATATAGTCCTGCTTCTTGGATTATTTGCTCAGAATAAGTATGTTCAATTGACTGCCTCTTGGTGTACATATAGGTCCCCCGTGAGCACAACTAAGTGTTCTGGAATTCCCATTCTTTGCAATGCTATCCGTAATTTGTTAAGATGCACGCAGCTGAATGCCCTTGCATAGCCAATAAAACACAAGTAAACATCTTTCTGGTATTCTCTGCTTTCAGCCAAGATCCACCTAGCATCAGCATCATACTGCGTCCTCATCTGAATCCAGCTTGAATTTCTGACAGTTCCTCTTAGATGTACTGCTGCAACTGTTTTTGAATGACCTTCAACAAAATTATACTTGCATGTGATATAAATGATACTGTTTGATAATTTCGGCATTCTGTTGGATCACCTTTTTGGAATGAGCACAGATATGGATGTCTTCCAGTCAGTTGGCCAGGAAGCTGTCTTCCAAATTTTTTGGCATAGACAAAGGAGTGCTTCCAGCATTCCATCCATTTGTTGAAATTTCTCAGTTGATATTCAGTCAATTCTTGGAGCCTTGTTTTTCACCAGTGCCTTCAGTGCAGCTTGGAATTCTTCCTTCAGTACCATAGGTTCTTGATCATATGCTCACTCCTGAAATGGTTGAACATTGACCAGTTCTTTTTGGTATAGTGACTCCGTGAATTCCTTCAATCTTCTTTTGATGCTTTTTGCGTCATTGAATATTTTGCCCATAGAGTCCTTCAATATTGCAACTTGAGGCTTAAATTTTTTTCTTCAGTTCTTTCAGCTTGAGAAATGCTGAGCATGTTTTTCTGTTTTGGCTTCCAAACTCCAGGCCTTTGCACATTTCACTATCATACTTTGCTTTGTCTTCTTAAGCCACCCTTTGAAATCTTCTGTTCAGCTCTTTTACGTCATTTCTTCTGTTTGCTTTTGATACACTACTTTCAAGAAGAAGTTTCAGAGTCTCTTCTGACATCCATTTCGGCCTTTTCTATAGGTTGTACTTTGGCTGTTGTGGACTTGTTCTAATTTTCTTCAGCTTCAATTTGAACTTGCACATGAACAATTGATGGTCTGTTCTGCAGTTGGCCCCTGGACTTGTTCTGACTGATGATATTGAGCTTCTCCATTGTCTCTTTCCACAGATGTAGTTGACTTGACTCCTGTGTATTCCGATCAGTGAGGTTCACGTCAATAGTAGCCATTTATGTTGTTGAAAAAGGTATTTCTAATGAATAGGTCATTGGTCTTACAAAACTCTATCATGTGATCTCCAGTGTTGTTTCTGTCACCAAAGCCATGTTTTCCAATTACCGATCCTGTGTCTTTGTTTCCAACTTTCACATTCCAGTCACCAGTAATTATCCATGCATCCTCATTGCATGTTTGACCAATTTCAAACTGCAGAAGTTGATAAAAATCTTCAGTTTCCTCATCTTTGGCATTAGTGATTGGTGCATATATTTCAATAGCATTCACATTAACTGGTCTTCCTTGTCAAACCAAAAAAACCAAACCCAGGGCCGTTGAGTTGATTCTGACTCATAGCGACCCTACCGTGTAGATATATGGATATTATCCTTACTGATAGCCTGGTGCTTCAGGATAGATCTTGAAATGTTCTTTTTTGACAATAAAAGCAATGCTCTTCCTCTTCAATTTGTCATTCCCAGCATAGTAGACCATTCAACTGTCCAATTCAAAATGGCCAATACCAGTCCATTTCAGCTCACCAGTGCCTGGGATATCAATCTTCAAGAGTTCCATTTCATTTTTGACAATTTCCAATTTTCCTAGATTCATACTTTATACACTCCACATTCCAATTACTAATGGATGTTTGTAGCTCTTTCTTCTCATTTTAAATCATGCCATGTCAGCAAATGCAGATCCTGAAAGTTTTACTCCATCCAAGTCATTAAGGTTGACTCTCCTTTGAGGAGGCAGCTCTTCACTGGTCATACTTTGAGTGCTTTCCAATCTGAAGGGTTCATCTTCTGGCATTATAATCACACAATGTTCAGTTGCCATTCATAAGGTTTTGATCAGCCAGTTTTTTTCGGAAGTAGACCACCAGGTCCTTCTTCCTTGTCTGTCTTAGTCTAGAATCTCCCCTGAAACCTGTCCACTGTGGGTGACCCTGCTGGTGTGTGAAATACCAGGGACATAGCCTCCAGCATCACAGCAACATGCAAGCCACCACAGTGTGACAAACTGAGAGACAAGTGGAGGAATTTCCCCATGGGTTTTTTTTTTTTTTATACTGAAACACCCTTGAAAGATAGAAGCAAAATAAATATTTGTATTGAGTGAAAAAGTGAAAGAAGTATCAGAGAAGACCTCACACCTTGGTATAATTGTTTTTTAACTACCTTTCCTGCTTTTTAGTATCACCATAACCCAAGCCATCCACCTTAAAACATTCAGAATAATCTTTATGTGGTAATTGTGCTGAAGGTTTCATGAAGACCAGATTTTAGCATGAAGTACAAGGCTCTTCATCTGTCTCCCACACACCTTTCTAGAAGTATCTCTAGCTGCTGCTAAGCTTATATCAGGTCCCCTGTGGTAGGCAGCCCCTGAAACGGACCCCAGTGGTCCCTGCCTCTTGAAGGTGAATGGTAGCGGCCATGTGACTGGGAGCTGGAGAACACGGGTAAAATGCCATAGTGACATCTGTATTTCAAATGACAACAAGCTGGGGAATATGGCTCAGACACTGGAGTTGAAATGAAAGAATTTATTGTGTTTTTGTACCCACTTTAAAGATCAATGATCAAGACTGGGTAAGGACTTGAGTTATGCAGAGCCAGGTAAGGCTATTCCTTTATAAGACAGGAGAGGAGAGATGGAGGAGTAGGAAGGTTGGTGTGGTCTGGTTCCCAGTAGATGACCTCCTCATTACCACAGAGTGGTAATTATACAGGGGACACAGTGATGTGCTAGGAGTTAGACAAAATGTATGAAGCAATGGTGATTCTTGACCTTCAGAAGCTTAAAAAGAAAATACAATGTAATAAAAGATTAGCAATCAGACAAAAGTAGTATTACCAAACCCTAGAATATATAGAACACGGGTTTGCAAAGCTAAATGCCTGTAGAGTCCAGACCGATGATGTAAATGAGTGAAGGGGACACAGGCATAATACAAAGAAGAGCAGTGGGGACTATGGCAAACTAGAGAGCATTTGATCCTCCAAAGAGGGCGTGTCTAATCAACTCCTATTCATTACTGCAGGATGAGAGCATGGGCTTCATAAGGCCTGCTATTCTGATTGTTCAAAGAGAAGCCAGAAAATCAGACTTTTTACTAAAATGCAATTTTTCTAAATGTTAGCTTAATATTATAACACAGTACATGGACTAAACCAAGCACTCTGTGACCTCGTTAAACCTGTGGGCCGTCAGTTTGTGGTCTCCGGAAGAGGATTTCTTGAGTCGTATCTTTGCAGGGGGAGAAGAGTCTGTGGAACACACACACAAGGGCTGGCTGGGACAGTTGAAGGAGAAAGGTAGCCCTTGATGAGATAATGGGATAAGAGATAGCCAGTGATGGGAGTAAAAACCCACCTAGGAAGTTGTGTGGTTTAGGGGGAGGCGCATGTAGGGTACCCTATTCTAAATTACACCCTCCCACCCCATGTGGATTCAGCACCTCCAGAAAAATTATAAATTCAGCAAGGCCACTCCTCAGCCTGTGCAAGACTGCAGGCTTGGTTGGGGATGAGGGTGAAGAGTTTGGATTTACTGCAAAGATGTGAATTAACCTTTCGGTCCAAGGTTCTTGGGCTATCAGTAAGGCCAAAGGAAATGTCAGTGTTATAGCCTGGCTGGAAACCCTGGCGGCGCAGTGGTTAAGAGCTAAAGCTGCTAACCAAAAGGACGGCAGTTCGAATGCACCAGGTGTTCCTTGGAAACCTTATGGGGCAATTCTATAGGGTCACTATGAGTCAGAATTGATGGCAGCGGGTTTTTTTTATAGCCTGATTGTGTGACAAATAATCTTAAATAGGAAAAAAAAAAAAGTGCTCAGGGACTTAGACAATCATGTGCAGGTAATTTAACATCTACTATTCATGAAACCTGGTTGCTCAATGGTTAAGCACTTGGCTGGCTGCTAACCAAAAAGTCAGCTGTTTGAACCCACCAGCCACTCCTTGGAAGCCCTATGCTCTACTTTGTCCTATAGGGTTGCTTTGAGTCAGAATCGACTTTACTGCAACAGGTCTATTTATTTATTTGGAATGTGGGTAATACCTACTAACTCATAGGTGGTTGTGAGACTCAAATATGTCGATATACATGACATTTTATAACCTGTATAACTGTTGTAGTTCAGTTTTATTGTAGTTCAATTATTGTTTTATTGAGCTCTTACTGGGTTCCAGGGAAATCATTAGATGCTTTCACATTTGATGAGTGGCCCTCATGGTACAGTGGCTAAGCGCTCAGCGGCTAACTGAAAGGTGAGCGGTTCCAACTCACCAACCACTCTCAGTGGGAAAAAGATGTGGCAGTCTGCTTCGATAAAGATTCACAGCCTTGGAAACCCAGTGGGACAGTTCTTCCCTGTCCCACAGGGTCAATAAGAGTTAGAATCGTCCACAGCAGTGGGTTTCACGTTTGATGACTATAAATATTACTATTTTTTCTTAATTACTATTCATATAAAAGTTCCCCTGCTGAATGATTCCCACTGTCTCTGTTCAAAAGGACAGATCCTTTCCCCTATCACCATTCTTCTCATCCTGGCTTACATATTTATATGCCCACTTTAACCAATTTATATGATCTCCCTCTGGGACCAGCTGGGGATGCAGACAAGAGGAGACACAGCCCACCCGTGTCCCGCTCAATGAATGATGATTTTACCACTGCTTTACGGAGCCCAGTCCTGGAGAACCCTCCCTCTAAACAATGAACGTTTTTTCCCCACCAGCTTTTAAAGTGAAAAATCACAACCTCCTGCTGAGAGTATACCCAGACATATTCAGCTGAAAACCACAGGAACAACTGTTGCGGAGTGTGAAAACTCTGTCCTAACACAATTCCATCTGAAATTTTATATTCTTTGACTCTGTCAGGGAGAAAAAGAAAGGAAATGGAAACAAATGAGAGAATAGCAATGGATATGAAGAGGAATCCAGGCAAGCAGGAGGTTGCCCTACAGAAACACAGAGAGGGATTTGCACCAATCAAATAAAAGCCTGTGATAGGACCGGAGCTGGTGGAGCTAGGCCTGAAGACAAACACCACACATAATGAAAAACTGAATTCAGTGTGAGCCAGAGAAAAGTAGTACGTGTATTCATTTTCCTTCCTAAATGCCTGATAACTACACTGGGCTGGCAAAGAAAATTGCTACTTGGCTTTGGTCAGTGTAGAGATAGCAGGTCACTGGAAGAATTATCTCCTTACCTTCATCTTCTTTCTCTTATTTTGAGGAAGGAGAATAGGATTCAGTAGGGGGAAAAATGGCACAGGGGCGCAAAAGAGGTATTTCTTGTCATTCTTGATTTTATGCTAGACTATCCAGTCTAGAAATTACTTTAGAAAATTTCTAACTGATTGATGAAAATAGTTCATTTCCATCAGACCCAGAAATGACTGGCCCTCAAGAGAATCTCATCATTAATAAAAGGCATTTAGAAAAATCAAATCAATATTTAAATGTGGTAGGTGTTTCTTTACGGTCCCCAGGTAGCACAAAGGGTTTGTGCTGGGCTGATAATGGAAAGGTTGGTGGTTCTGAACCCACCCAGCAGCACCAAGAATGAAAAGGCCTGGCAATCTTCCGTAAAGATTATAGCCAAGAAAACCCTATGGAGCAGTTCCACTCTGTAACACATGGGATCATCGTGAGTTGGAATTGACAGCACAAGACGACAAGTATTTCTTTATTGCATCAATTTGCAGAGAAGGTAGAATTTTTTGTTGCATCTTTAAGATAAAGGACATCTTGAATGTAAAACATTTAGAACTCAAAAATAGTACTTGTTTCTTCAGGGCATAAGGCACAGCGTCAGGTGCCGTAATTCAAATTATGCAGCTTTCGAACTGGTTCTTCCCAGTTCAATCACAGCCAAGGAAGTGACATCAGAGCAGATCAGAATTTTAAAACATTTGGGTGAACTGGAACCATAACCAGAATGGAAAAAATTATAGGTCAAAGTATGGCTAGAAATTTAATCTCCCTCTTAGAATTCAAGGGCAGGGTACACGTTGGATAGCAACCACATCTCTTGCCAGTTGGATTTTGAGCAGAGTCAGTAACAGCGGTGCCTCACTCAAAGATGGCAGCCAACTGCATTGCTTTGAATGTATGTCACTCTGCTCAGTCCTGCCAATAATCCAGTCCCAGGCATCAGGCTCCTGAAGGGGTTCACTGCATCTTTCTGAGCTTCCCGTTACAGGGCTTTGACCTGTAATTTTTCTTGTTCTGGTTATGGTTCTGGATAACCCAAATTGTCAAAATTTGAGTCTCTTCCGGTTTCACTTCACCGGCCATGACTGAACTGGCTTTAACCAATTCGATGCTCTGGATCATGTCAGTTCTTTAAAATCTTTCAGTGTCTTCTCATTGGACTTAAAATGAAATCCAAACGATGATGCCCAAGGTCCTGTGTGGCCCCACGTGGTCTGGCCTACATGTCTCCCCTGCTTCATCTGTACCACTTTACCTCCTCACTGCATTCCAAACCCTGGCTGCCTTCCAGTTCCTTAATGCTCCAAGGCCTTTTCATTTTAGGTACTTTCCGTTTGCTGTTTCTTCTACCTTGAATGCCACCTTCCTGCCTGATATATACAATATATACATATAGATACACATATAGAATATATATTGATATACATACTATATATATATACACACACACTCATATACATTTTGGCATGGTGGTTCCTCATGTCCTTTAAATCTTAGTTTATTGCTGTATCCTCAGAAAGATCTTTCCTGAGTCTTCTTTTCAAAGTCGTCTCCCCACCCACCACCAACCCCACCGATAGTGATGATTCTGCCACCAAAAAGAAAAAAAAAAATCCCGTTGCCATTGAGTCGATTTGGACTCATAGCGACCCTATAGGACAGAGTAGAACTGCCCTATAGGGTTTCCAAGGAGCGTCTGGGGGATTGAAACTGCCGACTTTTTGGTTAGCAGCCAAGGTCAACTTACCACAGTCCGTCGTTTTCTTGTTCACTCATTTATTTTATTTCTCCAGCTATACTATAGGCTGGCTCCATGAGGGCAGGGACCTTGGCATTCTTAATTTTTATCGTATTGGATCCTAGAATGGTGCCTGGCACGCCGGCTGTAATACTAATTTGCTAAATGAACGAATAAATGTTGGGAATGGAGAGTAACATTGTAGCACCCCATTTTATGTCCAGCATTCTGCTAAGTATTATTACCTGTATTGGCTTACATCGTTGCTAGAGAAGTATCATTTTCCCCATCTCACTGATGAGAAAAGTGGGAACTCAGATCCTATAATGCTGCGTAAGCCCTTAAGGAGCTCCCAGCCTATTCTGTCGTTAGAAAATGAGCGGATTATGTAGTGGACCCAGATTTTGTACTCTTCCACAATGGTGTGTAGGAGTCTCTTACAGCACGCTTAAAAGGAGCCGAACCTCTCCGAGCCTCCAGTGAATTACGGCTGCCTCTGTGGGCATAGATGTTTTAGAAAATAAACCTGTTTTGAAGACCACACATTGTCATTGTCTCATCGCCATAAAAGCGAAATACCCATTATATCAACATTCGTGATCCTTTAATTAAAATTCTTTACATTCACATAGCTCTTTTTCAAAGAATTTGCAGACACAGTACCTTCTTATGTTTCCTTTCATGTCTCCAGCAGGCAGGAGGGCAGGTGGTATTTGTCATTATCTTCCTGCTACAGATGCTGCCACTGAAGCTCTTTTATATTAAGAGGCTTGTCCAGGGTCATACAGCTGGCAAGGGGTGGAGGAGCAGCCTCAGGGCTCCAGGTCTTCTGTCTCCAAAGCACAATTCCGTTGTCCCACACCATAAATGCTCTGAAATGTCCCTCCCTCGGCCTGTTCTGCCCAGGGGCAGATTATCCAATAGACAAGGTAAGCATGGTGCTTACCTTGCTTACCAGATTGCCTGCAGTGAACAATTTCACATGGGTTTCACCATATCTTTGATCATCAAAGATTAGTAAGTAAGCACAAGTAAGCCCATGCTTATTTTGCTTACTGGGTCATCCACCCCTATCTGACTTATGGCAACCCCATGTGTTGCAGAACTCTGCTCCGTGAGGCTTTCATAGCTGTGACTTTTCAGAAGCAGATTGCCAGGCCTTTCTTCTGAGGCACCCCGGGGTGGATTCAAACCACCAGCCTTTCAGTTTTAGGAGCCAAGTACTTATAATCATTTGCACAACCAGGGACTCCAGGCATTCCACTACGCATGTGAAATACACTCCGTCGTTGTCACTGCAACCCTCTGAGGTGGCTAGGATGCTGTCATTGTGCAGATAAGAAAAGTGAGGTTCCAAAGGATTTTTTTTTTCCGTGGTGGGAGTATTCGAACTGATGTACGTGCCTGACTCCCATAGTTTGTTCTTTTCCATTATACAAGGCATCTTCTTATAAAAAATGGATCAACTATGATACATTCTCTCCCCTTTAATATAGAGAAAAGATTACCCCACTTTGCCCTCAGTTCAAGCTGTTAAAGGTGAATGGAAATTAATCTAGCACTTAAATGGGGTGATTGGTCGTAAAAGCCAGCAGGGGATCAGAGGACAGACGTTTTAAGGGGGAATAAGATTAGTAGACCAGACTACCCCATGGAACGTACCAGCACTCTGCGGAGGAAGACAACTAATTCTGATTTACTGAAATTGCTTTCTATCACTGAAGTGAAAATTCATCCCAAGTAAGATATACAGGTTGAAAATGACAAAGATGTATTTTTGCGCGTGCTGTAATAGGTAACCCTTCAGAGTTCTAATCCTGATTGCAAAGCCGACAGAGACGGCTGACTTCCCAGGTCTCCAGACACGCTACCTGGGGTTTCTGTTTCTTGTTCTTTCTAGCTTCCAAAGCATCCAGCGTTTGGCAAATCCTACAAAGCAAAGCACGTATGCAACGGAAGCGTTTCCCACGGAACACCTGGAGCTTTCTCGTTTAGCAGTAGGAAGCGTAAGAAAAAAAATCAGGTGGGACCTTGGATGGGAAGTCATGAAAGCCCCTAATAAATTGTGACATTGTTAGGAAGGGTTCTTGCGAGATACTTTCAGCTTGGTCTGGGAGTTTTCAGAATTTTGAAATTTTAAGTGGAACAATACATTTCCTTTTGCCGAGAAGGTCCTTTTCTGACCAAGGAAGCTGCAGTGACATACGTTTCCGGAGACCAGAGCAGCACGCACACACGGTCACCAATGATTTTAGAAAGATGAATGAGATACGGGGGCCAACCCTGTACTCTCGACTTGAGAATGGTACAAAGGGAACGGAAGGGGCCTGTGTCTTTAAAGGAAGCAAATTAGCTACAGGCAGCCTCACACAAGTTGAAGAAACATCTGGAAAGGCCGATAATAGATTGACTTCCTGAAATGTGAGTTTGACTATGGTGGCTTCAGACAGGAAGCTTAGGCTTCTTATCGTCACATTGGAGAAATGTAAAATTGCCAAGTAACACTGCCTAACTGCATGCAGAGTTATAATTCTCTAATAAATGGAATACTTTAATAAATTCAGAGGTTTAAAGTTACCTTCAGGAAAATCTAAAAGCCATCAAATGTCTCTGCTTCTCTACTTCAAAAGGCATGTTTAAAGAAAAATATACGTTCTGTGTCTGTTAAGTCCAAATGCTATAATCTCTTCTTTGAATTACTGGGTCATGGAGGCAATTTTCATAGAAATGACATTTCATTCCCCCAAACCAGAATTTTGATGTGGAAAAAGTTTTGAATTGATCAAGTTGAAAGCAATATTAAGGAGAAAATTGAGTAACCAGCAAAGAAATTAACTATGTGTTTTTTTCTAATGACGTGGCTATTGGCTTAAGGCCTTAAGGCAGGGCTACAAGAATACTAAGTCAGAGTAGAACTGCCCCATAGGGTTTCCACGGAGCGGCTGGTGGATTCAAACTGCCGACCTTTTGGTTAGCAGCCGAGCTCTTAACCACTACACCACCAGGGCTCCCAATAGTCATAGGAGTTATCAAGTACATGTGAGATGTTTTTTAGATTTTATAAACAGATTCTGTCCATCTTGTTTCCCTGATTGTCAAAGCACTGCAGGGTCCTGTTAATGACAACCCACTTACTTACAAGGAAAAAAAAGTGCTTAAAAAAAAAATTATTGTGTTTTAGGTGAAAGTTTACAGTGCAAATTAGTTCTTCATTCTAAAATGTATACACAAATTGTTTTGTGACATTGGTTGCAATCCCTGCAATGTGTCAGCACTCACCATTCTTCCGTTTCTACCCTGGGTTCTCTGTGTCCATTCATCCAGTTTTCCTGTTCTGTCCTGCCTTCTCGTCTTTGCTTTTGGTCAGGAGTTGCCCATTTGGTCTCATATACTTGAACTAAGAAGTATGTTCCTCACGTGTGTTACTGTTTGTTTTGTAGGTCTGTCTAATCTTTGGCTGAAAGGTGGACTTCGGGAGTGCCTTCAGTTTTTAGTTAGCAGGGCATCCAGGGCCATAGTCTCAGGATTGAAGGAAGTACTTTTCTTCTGTGTTTAAAAGGGTATTTTTAAGAAGTTCTTAAATTGAATATTCTTGGTAGCTTAGTATTCACCATCTCTATATAATGAAATTATAAAGCAGCTTAACTTTCATTCTGAAAGAATAAGAGTTAACTTTTATCTCCTCTTGTCAACTGGACATACGTAGGTCCTGGCATTTAACCCCAGGTTGCACATAATTAGTAAACCACAACTCTTTACTCAATAGCTGTTAATGAGAACGACACCTCTCCATGCATACAAATGAAGTGCAATTTCCATTTAAAAATACCTGTAGATAAATGCTTTCAAATCTGACACAGAGTTCACATGTCACTGTCTTACCAGCTATACTTTTCGTACTTTATTAGAAAAGAAATTAAACCTTCAGTTTTCAATCTTGTGCTCCAGTACTCCCACTTGTACCTTATGTCCAGCCAAGAGAACTTCCCAATCTTCCCCCAACAGGCTTCAACTTTCTGGTACCTCTCTGCTCCCTCTCCCTGGAATACCCACCCTGCTCCCTCTCCCTGGAATGTGCTTTCTCGCTTCTCCATCTCAAAGTCCTTCCCTTCACTGTGGGACTGATCAGCTTAAATGCACCCTCTTTCTTGAAGACTGTCCCCTCTTCTCTGCCATAATTCATCTTGCTTTCCTTCAGGTGAGTGTCTATTGTTTTATTGAGTGCTTTTAATCCAGAAAATACTTATGGAGGGGCTTTCCTTTGCATTGTGGTGGTGGAGGTCCTGTAAGGGTTAGGAAGGTGAGGGAACAACCCACCTTTCAAAAACAGGAGAGAAAATTAAGATGTGTACAACCTAAACCCCAGCACCCATCTGTCAGTTTGTTGTACTCTGGTGGCTTATGTGTTGCTATGATGCTGGAAACTATGCCACCGGTATTTCAAATACCAGTAGGGTCACCCATGGTGGGTAGGTTTCAGCAGAGCATTCATTGAAACTAAGAGTAGGAAGAAAGGCCTGGCAATCTACTTCTGAAAATTAGCCAATGAAATGTTATGGATCACAGAGCATTGTCTGAAACCTTCAGTGGCTACTTTCTACATGTCATCAGACAGGACCAATTGCTGGAGAAAGACATCATGCTTGGTCAAATGGAGGGCCTACAAAGGTGAGGGAGACCCTCAATAAGATGGTTTGATACAACGGCTGCAACAGCAGACTCAAATATAGCAATCAATGACCATGAAGATGGCTCAGGACTGAGCAAGGTTTTACTCTGTGTATACGTGGGGTCTCTCTAAGTTGAAGCTGACTCAACGGCAACCACAATATTACTTAAATGATTAAATAATACAAAACAGATGATATTTAATGTTTGTAATTGATTTAATTGGGATTGAATGACCTGAAGTGAGGGGCACACACGTTTGTGCATAAAGAATTCACCTAACAGTGGGTCTGGAATGATGAAACGGGAACTTAATGCCATCCAAGGGGACATTTCACGGCAGCCATGCTTTTCCCCGTAAGGGTTTCCTTTATCTGTTTGAGTCTCAAGTGATTTTTTGGCTCAAAGGGTTTTTAAAAATTATCCATGACATGTAACAAATGTTTATCATAAAATGGCTCAAACAATGGAGAAGCTTATAGAGTACAAGGCGAAAGTTGCTTTATTCCCATTCTCACTCTTCAGGGGTAACCAGGCTAACACTTCATCTCTCTGCAGTTTTCACTCTTCATAGTTGTGTGTGAGTGTGTGTGTGTGTGTGTGAGTGTGTACAAAACAACGTATATTGTGAACACATGAAAAGCACACAAAATACCAGTATACACATGGATGTATTTTGAAGTGGCAGAGCTAGGATTTGAACCCAGACAGTTGACCCCAGAGGCATGGTCCTAATGATGACCTTATACTGCCTCCCATATATTTGTCTGTAAACTTACTGCTTAAATATACATTCAAGAATGTCAATTCAGTCTTTTTAGAAATGCTTTGAGCCTTTAAATAAAATCCTGAGATACGTTTAAAAAAAAATGTCATTTTTCTTTTGGAGAAATTTGCCTTGTCTTTTCCTTAGTGGTATCCTATCATTTATAAAACGCTCTGTCCTGTGGGAGAAAGAGATGGTCAAGTCTGCATACAGCCTCTGCCGTTCCCACGCGCCCTCTAAACGCAGAACAGTGCAGGCAGGCGCATGCGCCCTACTGCTCCCGCATCTCGGGGCTCACTCGTTGCAATCACAGTTAGCATCTCTCACGCTCCCGCTGTGAGTCAATTTCTGCTCTTATTCCAGAGATTAAGACCCAAGAGAGATGCTCCTGGCTTCCCTCCGAATCCTTCACGTTCATAAGCATGCCACGCGCAGCATCCTTCCCTTTCAGAGGAGACAGGGGTGGCGGGGGTGACAGATGGGGCCTCGGGTGGAATTCTGAATCTCTCCTTGCTCTGCACAGTGGCAATACCCTTAACTATAATGGATCTACAACCCAGTGGTTACAAGGTTCTACTTTCAAGTACATTTGGGGCTTTGTGGGCTACCCTGAGGAGATTATAGATTACAAGTACTGAAAACATTATTCTTGTAGCAAACATGTTTTAAGTTCCAAGTGACCATCACACAAAGCTTTAGAAATAGTCTGTATCTGGAATGAATATTTAAATGAAGTACCTATACACGTTAGACACCCAACTTCCTTTTACAAAGATTTCATGTCGGAAGAATGCAAGTAAACACTGAGTTTCATATTCAAACAGCCCAAACTGTATTTATAAAGGAAGTTATTCAATTTTGACTGATTTTTAGATGGAATTGAAGAATATGGCTTTGTCGTTCAACAGTTGCAAAAATACCAAATGACTGGACCTGTAAAGTAATAAAAAAGTAATAACACTTCTTGGATACTTAACCTCCTGATGGCTCAGTTTCTCCATCTGTAAAATGGGGATAATGATAGTATTTACTTCATAGCATTGTCATATGGGCTGAATGAGTTAATGGACATGAAGCACTTAAAAAGCAAGGCACAGAGAATTCTGTCAGTGTTCATCGTTAGTAATGATTAATCATTCACAAACCCTTAGTAAGGGCATATTTTGTATAAAAATGGTTTGGTTTTTGGTTTGGTATAGGAAACTCTTTTAGGCACCAGAGGGCAGTCTCAGGCTACCCCCCCCCCCCGGCCCCAAAGGCCATTAGGCTGCTTCTGTAAGCAATCTTTAAACTTCAAAAAAAAAAAAAAAAAAGAGAGAGAGAGCGAGGAAACCTGCTTTGCCCGCTTTGACTGTTGCCCACAAACGGGTACAGCGCTATCTTTTTGGGGTGATAAAAACGTTCTAAAATTAGATTGTGGTGATGGTAACGGTTACAAAACTCTGAATACTCTGAAGGCATTTAAAACGCACTTTACGTGGGTGTATTATATGGTATCTGAATTCTATCTCCATAAAACTCTTACTTTAAAACAGAGCCTACCTCAGCTCCTGTCTGGAGGCGAGATAAGAAAGCAGAGGGGGACAGAAGTGGCTGAATGGGCACAGAGAATGCAGGGTGGAGAGGTGGAGTGTGCTGTCACATTGGGGGGAGAGCAGCTAGGGTCACACAGCAAGATGTGTATAACTTTTTGTATGAGCCACTGACTTGATTTGTAAACTTTCACAAAGCACAATTAAAAAAAAAAAGTCTGCCTCTCCAAAACATTCTTCCTCAGCATTATGGGAATTGGCCCTGTCTGTTTGAAAAGGCAAATCAGGATAACACTGCCGGGATTAGTGACAACACTTTTCAAAGATAACCTTTATTAATTTCAGGAACATGCATGCAAACTAGAAGATCTGGGCCCACAGGAAAGAGAAGAAACTGGGCCAGCTCTGAGTCAGTTAAGCAACTCTGTGTCCACATAACTGTAATAGATACTTTTTTTTTTTCTTTAACATAGCAATAATGATTTCACTAAGAAGCCCTCATCTTTATTTGTCTGATCTGAACAATGTTAGGTTATTTTTATTTTGCCTAAGGGCTCAGTTTTACAGAAATACTTCAGATAGTAAAACTGAACTTCCATCAGGAGGACCCTCATCCGCCAAGAAGGCTCAGAAACGTGATTCCTTTAAAAACGGAAGCAAAGCACTACATCTTATAAAGGGTCACCCCCAGTGGCCTCAGAACACACAGTCAGGTGTGGAGATTAAACAATGGTGATGAGACATTTCAGATCTACTATGACTGTTCTGTGTGAAGATAAATTCCCTGTCGTTGTGGCTGTATTGAAAGTCCGATTTTATTTTTTTTCAACTACATACTTTGTAAAAAAAACATTTTTTTTTTTAAGCTGGTAACAATTGTGGTGGACAGAGCCCCACTGAAAAATGTTATGACTTTATAACACCCTTTTCACACGTTCTCGTCAGCCTCTGTGATCTCTCTGGAGGCTGTAACTGCCCTGTGAGGGGAGAGACGACGACGAGGCTTCCGTTTTTCACTGTGTGAGATAGACCTCCAGATGTGCCAGTCAGGGTCTTCTGACGATAAACCTTGTGGAGGAGCGTACCTCAGACTATTTCCTGTCTTAAAACCTTTACCTAACATTTTTAGTAGTACTTTGGTTTCTAAGCCTTACAGAAACATGATGTCATTCCCTGTAGAAACATCTACTGTACATTAAAGTCAAGGACGACAAGGCCTAACAAAATGGTAAGAAAGTCCTATAAAACCAAAACCAAACTGATTGCTGTGGAGCGGATTCTGACTCCTAGTGACCCTATAGGACAGAGTAGAACTGCCCCATAGGGTTTTCCAAGGAGCAGCTGGTGGATTCAAACTGCTGACCTTTTGGTTAGCAGCCAAGCTCTTAACCACTATGCCACCAACCCAAACCCACGCCACCAGGGCTCCAAAAATCATATCAAACCAAAACCAAACCCGTTGTTGGCAAGCCGATTCTGACTCACGGCAGAACTGCCCCATAGGGTTTCCAAGGCTGTAAATCTTTACAGAAGCCACGTCTTTCTCTCGCTGGTGAGTTGAAACCGCTGACCTTTTGGTTGGCAGCCAAGTGCTCTAACCACTGTACCACCAGGGCTTCCTAAACAAGTCCACTTACTGCTATAAAGGAGCCATGGTGGTGGGAAAAAGAAACAAGTCTTTCCAGCTGCCCAGGCTCATTCCACTGAAGACAAGTTTTTATCAGTTATTTTTTAAATCAATATTTAGTTGACATTATTATGATTTTGTAAGTATTCACGGCTGAACCATGAATCTTTCATTGCTCTGGTAGTTCTTTCCTTCCCCAGGTTTTATTTTCTGAGGAGTTAACACTTGCCTCCTTCTTGTGTTTGTTTGACTCCTTAGCTCTCTGTAGACCTGATAGTAACTCAAATCTTTATTTACCGTTAGTATTGAAAATCTGATTTTGGAAAATTCCAACAGCGAATAATCTATGGTTTTCTTCCCTCTCACCTTCTTCCCCCTCTAACTCTCTTTTTCTTCTACCCCCTCCCCTCTCTTCATCCTCTCTTCCCTCTCTGTTGTCGTTGTTGTTAGGTGTTGTCCAGTTGGTTCTGACTCATAGCGACCCTGTGCAAAACAGAACCAAACCTGGCCTGATTCTGCACCATCCCCAATCTTTGCTATGTTGGGATCCGTTGCTGAGCCACTGTGTCAGTCTATCTCCCTGAGGGTCTTCCTCTTCTTCATTGACCCTGTACTCACCAAGCATCATGTCCTTCTCCAGGGACTAGTCCTTCCTGATAACATGTCCAAAGTATGTGAGATGAAGTCTCACCATCCTCACTTCAAAGGAGCATTCTGGTTTTACTTCTTCCAAGGCAGATTTGTTCTTTCTTCTGGAAGTCCATGGTATTTTCGATGTTCTTCACCAACACTGTAATTGAAATACATCAATTCTTCAGTCTCCCTTATTCATTGTCCAGCTAAAATACCATGGATGTTTGCAGCTGTTTCTTCTTGTTTTGAATTGTACTGCAGCAGCAGATGAAGGTCCCTAAAGCTTTACTCCATCCATGTTGTTAAGGTCGAGACTCTACATTGAGGAGGCAGCTCTTCCCCAGTCACACTGAATGTCTTCCAGCCTGAGGGGGTCATCTTCTGGAACTATGTCAGACAATGTTCCACGGCTATCTGTAAGGTTTTCACTGACCAGTTTTTTCAGAAGTAGATTGCCATGTCCTTCTTCCTAGTCTTAGTCTGGAATCTCTGCTGAAACCTCTCTACTATGGGTGACCCTGCTGGCATCTGAAATACTGTCGGTATCGCTTCCAGCATCACAGCAACATGCAAGCCACCACAGCATGACAAACTGACAGCTGAGTGGTGGCTTCTCTTTCTAGGCTCTGTTTATTCTAGAGTAGTCCATTGTCTTGGTCCAGTATGGATTGGCGGCTCTCTAGACCTGTTGTACCACTGTTGAATATAAACCTCTCTTTATCATCATCCTGGGGCTTCCCTTCGTCTCTCTCCTGTACCTGATCCCTGTTTCCTAAATCTCATATCTTTCTCTCTTAATTTACTCCTGCACTTTTGATAGACTATCTCTAGCAGCTTCCTGAAAAAGAAAATTTTTTGAGACATTGTGTGCTTAGGAGTGTCTTAATTTAACTCACTTTTGCCTAAATATAGAATTCTATATTGGAAATAAATTACATTCAGAATTTTGGGACCATTGCTCCATGTTTGTCTAATTTCCAGATTTGCTATTAAGAAACCTGATATCATTCTTATACATAATTTGTTATATTGACCTGTTTTGTTTTTTAACCTTTCGGTGGAGGCTCTAAAGAGATTTTCATTACCCTTCATAATTAGAAATTTTATAGTAAGGTGGTTTTTAAAAGTCTTTGTATCCTTTGAGGCTAGAAATGCATGCCCTCTAGTTCTGCAACATTTTCCTCATTATTTCTTGAATATAATCTTTCCTTTCTTCCATATTCTCATTTTTCCCTTTCTCAAAGAAAATCTTGTTTGTGTGTTGAACCGCTTGGATTGATCCTATCAGATTTTTGTTTTACTTTCTGGGAGACTTTCTTTCTCTTTTTTTTTTGTGCTTTAGATGGAGGTTTATAGAACAAACTAACTTCTTATTAAACAATTAGTACACACATTGTTTTGTGACATTGGTCACCAACCCCACAACATGTCAACACTCCCCCCTTCTCCACCTTGGGCTCCCTATTACCAGCTTTCCTGTCCCCTCCTGCCTTCTAGTCCTTGCCCCTGGGCTGATGTGCCCCTTTAGTCTTCTTTTGTTTTATGGAACTGTCTGATCTTTGGCTGAAGGGTGAACCTCAGGAGAGATTTTCTTTATCTCCCTACGCTTGCCCTAAATTTTTTGTTTCTGCTATAATATTTTTAATTTCCAAGAGACTTTTAAGTTTTTTATTATTTATTTTTTATATCTCATTTTGTAATCTTATTTCTTGGTTAAAACAATCTTCCCTTTCCTTAACATTATTATAGTTATTTTGAAGTTTTCATCTGTTTCCTGCTTTGTTTCTTATTCCTCTGATTTTTTGTTTGCTTGTTTTTAAGGTTTCATCGGATGCCTAGTGATCCTTGTATGTGGATCCGTATTTAAGAAGAAGACTCTAAAATCCTGATTAGAAGCTCTGTGTATAAGGGCAGGGTATTTGGTGGTGGACTTCCCAGTTGGGTGATCAAATGGGATCTGGTCATTCCATTTTGGGGAGGTTTTCAAATATCTGTATCTGAATTGTTCTACCCTTGCACCATGTCTATTTGCCTGTGTCTTTTACTATCCATTCCTCTGGGCAAAAGCCTAATTGACAAGTTCTGGGGAGTGAAGGAAGGGCAGGAAACCTGAGCGCTAGTCTTACCATTGACCATGTAAATTTTCCTTAATAGGCCATTTCTAGTGCAATGTCTTAACTCCACCCTCATCTATGCCTTCTGAGAGTGACATCCATTCTTCCGTTGCGGTGGAGAAGAATAGGAGATGGGTGCTTAGCAGTCCTTGTGTTTTCAGCCCCACCTCATATCAGTGCATTCAAATGTATCGGGTGACTACCATTCCTGAGCCTGTGGGGGGTTCTCTCACGTGAATCAGCTTTCTCAGTATTGGTTTCATTTCCTGTTCATCTCAGCGACCCCTCCTCCATCTGTTTTTCAGCTTCCAAATTTTTGTCCCCATCTCTCACCTGGTGGAAGCTTATCTCCCATGATTTTTGTCCTTGTGGATTTATGTCTTTTTAAAGTTCCTTAACTGTCATTACAGTGGAGATTTGGAAGCGAGCAAAAATAAATGCAGGTGTTCAAAGTGCCATGTTTAACTGGAAGCTTAGAATTTATATTTAGTTCTGTTAAATATAATCTTGGTGGCTCTAGCCATCAGTCTAGCTTGTCAAGATCTTCCAGACCTCAGTCTTGTCATCCAACACACTTGTTGTATCACCAAGCCTTGTGACATCTGCAAATCTCTCCTTTTGGAGAGTCCAGGAGAATACAGCTATTTAGTAAGTGTTCAAAGGTTTTCAGTCCAGCAGATACTCAGTTCTACTCCCTTCAAAGTTTAGCTGCCCTGTGACTAAATTCCACCCAACCAGTGTATATCACCTTTTGCTCTTGAGTAGGGACCAAAGCTTCTTTGGAAGTTAATCAAAATATTTGAAACAAACGCCCCTCTTGCTCTCCTTCTCCCTAACCCTCACATACACTCACACATTCACTCTTACCTATCTATAACAGCATCATGGGGTTGTGACCTTAACTAGTTGGTATGGCTAATTAGAAGACAAGTAGCTGATAACTTTTAACTGTATACCACCGCCTCATGGTTTTTAGACCGTTCTACTATGCAGAAACCTTGATGGTGTCGTGGTTAAAAAGTGCCTAGCTGCTAACCGGAGGGTCAGCTGTTAGAACCCACCAGCTGCTCCGCTGGAGGAAGATGTGGCAGTCTGCTCCTGTAAAGATTTACAGCCTTGGAAACCCTATGGGGCAGTTCTATTCTGTCCTATAGGGATGCGTGACTCAGAATTGACTCGACGGCTGTGGGTTTGGTTTTTGGCTGCTATGCCTGCTGATTGCATCCACTTTCTGGGAATTGAAGGTGATCCATAAGGAACACATACAGAGTTTCTGCATGTACTTCAGTTTTTACAGGGCAGGGGCCTTAAATTAATTTGATGGAAGATGCTAGAATATTCTAGAAAGAATCAAGATTTCTTTACAAATTCAAGAAAGCCAAATTGGAACAAAAAGAATAGAGCTCCATATCTGATATCAGATTCCATTATATTCAAATCTCTGAAACTCAATTACATAAAATCCTAGAGCTGAAACCTAACATCTTTAGAAATTAATTTTTTGTGTTTGCAGCTTTGAAATTAAACTATTTCTTTGGGTTTGTTCACTTGCAAGCAATTAGTGTCCTTATTACAGTTTGTGACTTATCCCAACCCTCACCTATTTCAAGGTTGCTATAAAATTTGTAAGTTGTTTTGATTGCTGTCGAGATCATCATGGTATACACCACATTTGGTCCCCTACTGTCCTAAACTCAACCCATTGCCGTTGATTCTGACTCATAGCAACCCTGTAGGACAGAGTAGAGCTGCCCCATAGGGTTTCCAAGGAGAGCCTGGTAGATTCCAACTGTCCACCTTTCAGTTAGCAGCCGAGCTCTTGACCAGGTGAAACTAATTGTTGATTCACAGGAAGGCACAGCAGCTGAAAACTAAACATCACAAATGGCCACGCTTCTCATTTTTCACTTTCAAGTTACAGAGGCATATACCCAGCTAAACTGTATACTAAAAGAATAAACAATTCTCCCTTTTAAATCATCTACCTTAAGAGGAAAAAATTAACCACATCCAAACTAGTTTTATTTTAAAATAATTAGTTTGCATTTTTGTTTTCATTGAAGAATTCAGGTTTTTAAAAATTACAAATAGACTGATCTGCAGGAAATAAAGTTGGAAAAACATTCAGAAGGCTTCACAACAGTCCCGTAGTAGTGCTGGTGGTTTCCAGAGGGGAAATGAAATGGTTCATACCAGCTCAAGCCCTAAATAGCAGTGAATGCAAATACAGCCAGCCATCGTGCTCCTCTGAATGTACTTAGGTCCAAACTTAGGTCTGATAAGTGTTTCCTGAAAATAGATTCCCAGAAGACACAGGTGATGGGTGTGCCCACTAGCCAACTGCCAAGCTCTCAGTCCCCAGGAGAGCAGCATCCCTTGCTGGTCATTAGGAGTTTCTCCGAGCAGGTACTCTGCCTTGTAACCTTAGCTCCTCATTTCCTGTGAACTTCAACAGAGAGGTCCTGACTCTGCAGGACACCAGAGGAGAAGCAGGTGCTGAAGTATCTGAACACAGTGCAGGGAACAGGAGCACCATGGCAAGGCTTGAGGGCGCGCTGACGATTGTGAGATAGCTGTCACCGCTGTTGTTATTGTAAGGCTTTCTCATTTCCTCCCCATACGCCATTTTTCAATCATGGCAGTTTATGATAGGAAGAAGGAAATCCTGTACTTTTGATCTAACCTCATGAGAGGCCTTAGGTACTTAGACATATGAAGGCATTATTAAAATAAAATTGGTTCTAATTGTATTGCAACCTGTAAATTACATATTGCGTTAGGCCAGTTCAGGTGTGATTCATTATTTTGCTAATGCTTTTTTTTTTTTTTTTTTTTCCTATTACTGTGGGAACGCATCCAATAGTGGGGGAGGGAGAGGAAGAGAGAAAAGAAATCTCTGACAGTTCTTCTGTGCTGAGACAATGTAAACACACAAGACTTTCACAGTAAAGTTTAAAATGAGTTAAAAAGCCCTGTTGCCATCAAGTCGATTCCGACTCATAGCTACCCTATAGGACAGAATATAACTGCCTCATAGGGCTTCCAAGGAGCAGCTGGTGGATTCAAACTTCTGACCTTTTGGTTAGCAGTCATAGCTCTTAACCACTGCGCCACCGGGATTTCGTTTAGCAATAGTAGAGTAGGCCAATCTGGACAGAATTATTTATGCAGCGAATGCAACTAAAATTGTCTTAGCAGCACCATAGCCAGTAAACAGCAGACGTCCTTCGCCTCAGCGCTCAGCGCAGTAAACAGGTACTTAAGGCTGGAAGGTATAAAAACAGGTGTGATAAAGGAGTCTCCCACCAAAATCGTGCGCTGTAACAACTGGGCCTTGTTGGAAGGGCGTAAGGTGTCACGTTTCCAGAAACAGTCTAAGAAGTTAACTTTAAACTTTTAAATGCCTCTGGACAGTGAGTAGGGTGAGAGGTTTGGTTTATTTGAATTTGAGATAAATTCTGTCTTGGGAAAAGGATAACCCACTCACCCAGTGAGGGGGAAAAAAATCAAGATTATTGCCTGAGGGAGAGAAACGTAAACTATTTACATAAAATGGAGGTAGACATCTGACGAAGCACAGCCTGGAGGGAGTGTGAAGGATGGAGAGCCCCTAGAATGTTCACAACTGTTGAATCCCTGCCTCCTGTCCCGTTGGGCACAACGTAGTCAATAGTCTATTCAGGTCCCGTCTACGCTGTCTGCAAAAAAATATCATTGTGGTGTTATCCCTGCAACGGCTCTTCTGCTTGCTGAAATTTCCTGCGGAAAATTTGCCCACAGGAACAGAGGAGCTTAGGAAGTGGATTAAACAGTGTTTCACATAGTTGCTGGAAAATCATTTTGAAACATCCTTGTGCGTTTTTTCCTTTCTTGCCACCTCATCAATGCACATGTTTTTTCTAAAGAAGTGCTTACCTTAGTGGCAGTAGTTAAAGGAGAATTTCTGCTCTCATGATACTCTAGTTCGGTAATTTTTAAAGAGATCCCATTTTCCTCACAAAGGGACACATCGTCCTCCCGAGAGTTTCTAAGCAGATCTGAAAACCGAAATATAAGTGTTTCATAAAAGCAGGGAAATTTATAGTTTTAACTTTTTTAGCATTTGCTCTGAAGTTACCAGCAGAATCACTGAATTACGTATCTATTTCTCTTGAATAGGTGGTCATTTGAATGCCTATATTTAATCATAGAAATGTGAACTCTGGTGTTGGGGCATAAGAGGAAATATAAAAACTGACACCCACAAAGCATAGCCTGCAGACTGAGGGTTTGAGTTGGAGGAAGGGAAGGCCCATTGCCGGAACAGTGGTGCTGGAGAAGCTGGAGTAAATGTCGGGGCAACGTAGGCTGAGATGTTATCAGCTTGCTATGGTGCCAGAACCAAAGAAATCAAAGCCAGGCACACACGTCTTAGTCCCTGAGTGGTGCTGTAACACAAATGCCACAAGCGAGTGGCTTTACAGAGTGGCTTTAGCCTCACGGTTCAGTTGGCTAGAAGTCCTAATTCAGGGTGTGGCTCGAGGGTGATTTCCTTCTTGGCGTAGTAGTCAGAATCGTTGGTGTTCCTGGGCTTGGGGATTCATCTGCCTCCGTCACATACTGTCTGTCTGCCCCTCTTCTGCCTGTGTATGCTGCTCTTTATACACCTCAGAAGCCATTAGATTTAGGATCCACCCTCTACTGATACGACCTCAACTGACTGGTCACATTTTATATGAAGTTGCATTATAGAAGGTCATTACATTGCATTAGATTATATCCACAGGTACCCTGGTGGCGTAGTGGTTAAGTGCTACAGCTGCTCACCAAGGGGTTGGCAGTTCGAATCCGCCAGGCACTCCTTGGAAACTCTATGTACTCTGTCCTATAGGGTCACTATGAGTCGGAATTGACTCGACAGTACTGGGTTTGTTTTTTTGGTTTTTATAGGGGTTAGAATTCCAGCACATATTTTGGGGGAACACAATTTAATCCACAACACCACCACGGGGCTTTGTGATGGAAACTTGAGCTGAGCCTCCACAGGAAGAGGGCTGCCTCACATTTTCCTGAGTATCTCCAGCTGACCCTCAGAGCCCTGGCCCTGCATCCCATCAATGATGTTTTTCCTATAAAGCTAATAACTTCATTGAAGTAATGATATCATCAAGTCATCAACCCTTCAGTTTTTAATATCTTTGTTTCCCAAATTCTTGTCAAGTTACAATACAGAAATTTTCAAAGAGATGGGAACACCTGGGTATACCTTATCAAAAGTCAACTATTGTTGCAAAAGACTCACCAAAGTGAGTCTATGAACTCCCATGATACTTGTTTTGTGAAATAGACTCATTCCTTAGAGCCATTGATGCTGGGAAAGACCAGAAGGAAAAAGAGGAGGCAGGTAAGTGTGAAAGCAGAGAAAGACTGAAAGGATCCGATAGGAAACATTTTACATTTTCATTTAATAAAATGTTGGCTCTCCTTTATTATAGAAAACCCCACCTGAGCCTTTCCACTCTTTGGTTCTAGAGCCTTTTCTCGGATAAGGGCTGGTTTCTTTAGCTCTTCTTTGTTGCAAAAAACACTTTACATTTTGGAGACTTTCCAACCTGGGGGATGCCCAGTGTATTTCCTCTGTCTGAACTGGGAATGGCTGTGGAAGTTTCCTCCCATGCTCCTTAGTAGTCTAGAGTCTTCTCGAAACATCAGTGATTTAAGTTTCTGAGGACTTTACTGTGTTTTAGGGACAGAGCATGGCCGGAAGCAAACTTCTGCTTGTTACTCCAGGCTGAAAACACTTTAATGGATTTCCCACCTTATCTCTGCACATGCTGGTATTTAAGAACAAGAACCTGAACTCTCTGTAGCATTTCCTCAAAAAAAAAAAAAAAAAGTTAATTCTAGATTTTATTTTTTTCCTTTTATGGTCATAACAGAAAGTCTTGAGAAAAATATGGTACTATTGCAAATTCACAAGCTATGGGCAACTTTGTAAATTTGTTTTCTAGAAAGTCTGCTGTTAATATGACTGATTCTTTGTCTTCTGTTCTTTTTTCAGCAACTTTTCACTAATACCGGCCAAGTTTATAGACTCACATGTGAGTTTCTGGCAAAGTGGGCAGGACCGTTTTCTTTTTGGCTCCTCTACTTGACTGGAAGGAGCCCTAGTGGTGTAGTGGTTAAGAGCTTGGATGCTAACCAAAAGGTCAGCAGTTCGAATCCACCAGCCGCTCCTTGGAAACCCTATGCAGCAGTTCTACTCTGTCCTACAGGGTCACCATGAGTTGGAATCGACTCAGTGGCAATGGGTTTGGTTTTTACCTGACTGGGAAGGTCCTCCATCCTGCTCCTCTTTGCATCCTTAAATTAACACCTAGCCACAGCCTGATATACAGTAGGTACTCTGTAAATATTTTTTAAATTGAAATGTGAGTATATTTAAATAAACTTTAAATAAAACTGAATAGGTTATTTCCCATGCCTACCAGTCAAAGCAGGTTTCCCACTGGTTTCTTCACAGTATCCCGTGAGAGAATTGGTCTCTCCATCTTGAACTGTAGTCTCATCGTAGCATTCATGAGTTTGCTAGTATCTGACATGATACTGTCACTACTCAGACACCACAGGCCTCCACTACGAGGTGGCTCTTTCAGAGCTCTAACACAGAGAAAGTGTATACCGGAGCCTGGTTGACAGACCTGGTTAGGGAACCTTACTCTTAGCTCAGGTTGGGCAAGAGATTTTGTGTTGGATTTTGCTTTAGAGGAAAAGAGAATTTGTTGTAGACTTCGGGTGATTTGACTATGACCCATTGGACCCAACAGCACCCCACCAGTGACAGCTAAACACTAGTGAGCCCTTCAGTGGTGATACTTAGAGATCATAGACAAGGTTTCCTTCATGCAAAACCTAATGAGATAAAATGTTACCACCTACATACTTCAGTTAGTAGTGTGGGGTTTAAATAGAATGTATCAAACGATGTCAACAGCAAAAATTAGGTGATACTCAAGAGGGAAAACAATGAGTGCTGCCTTTTCTTTTTACTTCCTCCAGGAACCTTAACTGCTTAGCTTAGAACAATCCACGTTGAGACATTATTTGCTGAAGGTGGACAAGAAAGGCCTTTCTAATTAGATCTGGGACTGGATCTCAGCCATATTACTTCCAACCCATGGAGCCTTGGAAACTTAATTCATTTCTCTGAGGCAGTTCTCTCATCTGTAAAATGGAGAAAATGCATAATTCCATAGAGCTATAGTTAAACAAAACACATGAACTTTCCAGCCTATTGCCTGCCTGGTAAAGGTAAACTCATTTTGAGTATCAGTTAAATTCTCCTCTCTTTAAATACCCTCTGTTACTGTTCTTAGAATTTACAGTGGAAAATTAATGCATGAGGGAGGATATGTAGAAGAATCCCATCTAAAGATGTTGCTGATTTTTGATGAATTGGTAAAAATGCTAAGCATATTAAAAAGCTGTCTTCCAGAATTTTAAAGTAAAATGAAAGTGAGAAGTCACCCCCACCCCCGCCATGGAAATCGTTATAGAACAATGGGTAAGAGTCTTCGATTGGCAATCAGAAGACCTTCTCTCTAGTTCCACCTTGGCCCAAAACTCAAAAATATCAAATGCATAGCTTTCTTTCCTTTAGTTTGTTATTCAGCTCAACTTTCCCTGTTACCAAACCAACCAAACCAAACCCATTGCCAATGTGTCAATTCCAACTTATAGCAACCCTATAGGACAGAGTAGAACTGCCCCATAGAGTTTCCAAGGAGTGGCTGGTAGGTTCAAACTGCCAACGTTTTGGTTAGCAGCTGTAGCTCTTAACCACTACGCCAGGGTTTCTGCAATGTCAAAAACACCTGTATTCAACCGATGACTGCCCTGATGGGGAACACAACAAAGAACCCCTGAGGGAGCAAGAGATAAGTGGGATGCAGACCCCAAATTCTGGTTAAAAGACCAGACTTAATCATTGACTGAGACTAGAAGGACCCTGGTGGTCATGGTCCCCAGACCTTCTGTTAGCCCTAGACAGGAACCATTCCCAAAGCCAACTCTTCAGACAGAGACTGGACTGGAGAATGGGATAGAAAACGATACTAGTGAAGAATGAGCTTCTTGGATCAAGTAGGCACATGATTCTATGTTGGCATCTCCTGTACGGAGGGGAGATGAGAGGGCAGAGGGGGTCAGAAGCTGGCCGAATGGATATGAAAAGAGAGAGTGGAGGGAGAGAGCGTGCTGTCTCATTAGGGGGAGAGCAATTAGGACTATATAGCAAGGTGCATATAAATTTTTGTATGAGAGACTGACTTGATTTGTAAACTTTCACTTAAAGCACAATAAAAATTAAAAAAACAAAAAACACCTGTGTTCGACACCATTCAGTGGTTTTGTTGGCTCTGACTTCATAATGGCTTTGTCATCACCTCCCTCTTTCCTTTATAGTCCCACTGCTAGACCCTAACCTAATCCTTATCATCTTACTTACAGACAAGTGCTGTAGTCCCCTAATTCATCTTCCATATCTTTCCTCAAAAAGGGGGGAGAAGGGGACCTGATTGTTTCAAGTAATTTCTTGGTTAGATTACTGAAAAATTGAATATCTTGATACCTGGTTGTAAAATTTCCCCAGACACTGTATAGCTCAAGAGTGTGCTGTGGACTGCAATGTAACTGGCAACCCGTGGAGATCCAGTGTACAGCTTGTGTACCCTTGCACTGTGGTCCTATTGATGATATGACCAAACCAAGCATCTAAACCACCCTTGAGCCTTATAACTTTTCACTGATTCTCACTGTCCATACCATTAAGTCCAGAGAATCAGAGAAAAGCTGCAACTCCAATTCCTTATACTTACGACTAACACACCTTCCAGTCCTGTGTCCCGCCATCCTGCATCTGCCACTCTGGCCACACTGGCTTTATGTGAGTCTCACCTGGAACAGACCAACTAGGAGGCTGCACCTGGAACAAAGTATAGGAAGGAGAACAAAGGAGGTGATCAAGAAATGGATAAGGCTGGGTGAAGTACTCTAAAGATGTGCCAAAGCAATGAGAAAAGTTATAATATTACTAGAAGGCGACTAGGTCAAAAGCCAGAAACGTGTTTGGGTTACTACATCACAATTCCATTGGCTCAGAGTGGCCAAGGGAGCAGAGAGCCTGAATCCTTCAGCTTTTTGAAGAGACCCCCGTTAGATTTGTGAGGAGAATCTGGCATTTTGATTGTATATTAGATACTCAAGGAGAGAAAATAAAAATTATACCTTCATGATTAAAAACCAGCTGTTGGCCGTGTTGATTCAGATTCATGTGACCCCATATACGTCAAAGTACAACCATGCTTCATGTTTTCAATGGCTGACTTTTTGGAAGTAGGTTGTGAGGCTTTTCTTCTGAGATGGCTCTGGGTGGGCTCAAACTGCCCACCTTTTGGTTAGCAGCTGAGTGTGTTAACTCTTTGCACCACCCAGGGCCTCTTTGTGACTGTAGTTGTTGGGTGCCATAGCATTGATTCCAATTCATAGTGACCCTATAGGACAGAGGAGAACTGCCCCGTTGGATTTCTTGGGCTGTAATCTTTACCGGAACAGATTGCCAGATCTTTTCTCCCATAGACTGGAGCTGCTGGGAGGTTCAAACCGCTGAGCTTTCAATTAGCAGCTGAGCTCTTAACCATTGGGTCACCAGGGCTCAAGATTTAAAAAAAGCCCCGTAAATGACTGTTAAGAAAGAAATGCATAAGGCACGCTGGGTAAAATAAGAACCGCATTTTCATAAGGAATAAATAACTTATTGACTTGGTTGCCAGGGTCACCATAATTAATAAAGGCTGTTTGTAGTTGCAGAATAATAATAATAAAAAAGCACTCTTGCAATTAAAACAATCTGGTGCCACCGAAACAGCGTCGGAGACTCTTGGCTGCCTTTGCTAACCTTACTTACTTGCTGTCATGACGTTTCTCTCACTGCCTTCTCCTCAACCTCATATTCTTGTCAAAAATGAAGGCAAAAGAATTTCAGATCTCAGACAGTGTGCTGGGAGATTAATGAAACACATTCTGGAGCAGAGGGAGGGGGGAAAAAATCGCACGACAGCTTCTGCATCTGTTGTGTGTGCTGCTGAAATCCCCATTCCGCAGTCGGGCTCGAGCTCCTCCCTCCTGGGGCCCAGGCCCCCCATCCCGGATGTCTGCCATGTCCTGCTCCACATTGGGGAGCCCACTTCTCCACCTCAGCGTGGTGACAACAGCTTTACTGCTCTCCACCGAGCTCTCACGTACCCCAGAGGTGGGCTCATTGGCTCTGTGAATGTATTCATTCAGAATTTTCATATACTTTATACCAACACCATTAAGTTGGGTGTTTATTATGTACTTAACGTGATGCTAGTGTCTACTTTAACTCAGGTATTTTGAAACGTAAATAGTTAAACAACAAAATGGCAGCATGAAAGAAAAATTAAAAAATAAAAATAAACAAATAGAAGGATAGTATTTTAGCTGCTCTGCCATTTCTAGGGTGGATAGTGGATGGACTGACTCAGTGTCTAGAGAAAACTTAACTCTCGTCCTTGAAGTTGGCATTTTTTCTAAGGACAAGAACGGGTGTTTATGAAACACACCACTACTGAAGCAAAGAAAATTTTGTTTGTATTTTTTATGATTAACTTATTGTTTTAGTGAACTGAATATTGTCCATTTCTCAGTTTGAATCAATTCTTAACACATGCTAACGTCATCTTCAAAAAGACCCTGTGTTAAAGAATTCCTTTAATTAGCGTAGATAAATACTTGGATTCTGATCACACCAGATTATTGCTTTGAGGATCTCACATCAAAATGAGCAGACCGATACGCAATACCAGTTACAGAATGATGTCTTAGACAGGGCTTGTTCCTTTTCTAGGTATTCCTCATGACACATTGGCAGCTTGGGGTTTTTTCCCTAATGTGGATTTTAACAAATGTTTGGGGGTAGGGTCATGGAGAAGAAATCTCGTGATGTGAATATCTAACCTTTGAATATATCTGATGGCATAGCCCCGGTTGGGGGGTAGGGGATTCACTAGAAATTTTAGCACCATGTTAACTAAACATTGCACAAATTTTATTTTTTCTGGTTGCTTTTTTGTTTTTCTTTCCAAATAATCCTGGAATCGAGCGTGTTGCTATTTCCATCTGCCCTAAAAATTTTTTTTTTTTTTTTTTTTTATCTATGAGAGAGTCAAAAAGCATAAGAAATTTATCACTTGAGGATTAAAATCTCACTGGAGATGTTTACATGAAAAGGTAAAAAGCAAAAGTTAAAAAACAAAAGGAACATCTGATTAAAGGCAAAATTAGTGTTAAAGATATCATTAATGATTTACAGCATTTAATCAATTAATTAATTCAACCAATATTTAAGTGACTATTTACCAGGCACTATTCAAGGAAACCCTGGTAGCTTAGTGGTTAAGTGCTACAGCTGCTAAGCAAAAGGTCAGCAGTTTGAATCTGCCAGGTGCTCCTTGGAAACTCTGTGGGGCAGTTCTACTCTGTCCTATAGGGTCACTATGAGTCGCAATTGACTCGATGGCAGTGGGTTTGGGTTATTCTTGGAAACTCTGGTGGCGTAGTGGTTAAGAGCTACTGCTGCTAACGAAAAGGTTGGCAGTTCAAATCCGCCAGGTGCTCCTTGGAAACCCTGTGGGGGGAGTTCTACCCTGTCCTTTAGGGTCGATATGAGTCAGAACAGACTCGACAGCAATGTGTGGTGGTAGTGATTCTAGGCACTGGAGCCCTGGTGGCGTAGTGGTTAAGGGCTATGGCTGCTAATCTACCAGTCACTCCTTGGAAACCCTTAGTCAGAATCAAATCGATCTGGAGATTTGATAAGAAAGATAATAAGTATTACATGTTTTGGAAGTGGATAAGTTCATTGGAGGAAAAGCAGGGAACATGGTTACGAAGCACTTGGTATTGATCAGTGGAGACCTCTCTGATAAGATGCCGGGAGGAAGTGAGGGCCTGAGCCAGGAAGGAAGAGCAGATACTACAGACAGCTATTCCCAATCCGTGGCTCGACTTTTAACTTTGTATATGGGGGCTTTCAAGGTTAAGTGTTTTCTATTTATTTTACTTTATTTCACTTATTAATCTTTCCCTCATGGTTAGCGCTTTTTGTGTCTTGGTAACAAATCCTTCCATACCAAGAACACAGAAAAATATCCTCCTGTATTTATTAACAAAGATGTGTTTAAAAAATGGCCCTCCTGTTTAAATTTAACTCTTAACACTCCCCCAAAACTAAAAACGTGTGAGAAAGAATACTCTGGGAAAGGTTTAAGGAATCAGAGAAACCATAACTAGCCTACAGAATGCAGACAAGCAAACAACACACCAGTCCACCCTGCTTCCTGCCAATCAAATGAATGGCAAACAATCCTTCTGAAAACCCCTAAGAGTTTGTACAGCCTGTAAGGTGATCGAAACTGTAATGTGCCGAGCTCAACTCTAAGGAGCTGCGCTTCTTGATCGAGTACAGTTTTTTCCACCCCCAAAAAACTGAACTCTAATTAATTTATTGATCAGGTATGTCTTTTGACAGCTCAAAAGCAAAGCTTTAAAATTTTTACGCCTTTAACCCATCTGGATTCTAGTTTAATTATGGCCTAGTATGGAGTCTGTTTCCCCGTTTGTGTGTCACCCCGGCATTGTAGAATATGGTACCATCACTCATTCATATAACAAGTTCTATATAGTCATCTCTGGTCTCTGGGGGCCTTCAGCTCTCTTCCACTGGTTTCTTGGTCTATTCCTGCACCAATAGCTGACATATAATTTTATAATAATTCAGGTGTTGCCAGTCAACTCTGCATCCTTTTATGCCAGTTTATTCTATGCTATTTGGAGTGTTTAATTTTTCCTTCTGAGTTTTAGAATAGGCTTCATGAGAAAGACAGCCTTAGGTGGCACAGTTTATGCTCAGATACTAATCCAAAGGTTGGTGGTTTGAGCCCACCCAGTGGTACTATGGACGAAAGGCCTGGTGATCTGCTTCCGGAAGGATTAAAAAAAAAAAAAAAAACCAAACCCAGTGCCGTCCAGTCGATTCCAACTCATAGCAACCCTACAGGACAGAGTAGAACAGCCCCATAGAGTTTCCAAGGAGCCCCTGGTGGATTCGAACTGCAGACCCTTGGGTTAGCAGCCGTAGCATAAAAGCATAAAAGATTACAGACAAGAAAATCCAATGGAGCAGTTCTACTCTGTCACACATGAGGCCTCCATGAGTCAGAATTGACTTAATGACAAGGGGTTTCGTTTTTTATTGACTTTCTAGATTGAATTTATCTTTTATTATCTTTGTACTCATTTTTTTTACTGTTATTTATTTGATGCAAACTTACTTTTTAGTCCTTTCATATTTTTTATTTGCAGTTAGTGGTTGTACTAATTTCCTGTTTTATCTGCTGATTTCCCTTCATGGTGTTTGGCTTCCTCCCATAGTTTGTAACCTTGGATGTTTTAGGGTCTGTACCACGCCCCCCCCCCTTCCAAATTCACTGAAATCACTTGATTCCCAAACAATGAATAGAGGAATTTTGATTTCGTTTCATCCTGGGCCCTAGTGAGTTGAGTGGTCCCAGTTTTTATTTGCACTTATGAGGCACATATTTCTGGCTCATACTTTGACTTCTCATGTTCTTCCCCCTATTCTCAAGGCTCCTGAAACCAAACCCATTCCATTGAGTCAATTCCAACTCATAATGACCCTATAGGATAGAGTAGAACTGCCCCATAGAGTTTCCAAAGAGTGGCTGGTGTATTCGAACTGCTGACCTTTTGGTTAGGAGCCAAGCTCTTAACTGTTGTGCCACAAGGCACAGTGGAAGGCTAAACTTCCACTAAGTTTCCTAGTTTTCTTTCACAGGACTGAAGGGCTTTCTTTTCCAGCCCCTCCCCTTTCCATGGCCTGAGGCCAGTTCCGTGTCCCTGTGTGGGTACTGCAAGCCCATCCCCTGGCCCCTAGAGCCCAAACGGAGCGATAAAATGCCTGTGGCCACTGTGGCCTCAGTTAAAGATTCCAGTGCTGGCTTTAATTTCTTTATTTCTGGCGCTTGAGTTGTTTTTGGTTTTCTTTTGTTTTTTTCTTTACTTTGAACTTAGCTCTCAAAAAAAGTGGTCAAATTTTGTCCAGCATTTTTGTTTAGAGCTGGAGGGTGGATTTATTTAACCGTCTTAGTCCATCATACTCTCAGAAGTCTTGCACCTTGTTTCTTTTTACTTTTCTTATTTTTTTTTTACATTTTTAAAATTATGGTAAATACATATGTATGTATGTAACAAAACATTTGCCATTTCAGCAGTCTTTGCATCTACAGTTCAGTGACATTAATTACACTCATCGTGTTATTTAGGCATCATGCGTATCCATTTCCAAGTTTTTTTTATCACCCTTAACAGTAGCTTAGTGCCCCCTTAGCAATGAGCTGCCCTTCGCCCTCTCTCCCATCACCCCTGGTAACCACCAACAAACTTTGGTCTCTATACACTTGCCTATTCTAGATATTTAAGCCTGTTTCTTAACACGATCCACCTATGTTCGCTGAAAAATATCAATAAATTTGAACATATTAGTGCAACTTAAAAATATAGTTGGGTGTTTCCCTCAGAAACTATACAATGGTTCTTCCTTTACTTGACTAGATAATAATTTACAGAAGCGTATATGTGATTCTGTGACAAAATGGAAATTTCCTTGGAAATGGTTCCCAACAATATTTACTTCGTTTGAGCAGAGATGTTTCTAGTCAGAAGTGATATGAGTGCAAAGACCCTGTAGTCCTCATGTTCTTGATACTCCTTCCTCTGATTTTGGTGGATAAGGGCATGTCAGAGTCTCCCTTTCGAAAAATGGATTTCCCCCTATTATCGCACTTTTGAGTTCTCTTTTACATAATGGGACAGAATGCCAAATAAGTCAGAAAATACGCCATTTTATTTGTTTTGGTTAAAAAAAAGTTTTCGTTGAGTCGACTCCAACTCATGGTGAACCCAGGTGTGTCAGAGTAGAACTGTGCACCACAGGGTTTTCGGTGCCTGCTTTTTTGGAAATACATCGTCAGGCCTTTCTCCGGAGGTGCCTCTGGGTGGACTTGAACCTCCAGCGTTTTGATTAGCAGCTGAGTGCGTTAACCATTTGCATCCCCCAGGAGTTCCAAGCTGTTATAGTAGGTCACATTGACGCTCACAAATAGATTTTCTCGGGTCTTTCTTCCAGTAAAAATTCTCCTTGTTTTTTATGTGGTGGTTTTAAATACTTCAGTTAGTACGTGTTCAAATTCCCCTGGGTGACCACATTATGGGGGGGAGGGGTAAGTTCATGCACTCCAGTAGGAAGAACTGGTGAGCTTCTGTCAGCCGAATATTCGCAGATCTAAAGAGGATGATTCTAACAATTTCCTGCACCAAGACCTCACAGTGTGATCCGGAGCTCTACCAGTACCAGGTAAAGGAATTTAGCTACATATGTTTGTTTGGGGCTGACATGGTGGACATATTGGACATAAGGGAAGAGAACAATGCATTTTCAAAATTTCATCATGAACCTTGAGAACACCTGTCCCCGAAACTTTTCTTCTTATCAATGGAAAAACATATGCCTGTCAGATACTTGTAACTGTACCCGCTAAACCCAGCTTAAGAAATAAAGGTAGCCAATAGAGAACGATTTTGGCCATCACAGCAAATTCTAGTAATTTTTGGGATTGAAATTTTGTTCTCAGTCCCTTGAGATGCTGAGTAACTATCACAAAGGGACTTAGATCTGGGAACAAACAGGTGCCTTCAGAGTTAGAAGAATGTTATGATTCTTAAAAATAATTTGTTTAACTATCACCTTAAAAGGCATCCAGATTAACAGGCTGTTGTTATTTCTGCATTTGAAGAAAATGTTAAAAATACAAATACTTGGGAGAAATAAACCCAAATTCTTCACTGTCCAAGGGTAATTCTAGAGGGACATTCCATCTTCCGTTAGTCGAAAAACAAACGAGAGTGTAGATTACCCAGAAAAAACCCAGTGCCATAGATTAGCTTCTGCTTTCTCATCTTTCGTGTCAACTAAGGGGGTTGAGACAGTGTGGGCTAGTGTGTACAGGTGTAGGGCAAGGGAAATATGCTGAATTAAATTATGTCCCCCTAAGAGTGTTTTTTTTTTTAAGAGTGTTGAAATCCTAACCCCTAAACCTATGGATATAATTCTGTTTGGAAATAGAATTTTTGCTTGTTAATTAGATCATACCCAAGTATATGGTGGGCTCTAAATCTAATGACTTCTGAGTCCTAAAAAGAGACGACCAGACACACAGATATGCACACATGGGATGGAGGACTGGTTCCATGTACAGATCGTGTACACATCAAGAGACCAGGGAATGCCCAGGATTCCCTACAAGAACCCCCATAACCCAGACCCTGGTTTGAACTTTTAGCCTCCAGAACTGTGAAAAACTCAATTTCTGCTCTTTAAAACCACCTACTTGTGGTATTTCTGCTATAACAGCATTAGGAAACTAACATAAAAAAAAAAAAAAAGATAGGGATGTATATATTTGGCATGGTAAAGGGAGAGAAATTATGTTGAGTGTTCCCCGCCCCCCTTTTTATTGTCATTTAGATGAAGGTTAACAGAACAAACTAGCTTCTTGTTAAACAATTAGTACACATGCTGTTTTATGACATTGGTTACCAACCCCATGACATGTCAACACTTTCCCCTTCTCGACCTTGGGCTCCCTATTACCAGCTTTCCTGTCCCCTCCTGCCTTCTAGTCCTTGCCCCAGGGCTGGTGTGCCTCTTTAGTCTCAATTTGTTTTATGGGTCTGTCTAATCTTTGGCTGAAGAGTGAACCTCAGGAGTGACTTCATTACTAAGCTAAAAGTGTGTCTGGGGGCCATTCTCTCAGGGTTTCTTCAGTCTCTGTCAGGCTAGTAAGTCTGGTCTTTTTTTGTGAGTTAGAATTTTGTTCTAAATTTTTCTCCAGCTCTGTCCAGACACTCTATTGTGATCCCTGTCAGAGCAGTCAGTGGTGATAGCCGGGTACCATCTAGTTGTGCTGGACTCAGTCTGGTGGAGACTGTGCTAGCTATGGTCCATTGGGCATTTGAACTAATCTTTCCCTTGTGTCTTTGATTTTCTTTATTCTCCCTTGCTCCAGACAGGGTGAGACCGGTGAAGTATCGTAGATGGCTGCTCACAGGCTTTTAAGACCCCAGGCGCTACTCACCGAAGTAGAATGTAGAACATTTTTTTATAAACTATGTTATGCCAATTGAGCTAGATATTCCCCAAGACTATGGTATTACCCACAGACCTCTGTTGAGTGTTTTAGATACATGAAACTTTAATTCTTATAATTATGCCATGAAGAAGCTACCGTTATTATTGTCATTTTACAGATGAAGAAACTGAGGTACTGACAGGACTGAGTCTCACAGTGAGTAAGCGATGGAACTAGGATGAGGCTCTCTAGCACAGGTGTTACATTGTTAAAGAAACAAATACAGCATCGATAAGAGTCACAGAGCTTCCCAACGGCTGAGGTAAGTTTTAGCCAGGGGTTTTCACAGTTAAGTATAGAGCCACCAAAACACAGAATATGTTTCCTTCCTTCCTGTTTCCCCTTGTCTGTTCAAATTGATTGGTTTTCTTACTCTTCTTCCTTTCATTACCTCCTCTTAATCCATTCTGTCTTTACCAACAGCTCTCTAAGGGTGCTTCCCAGAACGCAATACAGTTCTGCAGATTTGATCTGACCAGCCAGAGTGTACAAGACAGAGCTCGTTCTAGATGCTTTCTTTCCATTTAGCAGTTAACTAAGCCAGAAGATCCCTGAATGGACTATTTCTGTAAGAAGAACAAACCATATAGGCAGACAGAATGGTGGAACTGACTTGTATTAAAAATAATCTTATTAGCAGAGGAGGCTAATATGAAGGGATTTATCTTTCAGCCACTAGACAACGATCACTCACGTCTCCTTGGTTTTCTGTCTGTGTGAAAGGTTCTCCATTACTCTCATCTACTTGGCAAATGTCTGTTCATCTTTCCAGCTCCTCCTTTGTGAAGAGTTCCTGCTTGCCCACATCCTCTGCTAAATTAATCTGCCCTGAGAAGGGAGATAGCTATGCTCGGCCTCCAGAAACAGATGACTGGGCACAGTGCTGGGACACCTGACTTACAGAACATACATGGTGTGATCCAGTTGGAAAAGCTGAGTGGGGTTTATTAGGCTTCTCTTTGGGGAATGTGGAGTTAGAAAACAGAGTCTGGGCTGGTAGCTATAGAAGCAGCCAGGTCATGAGTTACCTAAGGCTGCCATTGACCTCTGGAGTCCTGTGAGAATCTTGTCAGGGGGACAAGACTTCTGACAGAGAGGTGAGCAGAAAGACAACCTCCACGAGTGAGAGGCCAGGTGGCCCAGAGAGCAGGGACAGTCTACTCAATAACCAATGTAAGCACGTGCTTAGGGCATCAACAAAACAGGGGCACTGGTTTTCCAAAGCAAAGACCCATAGATGCCAAGCAGACAGGACACAAGGAAAAGCAAGCACCTCAGTGGAAGGGAAACTGCAGGGCACTAAATAAAACTGATACTCCAGTACATAAGAACGTGTCAGCCTGAAGGGTCACAAGGGCACCCATGCACAAGTTTGTTTAAGCTATGAGGACCCTACCACTTCAACACCTTCATTGACATCTGTCTCCTATGGCCCCCTCCTGTGTAATTGAAACTCCCTATCTTGGTGAGTCTTTTGGGAGTATGCTATTTCTTTCTAATAAACAAGGGGGGGGGGGTGGGCTGTCAACTCTAACTTGCTACTGGATCCAACATGAGTGGTCACTGGGCAAGGATGGATTATATTAATAGATAACAGGTCTCTGATCCATTTTGAGACAACCGTCTTGTACATCCATATCTGCTGATCCAACAATTCCAGCCAGGAGGGTCAGCAATGTTCTGTTCTGTGATATAAACACAAGGGTGTGCTCTTGCACACATCCTGGTACACAATCAGTGGGGACCTCATTCCCAGATGATGCACAAAAGTAAGGGAACTTGAATAAGTCAGCCATTGCAATTAATTCAATCGAGTTATTTTTTAACTGTATAGCATTCGCATGTGGAGTTATGTCATAAGTAAAAATCTTAGTACCCTGCAGCCACTAAAAATTCCAATTCCAACTCATGACAACACCATGAATGCAGAGTAGAACTGCTGCACACAGTTTTCAAGGCTGTGACCTGTTGGAAGTAGATCAAAAGCCTTACTTCCCAGGCGTCTCTGTGTGGGTTTGAACCACCAACCTTTCAGTTAGTAGTCTAGCTCTTAACCATTTGCACCACCCAGGGACTCCTACTTCAGTGGTAATACCTGCCACCCTTCCTGCTCCCTACAGCCCTGTAAAGCTTCTTGAGAACTCAGAAACTCTTGTTACCTATCTCTGAGTATAATAAATCTTTGTTGTATGAATTTGTTATTTGTGAATATAAGGTTTTTTATGATTTACTGCTTCAAATGTAACATTTGTTGGGTATTGGGTATTTGTGTATTCCTATAACAATTATTGGAGCCCTGGTGGTACAGTGGTTAAGAGCTCTGCAGTTGGAATTCACCAGCTGCTCCTTGGAAACCCTATGGGGCCGTTCTACTCTGTCCTGTAGGGTCTCTATGAGTCAGAATCAACTCAATGGCAACAGATTTGGTTTTTGTTTTTATAAAGATTATTGAGATGTGTTCTGGGATGCAGCTAAGGTACTTGGAAACAGTTGGATCCTCTTGGATTTACATTTGAAATTCATGAGGTGAGACCAGAGCAGCATTTCGTTTAGGGATAATTACTCCCCATTACTGAGATGAAATCATTCTGAGTACTCTACTGTAAATTATGAGACTTTTCTAGGTTGGCTGTGGGGACAGGCACTTTTTCCAGCCCTGTGTTGGGTATTGCTCACTGTCTCTTCCCTCTAATCCTTTCAGATGGTTCTCCTCCCGGTCATTAGTTGCTTTCTCACACACAGGTGCAGACAAATGCTCTGCTGAGTACTCAAGGGGGACGTTCTACAGATCTCTGGAGATCTATCTGCCTTGGTCTCCTCTATCCCGCAAAATTTGTCTGCCTTGGTCTCCTGGAACTCTCAGCTCTGTGTCCTCAACAGGACTGACACTAGGCTCTGCCTGGCTTCACCGTCCCGGCAGTGATTTCTGGAAGCTCACTCAAGGCAGAGATCTGGTGCTGTTGCGGAGCTCACCTTGTTTGCTTCTCATCTCCCAGGGCTCACCGTCCTCAGCTCCTCATGCCCACTGTAATGAAAACGCTTTTAAAAAATATGTTTTCTGGTTGTTGTTGTTGTTGTAGGTATTCCAGGTGAAAGACTAAGACCAGTCCCTATTATTCTATCTTGGCTGAAACTGGAAGTTATATGACATACTTGTAGACTTCTTATTTCACAAGGAAAGTTTGATATATTGCAGTCAGTATGTTTACCTCCATTTTGCCTTCCATAGGGAGAATTTTTTTTTTTTTTAATTTCTGTTTAGACCTGTTGCCATCGAGTCAATTCCAACTCAAAGCAACCATATAAGGATAGAGTAGAACTGCCCCATAAGGTTTCCAAGGAGCAGCTGGTGGATTTGAACTGCCGACCTTTTGGTTAGCAGATATTTCTGTTTGGGCACGTAAAAAAAGAGATATTTGTCATCATCACGATTTAACACAGACCCTCTGTGCTATAGTGCCTCTGACTTGAGTAAAACACGTGTTAAATCTTTGGTTTCATTGCTGCTCAGGTCAAGGCTGAAGTCAAAGGCACTAAGTTAATACTGGATTAAGATGTTATCACAGTTTCTTTAGAAGAAATTCAGTCCCGTGAACCATTGGAACAAAAACAGTTTCCCAAGAGGACCTTAACCCTGGAAAGGTAATTATCTGTTTTAGATGCCTGTAATTTACAATTATGTTTGGTTAGCTTCTCAGTGGTGAGTCTGGGATGTGTTGAAAGATTTAGAAAGCTGGTTTATATGTAATTCGTGAGATTCATTTCTGAACTAGGGAGCTAAACACCCTTAGGAAAAGAGCGTGGACGTGTATTCAAGCCATTGAAAGATAACCAGGCAGGGCTCTGTGAGCGTCAAACTACACGCGAAGTACTACTGACGTTGTTATCAGTAATAGGAATATATTTGTTTTCTTTAAAAACAAAGGAAATAGCAAAGTGAATTTACCTCTACCTAGAAAAGCATCTGCTCATCTGTAAGTTCTGAAGGAAAAGAATTTTTGCCATCTGCCTATGCCTGGAAAATGGGGCCCTATGTCTTGTAGTTCCTAAAACAGGAACCCTGCCAAGGAGAGCAGAGAGAGGCAGCCATTCCACACGGGGGCAGCGTCATGGGCCTACTCTACAGAGAAAACCCCCACTGGCTACCTGGCAGGCTAAGTGGAAGCTCCCCCCTCTCTTTGCGTTATGTGATGATGTCACCCGGGTTCTGTGGACACCAGGCGTGAAGCCCCTCAGTTTCCCCAAGTTCCTTATGGAGGACTGAGCTCAGGTCATTAAGTGAGGGAGGAGCCCGCAACTGGCAAATGATAAATAAAAAGTGTTTCTAGAAATACCACAAGTCGATGGCTTTAAGAAACAAATTTATTTTCTTACAGTTTAGGAGGCTAAAAGTCTGAATTTAGGGCACTGGCTTTAGGGGAAGGCTTTCTTTCTCTGTTGGCTCTCGGGGAAGGTCCCTGTCTCTTCAGCTTATTTCCTGGTTCCTTGGAGATCTCCATGTGGCTTGGCACCAATCTTTCCCCTATCTGTAAAATCAAAACAAAACTCATTGCCTTCGAGTCGATTTCGACCCATAGTGACTCTACAAGGGCAGAGTGAAACTGCTCCATAGCGTTTCCAAGGAGTGGTTGGTGGATTTGAACTGGTGACCTTTTGGTTAGCAGCCATCTCTTAACCACTATGCCACCAGGGCTCCACCACAGGCATAGAGGTTAGGATTTATAATACATATTTTGGGGGGACATAATTCAACTCATAAAAATCAGCTATTTGTGAGGGTAAGTGTCCCCTGAGGATAAGTGTTCAGGGTGACTCTTTGGGTTGTCAACCTTGGCCTGATCTCATTCCTGTGGCATTATCGTTGCTCTGGGCATCACAGGTGCTTCAGGTTTCCCTCTAGAGGCCAGATTAAAACAAAACAAAATGGTGGGATATATGGTTTATCTCTTTTATTAACACCAAAGCTAAAAAACAAAGATTGCTTCTAAAATGCTGCAGAGTTAAATATTCTTGATTCTTGGGGCTCAGGGAAAAAAAATCCCAGTCATTTGATATTAAGAGTTACAGCTGAGGGTGGGTAAAAGGCTCCAGCATAACCTACAGGTACTAACCGGTGTCTGTATGCCGTGGAAGTCAAGCCAGTCACACATGGGCCTGAGGAAGGTTCTTCTCCAGAGGCTCTGGAAGGCCTAAGGATGGCAGAAGTCAGTAAGTAGACTCATTCATCAGGCAGTGGAGCCACAAGGGCAGCCAAGGAGATTTGCTGAGCTCAGTTGATGCCTGGGGCTCAAAGAAATCTGCCCCAGGGCAATGAAACATGGTGTAAGGGCCACACATTGGGGTGAGATTAGTGACTTCACAAGACTAGCCCTGTTTTGTGAATAACATTTGTGTTTTCCTGAAGGCAGTGCTGGCCACCCTAATCTGGTTGGGAGCTCTGTGTGACACAGAACTCATGTCCAAAGTGGACCAGAGGAGAAGGACCATGTCTTACATTTTTCCCCGCAAATGCTGAGTATGGGTCTTGAATATGGGAGGCTCTCAATCGTCGGTGAGATTGTCATTTAGCAAACACTGGAGATTCTGACCCCTTGCCTCTGCTTCTGATGCTCTTTTCTCACTGTTCAGTCTCCAGGCAAGGATTTCTGGATCTGCCTGTCTAGATCACTTTTCTGAACTTCAATCTCAGATGTAATTTGGGGAATTGAGTTGATAGATAATTGGTGTTTCCCCTCTGTTCTCTTAATGTTGAATGTTCCATTGATTAATTTTATTGCCTTGACCCATCCTTGCATCCCTGGGATAAATCCCCTTTGTTGAGAATGTTTAATCCTTTTATTATGCTGATGGATTCAGCTTGGTAGTATTTTGTTGCATATTTACATGTATATTTGTAAGGAATATTGGTTTGTAATTTTCTTCTGTCTGCTTTGTCTGATTTTCATGACAGGCTAATGTTGTCCTCATAAAATGAGTTAGGAAATGCTCCTCCCACTTCTCATTTTTGGAGAAGTTTGAAAAGGACTGTTACCTATAGTGACCTATGAAATTTGCTTCATCTGGTTGGTATCTCTCAGTGGAAGCCCAGCTGTTACATTGGGCCAGGCGATTCTTTAGTAGGTGGGACCGTGTCACTCCTTGTTGGGCTTGTAACATCCTTGGCCTCAGGGCACTAAAGGCCAGTAACCCAACCGACCCAAAAGGCCAGTAGTGAGAAGCAAACACACCCTCACACAGTTTTAAATGTTCTCTCCCCATCCAGTGAGTACCACTTGCTGTAGAGTTGATTCTAACTCGTGGTGACCCCGTGTGTGTCTAAGTAAAACTGTGCTCTGCAGGGTTTTCAATGACTGTGACCTTTCAGAATTAGACCACTGGGACTCTCTTCTGAGGCACCTTTAGGTAGACTCGAACCACCAGCCTTTCAGCTAGTAACTGAGTGTGTTAACCATTGGCCCCACCGAGGGACTCCCTGTTGTGTTTAAACCTGAACCTTTCCTCCGCAGCTGGCTCTGACTTTAGGTCTATGGATGCTTACTGTTCTTTGGGGGGTGTAATTCTCTAACCCTAAATTTGCTATCCCTTTTCGTAAATCCATGATCAGTTGTCAACCATGAATTCAGAATATTGATGATTTCTATTTGCCCCAAAATACAGAAAGGATTAGTGCTCACTTTAGCATGCGGTTTGTTTATTTTGCTTACTTGAAGTCAAAAACCAATAACCACATTGGTTCTGAAGGGCTTCGAAAAGCTCTCTAAACTTGGTCAGATCTACTATATTGAAAAAACTTATTCAAGAAGATAATTTGTTGGTACAGGTGTGTATATATAAGCAGAATAACTAAAATAGTAATCTTCATAATAAAAGGACTACTGGAGCCCACAACATAGTGGGCTCATTTTGAAGAGGAAGAAGCTGGGATAATGCCCAAAGTAAAGAAGAATCTTTTCCCAAGTCCTGTTGAGGAGAATACATGAAGAAGGAGCTTCAATTATGGCACTCATGAATTGAGTGAGATATAAAACATTTTCCTTATCAGTGATAATTTAAAAATTTGGAACAGATTATGAGGGATGTGAGTCTTTATCTCTTAACATGCATGATAGATATATTCCATTTATCCTGACCTGTGTTTTGTACAAGCAAGTTTAGGTAGGATGACAGAGACCACATCAGTGGAGAGGATCACTGTTTTTTCTAAGATTTGTCTAAGTAGCCCACGGATGTCCTCTTTAAATTCATTAACTCAATCCCACCAACGTTACTGATAGACTGCCACGTTCAAGGCACTATGCTACAGCAATCTTATTGTACTACTTTCTCACATAAATCAATGTTTTACTTACAGTAAACCTTCTTGGCATTTCATCCAAAAGGGAACTATATTTGATATTTTGTCCAAAAGAAGACACTGTTTATAAATGTTGGTAGGGAGTTATCATTAAAGCCGGCACCAGAATTCACGCTCCTGACTCGGATCATTAATCTACTCAGTTCCCCAAATTATATCTGATATTAAAGGCCCAGAGAGCTTGAGTGGTTTGCTCACTGCCATACAGTAGCTGAAATCTTTTGACTCCACAACAGGAGAAATTCTGTCTTAACAAATGAAGGCAGAAACATTTGCAACCATCACTCCAGGTAACTTTTAGAGTACCTCCAATCTTTTTTTTTTTTTTTTTCTATTGTGCTTTAAGTGAAAGTTTACAAATCAAGTCAGACTCTTACACAAAAACCCATATACACCTTGCTACATATTCCCAATTACAGCCCACAAGCTCCCTCCACTCTCTCTCTTTTTGTGTCCATTTCACCAGCTTCTAACCCCCTCCACCCTCTCATCTCATAGAGTACCTCCAATTCAAGACACTAACTAGCTATGGTGCCAGAGTCCCAGAGTGGCCTGCTAGTACCCATCTGGTCATACACACCATTATGCTAGGGATTAGTTGTTTGGGGGGGGCTTGTTACTTGTAGCCACAGGATAAACCTGGCATAGATTGATGATACATTTTTAGAGTATTAATTTCATATTATCAACACATATTTTATGAAGTTGAATGCTAAATCTGAATGCATTTTTAAGATAACTTGTTAGAGTTCATAGAAACAGCAGGCATGCAGTTGTTGAACCAGGCTAAAGCCTACTGTCTTAGTTATCTAATGGTGCTATAACAAATACCGCAAGTGAATGGCTTTAACAAAGAAAAGTTTATTCTTTCACACTCTAATAGGCTAGAACTCCAAATTCAGGATGCCAGCTCCAGGGGAAGGCTTTTTCTCTGTCGGCTCTGGAGGAAGGTACTTGTCATCAATATTCCCCTGGACTGGAAGCTTCTCAGCACAGGCACCCCAAGTCCAAAGGACACACACTGCTTCCGGCGATGCTTTATTGGTGATATAAGGTCCCTATGTCTCTCTGCTTACTTCTCTCTTTTATATCTCAAAAGAGATCAACTTAAAACCTAATCTTATAGATTGAGTCCTGCCTCATTAAAATAACTGCCTCTAATCCCACCTCATTAACATCATGGGGGTAGGATTTACAACGCATAGAAAAATCACATCACAAAATGGTGGACAGTCACATAACGCTGGGAATCGTTGCCTAGCCAAATTGACACACATTTTTGGGGGACACAATTCAATCCATAATAGCCATATTCAGTAGTGTGCTCTGATATTGTCTCTAATCATTGGCTCATTGCAGTGGGAAATTTTGCAAAACACTGGGATAGAAAATTCTGAAGTATTTTTTTCTGCTAAACAGTAAAGGCATCCACATAGATCCATCTGGGTAAGATGAGAGCCCTTACTTTATCTAATCAAATCAGCTTCATCTCGCAAAGAGAAATAAAACCATAATAAAATCCATAAAAACAATCGTGACATTTTCTCTGTAAACAAGTGTGTTTAAAGAGCAATGCTTTCAGCCATAACTGCTTTGCAATCCCTGAGCACCTCACGGTGAAGGAATTCTTCTGCATTTAATATATTTCTTATTATCTTGGCTCCTTTCCAGTTCTACCCCTGGGTAACCTTGAGCAAGTGGGTATCCTGCTTCTGGTTTTTTATCTCTAACACTAAAAAAATGGGATTTTTCTGCCTACCTGTCCCATCAAGATGAAGTGAACAATAAACCTATCCCATGTTGGGCTTTGACTCAACAGCAGCAGAGTTATTTGCTTAGGCCACATAATAATTGATAGGATTTGGGTCGTAAAGTGTGAGCATTGCATTTATTTTATAACCTGTAATCTTGTATAGGGAATAGAAGCTGTTAACCATTGTATGTGGGCTAATGAATTGCCTGCTGTTATTTATAAAGGTGATCTTGTTTTTCAAAAAAATTACAGAAGAAATATTGTATGCTTTGGGAACAAGTGACTGAACTTCAATGAATGTTAAAACCCAACATTTCTTATTTAATTAGAATTTGCCAGCAGATAATTTAATTTTTGACCAATTTGCAGAAACATTCTAGATGTTATTGTCCAAGCGTCAAATATGCTTTTAGGATTTCCAGGTGCCTCAGAGTGTTTGCACGGTCCCATAGGCAGGGCGTGATTCCGTCTTACTTCTGCTGCTGTTAACTGTGACTAAGAAAGATCAAAAGTTTAGAAGCACACTGAAAAATCTATTCTGTGAAACCAGGAGATGGAATACTCTTATTTTTGAACTTTAATTCTCTCAGGTATGACTTAATTCAAGAACCAGGGATTTTTATATTCAATTTACACTTATACTGAGGTTTAACTAATTAAATAACTTATCTACTAATGAGTTTGTGTGGTTGTTTTTGATGGTTTAAAAGGTGCTGCCTTTTTTCCAGTAGTATCCAGAACTTTCCACAGCATCTTTTTGGCAAAGCAATCATTTTTTAACTTGTAATGACTAAAATAAAATAAGTCATATAAAATTAAATCTGTATGATTGCTTTAGACAACATCAGGTTTCTCTTAAAATCTTGATTCTTACTGTCTACATTCTCGAACGCCTTGTCTATGAAATTGAATAGCAGGTTTGATTTTAATGACTTTGCTGTTTGACATTCGTTTCAATACAGCCACATCTCTGAATTTTACTGTAGAAAAATATCTCAGCGAATTCTACCTCGAAGGAGCATCTCCACTGACTAATTTGTAGAATTAGAGTATTCCCCTTTGACTTTTGCTGCAGGAGAGATCACGATATGTGAAGATTTGATTTAGATTTGACGGTCTAGTACAAGGTCACAAATATAGTATACCCTTATAAATCATGTGGGCAACGGCCTGAATGAAGCTAGCCCCTTTAAATCACAAGGTTGCGTAGCTATCAATACCAAAGGCTTCTGGATTTATATCCAAAGACACCTGTCTTAGTTATCTAGTGCTGCTATAATGGAAATACTGCAAGTGGATATTTTAGCGAACAGAAATTTATTCTCTCTCAGTTTAGGAAGCTAGAAGTCCAAAATCAGAGTGCTGGCTCTAGAGGAAGGTTTTCTCTCTCTTTTGGCTCTAGGGGGAGGTCCTTATCACCCTCCAACATCTGTGGGCCAAGCGTTCTTTGGAGATCCGCATGTGTCTTGGCGTCAATCTTCCCCTGGGTCTAAATGGTTTTCAGTGCAGGGACCCTGGTTGCGAAGGACACGTTCCGCTCCCATCTCTTCCTTCTTGGCGGCATGAGGTCCCTGTCTCTCTGCTCACCTCTCTCTCCTTTTATCTCTTGTAAGATAAAAGGTAATGCAGGCCACACCCCAAGGAAACTTCCCTTACATCGAATCAGACCTGTGACCTGAGTAAGGGTGTTACATCCTACTCTAATCCTCTTTAACATAACCTAATCTTGCCTCATTAGCCTCAGGCAGAGATTAGGATTTACAGCACATAGGATAATCCCATCAGTTCACAAAATAGAGGGTAACCACACAATAACGGGAATCATGGCCTAGCCAAGTTGACACATACTTTTGGGGGGACTGTGGTGGATTAAGTACTTCTGTGTCACTTTTCTAGCCATGGTCTTATAACACCTACCAGGTGATTGTGTGATAGGGGAGTTGTGGTCTACCAAGGGGAATTGCTCAGTTTTACCTTAAAGGAGAGCCAATTCTGGAGCAAAGGGGAGAGCCCACCACAACCAAAGAAGGAGAAACTAGCAGGAAACACTGCAGTGAGCTTCCCGGCCCACGGAGGGAGAACGCTAAGTGCCTTCGGGCAGAGACTGAGGGCCAGGAGAAGTCTAAGCCTGATCCATGAATTTGGGACTTGCCAGCCTCTACAATGATGTGAGCCATTTCTTTTGCATGGTTCGTGAGTTCTGTGAGACATTGCAGTTAATTAGGAAACCCAAAGACAGGAGGGAAAGTCCTAAGGAGAGAGGAATTTGCTGATGTTAGAGATGATGGAGTGGGACAGCAGCTTGGAAAAGCTGGACATTTGGGACACCTTTAACCTCCATCTTGTAGGAACCAGCTTCGTGCTGATCCTTATAAGACAAATTATTCATTTAGTGATACAATACAATCCATGACAGCACCCAAGCCGGTTAGGTCTTTGATATATTATGTGATAATTACTGGAAAACAAGACAAAACAGAAACAAAATATCATCCATAGGTAACCTGTTAATACAGAAATATGCAGACATACTGTAAGAGTACTGTACTTTAATTTTCTAACACCAAATATGAGCAATATTTCTACCATTTCCTCATAATAGCCTTGTTAATCCTACATCAGGTCTATTTCAACCCAATGTCTGAGCCCTCAGGATTACTCTACGTGTAGAGCAGGGCTTCTCAGCCTCAATGCCATTGCCATTTTGGACCAGGGAATTCTTTGTTGTAGGAGGCAGTCCTGTGCATTGCAGGGTGTTTAGCAACATCCGGCGCCAGTAGCATCCTTCCCTCCGGTCATAATAATAAAAAATCTCTGCAGACATTGCCAATTGTCACCTGAAGGGAAGAAATGTCCTGGTCGAGAGCCACTGCTATAGAACCAGGAAGGGACAAAGTCCTTTCTCTTGTAGTCCTCTTGGAAAAAACACTTTCGTGATTACTTTGCAACCAGCAAAGTTATTGAAAGGTGTTACATTTTATGTTTCTTTATAAAACACACCTCAAATATCCAACTGAGGGCTCCAACATCAAAATTTCGATCTCAACACAATGCCTAATGAGGTTTTTTTTGTACTGAAGTCTTCTCCCAATTGATTTTGTGCAAGAATAATTTTATACATTCAACTGTGTGGATTATAGCAAATCAGGAGTAACCTTACAAAGAATGGAAATTCCAGAGCGCTTAATTGTGCTCATGTGAAATCTGTACATGGGTCAAGATGCAATCCTTCAAACAGAACAGTGGGATACTGCGTGGTTTAAAATCTAAAAGTGTGCAGCAGAGTTGTGCTCTTTCACTTTATTTACTCAATCTGTACGAAGAAAAACACGGTGTCAGAACTGGAGGAAGACCATTAACAACCTGCAATATGCAGATGATACTACTTTGCTTGCTGAAAGTGAAGGTGCCTTGAAGCACTTACTGATGGAGGTGAAAGACCTTCAATATGTAATCCTTTGATACGGATTACACCTGAACATAAAATGAAAACCTGCACAACTAGATCAATAAACAACATTGTGATAAACAGTGAAGAAATTGAAGCTGCTAAGGATTTCTTTCTACTTGGGTGAACCATCAATGACAATGGAAGTGGAAATCAAGAAATCAAACAATGCATATTGCATTGGGCAAATCTTCTGCAAAAAAAAAGACCTCCCTAAAGTGTTAAAAAGCAAAGATGTCACCTTAAAGACTCAAGTGTGCCTGACCCAAGCCATGGCCTTTTCGGTCACCTCATACGCATGTGAAAGCTGGGCAATGAAAAAGAAAGATCACAGAGCTGACACATTTGAATTGTGTTGTTGGCAAAGAATATTGAATATTTTTTTTTTATGAACTGCTAGAAGAACAACAAATCAGTCTTGGAAGAAGTACAGCCAGAATGTTCCTCAGAAGCAAGGATGGCGAGACTTTGTCTTGCTTACTTTTGACATGTCATCAGAAAAGACCAATCTCTAGAAAAGGACATCAAGTTTGGTAGAGTGGAGGGTCAGCGAAAACAAGGGAGACTCTCCATGAGCTGGATTGACACATTAGCGGCAACAGTGGGCTCAAATGTACCAAAGCTACACCTGTGAGAATGTTTCCTTCTGTTATACATAAGGCTGCCGTGACTCAGAGCCCGCTCAGCAGCAACGAACCCACCAAATTTTCCAAAGGAATACAAAATCCTACTTTTTTATCTGTGGAGAGAGAAAATGGATTACTGTTCAGAATTTTAGCTATTTGACTTAAAAATATTGGGACATTAAAAATGCTGTGTATCTGTGTGTACAATGGGGATACTTGGAACTACAGCTTCTCCTTTTCCATCTTCTGAACTACACTGTGAACAGGAATTTATCACTTATATTCTTTAGCTTTTCAGGTGTATATCAGGTAGCAATGTGCCTTCCAGGTGCGAGAGATCCCAGCCTATTGTCTAAAGTCCAGGGCAACACCGGCTTTGATCCAACTCAACGCAGAAGGTAGTACAGCCACCAGGACCTGTGACTCAAGGCTTAACTCTGCTCTTCAGCATGCTTAGTTGATATTCTTTCTAGATAAGCTCTCTTGTCATGCTTGCAAAATAATTGTAGCTGCAGGTCTTCAGTTCTTTCAAGTTCAGATCCAGGAGAGAAGAGAGTGCACCCGGATCTGTGGGTGGGTCAACCGTACCCAAACTGCTTAAACAGTGATGGGTGAGAGGGAATGTTTTCCCAAAGGAAATTGGTAGTACTTAGCTTGCTGGAAGAAAGTTAAATGGCTTTCAAGGACAAAAAATAACATATGATCATTTCCAGGTGTTTTTACTCTCTCTCTCCAAAAAATAATTGTAAGGCTGCTGAGAGTGGGGACCACTTCTTATATTTCCTATTATTCCCCATGGAACCTCTATGAAGCTGAGTGCTCAGCAGACCTACCATGCAAAATGTGTAGGTTAAAACAGGGTTAGAGTTAGAGATCATACACCTTGTTCTCACAAACAGATCAGAGCATTTTTATGTTTAATGATAAGGCATATTCTCACACAATTTCCAGGGATAACTACGAGTATCAGGGGAGAAGGATATACTATCCCATTTTAAAGGGGATTAAAAGAAATTGTAATCATGCAAATGCCTTCCCTGAGGCCATAGATAGTAAAACGGCCGTGTTGCCACTTACACAATCTCTTTCCGAGAGAAGGCAGATCAAAGAGCTGTTTCTGGGTAAATGCTTATATAAATATTTCTAAGAATTTCAACGATAAAATTGAGATTTCATACGTAATATGAGATCTCGTATGTGATCTTAGAATCCTTAGATTCTAGAAGTAACAAGACTTAGGTAGCCCACTTAAACAGATTAAATAAAGGAAAGTAAAGCTCCCTCCCGTCACATTTGCCTTGAACTTGGTTTGGATGAGAAAATCCAAGCCTAGAAACTCTGCTACCTGAACGTCATATGCAATCAGGTATATCTGGGAGCTGCATCGTTTGATACTGCCTGCAAAAAAGTTGGGGCGGGGGTGCACTCAGTGCATCGTTAATGGTTTTGATCAATACCCCGCTCAGGCACCCCAACGAATGATAGTGCGGTACCCCACTGCGCTTGCTAAAGACACGTCTCTGTGTGTGGGAAACATAATTGTCATTTCACAAAACATGGGGCACCTGTGAGATGAAGTCTTATATGTCCCTGTATTTTGGCAAAAGCAAGAGCATTCTCATTTGCACAACAAATGTGTTTAGTTTTAAAAACACCATTCTTCTAGCTCAACGAAGATGGAGTGTAAGGTAATTAATACTGAAGGCAGTAAGTTTTGTATTTATGAAAAACAGCATAATTATAGATTACTTATGTAAATATGTTCAGATGTACTCTACAGGCACACCCAAACATGATGCATTGAAAACAATACACTTAATTTTTTGCCAACTCAAATAACCATAAATCTGATCTCACGATATTTCAAAAGGATTCAGTTTTCAAGTTGGAGATGATGACATGTTTACAACTTAGAAAAACAGATAGTAATTTACATAATCAAACCATTTAAAGAGCAAAAATCTTATCAGACATGTTAGTAGAATTATAAAAGCACCTTTGGTATATTTAAATAGGTTTGATTTTTTTTTTAATAAAGTGTATTTAAATCCACCATTTCACAGCAGGCATTGTTGATTATATGGAAAATCTTAATTTATAGAGACAATACTTGTGCTGTATTTAAGACAGTCTGGGTGAAGTTCATAGCCAATAAAAGAAGCTACAGGTTCTTTCAGAAACTGCCACAGCGTGTGCCCGCTGGACAGAGTTGATGAGCTTGAGTGTTTAGTGCATTTGGGTAGTTGTTCTTCTGGCTGTTATTTAAAAAAAAAAAAAAAAAACCAAACCCATTGCCGTTGAGTCAATTGCTACTCACAGTGACCCTATCGAACAGAGCAGAATTGCCCCATAGGGTGTCCAAGGAGTGCCTGGTGAATTCGAACTGCCAACCTTTTGGTTAGCAGCCAAACTCTTAACCACTATGCCACTAGGGTTTCCTTCTGGCTATTAGCTGGAATTATTATTATTATTTTTTTAATACTCCCTTCAGGATTTTTTTTTTTTAAGCAAAGGCTAAATAAAGGGGAGGTTGGTTATTGTTTGAGATTTCTGCTACTTATAAATAGTCACAAGTTATTTGGCTCCTGTGATAGTTTATTTCTTAGTGTGTAAAATCACAATTGTTCTTAGCTGCTGTTGAGTTTGCCCCCAACTCATGGCGACCCCATGCACAATGCGGTTGGACTGTTGTGACCCAGAGGGTTTTCATTGGCTGAGTTTTTTGGAAGTAGGTTGCCAAGACCTTCTTCCTAGTCTGTAAGCTCTGCTGAAAGCTGTTCAACAATCCAGATAGTGAACTATTTATAGAATTGTGTTGGGGGATTGTTGGGCGTTGAATTGTGTCCCCCAAAAAGGTATATTAAAGTCCTAACACCTGGTGCCTGTGAATATGACCTAGTTTAGAAATAGAGCTTTTGTAGATGTTCGCAGATGTAAGGTCCCTAGGCGGCACTAATGGTTTGCCCTTGACTACTAACGTAAAGGTTGGTGGTTCAAACCCACCCAGGGGTGCTGTGAAAGAAAGGTCTAGAGACCTAGGCCTTCCATAAAGATTACAGCCAAGAAAATCCTATGGAGCAGGTCTACTCTGTAACACATGGGGTCACCATGAGTTGGAATTGACTCTATGACGATGGGTTTTGTTTTGTTTTTCTGTAGATGTCATCAGCTAACATTCGTTCATACTGGAGTATGGTGGGTCCTAATCCAACCTGGATGTCGTCCCTATAAAAGAGAAGAGACACAGGGGTAAGAACTTCATGTGGTGGTGGGGTCATGCTGCAGCTGCCAGCCAAGGAACACTTGGGGCTCTCAGAAGCTGGGAGAGACAAAAAAGAATATACCCCCAGAACCTCTGGAGGGAGCCTGGCCCTGCTAACACCTTGAATTCAGACTCCTTGTCTCCACAACTATGAAACACTAAATTTTGGTTCTTACGAGCCACCTAGTTTGTGATTTTTTTTTTTTTTTTTTACAACAGCCCTAAGAAATGAATATGGGGTTATATGAGAATAGGGATGTGAATGAATGGAGCACGAGGCCTGGGACACTGGAGACTTAGCAGGTATTTGTTCTCCCCCCCCCCCCACTCCCCATCCAGCCTCTTGGGTTACTTTCAACTTCTGGTTCTCCCTTGCTTCCCCAGCCAAATCCTGCTGAGATACCAATGACCTCCTCCCAGAGAATCTGCGGTTTTACCTTGGAGCAAAGATTTCATTAAAGGGTTTTAAGATCTATGAGTAGACTCCTGTGAATCAGATTAGGAAAGAAGAGGTACCGAGTTCTCCCAGACCATAGACTCACTGATCTGACTTCTTTCAGATTTAATCTCCCCTCTTGAGGATAACTACCCTGCAGTAACCTTGCTTAGACCTCAGGAGAACCGCAGCTGGTAAGAACAATGACAAGGTCAGAGGTAAGCCTTCTTTAGATAAATGGCCAGTTTTCTAATGAGAGAACATGCATTTGCCACATTGAGTTTTGGGGATTTCATCTGGTCGCCATAAACTAAATTCAATTTTGGGGCTTTAAACCCCCAAGCTGTGGTGAAAGAGCAGGACTTTGCAGTCAAATAAACCCAGGTTTGAGTTCTTACCTTTATCATGTGCTGGTTCTGTGCATTTACTGACCTGCTTTAGGAAAAGGAAACCCTGGTGGCATAGTGGTTAGGTGCTGTGGCTGCTAACCAGAAGGTCAGCTTTAGGAAATACACTAAATCACTCTGAGCATTTCTTTGCTCACTTATAAATTTTGGGTAATACTACTTTGCAAAGTTGTTACACTGGTAAATATCATATACAGAACACCTGGCACAGAGTAGATTTTGAACAGATGATAATTGATCTATAAAGTCATTTTTGATATCCTACAAACCAGTGCCATTACGGTCTCTCCTTATAAGAACTTCAGGTCTCTCTTTTTTTTCTTCATCTTAGTGTTTACTAAGCTTAATTCCTAATAGTTGTCTTCTTCCTTGTCTTAGTTACCTAGTGCTGCTATAACACAAATACAAGTGGATGGCTTCAACAAACAGAAGTTTATTCTCTCACAGTCTAGGAGGCTAGAAGTCCAAATTCAGGGTGTCAGCTCCAGGGAAAGGCTTTCTGTCTCTATGAGCTCTGGTGGAAGGTCTTTATCATCAATCTCACCCTGGTCTAGTAGCTTCTCAGCATAGGGACCCTGTGTCCAAAAAATGTGCTCTGCTCCCAGTGCTGCTTTCTTGGTGGTATGAGGCCCCCATGTCTCTCTGCTTGCTTCTTTGTTTTATATCTCAAAAGAGATTGGCTTAAAACACAATCTAACCTTGTAGATTGAGTCCTGCCTCACTAACAAAACTACCAATAATCCCACATTTTATGGATTGAATTGTGTCCCTCAAAAAATATGTGTATCAGTTTGGCTAGGCCATGATTCCCAGTATTGTGTGACTGTCCACCGTTTTGTCATCTGATGTGATTTTCCTATGTGTTGTAAATCCTATCTCTGTGACGTTGATGAGGTAGAATTAGGGGCAGTTATGTTAATGAGGCAGGACTCAATCTACAAGATTGAATGTGTCTTGAGCCAATCTCTTTTGAGATATAAAAGAGAGAAGTAAGACACGGGGACCTCATACCACCAAAGATAGCAGTGCCAGGAGCGGAGCACATCCTTTGGACTCAGGTTCCTACATGGAGAAGCTCCTAGACTAGGGGGAGACTGATGGCAAAGAACTTCCTTCAGAGCTGACAAAGAGAGAAACCTTTTTCCTGTAGGTGATGCCATGAAGTTGGACTTCTAGCCTACTAGACTGTGAGAGAAGAGACTTCTGTTTGTTGAAGCCATCCACTTGTGGTATTTTTGTTATAGCAGCCCGGGGTAACTAAGATAGTTAGCTAGTTAAAAGTTCTGCATCCGTGAAAGACCAGGAAAAAAAAAAAACAACTGCTACTGTTTATTATTTGCAAACAATCTTCAGCATGTGGCATGCAAATGGAGTATTTGTACAGGGTCGTCAAAAAAGAGGAGGACCCTCAACGAGATGGACTGACAATAATGGGCTCAAACTTAGCAATGGTTGTGAGGATGGAGCAGGACCGGCAGTGTTTCGTTCTGTTGGTCGCTATGAGTTGGAACCAATTTGACAGCAACTAACAACAATGTATAATGTTATTCAGTAAGAAACCATGGACTTAAGCAAGAAGTGGCCCCAAACTGAATGAGAGGCATGTTGAATTTTCAGCAGTCACATGGTTTAATGCAAGGTAGTTTTTTACTGCATGCTTCATAACAAATGATTGGTTCTTTTAAGGTTTACTAAATGTAAAATAATAAATAAAATGGAGATAGGTGAAAGCATTCTTTGAAATTCAAACAAAAATCATAATCTCTTAGATACTAAAGGCTTATTGTTTTCAGAAAATTTAGTAATATACTTGCTTCTTCTAATCACTAAATATGATTTTTTCCATGCCATAGGAAAATTCTGGGTATGCTTTATAGATGAACTTCCGTAAAAGCAAGACCAGAAATCTTACACACAACCTGACAAGAGAAAAGAAAACCCCGCGCATAGTGCTTCCATAAAAGGCAGGCCTACAAAGAATCTTAAAAAGATCTTCCTGCTTCCACCCCTCGTGTCTGAGACCCTGCGAGGCATCAGCAGAAAGATTCATACCAGCCCTGTTCAGTGAGAACACAGAGTCCCGAGCTGAGTTTGGCTCGTGGGCATCTTTGTATTTCTCACCTTCCATGATGGGAGAAACAGAGAACTAGCTTGCTAATAAGTTAAAAGCAAATACAGAGGAAACTCTGAAAATCTGGAGAATGCCCCTGTTACATATAACTCTCTGACAGATGAACTACCAAGTAATAAAGCAAAAATATGTGGGAACAAAAGGAAGCAAAGGTATAAAATAGAACACTGGAAAAACCTAATAATGGGAAGAAATAAGGCCACCGGAGAGGCTACTATTAAACCACTATATTTTCAAATAATAACAAGGCTGAACATCACCTTCTGAGACTTCATAAAATGGGATTCGGACCTACTGCCTGCTGACAATTAAAGTCAAAAACAGAAAAGAAGGTGCAAATCAATGCCCCAGGGTTGCTCTGGTGGAAAAGTATTGTATTCTCTCAGAAGACGACGAAACAGGCTAGAGAGGGAAATGCACAAGTTCTCTGTGGATTTTCCAAGAGGTTCTTTCTAGTCCCATAGGAAAACAGGTGAGCATGGTAGATGTAAAGTTGGACATTCTCAGATTCTAGAAAAATATTGCTGGGACAAGTAGCTAATTTCTTTCCTCCTTCATCTGACCATTTTCCGACAAGCACCTTTACTAGCAAATAAAGAGTTTACTGTCTTCTCTAAACAAAATCAGTGAGATTTACGTTTTCTATCTGAACTACGATTGCTTCTCTATTGTTTCTGTTCACAGGTATGTCCTTTTAGCAAGTAAATAAAGACATTCTTGGGGGTATATTAAAATTTCCACCTAAACTTAATAAAAACAATTGGTTCTTGAAATAATTAATTCAAACATTTTTGTTGTTGTTGAGCATTTATGATGTTCCAGAGGCTGCTGTAAGTGGTAAGAATATTCTAACAAACAAAATAAGTAAAATCACTGCCATCGCAAACTTTACATTCAGGTTAAGTAAGAGAGAAAATAACAAACGTATCAGGACCTAGGAAACCCTGGTGGCCAGGGGTTAAGTGCTACAGCTGCTAACTAAAAGGTCGGCAGTTGAAATCTACCAGGTGCTCCTTGGAAACTCTATGGTGCTGTTCTACTCTGTCCTATAGAGTCGTGATGAGCTGGACTCGACTCGACGGCACGGGGTCTGGTTTTTTATCACTAGCTAACGTTAGAGTTTGTTTTTAATGTTAGAGTACAAAGTGCTAGAAGAATGATTAAGCAGAGAAGGGGGCAGAGAATGATCAGAGGGGCGGTTGCCCCTTTAGACAGGGTGGTGAGGGAGACCTTAGTGAATGAAGAGCTGAGCCATGTGAATATTGGCAGGAAGTGGGCTCCAGGCAGAGGAAAGAACAGGGCGTGCTTGGCATGTTTAAAAAGAAGCCAGGAGTTCATAGTGGCTGGAAGACACAGTGGGAAGGCTACACAGTGGTCAGAATAGGCTGCTGTCAATCTACTCCTATATAACGAATGATCCCGAAACCTAGGGCCTTAAAACAGCAAAGATTTATTATTTTTCACAATTCTGTGTGTTGAATGGGCAATTCTCATACAGTGTGGCATGCACCACAGTCAACCAACAGCTTTGTTGGAAATGATGGTCTAAGATGGCCCCACTCCCTCGTCTGGGACCTCAGCTTTCCATCCTAATTCAGGGATGGGAAAAAGAGACTAACTCTTAATGAGAGGAGCAGCAAAGCATTTGTGGCCATTTGAAAACCACCTCCTGTTGTTGCCGTTAGATGCCATTGAGTCAGCTCCAACTGACTCGTAGAGACCCTATGTACAACAGAACGAAACACCACCCAGCCCTGTGCCATCCTCACAATCGTTGCTATGTTTGAGTCTATTGTTGCAGCCACTGGGTCAATCCGTCTCACTGAGGGTCTTCCTCTTTTTCACTGACCCTCCACCTTACCAAGCATGATGTCCTTCTCCAGGGACTGGTCCCTCCTGATAGTATCTCCGAAGTACGTGAGATGGAGTCTGGCCATCCTCACTTTGGAGGAGCATTCTGGCTGTACTCTTCCAAAACAGACTTGTTCATTCTTCTGGCAGTCCATATCACATTCTAAACCTTTACTCTAGCCTATGAAGTGTTTGGTGGTGGTTGAACACTACCTCATAGGCTATGGCAAAGACTTAGAATTGTATTGCAGGAGTCGTGGGTAGTGATTAGAGGATGTTGAGTAGGGATGTCAAGTGAGCAGATTGTGTTTCAAAGATCTTTCTGGCTGCTGTGTGGATAGATTATTGTGGGGCAAGGGTGCAAGCAGAGACGACAGTGGAGGCTTGCATTTAATAGCATTCCCTCTAGCTTCCATTAAGCCCGTAAAAAGAAACTGATTCCGTTTAACAGAGAGTCATCGTGATCATAATCCACGGCTTGCCTCATGATCCAACTTGCTGCAAGGTAGTATAAATCACTGAGGACATAGAATTAAAGCTTTCTTTTCCAGAAAAAGACAATGACATTCATGAGCCATATTTTCTTTGCATAGAAATTGCATTAAATTACCCGTGCTGCACTGGAACTTCGTCATTTAAAATAAGAATATCCCAATAATCTCAAAAAAGGCGTTTCTATTATGTCTTTCTCTGAAGAGCTCCAAGCAATACCAAAATAGTCTGTGGTGGGAAGAGCCATTTGAGTGATTAGCTGTGGAAATCCTTGCATTTGTGTGCACATTTCATGAATGTGTATGTATTAGGCATGCCATAACTATTTATAGATGTCTTAGCTAAATATTGATGTCATTTTTTAAAATTTTTTTGTATGATTTCATCTTTTTTTTTTCATTCTCATAGTGATTTTCTGTATCTTAAGTCAGGTAAGAGTCTTTATAATGAGTGAATTAAAAAAAAAAAAAAAAGTCAAAACAGAAAAGGGCCAGAAGGGTGCAGTTAGGAGAAAGGAGAGGACAAATATGGGTCACTTTAGAGAAGGCACTCTGCTACCCAAGAGAGAATCTTACAGCAAAGGACCTTCATGATCATCGGAATTCAATTTCTTCCTTAGTCAAGAAACTGAAGCCCAGCAATGCTGTCAGGGCCCTATCCTCAGAATCCAGCCCACAGATGGGTTTTTTTTTTTTTTTTTTTTCCCTTCTTTTTGACCATTCTGTTATGGTTTAGGTGAACGTTTACTGAACAAGTTAGTTTCCCACTCAACAATTTACACACATTTTGTTTTGTGACATTAGTTGCAATCCCCTCAATGTGAGGGCACTCTACTCGCATCCCCCTGGGTTCCCTGTTTCCATTCCTCCAACTTTCCTGCCCCTTCTTGCCTCTGAACTTTGTTTTGGGGCAAATGCCGTCCTTTGGTCTTGTGTGGTTGATGGTTCTGAGGAGCACGTTCCTCATGGGTGTTATTGTTCACTTTCTAGGCCTGTCTATTGTTTGGCTGAAAGGTGGTCTCTGGGAGTGAGTTCAGTTCCTGGTCTGAAGGGTGTCTAAGGGCCATAGTCTCAGGGTTTCACCAGTCTCTATCAGACCAGTAAACCTGGTCTTTTTTATGAATTTGAATTTTGTTCTACATTTTTCTCTCACTGTGTCCAGGATCTTCAGATCTGTTATCTTTTGCCATCAGTGTATTTTATTTTTAAAGTTAGTCTCCAACATTCAAAAATCAGGAACTCTTGCATAAACAATCTGTATTTCTGACTTCCCTGGAGGAATCAAGCTATCTCAGAGTGCTCAGTGTTTTTCAGCCTTCCCCACGAGGCCTGCTGCACTCATCTCCCTGAATGAACTTTGCTGCCATTTTATTCCAATGTCTGGGCCACACAAGTCTTAGTGGCAGAAATGAGTTGAGAAATACTGATCCCGTGTTCCTTCCACCTGTCTCTTCTTTGCATTTCTTTGAGATACTAATTTTTACCTACAATTTTCAGACATGAAAAAAAAATTGTCATCCAGTTGACTCCAATTCATGACGACCCCATGTGTGCAGGGTAGAACTGCTCCAGAGGGTTTTCAAAGCTGTGACCTTTTGGAAGCGGATCGCCAGGCCTTTTTTCCAAGGTGCATCTGGGTGGGTTTGAACCATAAACCTTTCAGTTAGTAGTCCAAGGATTAACCGTTTGCAGCACCTGGGGATTCCTTTTCAGACATGAATATCCATTAAAATCCTGTTTTCTTCTCCCAATTGGTGAAAGATGTTTGTGGGTAATGCATGCTAATAAAACCAACCCCTACACCTTTAATTAAAAAAAAAAAAAGATGCCTATTATTCGCAGAGCAGAAAGCAAACGGGCCATTTCAGAGCTGGGACTGTATGAGATTACCAGCCGGCAATGAAAGGGGCGAGTGAGTCCCTCCCCATGGAGGAACACATTGAGTTATTTCAGCGGAAAAGATGCCATTAAGAAACTCATAATAATCCTATCATGTGCCTTCTGGCTTCAGACGCTACTCATTAGAAAGCTCCACATCCTTTAGCCTTTTATTAATGTGCTATTAAAAAAAAAAAAAAAACAACCATCTGTCTTCCTCTCTCTGCAGAGGTGAGTTAGGCATACTGGGGAATAACATTCCCGCTGCTAGGCAACAAATTAAAACAAATAAAAGCTGTTTGCTGAGAGTCTTGCCTGGCTCCTAGGATATGCGTTAGATTTGACAATTTCAGCTAAAACATTGTGTTCATAAAAGGTCTCATTGTTAAAATGTGTGTCTCATTTGAAAAACAGAATTCTGAATTGTGGTTCTACATGTAATCTTTACGTGTATTTACATGGAACACTTTGCCTTTAAAAAAAAAAAAATTATTTTGAATCGAATGTGTTTACTTCTCCTTACAGCCAACCCACATGTCACAAGACGGCTTGTAATTAGCCATTCTGCATCTTTGATAGGGGCCTGTGCTAAATAAAACAAGAAATCGAAGAGCTACTTCATGCATTGTGGAGAGGGAATGCAAACAGCACATCCCAAATGTGGTAACTGAGGCAATTAATTGCCTATTTCTGTACATTAGCTCATATGGGTGATGCGGTCTACACTCCTACACACACTCAGCAGAATGACTTCCTCCTGATTTCTCCAGAAAATCACTAACTAGCTCTTAAGAATGATTAGCACCGTCTTACTGACCACAAGAGTAGGAAGAGTTTGAATTTGACGTGCAGAAATGTAATCAATATGGACACTAGCAAACGTCACTTCATTGAAATTCAAATCCCTCTAAATGATGTTAACATGAAAATATTGTCCATCTTTGCTTGGCTTGCTATAATTTGTATAGTTTGTAAACACCTGTCTTAGAGGGTGTCTACAGATGCCTTTGGACAAATACTTTTCTTTTTCCTTGACCTCTTTCTTGGCGTGTGATTAAACCTAGCCACCCTGGAGACTTCGACCTGTAGTTTTCCTAGCCTGGTACTCATTACCCTACTGTGTGGAGCTTAGAGTCGATCTCTGTACTCTGTCTTGCCCTTCCTCTAAATTATTAGTTATCAATTTTTGTGTAATTAGCAGGATCATATATTCACTGTGAGTCCTCCAATAACTTCTAGACCATCTCTGAGCACAGAGAAGTTCTCAGTGAGCAGAAAAGCGTAAATGAGGTCAAACACCTTCCACAGAAGATGCCTGTGTTCCTGTACGGTATTAAAATCCCTCCTGAGTCAGGCTCCATCTGCCTTTTAATTAAAGCTCATCTCCATTTAACTCTGCTCCAGCCAACCTGTCCCCACCTGCGGGGGACTGAGCCTGCCTTCAGCTTTCTTAAACACCAACTGAATTCCCAGCCCTGTCTTCTCTATTTGTCTAGTATTACTCTTTTAAGACTTGGCTTATGTCCCTCACACCATGTTTATAAAAATCTACCTCTGGGAAAATGAGGTGACCTCCAAAGCTTCCAATTCCATGCCTTGAGCCAAGCGCTGGGTTACCACGAGGGCGACACCTGGTTCTAGTCCAGAGAGCTCGCTGTCCAGTAGAAGACAGCATGGTTTCTCTGCATTTGGTGCTTTGTAAGCAGAATCCAGAGGGCTGTGTGGGCTCAGAAGAGGCACGCAACCCCAAAGACGAGGAGAGTGGGGGTGAAGCTGGATGATCAGAGATTGGCCAGAGGAGGGGTGAGTAGGGATGATCATTCCAAAGAGTAAAGTTGGCTGAAGGCTTGGGGTGGAAGAAATAATCCTGAGCAAGTGCAGGTAGTAAAGCGAGAGGGAAAATGTGGGGAGCAGTGCGGGTGGAGGCGTGAGCAGAAGGAAGACCTTAAGGAGCCTTGCGTGATATGCAGGACCCTGATGGCACAGTGGTTAAGCGTTTGGCTGCTAACCAAAAGGTCAACGGTTTGAATCCACCAGCTGCTCCTTGGAAACCCTATGGGGCAGTTCTCCTCCGTCCTATAGACCCACTATGAATCAGAATCCACTCGATGGCAATGGGTGTGATATGGTAAGGAGCTTGAATTTTATCCTGAGTCAGCAGGAAGCCACTGGAGTGACCAGGAATATTATCGCCAAGGGCTTTTCCAGCTCAGAAATTCTGTGATTCTCTGACTGCAAGTCAATGATATTCTCTTCTCCTTCCAGAATGTACTTTTCTCACCCGTTTTACTTATAAGTACTTGCCACAGATAAATTCAAACAACATGTTCTTGTTTGTATAGGAACCGGACCCTCTATAATAGGCTTCATACAGAGTAGTTGCTCAAAACATGCTGATCAAATTTTTTAAAGTATATTTTAAAAGAAACCTCCCCCCAGAGTCCCTAAACTCAGCTGATTAGTTCCTGATTTCAAACCTGACACAGACATTTGCTCTCTTTTCATTGTTCTGCACGTCAGACTCATTCATTCTCCAGCCAGACAGCGTTTTTCACAGGAAAGCTCTTAGCATTGAGGCAGGACAATTCATTGACTGTCAAGTACATTGCAAGACATTAACATCCCCACTCCCAACCCATTAAACGCTAGTAGCCGCTCCTTAATCATTGTGAAAAGAGGAGATTCCTTTGATATTTCCATATGTTACTGTGGGTTAGTAACCACTGAATTCAAAATAGAGAGAGCACATTAAAAGTTCTTCTTTAAACTGAAAGTTTCTTTGGGACTCAAAAAGCCGCGATCAGCTCCTGGCACTGAGGTCTTCCGTGACCTAGAGCAGTTGATACCACCACTGTAGGCTTCAGTTCTCTCTGAGGTAACCTGGGGACAGTAACACCTGCTCCTTCCCTTTAGGGCAGGGTTTCTTAACTTTGGCATTTGGAGGCAGACAATTCTTTGTTGTTGGGGTCTCTCCTGTGCATTGTAGAATTTTTAGCAACATCCCTAGCCTCTACCCATTAGATGCCTGTTACAGTCCTCCCACCCCTCAGGTTTGACAATAAAACACATCTCCAGACATTTCCAAATACACCCTTGGGAGATAAATCTCCCCTGGTTGAGAACCACTGCTTTCCAGGGTACCGCTGTGAAAATGAAATAAGGTGATGAACATGACATCACTTCTCAAACTGTAAGATGCCTTATAAATATAAATGTTGTCAAGGTGCATTGCCTATTGGTTGTTGTTGGTACACCTGCTTTTCTTCCCTTCCCCATCCCTGCCCCGCCCCTCCCCTTCCGTTCCCTCTCCTCCATCCCCTCCTTGCCCTTCCCTTCCCTTTCCTTTCCTTCTTAGTCACCTAGAATTGCTATAATGGAAATACCACAAGTAGATGGCTTTAACAAAGAGAAATGTATTCTCTCACACTCTAGGAGGCTACAAGTCCAAATTAAGGGTGTCAGCTCCAGGTGAAGGCCTTTCTCTCTCTGTCAGCTCTGGGGGAAGGTCCTTGTCATCAATCTTCCCTGGTCAAGTATTTTCTCAGTGCAGGGACCCCGGGTCCAAAGGGTGTGCTATTCTCCTGGCTGTTGTTTCGTGGTGGTATGAGGTTCCCCTGTCTCTCTGCTCATTTCTCTCTTTTATATTTTAAAAAAGAGATTGATTCAAGACACAACCTAATCCTGTAGATTGAGTCCTGCCTCAATAACATAACTGCCACTAATCCCACCTCATTAACGTCATAGAGGTAGGATTTACAACACATAGGAAAATCACATCAGATGACAAAATGGTGGACAATCACGCAATATTGGGAATCATGGTCTAGCCAAGTTGACACATATTTTAGGGGGACACAATTCAACCCACGACACCTCCCCTTCCCTCCTCGCCTCCTACCTTGTCTCCCTTTCCCTCTCACTGGCCCTATCACATTACTGTCTTTTATGACTGGAAGGAACTCTCCTTGTCACTTGGCCAGCTAAACAGTCCTCATCGTTTTTGTCTCAGCTTATAGTTATCTCATCCAGGAAGCTCTCTCCAGTCCTACCAAATGCTCCAACATGCTCTTATCGAACTTCCCCTCCTGCATAATACTCACCACTCTGTGTTAATGGTAGCCACAGTATGTTGGGGGAGGGCAGAGACTGTGTTCTGTTTGCTCGTTTATCCCCGCAGTGCCTAGCACTGTAAATATTTATTGAATGGGTGAATGGAACATATGGTAGAATTCCAGCCGGAGGCAATGACATCTTCGTTTCAGAGTTCCAAAGCTACGGACCTGAATGAAAACACATTATCCTTCATTTTTTGTTGCACGAATACTGACTGAGTACCTACTAGCCACCAGCACCCGGGCAAGCCGCGTGAGTACAGCAGTGACCTTGACAGTTACGACCATTGCCCTCTCGGATCTTATATTTCTCCTCCTATCTTGCCGCTCTGCCCTTAGCCCTGTGATTGAAAAGCTTCAGAAAAATTAAAAGATACTCTTCCACACATAAAGAATGGGAAACAATTTGAAAGAATCTAGAACTCTGCTCTAAATTTAATTGCTCTTTATATTACTTCTCTCTTCATTATGGCTGTAGAGGTTGGTGTAGTAAAGATAGTATGGAAGCCATGTCAGATAGACAGGGTTGGAATCTCTGTTCCACCATTAATAGGCATATATCCTTGCATGTTCTACCTTTTTTCTCTAAATCTCTGTTCATCCATCAGTAAAACAGAGCTCACTAGGACAGTGTGTGGCATTTGTTCGGTGTTCAGTAGCTGTTACTTTACCATCCTTTTGTTTATTTTATATAATGACCTGGATTTCTTCATGGAAGTGGAATCATTCTAAATAACACAGAGGAGATTAAGAGCTGGAAAAGCGTGGGTGTATAAGCAAGTGTGTGCACACAGGCATACCACGTGTATGTACGGGATGAGTGGGAAGAAGGGGAGACCTTTTGGGCTGCCCTGACCTCGGGTTTCACTTAATCTAGGCTGTTCCATTTCAGACATATAATTTTAAACACCTTGGCCAGATGTTGTAGTTTCAGGGAAAGACAGCTTTCAGTGCGGCTGGTGAGACAGAGTCGTAATATGCTGACCAGGCTGTGTAATTTTAATCTGGATTTCTAGACTACCAGCTATGTTTTTTGAGAAAAACATGTTTTTCATCAGTGGTCAAAACCAGGATGTGAAACCATATGTCCCAAGGGGTCTTGACCAAGTGATCATCTGCACCCCTCAAAATACTCATACTCAGGAAGAGTGCTGACTGGGTGCTGTTGCCAACAAGATATTTTTGCAAGATAAACAAAGAAAATACATGTAAGCATCTTGTGACCATGATCTAAGCAGCCTGTGAAACTATCTGTAATCACGAACTATGCTATTAATAACCAGTAACCAATCAGAATGCGATTATTACAATATTCATTGATTTTCCTGTAATTGCCCTCCCTATGGTTTGGTTCCTCTTTTTACCCCATAAGAATGTTTATATAATGAAACTGCCCTGGGACTACCTGGTTCCAGTTTCAATGGGCTACGTAGTTCCCCAATTGCAACTGTTTTAAACCTTAATAAACCTCTGTGTTAAAACTTAAAACAGCATTCAAGTTTTTCTCCACAACATTGTAGAAACCACTAAGGAAATACAAAGATGAGTAAGACAAAGTCTTCACCTTTGAAGACTTCACAGTCAGTGGGGAAATCAAAACTCTGAGACACTCTTTTTATTTTTTTAAGTGGGGTCCAATTTATGTTTTTTTTTTAATATGTCTATTTTTAATTTTTATTGTGCTTTGAGTGAAAGTTTACAGCTCAAGTTAGTTTCTCATACAAAAATTTATGCACACACTGTTATGCGACCCTAGTTGTTATCCCTATAACGTGTCAACACGCTCCTCCTTTCCATCCTGGATTTTCCTTGTCCATTCTGTCCCTTTCTGCCTTCTTATCTCGCCTCTAGACAGGAGCCACCCATTTTGCCTCATGTATCTACTTGAACTAAGAAGCACACTCTTCAGAAGCATCATTTTATGGCTTATTGCCCAGTCTAATCTTTGTCTGAAGTGTTGGCTTTGGGAATTATTTTAGTTCTTGGTTAACAGAGAGTGCAGGGGCCATGTGTTCTGTGGTTCCTCCAGTCCCAGCCAGACCATTAAGTCTGATTTTTTTTACTAGAATTTAAGTTCTACACCCCGCTTTTCTCCTGCTCCTTCAAGGACTCTCTGTTGTGTTCCCTGCGAGGGCGATCATAGGTGGTATCTAGGTACCATCTGGTTCTTCTGGTCTCTGGCTGATGAAATTTCTGAATTATGTAGCCCTTTCTGTCTCTCAGGCTCATATTTTCCTCGTGTCTTTGGTGTTCTTCCTTCTCCTTTGCTCCAGGTAGGTTGAGACCAATTGATACGTCTTAGCTGGTCACCTGCTAGCTTTAAAGACCCCTCTTTATTCTTGAAGAATAAGTAAAATTGAGTCCAGAGAAGAAGGATGGGGAAAAAGTTCCAGACAGAGGGTACAGCAAGAGGACAGGCCCAACTGCACGGGAAAGCCTGGTGTACAAGGAGCCATGAGCATTCTGGTGTGACTTGAACGTCTGAGAGGGGCTATTGCTACTTGAAGTACCACAGAACGGGAGACACCAAGGACCTTGGAGGAAGTCAAGGAGTAAAGGCCATTTTAAAAAGGAGGCAAGAGATGCCCAAACCGAAACAGGTTCTATGTTTGCTCAGAGCCTTAATGACAGTGCCAAAGAGGGACTGGAATCCAGTGTATGATGGCATGGCTGGGAGAACACTGCCGGTTACAACCCCAGAGCCTGGAGGAGCATCGCCGGAGCCCTTGCACCCTTTTGTACATTAACGAAATCCCCCAGGAAGCCCAGACTCGCAGTGCCTTACCAGTTAAGTCTGCCTCGGAAGCAAACGCCTGGTCTCTTGTGGCTGCGGCTACCATGTTGCTACTTCTGTACTGCTTTGGTCTGGACCACAACAATGAAAACATGTCAGCACCAGCTGTCAAAGTAAACGACTAGTAATAATAGAAGTTTTCTCTCTTATTTGATCTGCTGTGGGTGCTAAATGTCTCACAATAACCCTGAGAGGAAGGTTTTACTCATCTTCATTTTAGCCCATTGCCTTCCAGTGATTCCAACTCATAGCAATCCTATAGAACAGAGTAGAACTGTCCCATAGGATTTCCAGCTGTCGTGGCACAGTGGTTAAGAGCTCAGCTACTAACCAAAAGGTTGGCAGTTCGAATCCACCAGTCACTTCTTGGAAACCTTGTAGGGCAGCTCTACTCTGTCCTATTGCATTGCTATGAGTCGGAATTGACTCGACAGCGTTGAGTTTGGTTTTGGTTTCACCTGTATGGCTGCAGTCTGCCACATCTTTCTCCTGAGGAGCAGGTGGTGGGTGTGAATCACTGACCTTCTGGTCAGCAGCCAAGCGCTGTAAACTTTATGCCATCAGGGCTCCTCATCCCCCTTTTACCTATGAGGAAAGTGAGGCTTAGAGAAGCTAACTTGTCAAAGTCAGAGAGCTAATTAGTGATGAAGCTGGGGTTTGATTCAAAGCATGTCCAACATCAAAGGCTCACACCATCTCCAAGAGCCACGACATACTGACTCTCGATCAACTGTGAGGAAAGTAATGTGTGATTGTCCTTGGCCTGATTTACTACTGATTGTAAAATGTAAAATGCCCAGACCGGCTTTCAACAGTCTAAGAACAAAAGTCAGAAAGAAAATATGCCACAGTGTGTATGCTCAGAATCACAAATCACCGTCACATTGTTTGTGTAGGTTAAACCCTGGCCAAGAAAACACCTTGAACAGTTGGGCCGAAGGACACTAAATAAAACAGTGGTCAGTCAGAGCATTAGCATGGACACTTGATACACTTTTCTGGGAACAAATAAAATTTAATCGGCTTATTTTGTGATACTGTATGCTCCAAATAGTTTCCATTCTCACGTCTTTAATGTAACAACATAAAAAATAATACATAAGATTCACAGCTGTCTTCCCTGATCTGACCTGCTGATGATATAGAATGGACAGTGGGACACCATTCTTTACAAAATTATGTAGTAAATGGCATTAAAATTTCAGATGCCTTTCGTTCTTCTCCAAGAACGCTCCTCACCTCCTGGGTTTGCCTCCGCTTCCTTTATCCCGACCCCTGCCGTTGCCT